>NC_081840.1:35942085-37142085 GCF_963259705.1 Myotis daubentonii
ACTGCTGCCAGCTGCTGGCTGGGGTGCCTCCCTTCCGTTGGCCCCCTGCGGCCACCACCACCAGCCCTGTCCCCTGGTCGAACTCCCAGTCGAGGGGACAATTTGCACATTAGGCTTTTATTATATAGGATGTAAATATGTATATATACCCAGGGTGGGGCAAAAGTAGGTTTACAGTTGTGAGTGTGCAAAACAGAGTTTATTCTTGTATTATTACTTATTAACTAGGGGCCCAGTGCATGAATTCATGCACAGGTGGGGTCCGGCTGGCCTGGCCCCAATCGAGGCAGATCGGGGCCTGGCCTGTCAGGAGGAGATGGCGGGAGGTTAGCCAGCTGGCCTGCCCCCATCGGGGCCTGATCAGGGCTGGGACAGCTGGGGAGAGGGGCCGTGGGCCAATCAGGGTGGTGGGGGCCCACTGGGGGCAGGGCTGGCAGGGGGGAGAGGCTGCAGGAGGTTGGCCAGGGGGGCCCTGCCCCCTATTGGGGTATGGGGGAGTGATCAAGGGCGGGGTTGGCCAGGGGGTGAGGCTGCAGACTGATCGGGGTGGTGGGGGCCCATCGGGGGTGGGGCGGGCTGGAGGGAGGGGGCCGTGGGAGGTTGGCCAGCCAGCCCCACCCAGTGATCAGGGGCAGTTCACTGGCGACAGTGGGTGTCATAGCGACTGGTCACTTCGGTCGTTATGGCATTTGGGTCGCTGGCTTTTTATATAGAGAGATTATTGTATTATTTTCCATACAAACAACTGTAAACCTATTCTTGCCCCACCCTGTATATGTTATATATTATAAACACACACATATCCTCTTGATAGTCAGATAGCATTAGATGAACAATGTTTCTTCCAGCAATGTCTTAGGGGTTTTCATTGCAATAATTTTTATTTACTATTATCTCTACAACTGTATAAATATAATTAAAACATCTCCATGAGCCATTTGTCATCCCTCCCCTGAGTGCTTTAACATTTGAAATGAACATTGAGATCCTATAGTTAATTGACTAAGGCCAATGGGATGGTTCCTTTCTACAACATGCAATTCAGAACCCACAACATTGGGTAGTCTCTTTCTTAGATCTTGTAAAGAAGGTTTTTAATTAAAAGTATATTTTGGAAAATTCTATGTCAAAATATCTCGGATTTTGAAAGATACTAAAAACTGGATTTTTCAGTCAAGACACTGATTGGAAGCTTTTATGGCTCTTACTTTCTATCATCTATTCAACATCAGTCACTCTTTACATTTCATTCTTCTGAATTTTATCCTGTATAATGCTACTGGGAAGATCCTGTTTATTATTCTGACATGATTCTTTGTGATCTAGGTGCTTGATAAGGATTATTTTTAAAAAACCAAGAGCCCCTCAAGTAATTATCCTCTCAAACTTGTAAACGAGGCCAGATAGTGATCCTTGTCATCTCTGAAGGCAAAACTAGACGTTTTCAATGTTTTAAATACTTGCATGCCACAAAATATAATCAAAGTTATTTTTTGCTAAGGTGAAAAATTATATATTTTTTTTCTTCCTGAGGCCTGTTGCCTTTTTTAAACATTTAGTCACATTGAATTTCCTGATCATTCCTATATATTGGAGTCAATGGAGAATGCTATAGTTTACAAAATATATTTTTTAAAAATCATTCTTATGTTTCTTCTTGTAATAATGAAAGTCTTTGGAAATCTGAATGAAAATGTAATCTTCAAACCTACTTCATGCTATCAACACATGCATAAAAGCTATGAAATATCCTCCTTACAGGTTTTCGTTGGTGTGAATTTCACTGTTTCATATTATAAAGTGAAATTATCTTTTTATACAATATTCTCCATTTCACAACCTCATTCAACTAAACCATTTCACTACAGAATACTAGGTTTTTAAGATTGTGATTTTGGTAGAAAGAATATTATCCCTACAACTTTCCTAAATACGTGAAATGCTATTTGAAATATACATTTCATTTTTTTTTTTTTGGTTATTCTAATAGCAAAAGAAGAAATATTTGAGGGAGCAAAAAGACAATCCTACAATAAAAAACACCTACATAATAATTGTGGTTCTTGCAAGTGTAGACTTAAAAAGCTTTATTTAAAGCAGCTTTGGAATATTTTTGTGATAAACAGAAATCAATATAATTTATTCACATCACAATTTTCTAAAGCATGTTTACTAGTTCTTGTCTAATTCACACCCTGCCATCATTCTGTTTTCCTATAAGTTCATTTAAAAAGATTTATCAAACATAAATAAGAATAATTATGGAATTACGGAGTGGGATTACTTGTGAAGAAAAAAATGATCATCGGTTGTATTCTCATCAGCTATCCTATTTGACTTCATCATTAAGAAAAGGATTCAGGATGTGTAGTGGGTGAAGAGAGCAGAAGTGTGTTTTCATTTTGATATGATAGCTGCATTCAAGTTATTCTCCTCTTCACAATAGACTTTACCTAGCTTTATCTTCAGAAGAAGCCACTTTCAGCTGAAAAGCAGAAGTGAATAGAAGTGTCATGACATGGGATTAACAGTACAGCCGGTTAGTAAATCAAATGTTTGAGGCGAAGAAAGTGGAATGAGACACCCATCAGCAGGATGGACTGGCAGGGTGTCATGAAGACGAATGAAAAAAAAAATTAATCATTGGTCGATGCTCCTGATATTGATACTGTTTGGAAAGCACAGGGTCTGTTTAACTCGTTATTCACTGTAATGACTCTGAGGGCATTAAGATGTTCCCAGCAATGTGAGTTCATATTGAAGTGATACCCATAGGAGAAACTAGCCCAAGTTCTGTTTCCAACTAATAGAAAAAGAAAATTGTGCCTGAGGAGGAAAAACTGGCCAGTACGGTTCACTTTTGAGATGCGTACGTATCTGTCCAAAACTTCACTGTGGGTTCATGTCATAACATCCACATGATTCACTAAAGAATTTACATATGGCCCAGCCAGTGTGGCTCAGTGGTTGAGTGTCAACCTGTGAACCAGGAAGTCACGGTTTGATTCCCCATCAGAGTGCATGCCCAGGTTTTGGGCTGGATCACCAGTATGGGGTGTGCAGGAGGGAGCCAATCAATGATCCTCTCTCATCATTGATGTTTCTGTCTCTCTCTCCCTCTCCCTTCCTCTCTGAAATCAATAAAAATATTTTTAAAAAGAATTAACATATATCTACACACATACATGTATATAAACCCCTTTATATTGCCATTTACATAGATTTTCCAAACTACTTAGAGTTAAAGATTTTAAATCTTTGAGAGTTGTAAATAGATATAAGCAATCAATTTGGAGCACATAGAAATGAATGTGTAAGCACATCCATGGGTTTCTCTTCTCATTCTGGTACGTATCCATACAAACACGTAATAACTTGAACTGAAATGGCTGATGCTTAAAGATTTATCTGAGTAGCTTGGGAGATTCATGTCATCATTAGTGTCTTCACATGGAAGATTTTTAAAAATTCCACATAGTTTGCATTTACTCCAGAACTCCATGGTTTTCAGTATTTATGTTATTCACAGCAAGTTTCCCTAAGAGTAGGGTTAAAACTCTTATGTGCCTAATATTTACTTAAAACTTTGTAAAAAAAAAAATTCATACACACAAAGAAGCCCATTAAATATTCACACTTTAATATATGTTCCTCAGAAACAAATGTACAGTCAGATAACATAAAGAATTATGAATGACTAATTATATTTTGCATATTTACAGCAAAGACAATTAGCAAATAGCTTTTATATGCAAAATAAATGAAAAAGTAATTAAGATGCACTAACCAGAGCAGCAATATCAAGTCTGTTGTCTTGTGATTCATTCCTAACAAACAATAATTATGCATTCATTGTCATATAATTAAAACAGCTCTGGCCTTTAGAAAAATGGTTATTTACTGTATAATAACCTGAAGAGTGGCAGAAGTTCCTCATAATGGTGAGCAGGATAATTAAATATTTCTTCTTAGGAAATGCTCACCCAGTTTAGTTTATTATCATAACTTCTACCAGCAAGCAGCTGTTCCTCAGGAATGCCAGTGTTCTCTCTCCCGTCTGGGAAAGCTGTTTTCCATTTTGTCTGCAAGCCCTCGCTTTCCCCCCTTGCTGTTAAATGGAGCAGGGATGCTCCTTTTCACCTACGGAAGGCTCGCCTCCCCAGGGGCCATCCCGTGATCCCAAACAACGTCAAGGCCTGTCTATCTCTGGGGCTAGGCCTGCGTTGGGCCGTACAAATGTGTGTCTGCTTTGCAAGAATGTAGTCTGTGTTGGAAGTTATGCTAGGACTTCTACTTTGTACTCACTCAGATAGACCTAGAAGTTAGCATGAGCCTTCGGGCAACGTATAGATTAATTAGTTAAATACATAACATGCAGTATTTATCATGTTAGCTAAACTACCAGAACGTTAGAAATCCAGCAGCAAAGTTCAGAAGGGTTGATGTTTTGGTGTGGAGTCTCATTACAGTGAGGTCGCCTGCCCTCTGCGTTCCCCACGGGTGGACAGCGAGGGCCATTTTGCTTCCCCAAAGCTGAGAAGATCTCTATGCTGTGGCCCCCGGTTACGGTTACGTTACTGCCTGTTGTTCACCCGGATAGAAACTCAGTGCCTATGAAATGCAATCAGGAATTATTTAAGCAGGAGATAGCAATTACTTTGTGTCTACTTGGAGTGTTGTTTTCACATGTTGATACTAATACATTGTCATGTATGTATAGTCAACAAAATTATTTCATGTAATAAAATCGTGTGTGCTTTGGGAGCGAAGAATGCGGAGGTAATGGGGAAGAGCAGTACTTGTTGACTATCAGTTACCAACTTTTTAAAAACTATAATAGCAATTTTAAAAATTATTATTTCTAACACATTATATATTAGAGAAAGATAAATCTTAAGTAGGAAAAATGTACCTAATTATTCATTTAGGAATTCCTTATCACTTAGAATATTCTTTTTATTATACTTATTACATAGTATGTAATAATATTAAATATAAATATCAGCCTCAGAGAGTAAGAAAATAAATGGTTTTGGTTAGGTTTTGTGATTAAATATTTCATTAAATATTTGTAACTAATTATTTTGGCAGTTACTAAACTGCCATTCATTTCTTTATTGAATTCAAGAAACAAATATCAAACAGTAAACATAACATCTTGTTGTGTTTAATGTGAACAAAGAGCCATGACCTTATTTTGAACAGTTTATTCTGAACTATTTTGGTATTTTCTAAATATTCTGCACCATAAGCTCCTTTAGGCTTGTGATGAGTGGAGATGGACCACAGAGAACCTAGGGAGATGAAATATGTTCCTTGCCCCTGTGTCACATTTGGGATAATTTAACTGTAGCTTCGAATGCTAAAAAGAAATAACTGCCCAGAAGTGTAACTGGCCAAGCATATTAGTGGGGCTCCTGTAGGCTACCACCAGAATTTTGGAATACAATAAAATAGAATTTAAACTCACAGCAAGGCATTCTGATAATTAGTTTGTTAGTAAAAGGTAGAAGAGAAAATGAATACAGTCACATCTGGCAAAAACAGTGTATGATTATCTATTATCAGCATATCAGAATCACCAGGAGAAGAAAAGCTAGAAAAATATTTTAGATTTTATAATTGATATTTTAGGGAATCTCAGCAATCCCAAAATAATTGTAGGTAGTCATCATGGGAAAATAATCATCTTCATTTATCCTTACATATGTTTGTGGTTTCGTATTGTTTTAAATTTTAGTTATTTGAGCTGTTGGAGAGGCAAATAGACCATAGTTGTTTTTTTTTCTTTTTTTAACTAAAATGTAGACTTTATGAAGAATTCCTTAGTTTTTACCAAATGTACTTTTGTTCTGTTTTAAGAACCCATCCAGCAACCACAGCTTTTTTAAATTCTTAGTGCTTATTAAACTTGTTCATGTTACCGTATGTACATATGTATTTCATCAAATTTAAATTCTTATTAAGTATGTCAGTAATCTTCCATCTTGCAGATTTAAAGAATATGGAGTTATTCATTGTTATAGTAGAAGTATCAGTTTATGTATCTGCTATGACAGAGTAAAAGTGATCAAACATTACACTAACTCTTAGTAATGAGCTTGTTTCTCTCTTCAAGAAACAAAGTTCATAAGGGTAGGAGGTGAGAAGGGCCAAAAGGTGAATGCATGCCCTATTTGTAAGCTTCTTGCCATCCTTCCTTTCCAGAGTACACATTTCTCAGCAAAACGGGAAATAGGAAGACCAAGCCCCAACTTTCAGACCACACCATGAAAGCTGTAATTTTTCAAAATTTACAATTCACCTTGAAGTTGCCATTGGTACCTTTCAATGTGGATCCTCATCATCCACCTCAAGTTCATTGTCTTATATATATACTAGAGGCCCAGTGCGCGAATTCATGCATGGGTGGGGGTCCCTTGGAGTGGCCTGCAGGGATCGGGCCCCAGCTTGTGCCTCCAGCTTCGCAGCCCCACAGCCCGCCTGGTGCCCTGCCTTGGCCTGGCACTGTCCCCTCACCTACTCCACCATCCCGCCTGCAGGGCGATTCGTCGGGGCTGGGCCCCCTGCCCAGATCCCTCAGTACCTGGGAGCCGGGAGGTGGCCCTGCCCCCCGCCACTGCTGTTGGTCACCATCTGTGGGGTGATCGGCGGGGTGATCGGGCCCCCACTCACACCCGCCTTGGCCTGGCACCGCCTGCTCACCTGCTTCCACCATCCTGCTGCAGTCCCGCTCTCGTTGGGGTCCATCGGGGCCAGCAGTGCCTCCACTGTTGTCGGCTGCCAGCTCCACATTGCCGATGCCTGCCATGTTCCACGCCGCCCCCTGGTGTTCAGCACATGTCATAGCGAGTGGTCAAACTCCCGGTGGAAGGACCACCCAAGGGGACAATTTGCATATTGGGCTTTTATTATGTAGGTTACCACAGGACCATGCCCAGGCTACAGAATGGGAGATCTTGAGATGCAGGGACAGTGCCTTTTTCTGTGTATGTGTTCTACGTGGTGCACAGAATGCGGCAGCTGCTTGATAGATACTGTTGGGTGAATACTCGCATTACACATTCAGCAGGCACACACCAAAGGGTGTTTGAACCTTTTCAAAATAGTGTTGAGGGAGAACTTTCTGTCTCCATATGGTTCATCCCCAACCTGCTCCTTGCTTTCCTTTCTACACCTCGTCTCAGTTCCCACATATCTTACAAAAACACACACAGCCTGGATCTATCTGTAGTCATGTTTATGATATACATGCAGTAGACCTTTAATCAATACTTACTGAGTAACTAATTGACAAGCTAAATAAATGAAAGGAAGAAATTAATGAATGAATAATATACATATTAGTTGAATGTGCTCACAGAGGTGCAGAAGTATACCCCTTTTCAGCAAAAGTAATCTCTTTACGCTGCCTCAGCTTTGGCTCGGGTGAACTTTGTGGTGTGGCCTCAATGCCATGGCAGTGTGAACATTCACATGCCAAGCTCATGAAGTCTTTCTAGGGCATTTTTTAAAAATAAATGTGTTACATTTAGGCCTAAAGGATAGCCCACAGGGGAGGCGGAAAAGTCATTGTTTCCTGCAGACACAGACATTCCATCTGATACTCCCTCTGGCTCTTAGGCCAGCCCTACTATGATTGTTGACTTGGTGCGTTCTATGTTCTTTCAGAGGGCTCGCATGGAGCTGCACTGCATGCTCTGAATCCTCTCGCTCCCCTGTGTGTAGCTGGAAAAATTATCCTGCAGATTATGAAGGAGAGCACGAACTAAAAGGGACATTTTCGAATTGATGGCCTTATATTAAGATTTTCTTTATAAAAAAATTTCCAAGGTACTTTACTATATTTTAATATAAAAGTACTCCTAAGCCTAATATTTACTCTAAAGTCTAACAACCTAGAGCAAAAAAAAAAAAAAAAAGGCTTTTATAAAGCTCATATTCAAAAGCAGAGGAGAGAGAAAAGATCCTAAGTATAGATAGAATCCAACCTTCGCTTCGGAGAACCGGCTTTCATTGGCTTCATGGATCTTCCAATGAATTAGTATGAGCAGGTACAAAGCAAAAGAAAGTCCATTTATAAGCTCCAAATGAAGCCGTGTGATAGAAAACTGGGCTTAAAGTCACACTGGCCTAGAATGTTTTAAGTCCAAGTCAGGTGAGTCCTAGAGATGACATAAAATCTTCAGGGCCCCCTTTTCCAACCAATCAGCGAGCATTTTCTGAACTCTGCCCTTCTGAGCCGTAAGACGCTCCTGAGAGTTTGGTTTAATTTGAAAAACAGCAGAGTCAAGAAAACCCTAGAAAAGTTGTTGTATAAGTATAAATAAAAACATATTAAGCTAGAATGCTGTGCTGAAATTCAGGGTTAATTTCTAGAATTTAAACACAGACTTTTTGGCCTGGCCGAGTGGTTCAGTTGGTTATAGTGTCATCCTGTGCACCAAAGGGTTGCGGGCTCAATGCCCAGTTGGGGCGCATATAAAAGGCAACTGATCAATGTTCCTCTCTCACATTGATGTCTCTCTCTCTCTCTCTCTCTCTCTCTCTCTCTTCTCTCTCTCTGAGATCAATAAAAACATATCGTTAGATGAGGATTAAAAAAAACAATAAAGTAAAATAGACACAGACTTTTTCATTTTGTAAAATTTTATATGTTGTTAGTTTTGGAAGGATGGAATCATGACCCTCACTCTCAGACACAGCTGATGTGGGCTGGGTGGTACGTAAGTCTGCCCTGTGTACTGCACATACCCAAGCCTGTCAGAACTTCACCCTGGGCTCCATGCTGGGTGTTCCCTTCAATTTCTGGGTCCTGGGAGAGGGAACTCCTGTTCCTCATTTATGTCCCAGATGCAGGGGACATGCCGAGAGAACCTGTGTCTTACCCGGTCACCCGCCAATGAGGCCAGATCATTCATCCTGAGGAAGCCACCTGCCAAGGCTGGTTCAGGCAAGGGAGAGGACAGGGATGGGCAAGAAGCATTGTGGTGAGTGCTGCAAGTTCAAGAGAACCCCTTTACTGCTGGCACAAGGCCCCCCAACGTGGGATGAATCAGATTCCACCAGCTCCAATCCGGCTACATTATAGTTGGATAATAATCCCGAAATGCACACTGATGCTGAAGAAGTCGCTTCTTCAAAACTTTAAGGCAACAATTAAGTATTCCATTGTCATGGCTCAATTAAATGGTTTGGCCTGAGAAAATTGGGGATTGTAAAGTGAGGATGGAATGTGCTTTGATCCTCTTTCCAGGGTTATTGTTTCATTAATAAATGAACATGTCATTTGTCTCACAGAGGGAGCTCATGCCCTCCAGGCTTTTTTCCCTTTTTTGTTCAGGTTTTATAAAGATGAATTTCCAGTGCTCTGAAATACCATGGATTAGTAGTTAAGCCTGACAGCACTTCGGGGAGTAGCGAGCTTAAAGTGCCTCACACAGGTCTCCAAAGCACTTGTTTACTAATAGACGAAATCAGCGACCGTCTGCAGCTGCTGATATCGCATTACCATTTGGAAAGACAGTAGCTGAGATAACAAATCACACGGTTTTAATAATTACTCCTGCATTCCCGCTTTTTGTTTCCTGCATAACTGTAAAGGCTGGATGTCTTCCAAATAAACAGATAAAAACAGTATGAAACTTTTATCTTTTAATGATAATGACAGCACATCATGTTTCACTAAAAATTTCCCGCTGATTTTTTTTCTGATTTCTAGAGTTTCACTAAAATGTAATTATACTTTATAATTCCACTCTTTTTAACATTCACTTCAAAAACTATTCACAGTGAGCCAGTTTGCCAGGCACCAAGAGTCAGGGCCAACCTGCCTGGACTCACCCACGTTGACTCACCCCTGAATTCTGTCTTGGGGTAAACCTGTCATTGACATTGCATCCTGTACTACGTTGAGCTGCTTTGCATTCAAATTAATAGCTAGTTTAATTTGAATGTAAAATAGCTTCATTTATGCCATCGTTTTTTTAAAAAAAAAAATAACGAAGGCATTTGGCAATGAATGGATGTTTAAGATATGACACATTTGCAACATATTTTTAATCCTAAATTGAACCTATATTAGGATGGGGACATTTTAATCTCAATAGATAAGTCATAAAAGAAGCCCTTTTAAAAATCTGCATAGTAAGTATGTGCTCTAGGGGTCAGAGCTCCTCCATTGTGCAGATACAGTACAGGGTTTGGTTCATATGGTTGGCGCTGGGCATTTTCCAGCAAATCTGTGTATTGTTACGTTTCTATAGTCTGAGAATGGCAATTGATTTTTAAAACACATGCTGCAACTTTATTTGCTCGGTAATTACATGGACTTTATTTGGAGGTCAGTGAAAGAACAACTGAATAGGAAAATGAAGGCTTCCTCCCTTGTGCAATGAAACCATAAAAGTTGGCAGACAGAAAGGAATGCTAAACTTTTTCCCAGAGCTCTGAGTTTGGTTTCCGCTGGTCCACGTTTCATTGGGTGATTAGAGAAAGCTTTTTTTAAAGCCTTACTTCAGAATGATCTTAATTGGTGCAAGGTTGAGCCCTTTCTAGGAGGGGAGGGAAAAGGTTGAATAGCCTTTTCAAGTCACATGAAAGTTTCGAGGATGAATGTACGATAATTAGATTAATAAGTAGCTTAATTTATCACAGCTGAGGATTTCAACAGCCACACATTAGAGCAAGAAAAAAAGATTAGTGTGATTCTAGTTTGCAAAAAAAAAATTGTACTGAAACTTGATTAACCTTAAACACAAAGTGCCTTTCTTCCTCAATATAAATGTCTGATGGGGAGGGCGGGGGTGTTGGGGGAGTGAAAAAGGGGGAAGAGAGGACCTGAAATAATCAGAAAAGTCCTGTTTTATTCCTTTCTGTCTCTCAATCAGTGGTATCTGGATTGTTTGAATCAACTTTTCCTTTCACTGTTTTTTATTTTTTATTTTTTTAAATATATTTTATTGATTTTTTACAGAGAGGAAGGGAGAGGGATAGAGAGTTAGAAACATCGATCCGCTGCCTCCTGCACACCCCCTACTGGGGATGTGCCCGAAACCAAGGTACATGCCCTTGGCCGGAATTGAACCCGGGACCCTTCAGTCCGCAGGCTGACGCTCTATCCACTGAGCCAAACTGGTTAGGGCTCACTGTTTCTTTGAATGATGGGTTGGGAATCTTAAATTATGTTGCCCACCCATGTCCTAGAGACACCTCTTTTCTGATGTGTAATTTGTGATGAGCAGATTCTCTCACCTTTGTTGGAAAAAGAAGTAATGTGGTTGGGGGAACGGGATTTGGGAGAGACAGTAAATCTAGTTAGTATGTCTTGGAAGCATTGAGGCTTAGATTGTTGGATGATATTTCCAGGAGTCATCTCAGGTTTTTAAAGCCTGGATTTAGTCCCGTGCCTTCAAAAATCTTCGGTTACCCAAACAAGGAACAGTGATGAGTTTAGATAATCAGTACTCATCAATTGAAACATGATGAATCGAGACCGTTACTATAAAAGAAAGAATACTGCAGAATATTTACTGAAACAGGGTTAAAAATCAAACAGGAACTGGCATTCAAAAATGTGCATGAAATCAAATTATGGTCCATTGGGAGTCTTTTTCTCCATCTCCTCCATATATGCATAATAAAGTGTTTTGATAAAAAGTGGAATTTGCTGGAATATCGGATGGTCCTATCCAGCAGGGGTGGACTAACATTGGATTTGATGAACCTTAAATTTCCTAACTCCTGTCTGGCTACAATTGAAACTTCAGCACTCGGTGGAACAAAGCCGCAGGCATCAGCTTCGGTTTCACAATGGAAGAGCCTGGGGTGTGAATCTATGGTACCCGTCAACACTCAACAGTCATTGTGGCTGGGAGGCCGGTTAATAAGAGCCCAGGAGTGGAGCAGTGTGTGGGACGTTCCCCCATGGCTGCCTGAGAAAGGTGTGTGTGGCTGGATGTGACGGGCAGTTGTGACACCCTCCGACTAGAAGGAAAAATACCAGACAACCTTGGGGACAGCACTACCTCTTCCACAGCAAAAATCGCTGTGCCTTTCTCTCCGGACTCTGAAGCTTGCAGAGGGTTCTGAAAGGGGTGTGGGTGTGGTCGTGCACATGACCCCAGCTAAAACATGCAGAAGTTACCTGCGGCCCGGCCAGGTCAAGCAGGGCAATGCCAAGGGCACTCATGCACGGGCCGGCGTGGGAAGCCCCATTGCTGGAGCCAGAGCCGAGGTGCATTCGTTTCCACGGCGGGACCCTTCTCTCAGAACTCATGTCCTCTTCTGAGATGAGAGAGAAGCTTTAATTTTATTTTAAATCCTATAATGAAAGACATCACATTATGGATGAAATATCGTTTAAAGCACTGAAATGTAAAATGCTGATGTAATTATGGATTCAATAAACTTGAAAAGCTAAGGCACAGTTTGGTCAGCAGCCCAAGGCTGAGAGAGCTTGCTGCTTATATCTAAAATGGGCATCTCATTACAGGTTAACATTATTTAGTTAGGAGAAGATATGACCTCTAATTTGCTTTTAAATGATTAATTTGGTGTTTAAATAAAGTGTCCTTTATTTAATAATGTTTTCTTCAGCCAATTCACTCTGTCAATAAACGCTTTGTTTAACCTTCTTAAAGGAAACATTTTCTCTGCTCCGAGGCGATTAATGAGCTAGCAAATAAATAGTCCAGGAAAATGAACTAAAATTAAGAGCTATCCAGGACAGCAAATGTGCTTGAATCCATGGAGTGGGTACTGTAGGTTACTGTGAACTATGGCACACACTGTCTCCATTCAGTCCTCATCCCATTACTCTCCTTTCTGTCACAGCTCTTGGCAGAAACAACGCATGCTGTAGAACCTGCCAACACGGAAACACCCCATACATAGTTAAAGGCATTTTCTTTGTTTGTTGTTGTTGTTGTTTTATATATTTTTTATTGATTTCAGAGAGGAAGGGAGAAGGAGAGAGAGCTAGAAACATCAATGATGAGAGGGAATCATTGATTGGCTGCCTCCTGCAAACCCCCTACTGGGGATGGAGCCCAAAACCCAGGCATGTGCCCTGACCAGGTCTATTAGAGTCCCACCTGGCCACAGCCACGTGGGCACCAGGGATGTGCTCCCCCACCACAAGAATGTCAGGAACCCATTGCATGCTGGGGAGAAGGGGGCCACTGAATATTTTTTAAATATATTTGTATTGATTTCAGAGAGGAAGGGAGAGGGAGAGATAGAAACATCAACGTTGGGCTGCCATCAATGATGGGCTATCTTCTATACAACCCCTACTGGGGATCGAGCCCTCAACCCAGGCATAGGCCCTGACTGGGAATCAAACTGTGACCTCCTGGTTCAAAGGTTGATGCTCAACCACTGAGCCACACCGGCCAAGCTTCTGCATATTTTTTTAGGAAACCAGTTACCATAAAAAAGTTTTGAGTACAGTTTTTAAAATATCTATTTGTAGTTATCTCTATTTGTTAGGGGATAACTGAGGAAATTAACACAAAAGCTCTTGTGAGATATATAGCATGAAAGTTTTGACCAACATTTTCTAAATAGGGGCAATTGCTAATGGTAAAGGGAAAAAATTCTGTTCTTTGAGATGTAATTTAAATTCTCAGAGTTTGCTTACAAAAGATAGAAGATTAATGCTACTTTATGCTGCTTTTATATCTAGTTTTAAGGGCTAGTCCCATGATAACAAACATATACTATTTTCTGGAGGTGAGGGATTTGCATATAACTATAATTTAATTTCCTTCAAGTTTTTTGTGTGATTCTGCACAGCCATTGTGGTTTATGGCCATTTGTACTAATGGAAGAATCACTATTGGAATTCAGTCAATATTCAACAAACTTGTACCGTGTGCCTGCGCACTTGACAACATGCTGTACATCTGGCATTGGGCCCACCTCGTTCCTGTCCTCAAGGAGCTCATACTCTCCTGAGGAAACTGACATTTATTTAAATAAATAAATTACAATAAGGTAAGCTCTATATTTCAGGTGTGTGCAAGTATACATTGGGAATATAAGAAGGGAATTAAGGCTCTATGATGGAATCTGGGAAGACTTCCTAGAGGAGGTAGCTTTGGAGATGGAACTTGAAGAATGAGTAAGAACAGAGAGAAGTGAAGAAGGTTGCTTTTCCAAGTAGAGAGATATCACATGCCAAGACATGGAGACAGGGTCCAATTTGGCCTGCTTAAGAAACCCCTAGTTCACTATTGCTAGAACATAGCAGTATGTGCATAGCATAGAAAATGACTGTGATCAGGAATCTGCAGACAAATCACAAAATTCATTTTATGCCATGCTAAAGAATGTGGTTGCTATTCCATACACCATGAAAACTGATGAGTTGTGTTGCCTCTTTGACAGATGTATGGCTTCCTAGACCAGTGCTGTCCATTAGAGCTTCCCACGGTGATGGAAATGGCTTATCATATGCACTCTCCAATACTGTAGTCACTAGTCAAATGTGACTATTGGGTGCCTGAAATTTGGTTAGTGTGAGTGAGGAACTAAATGTTTTATTTCATTTCAGTAAAAGTTAAACTTAAATAGCCACATGTAGCTAACAGCTACCTTCCTGGACAGTGCTATTCTAGACTAAAGCCCTTGGACTATACCCGGACTAAAGTTGCTATGTTAAAGCTCAAAGGAATGAATTCGCAGGGGTTTTGTTTGTTTGTTTATCACTTCTTAAGAGATGTCACTAATATCCCACTGGGGTTTAAAATCTTAGCAAGGGCCTGGCCGATGTGGCTCAGTGATTGAGAGTCAACCCATGAACCAGTCAGGGTACATGCCTGGGATTGCAGCTTGATCCCCAATAGGGGGTGTGCAGGAGGCAGTCAATCAATGATTCTCTCTCATCATTGATGTTTCTCTCTCTCTCTCTCTCCTCCTTCCTTCCTCTCTGAAATCAATAAAAACATATTTTTAAAAAGTCTTAGCAAGGGCTTCACTTCACAGAGCTTATCAGTATTATACATAGTTAATGAATAGCATACATTTGTCCTGGTAACCAGGATACTGGAGTCCATCTAAGTACTCATGGATGCATTGCTTTATAAGAATCTTGGATTTTATGACCATTTACATTTTTGGAATGTCAAGGATGTATCTATATTGTCTGATGACAATATAGATAAGTTAACTTGGGCTTTTTTTAAAAAAAATCAGGTTTGTAATAATAGGGAAGAAATTGCCAAAAGTCTGTGATTTTGAAAACTTTTTTTTATGATAAAGAATTTAAAAATAAATTTCAAAAAAAAGCTTTCAATATATAGGGAAGTGATAAGGAAAAGGGCTAAGAAAGACAATGGACAGGACACTCCATTAGTTCCATGACTTCGTGGACCGAGGCACACACAGTGCAGAAGCTTAACAAGAAGGGGGGAGGGCAGGACGACTCACTGCTTCGTGGACATAAATGGAAAACCTCAAGGTGGAAATGTGGTCAGAGCACAGCAGTATGAAGAGACAAAATAAAACTATGAAAGAGATATTATACTAATAAAAACTATGTGGTCATCACGCCCTCACGGCGTTAAGCCCTCATGCTGCAACCAGCGATCACCAGGAGGCTGTGTGAGCAGGCGGCAGGGGCGGTAGGCGGGGCTGCCTTGGCTGTGAGGCATGTGTGGGTGGGCAGGGACTTGACGCTGCTTCCCCAGCAGGGAGTTGACCAGGAGGTGCATCAGGGGAGCAGATGGCGGCTGCTTCTACCAGGGGCCAGCCTGAGGCTCAGGCAAGCCACCGATGGCAGCTGCCACTGCAAGGGCCCGAGGCTCAAGCAACCAGGGCCGGGTCAAGGCTCAGGCAAGCTGCAGTAGCTGTGAGGACTGAGGCTTGGGCAGCCTTGCGGCTGGCAGTGGCAGCAGCAGAGGTGTGATGGGGCATTTCCTTCCCCTGATTTCCAGGTTGCCTTCCACAGAGGGACATCCCCTGAGGGCTCCCAGACTGTGAGAGGGGACAGGCTGGGTTGAGGGACTCCCCCCTCCCCCAGTGCATGACTTTTCATGCACCAAGTCTCTAGTAAACAATAAAAGGAAAAAAGTTTCAATCTAGAGACTACAAAGTAAATCTATAGCCCTGATAAAGTTAAAGAGAGTTATGGAAGGCAAATAAAATGTTTAATTAGGAAATCTTTCAAAAGATATAACTCACATGATTCACAAATAAAAAATATATAAAGCATTATTCTCCATGTAAGCTTTAATATATCCATTTAATGATATACTAATTCCTATGGAAAGAAATTATGAATATCCTTATACAGTTCCACTCCCAGGGATCAATGTCCTATTTGTTAAATTTTTTTAAGGCAAGTAGAGAAAATTTATATATAAATATATAACTAAATATAAATATATACATTCTTCAAATGAATAATGTATAGTATGTTTATATTTCTCAAAGAAAGAGTGTGTGTGTTTATAATTTACTAATACTAACAGAGCAAACAATGGAAGGAAAAACAAAAAACAATATTTAAATGGTCATATATTAGAGGAAAGAAGAAATAAGAGAGCAGTAAGAGAAATAAAAGCTAATCTTCCTTGAATAGATATGTTTTATGATACGGCTTGAGAAACATACAAAATTAAATTTTAAAAGCATTCCTTAAAAGTAAAAGGTAACATAAAATAAATAAATTTAATTGCATATCCAGTCGTTAGGAGGATAATAAGAACAGCAGAAAGAATTTTAAACTCTTTACAATAATCATGTTATGAGTGTTAGCTTTAGTACTAGTACTAGTATCCTGTGTACTGTGGAAAAAGAAAATGAGAACATTTTTGATGATCTAATTCTATTCTCTGTGGTGTCCTTAATAATTAGAATTCTTTGGGAGAGAAAAAGGAGATGTAGACGCAAGACAGAAGAGTTTGAATAACAAAACTTATGGTCCTAAACTTGAATTAGAAATATCAGTATGAACTATATTTTATCTTTTTTAAAAAAATCCTTGACTTTATCTACTGAAAAGGATTAGAATAGCTTTAAGATAATAATAAGTATGTAAGTGTTCTTAGCATTTAGATAGTGGACTTAAAATCCTATTCCCTTCAAGGGAAATGAGAACATCATAAGAAAATAGCTAGTTTCAAGTATGAGGCAGAATATGTACAAGAATAGACAAGAATATTTTGTCAACCTACTAGATAGTAAGGAAAACATCAAAGATTATGAAAGACATGTCAGAAAGAGGCAGGAGCCAACTCAAAGACACTGCCTCTTGCCAAGGATGGAACAATTTGAGCATTGGTGAGGATGTGGTTTGAAACCCATCAACTGTGCTTGAACTCATGAATTCACAATGGTCCTGAAACAAACTAATTATTCACTATTAGAGGATGTTGGTCAGCCAAAATTATTATGTAAATAAGGAGAAACAAGTATTTATCTCACCTCTCCTATATATTCTACACCACTGTTTAACCCAGGGGTCCTCAAACTACGGCCCGCGGGCCACATGCAAATACAAATATTGTATTTGTTCCCGTTTTGTTTTTTTACTTCAAAATAAGATATGTGCATTGTGCATAGGAATTTGTTCATGGGTTTTTTTTAAACTATCGTCCGGCCCTCCAACGGTCTGAGGGACAGTGAACTGGCCCCCTGTTTAAAAGGTTTGAGGACCCCTAACCAACAGTATATGAGGAGAATTCTTTATATATATATATATATATATATATATATATATATATTTATTATTGATTTCAAAGAGGAAGGGAAAAGGAGAGCGAGATAGGAACACCCCCTACTGGGGATTGAGCCCGCAACCCAGGCATATGCCCTTGACCAGAATCGAAACCAGGACCCTTCAGTCCGCAAGCTGACACTCTATCCACTGAGCCAAATGAGCTAGGGCTACCAGATAATTAATTTTTTGGAAGTATTCCAGTTAATAAACAAAGAAGAAATTTAATATTACCATTTTATAATCCTTTGAGGAGTTCATGGATCTAGGCATTGAAAATCAATGATTAATAACATCACAAAGAGAAATAACCAAATATTATGTGCCCCCCGATAAAATAATAAGCCTCTACTTAAGAAGTAGCCTGGCTTAAAATTTCAAACCTGATTTGATCAAGCTTTTACATTCAACTATTAATTTATAGGAAAAAAAAAAGAAGACAGAACACATTAAACTGTACCATGAGGATACAATCAGAAATAAACAGTGCAAAGGACCCAGCTTCTTCAACAAATCTTATATAACAAAGAGATAATGTGCAAATGATTGTCATGCCCTGGCGCCCTCGCACCCCCCGGCCCCAGCGTCGGGGGCCAGGGGACCTGAGGCCACGACCCCCCGCCCCAGCACTGGGGCTGGGCGACCTCGGGTTGTGCCTCCTGCCCCAGCACTGAGGCTCGGGGACCTAAGGCTGGGCCGGGGGACCTGAGGCTGCACCGGAGGACCAGAGGCCAGATCTCCACCTGGCAGGGCTTGACAGGGGACATGAGGCTGCGCCCCCCATCCGGCGCCAGGCCAGGAGACCTGAGGCTGGGCCCTCTGCCCTGCGGGGCTTGATGGGGGTGGGACCGGCCGGGTCTGGGTCTCATGTGATTTCGAGGTGCAGGCGGGTGGGCAGGGACTTGACTCTGGGTCTTTCAGCATGCTCCAGACTCTGACAGGAAAGAGATTTTCATATACATTTTACTAATTTTCTTTTATCTCTGATGCTTCTATTATAGAGAAAGGGCAAATAGCAATATTAAAATATTTCCTCTAATTAATTCCCTTTTAATGTACACAAATTTTGTGCACCAGGCCACTAGTAAGTTATAAAAGGAAAAGAGAGAGGGGGATATGGCTGGAGAAACCTATAGATTAAAAGAGTGTTCAAAGACATAACACCTAGTATGAAGGTTAAATTTATATGAACACTTGGCTAGTCCATGGCACCCAGATATTTGGTTACGCACCAATCTAGATGTCGATATGAAGATTTTTTTAGAACATATAAATAAGTAGACTTTGAATAAAGCCTATAGAGGTCATCCTCCATAATGTAGGTGGGCCTCACCCAGTCAGTTGAAGGCCTAAGAAAAAAGACAGGGGTCCCCCCCCCAAAAAAGAGCAATTCTTGTTCCAGACTGCCTTTGGACTTGAGCTTCAACCTCTACTCATCCTTGTGTCTCCAGACTGCTGGCCTATTCTGCAGACTTTGAACTGCCCTCCACAATTGTTCTCTCTCTCTTTATTTATAGATATTCTCTCATTCCATGACATATATAGAGAGATATAATATTATGAGATATATAATAATAATATATTATATAACAATATGTATTATCCTATATAATAAAAGTGTAATATGCAAAGTGACTGAACAGCAGGACGACTGGTCACTATGACGCACACTGAACCCACCAGGGGGAAGACGCTTAATGCAGGAGCTGCCCCCTGGTGGTCAGTGTGCTCCCACAGGGGGAGCGCCTCTCAGTCACAAGCTGGGCTGACGGCTGGCAAGAGCAGTGGCCCGCCTCCACAGCAGCACTAAGGATGTCTGATTGACAGCTTAGGCCCGCTCCCTGTGGACTTCTCCCCAAGGGCTCCCGGACTGCGAAAGGGCTCAGGCCAGGCTGAGGGACCACCCCCCTCCCGAGTGCACAAATGTTGTGCACTGGGCCTCTAGTTATATATAATACAAGAAGTATTAAATATCTTTCTTTCATAGACCATGAGGAAACAGGTATTCTTATACATGGCTGGTAGGAAATTCAAACTGGTATAACCTTTAGAAAAGGAATTTTGCAAATTTATCAAAATTATAAATCTATTTTTACCTTTTGACCCAGTGATTTCAATATATATATAATGATTAGATTAAGTAACTGTTTACGTGGTTGTTAATGAATATGTGAGTTCTTTCTAATATTCTACTAGCATTTATTCTTCTTAAAGTTTTTTCTTATTTTAATTGAACTTTTTATTGACCTTTAATATGCATCTCTACAGAATAACTACTTGGCTTGATGAATTTTGCACAACTGAGCACACCTAGGTTAGGCAACAGGACATTACCAGAACCTTCCCATCACTATCACTCCCACAAGGGTAGTCACCTTCTGGTTTTGCAACAGCATAGATTAGTTTTGCATATATTTGTGCTTATGTAAATGGACTCATACAACTGAAAAAAGAAAACTGATAAATATATGAATGAGTACAAGTGAAAGTTGAGGATCTAGAAATTGGTTTCCTGAAAACTTCCCATGCTTAGGTACCCCAGGTTCACATGTGCAGCAGCTTGAAGACCCCTGGTTCAAGGTCCAGAGTACCCCTTAGGATTATACCAGTATAATTATCACAATTTGAAAAAGCATTTTAAAATGTTTTCTCAGAGACATCTGTGAAGAAATTACATATTCATTTGGGTTATAGAATAAGTTGAGAAGAAATTATAAATATTAATATTTACAATTTTCAATATAAACAAGCCACATCAAGTTCTAAGTGCTAAGGGCATATGAAATTGAATAGGACATAACCTGTACCCTTGAAGACCCTCAAGTTTATTTGTAAAGATATATATTCAAATCATTATAGAATAAGATGGTTTGCAACAAGTTCCTTAAAAACACTATTTTAGGAGTCAGATTTTAGATTTCCATAATTTTATATCAAAGTGATAGTTGTCTCATATGTATCACAATTATTTTTTAAAAGGGGGGATTGATGACTAATATAAATTAAAAATCAAAGGTGAGCGCTTTTAAGCATCAGGCATGGATGGTTCCTAGGGCCATACATTATCATTTTGAAAATTTGTGATGCTGAAATAAAGAATGAAATAAACTATTACTTCAATGTCTAGAGCACTCAGAGAAAAAAAAAAAAAAGTAGAGAGAACATTTTTAACACATTTTAAAACCAGGAAAATTTGCAGAGCAATTTGGCAATATCTACATTGATGAAGTTTAAAGTTTATCTACTCTAACCTAACAATTTCAATTCTAATTTTATCAATTCTAGCATTCCTGATAAGATCTTAAACACAGTCACAATAATTTGATTATTAACCAGGCTAGAACTTAAAAGGTGGGAGGGAAAATATTTTTTAGCCCCACAGAAGTCTTGTCAACCTTTTTCTGCAAAGAGTTTTCCTTCTGCCGAAACCGGTTTGGCTCAGTGGATAGAGCGTCGGCCTGCGGACTGAAGGGTCCCGGGTTCGATTCTGGTCAAGGGCATGTACCTGGGTTGCGGGCATATCCCCAGTAGGAGATGTGCAGGAGGCAGCTGATCGATGTTTCTCTCTCATCGATGTTTCTAACTCTCTATCTCTCTCCCTTCCTCTCTGTAAAAAATCAATAAAATATATTAAAAAAAAAAAGAGTTTTCCTTCTAAGGGAGCTTATGAAAAGTGATGTTATAGCTGAACTTGACCTTCAGGCAGAGTAGTCTTAAATAAACTTTTGCCATCTAGACATTTAAAACTCAAAAGTTAAGTAATGTTTTGTTTACATAATATGAATTTTTATGAGGAAAAAAATGTTTTCTGTCACACTGCTATAGAACTATAGAATTATTAATTGACAAAAGTATAGCATTTTTGTGCTGATGTTTTCCATAAGAGGCATGAAAAACTTTAGCTAAATTCTGGTACAATATGGAATACAGGAAAAATAGTTCTTATTCTTCTGATCCTTCGATTAAAGAGAATATTGAGGATACCTAGGTACCTGACTTTATCAACCATTGAAAATTCTGTAATGAATTACTGTTGTAAATGTTTTTAATATTGCCTTCTTAACATTTACCTGAAAATAAAATTAATTAACTGCTTTACTCTCCATGTCATAACTTGAATTAGCCTAACATGGCTGTCCTCTAACTGGTCTTTTTTGGAAAGACTAGAGGCCTGGTGCACACTCCTGATCAGGGTGGGGGGCCGATCAGGACTGGGCTGGCCAGGGGGAGGGGCCGCAGGAGGTTGGGGGGGGCGATGGGGACCCCGATCTGGCCGGTGGCCACCACAGTGCCCATCATAGCTACTGGTCATTTTGGTCATTCTGGTTGCTTGGCTTTTATATACTAGTACTAGAGGCTCAGTGCACAAAATTTGTGCACGGGGGAGGGGGAGTCATGTTCCTCAGCCCAGCCTGCACTCTCTCCAATCTGGGACCCCTCAGGGATTGGACCTAAACTGACAGTCAGACATCCCTCTCACAATCCAGGACTGCTGGCTCCCAACCTCTTGCCTGCCTGTCAGCCTGATCACCCCCTAACCCAGGGGTGGGCAAACTTTTTGACTCGAGGGTCACAATGGGTTCTTAAACTGGACCGGAGGGCCAGAACAAAAGCATGGATGGAGTGTTTGTGTGAACTAATATAAATTCAAAGTAAACATCATTACATAAAAGGGTATGGTCTTTTTTTTCAATAGTTTTATTCATTTCAAATGGGCCGGATCTGGCCCACGGGCCATAGTTTGCCCATGGCTGCCCTAACCCCTCCTCTGCCAGCCTGATTGATCCTAACTGCTCCCCTGCCAGCTCAGTTGCCCTCAACTGCCCTTCCCTGCTGGCCTGGTCACCCCCAACTACTCTCCCCTGCAGGCCCGGTCCCCCCCCAACTTCCCTTCCCTGCCAGCCTGGTCGCCCCTAACTGCCCTCCTCTGCAGGCCTGGTTTCTCTCAACTTCCTGCCCTTGCCAGCCTGGTCACCCCTAACTGCCCTCCCCTACCAGCCTGGTTGCCCCTAACTGCCCTCCCCTGCTGGCCTGGTCACCCCCAACTGCCCTCCCCTGCTGTCCTGGTTGCCCCTAACTGCCCTCCCCTACTGGCCTGCTCTCCCACAACTGCTCTCCCCTGCTGGCCATCTTGTGACCACATGGAGGCGGCCATCTTTGTGGTAGGGTGTGACGGTCAGTTTGCATATTACCTCTTTATTATATAGGCCTGTGGTCGGCAAACTGCGGCTCGCGAGCCACATGCAGCTTTTTGGCCCCTTGAGTGTGGCTCTTCCACAAAATACCACATGCGGGCGCACACGTACAGTGCAATTGAAACTTTGTGGCCCATGCGTAGAAGCCGGTTTTCGGCCTGGGCGAGTCTATTTTGAAGAAGTACTGTTGATATTTGGCTCTGTTGACTAATGAGTTTGCCGACCACTGATATAGGCTATAGATTGGATAGTTTCCTTTGTTTCTTATCTAAACTGCCTACAGTGAATTGCCATGGGTCAAAACTCACCAACCTTTCTATCAGCCACCTCACCGGTGGCAAACATAGCTTGTTTATAGATGTCAACTCATCAACATTTGAGTGTGGAGATAAATCTTTGGGAAATATGTGTAATGATTTAAAATAAAGGTACCTTCATGGTATATACAAATAATGGAATATTATTCTGCCTTAAAAAATGAGAAATTCTGCAACAACATGGATGAACCTTACAGACATGCTGGGTGAAATAAACCAGACACTAAAGGCCGCACATTGTGTGTTTCCGCTTATATGAGACTAGAGGCCCGGTGCTCAAATTCATGCGCTGGTGGGGTCCAGCTGGCCCACCCCCAATGGGGGCCGTTGGGGTTGGGCCGGCTGGGGCGAGGGGCCATGGGCATTCTGGTAGTTTCACCATTCAGTCAATTTGCATATTACCCTTTTATTATATAGGATACCTAGAGGAGTCCACTTATTGACACAGAAAGTAGAATGGTGGAGGGGAAGGGAAGTGGAGATTTGTTGTTTAATAAATGCAATTTCAGTTTGGGAAGATGAAAAAGTTTTGAAGATGGATGGTGGTGATTCACAGCAATGTGAATGTATTAATGCCACTGAACTGTACAACTGAAAATGGTTAAAATAATATGTTTTGTGTTATATATGTTTTATCATAATAAAATAAAATATTTTCAACTACATTTTCAAAAGCAAAGGAAACTGTGGCTGATTTTTTAAAAAATATATTTGTTTTGTCTTTTAATATATTTTTATTGATTTCAGAGAGGAAGGAAGAGGGAGAGAGAGAGATATAAACATCAATCATGTAAGAGAATCACCCATTGGCTGCCTCCTGCACACCCCACACTGGAGATGGAGCCTGAAACTGCGCATGTGCTCTGACCAGGAATTGAACTGTGACCTCCTGGTTCATAGGTTGACTCTCAGCTACTGAGCTACAGCAGCCGGACCACTGTGGCTGATTTTGGCTCATTGTAATATAAAATAGCTAGAAGATTTCTTTCTTCATGAAAAATATTGTTACAACAAAATAAATACATTTGTAAAGATAAATAAATGCATAGATACATAAATACATTTGTTTTAAATAGTCATTACTATCTTGGCCCAACATTCATTTTATGAAAATGTCACGTGTGAGATAAACAGAAAACGTGATCATGTAGACCCCACATCTTCAACAAAGTTTCACTCTGTGGCTTCCGGAGCTTCCAGGAATTAGACTGAAATTGGCTGCAGCTAGAGTATCTTTGGGTTGAGAAGATATAAATTAAAATGTTCATTTTGGTCATTAAGAAAAATCAAAAGTGGAAACCCTGAAAAGGGGAATTTTTTAACGTGAAGGTTGTTAAACCACATCAGTACAATACATTGAAGCGAGGATATAAAAGTAAATTATATTAATGAATGTACTTGTGTTCCCAAACTGTTTTCTTGGCCTGAAATTATTCAACATATAAAAAGATTCCCAATAACATCAATGACTGGGCAGGAAACTGATAACCGCTCAACCTCCCACTCTACTTACCACCCCCCGCAAAAAATAAAATAAAACCGGAGCACTGACGGCACAGTGCTCTCAGCCACTTTGCTACCCTGAGAAAAGCAGAGGGTCGGCGGAAATTATCCTGTAATGAGCAATCCATCTGCTGTACCTAAAAATGGAAGAAAAATGCCACCCTCGACTTTTCCATGGTAGTAAATTAAAGCCTAATGTATAGTTCTAATTGCTAACATTTTCTCTCTAATTATGGTTCAGTTTGGCTAGGATTTCCGACAATCCCCTTGTTCCCCTAAAGCAAACACCAGAGAATATTCTAACCCCACTGGTGGCATTTATTAATAACCCCCTTGACAGATGAAAAAAAAATCATTATTCTATATTAGACAGGAAAAGATTTTCCCAGCCAAAGCTAATTGATAAAAAACCCATTTAGTCAGTACAGAGGAACTGCTTTTAGAGAAGGGAAAAATACAACAGTGTCAAAAAACAAAACAGCCTCACGCATAGTATGATGCTACCTGGCTACTATTTGGGGTGCCAGCAAGGGGAAAAAAAACAACCTGATAAATGTAGGAAAAAAACATCCATGCACACTTAGGTACTGGATGAGATGAGAGGAAGCGAGCTCTCTTGTGAGGGATTCTTATTTTGTACCGCCACGAAAGAGATAAGATATGAAAAGTTGGTTTCTATAGATGGCAAATACAAACACATACAAGAACAATTGTCGGAATATTGCCACATTCTTCTATTTAATCCCTTCCATTCTTATTTTTTTAAAGGCATTATTCCTTTTAAACGAATGTACAAAACATACTAAATACAAATCGGTATTTATCTATAGGTCTAGCTCTCATCAAACAGTATACAGCTTTCTGAGCGACAATTAATAATGTCGAAGTAGTAAATAAAAATAAGATTTCTGATATACTGAGAGGAGGCATGGTTTTAAAAAAAGAAAGACATGCGCTGGAAAAAAAATTACCTTTGAAAGCTGTACTCCAAAGTATATGAGCCGAAAATAAACAATGCACCTGTATAAAACACAGCAGTGGCGGACCCAAATGGAAACAGTGGGCCCTGGTACAAGCATATGGCACGGTCAACAGAGAGTGGAAACCCAATATTAAAATCAACTAAAATCCGGTCTGCCTTTAAGTATCATCATGCACAGACATTCTAAACAATGTCAGAAATAAAAGACTCCTCTCTGCAAAAATACTGTGTGTAGGTTCTAAACAATTTCTGTAGTTACTATTAAATTTTAACAATGTAAGTGTCCACTTCAACTTAGCACACTTTTAGCCCTTAGATTTTACAGACATTGCATTCTACATTGAAGTCCATTAGGAAAACTGCCCAGTGCACTGTCCTGGACTCACATGGACTCATCTATGTACGTTTGTTACTGCAACAGACAAATATGTAGGTATAATATTTCCCCTTTTGTCAAAAATGCATTACTGTGGCTCAAGGGTTGAGCGTTGACCTATGAACCAAGAGGTCACTGGCTCGATCTCTGGTCAGGGTATATGCCTGGGTTTGGGGCTCAATCCCCAGTAGGGGGCATGCAGGAGGCAGCCCATCAGTGATGATTCTATCTCTCTATCCTTCTCCATAAATCAATAAAAACTTATTTTAAAATAAAAACAATGCAAATACACTAGGTGTTCAACTGAAGCAAAGAAAATATATATTATCTGAAAAACTGGAGGAAAGGTCTTCTGCTTAAACCAGTGGTTCTTAACCTGTGGGTCGCGACCCCTTTGGGGGTCAAACGACCCTTTCACAGGGATCACCTAAATACATCCTGCATATTAGATATTTACATTACGATCCATAACAGTAGCAAAATTACAGTTATGAAGTAGCAACGAAAATAACTTTATGGTTGGGGGTCACCACAACATGAGAAACTGTATTAAAGGGTCGCGGCATTAGGAAGTTTGAGAACCACTGGCTTAAACAAATGATCTAGTTAATGTAGATCATTGTTGTATACATATGCAGAAGTGCTCATTAGTAGAAGCACCAGGTAATGCAGTTATAGGTAATAGAACATTAAAGAAGTTGAAATGAGGGCTTACGGTAAATGCTATTTAATCCACACTCCCATCTCCCAAAGAATAAAAAAGTTGCCTGCAGTTTACTATGTTCAGTTCAAATGAAATGTCCATGATCCTGAAATATAATTTCAGAGTGCTCTTATGAAGAGAAAAAACAAGAGTAGTCAGATACCCACCGTCCTCACTGAGATTTATATGTTTCAATGAACTCAATAATATTTGAGGCCTTTGGTGATACAAAAGACTCGGTCCCGCCAAATCAGCTGATCTGACTTGTTCTTTGTTACTCTTCGTTGATCCGTGCCACGGCAAAGTTTCCTGAACATGAAATTACAGGCTATTTTGATGGAAAGGTATCACTGCTCTGCCATGTGGATCTCTTTGAACTTACTTTCCAGTTGTGGCTAAAAACCAGTTACTATGGGTCAAGGGTGGGCTGTGGACCTTGGTCAGGTTTTCACAAGAGGGCTTCTATTTTCTGTGCCAATAGAGGCAGGCAGGAATAGGCACCCACAGGTTCATTTGGGCAACAATGGAATGGCATAAGGCTCAATATTCATGCCGAAGCTCCATTAGCTACACAAATCTGACATCCTGTCAACACATTGACCCACATTTGTATTTGCAAAGATCTGCCCTAGCAAACTTGGCAGCTGCCTACGGGGATCTCCTGTGGAAGAAAGCCCAGGTGACCCACATTTGTATATGCAAAGGCTTGCCCCAGCAGCCTTGGCAGTGCTCTACCGGGCATCTCCTGTGGAAGGAAGCCCACCAGTGGGGGCAGGAGATACTTCCCCAAACCCACATATTTTCAAATTCCTCACTCAAAGGGACACCACTGCATTCCCTGGAGAAGTAACCATGTAAATACATTGCAACCCACAAGTTTTCATAAATTGTACTACCCGGTTCTTACTGCAACTTTTGCTGGCTGTGGAGAAAACAAGAGCCTAAACCAAAAGTAAAATAAATAATCATACAGCAATTAATAACTGAGTAACAACTATGTTGGGCCCCAAACTAAGCACTGTGGCTCTAACAAAAACCACATGGTAGATACTCACGAACCCGCGTTCCTGCAAATAAACATATGCACTGAGCTGGTGAGATTACAGGCATGTATGCTTATAAAATGAAACTGTCATTAAAAGTCTAAATTCCAAGTGAGTGGCATGGAAATAAGAGCTAGACGTGTCCATAAAGAGAGAAACCTCCGTAGACTGCAGCAGCAGGTGAGCAGGTCCGCATGCACTAAAATGAGTCTTGGATTAATCTGAACATTAAATTGCCAGTGCACGGTATGAAAAGTAAATATGAAGCTTTATGGAAAGTAAAACTTCTGAGTGGACAACAGCAATACCTCATTACTATGCTGAAGTACAATATCTTTCTCCTTAATGGTAATACTTCTACGTTAAATCATATTCAGTTCCTGGTCGCCTGCAATTGCCAAGTCATTCTCAGCCATTCTTCAGATCCCTTCTTATAGAGCCAGTGAATCTGCATTTTCCACTCTGATCATGAACGGTTGTTCCTATTCCACCATCTTACCTTGACATAAAGTGACGTGTTCCTTCTCTGTTCTTCCATGAGTGCAGAATGCCTCTTCATCCATCTCCCTGAAGAGAAGGTTGACAGGTATCTTAATTTACTTCTAATTCGACTCCGTCGTTATCCCTGCATGTTAAACTTGTACAGTTTGAGCCGGAGTCAGATGGCTGGCTGCTTTATTTTACCCCGCTGTCATTGCCATCGACCACTCTCCAGCACTTTGTTCCAAGGGTCTGTCCATCTCCCCCAATCCCCTCCTCCCCGCAGTCCTCAGGGTCTCATTCTAACTGTCAAAGTCATGCTTATAATGTGTATTATCTTGTCAAGAAAATATAACTTGGAGTCATTTGCCAACACCCATTGTAGAAATAAATATCTAAGAGAAGAAGGGGAGATAATACCTCTTTTTTGATATATGAAATACATACCACAGAGCAATCCTGAACAAGTGATTGTACAGTCTTTATGAAAGGTACTCATAAAAATGTTGTTATTGTCATATCCTTCTAAGATAAATGCTTGGGGATTGCCCCCCCCCCAACACACACATACTCACACAATTTACAGTTCATGTGGAATATTTTATTAGTAACAAGTTAGTAACTACTAAAGTAGAATCAGTGAATACAAAAATAGACTTTTTTATTGGTGACTGCTAACAATTGTTTTATTAGTCACGACTATTCTAAAACAGAATTTCTTCTCATGTATGTCTAAAGCCATACACTGTGGTCTTTGGCCAGTTTAACCTGCAGCATGGGAGCAGGGAGTGGGAGAGAGAGGGAAATGGGACTCAGGAGATCTGAGTTTACTTCCCAGGGCTGCCACTTCATGGCACTGTGACCTCAGACAAGTGACTCCATTTCTCAGTTTTCCCATCTGTAAAATAGGGATCATGATGATAATATTAGCTCAAGATCATAGAATGTTATCAAAATGGAAATAGCTGTGAAAATAGTTCATACGTTTTAGAAGTACATGTGCAAATGGTAGTTGTTGTTATTTTACAATATTTTATTGATTACAACGTAACATATTGGCTAAAACCACAGTCTTCAGAATCACACTACCAATTACTAGATGTGAAAGTCCCTTAATTTCTCTGAGCTTCAGTTTCCTCCTCTGTAAATAGGTATAGTAAGTACCTAACAGGGTGTTGTGTGAAGCACTTAGAGCACTGTCTGGAAAATCATGAAATACTATTAAATGTCCATTCATTCATTTATTCAACAAGTGTTCATTGAATTGCATACTCTGTGCTAAACTTATTCCCTTGGGAAATGTTTGCAGTGGAAATGTTTGGGAATACAGTGCGGAATACAAGAACAAAACAGCCTTCCTTTTGTATCACATATACTTTGGTTGGAGTAAGGAAGGTTTTATTAGTAGTAGTAATACAGTAAATGAGAAAGATATTTGGAGGTAATATGATGAAATTAAACAGGGCAATGTGTTTCAGAATGACTCAGGATCTGTGTTAGTAATTAGAAGCTGAGTTATCGCTACCATTATTATTACTGCCTTGACTCCTCCTTCTAAATCTATACTATTATACCCTGGCCTGTGTTGTTCAGTGGTTAGAGCATCAGCCTGCACACCAAAAGGTTGTGGGTTCTATTCCCAGTATAGGGTTTTAGGTTCCATCCCTGACCCCCCTTGGGGCTAGTGTGGGAGGCAAGCAATAGATGTATCTCTCTCACATCAATATTTCTCTCTCTCTCCCTTTCCCTCCCTCCCTCCTTTCCAGTCTTTCTAAAACTCAATGGAAAAAATACCCTTGGGTGAGGATTAACAAAAAAAATTTCAATAAGTAAATAAATAAAATATATCTATACTGTTGAAGTGCTTCTTTCTTGTGCATGTGCTCACCCTTGACTTAGATACAAATACTTTTAAAGCATTTCCCCTCTTAGTAATACTTACGAACAATAATATCTCCAAACAATATTGGAAACCCAAGTATCATGTGATGAAGTCACAGCTTGTGACATAGAAATAGACAGAGAGCTCAACTTTAATCACACTTAAACCTACCTAAGATTTTGATTGTCAATCTTTTATATATTGGCCTCCAACATTTTTCAGATCAATTCACATTTATTAAGCAATTAGTAGTATGTGCAAGTCCCTATAGAGAAAAATGATATAAGAAAATAATTCTTGTCAAAAAATTAATAATCAAGTTGAAGGAGAAAAGATAGTAATATGTTTACAGTAAAATAATCTAAAATATTGAAATGACATTTCAAAATATAAAAATTATTAATTACCAAATACATAATTTGAATAGGTTAGTTTAAAAGAGAGAATAACATATTTAACTTGGGTAGGCAGGAAAGTTGACATTTGAAAAACTTGGGAGAAGAGAATATTTCAAATGGAGAGAATAGATTAAACAAATGTCTGCTGATAGTTGAGTGTAAATACATTCCACACAGAGTGAGCAAAACTGTTTGTAGAAGAATTCTGAAGGAGGGGTAGACATGTGGTTATAAGACAGATGGCATCAGAATCTTAAAAAAAAAAAAAGAACATAAATGCAGTGAAAATATATATGCAGTAAAAATCTACACCTTGAGAATGTTTGTTTTTTCTGGCTATAATGAAAATGAAAAAAGGCAGTGTTAAGGATAAGCCAGTCAAAAGGAAGGGGGGAAAAGAGAAAAATTAGGAAGTTAATGTACATCATGAGGTAGAACATTGTATTGACATATGGTCATTATGCAGACTTTGTGGAAAGCTTGGGAGATGTTTGCGATGGATTAAATGTACAAATCAAAAACAGCTATGTCTCTGTTCTACTGATTAAAAATAGGTCTGTATGCATGTTAATGAAGAAACTATTTGCAAAGGCTATTAACAAAGGGTTAAGGAACCCAGGAAGAAATGGTGAGGCACCAGGGGCTACTGAAGAACCAAAACTTCCCTAGACCCAAAAGGGCAGGGGAGGGAGTGGTTACAGGAACCTGGAAAGAGCTGGGGTTTGGGGGGGCGGGGGGCTCAGCAGCAGAAGCTGTGGCCTCACCAATGGGCAGCAGGGACGGTGCCAGGAGGGTAAGTACCCTGACTTCTTCCTCTGGCCCTTTGGTCTGCCGACACCCCCTATTGACTGTCCTCAAAGAAAACCCTCCTCCTTCCTCCAAAGCAGGGGAAGGAGGAAGAGGGGAAAGTGGGGCGTGAATACAAAGGGGCAAATATACTTGTGTGAGTCTGTGCGTGTGGGTATATTGTTCTGTGGGTGGAAGAGAGGGGTTGGGGGACGGATAGCAGGAAGGTAAGAAAATCAATCAGCAAGAGGCCACATTATGACAGTCATAGGCCAGAGGCAATTTTGCCTCTGTGGTCCTCTTCCTTCACTGGGGAAAAAAAAAAGGTTAAAAATTGCATCAATATAAAGACCAATACATTCTAGGCTGGACTGTATTCATATCTTTTCTTCTGATTTTAAAAGCTATTGAACCGTTTTCATGGATTCTGCAGAAGATCACAAATAAGATGGCAACCCGGGGGGGGGGGGGGGGGGATGACAAGATCTAAACCAAATGGTGGGGTTCTGCTGCAAAGCAGAAAGGACACTCAGGATGATTTGTGCGGCTTATGCACAAAGGGGCTATTTGTAACCTGAGGGTGGGTGGGAGTGAGATAGGGAATCACGAGTCCTGTGCAGTCATGCCCTCACCTGGCCCGGGCCTGAGCGGAGGGGCCACTACCAGAGGCTGGAGAAAGTGTTGTGAGGGGAAGGCATCCTTAGGAGGCTTCGACTTGAGGGACACAGTCAGCCTGGGATAACCTTGCAGGGAGGAATCCAGGCTTATAATTCCCTTCCTCCCCATTATCTGACCCCAAACAGAAGTCCAGGCCATGAGAACCACTGATACGGACACACACGCTCATTTCCCAGGGCAAAGAGCTGCTGGAAGGGTGGATATGCAGGACCAGTCAGAAGCTATTGCGGGGGCTTAAAAAATACTGTCTCTCCCACCTTTGAAACTGCGGGCCCTTACAACTTTGATTAGCTTTCGCTTTGAATCCTAGTTCTAGAAATCATATTTCTGTCTCTCTCCACCTCCCCCCTCTCCACACACACCCCTCCCCCAAACCCAGACAGAGCCTTTCCCCAAGGCAGCAAAAGACAATAGTCTGGAACAGACATGATCACAAGGTCTGGACCTCTGGCAGGCTAAAGATAGTGTCTTTAAATTTTTTAAAATTGACTTTAGAGAAAGAGAAAGAGAGAGAGAAAGAGAGGGAGAGAGAGAGGAGAGAGAGAGAGAAACATCGATTTGTTGTTCCACCTGTTCATGCATTCATTGGTTGATTCTTGTATGTGCCCAGGCCAGGGATTGAACGGCAACTCTGGCATATTGGGTCCTCGCTCTAACCAACTGAGCTACCCACCCAACTGAGCTCCTGAGCCCTCAGTTGGAATGACTTCCTGGCTACTTTTCCATGAAACGGATAGAGGGATGCCAGAGCAGACCTCAGAGCTGCTCTTAAGACCTGAAGAAATGATTTATTACCCTTATGTCCCTTCCAATCAATCAACTCCCAACAGGACCCTGAACCACTCACCCACAATGGCTTATGATTTTGCCCTGTAACATACACACAATTGGAGAGTCAGATGTTTTATTTTTTCTTTTATTTTTTAGTTCTCACCTGAGGATATGTTTAGAGAGAGGAAGGGAGAGAGAGAAACATCGATGTGAGTGAGAAACATTGATCAGTTGCCTTCCATCCGTGCCCTGACCAGTGATCAAACCTGCAACCTTTCTGGTGTACGGGTGGTGCTCCAACCAACTGAGCCACCCAGCCAGGGTGAGAGTTGGGTCTTTTAAAGTGCTAGCTCTCCACATTCCAGATTGACCAATTCAATACTAAACTGTTTTCCTTTAAACACTGCAAACTCCTTGGTGTGCTTTTCTTTTGGCCAATGTGCCCAGGCAGACAAACTCAAATATTAGAGTTTGTTAAGTTCTTCTAGTTGGGGTAAAAATTAGGTTAACAAAGACAGACTAATAGAAGAAAATGTACAAAGTTTATTACCAATGTACATGATGGGGGTGTTATCCTATCTAATAATAGAAAAACATGGTAATTGACCGTATCTTCACTACACCTCCTATTGGCTAATCAGCACGATATGCAAATTAACCCAACCAAGATGGCGGCTGGCAGCCACACAGCTGAAGTGAGCAGGAGGCTTGCTTGCTCCAGTGATGGAGGAAGCCAAGGTTCCCCGTCTGCCGCGGCCCAGCTCTGAGCTCCAGAAGCAACAAAGTTTCAATTATATAAGCTAAACAAACCCCAGATACCTGCTTTCAGCAGGCCGTGGCCTCAGAGCTGGAGCGAGCAGGAGCCTGGCTCTCAGCTCCAGTAACGGCAACAAAGTTTCAATTATAGAAGGTAAATAAATCCCAGAATTAAAAAGAAAAAAAGGAGAGGCTGGGAGCTTCAGTTGCTGGCCAGCCTGAAAACGGTCCTCAGCCCCTCACCCAGACTGGCCAGGCACCCCAGTGGAGACCCCCTACCCTAAAGGGGATGTGGCCAGCCTAAAAACAGCCATCAGCCCCTCATCCAGGCTGGCCAGGCACCCAAGCAGGACCACCACCCTGATCCAGGACACCCTTCAGGGCAAACCAGCTGGCCCCCACCCATGCACCAGGCCTCTATCCTATATAGTAAAAGGGTAATATGCAAACTGACCCTAACAGCAGAAAGACTGGGAATGACTGGTCACTATGACACACACTGACCACCAGGGGGCAGACGCTCAATGCAGGAGCTGCCCTCTGGAGGTCAGTGCGCTCCCACAGGGGGAGCTCTGCTCAGCCACAAGCCAGGCTGATGGCTGCCAGCACAGCAGTGGTGGTGGGAGCCTCTCCTGCCTCCTCAGCAGGGCTAAGGATGTCTGACTGCAGCTTAGGTCTGCTCCCCGCTGGCAAGTGGATGTCCCCTGAGGGCTGCCAGGCTGCCAGAGGGATTTCTGATTGCCATCTTAGGCCCAATCCCCCGGGGAGCAGGCCTAAGCCAGCAGGTGGTCATTCCCCAAGGGGTCCCAGACTGCGAGAGGGCACAGGCGGGGCTGAGGGGACACCCCCCCCTCCCCTGAATGCACAAATTTTTGTGCACCGGGCCTCTAGTGAGATATAAGACTCCAAACACATTGGGCAGCTGAGGTTTATATGCCATATATGGACAAAGGAGAAAGAGGGAAGGGGTCTGAGATGTCAAAGGAAATAGGCAACTTACAGGTAGTTGAGGAAGAGCAGAATCGCAGTGGCAGGCAAATTCTTGCTAGATAACCCAGTAACACTGGGACACAGAGTAAGGGGCGACCTACTTATCAGGCCCCTGCCTGAGCTTTCCCATCTAATGCTAAGTCGAATATGTTAAGATTCCATTCCTGGTGAAAGCCTTTCCATCTGAATCTCTTAGACAGGAAAAGGGAAGGGTCAACGATTCTTTCAGAGTTTTTTGTTTCTTAATAACCAGCTTAAAATCAGTATCCCGAAAGGCTGTTTTGGAGTGGCAAAACTTTAGTTTCTTTCACTATGACTACTGACAGCCTCTCTAGCATGGACTTGGACTAGACTCAGCAGTGGATCTCAGCATCAGAATCACCTGGCAGCTTGTTAAATTAGATTGCTGGGCCCCAGCCCCCAGAGTTTCTGAACTGGTGGGTGTCGGCTCTGGTCCAAGAATTGGCATTCCTAATGAGTTAGAGTTTCCAGGTGACCTTGATGCTGTTGATCTGAGGATCACACTTTCAGAGCCACTGTGTAGAGTTCTCCATGGACCCTCTGTCCTAAATCTTATGATTTGATCACTGTATCTGCCAGCACCTAGAACAGTGCTTAGTAACATAACAGGTCCTGAATAAGAAATAAACAATTGACCTAAATGAAACTTTAACTAAAGCAAATTCTCCCTGACTCCATTTAATCATCTAAAAAGTACTCAACAATCCATGACCCACAATGAGGCAGTGGCCAAATCAACACAACAGATCTGTGGTTCTGACAGGCATCTTCTAAGTCGGGGTCCTGTCCTGAGCCATTTCCAATCTCACGTATCGCAGAAGCCTGTTTGCTATGTTGATATGATGGTCCAAATGTTTTATTCAATGTGAACAGCATAGTGAATGACTCCATCATTAGTGTTTCCATAGTATATTATATGTAATCATTCAGCCATCAAATATTAAGTTACAGAGCTAAGGGCCATTCAGAGCGCTAGTCCCTGGGGAAACAAAGATGAATGACTCCTGCCCTCTGAGCTCACAGTCTAAAGAGAAAGCAGACATGTACACTGAAAAACTATGGTAAATATTATCTTAGACATACAACGTGGTAAATAGAGACCTTACATGGCTAGGCTAGAAGCCAGAAGAAGGAAGGAGGCAACTCTGCCTAGGATTTTCAGAGAAAGCTTCACAAAAGTGACTTCTGAGATGGGTATTAAAGAATGAACAGAGGTTTTCCTGGTTTGTAAATGGGAGAAGATCCTCCAGGCTGAAAGTCTAGTTTGTATAAACAAGTGATATTTGGAAATTAGTGGTAGTTGAGTATATTATTGCATAGGGCAGGGATGGTGAACCTATGACACACGCGAACTCATTTTTTTGGTTGATTTTTCTTTGTTAAATGGCATTTAAATATATAAAATAAATATCAAAAATATAAGCCTTTGTTTTACTATGGTTGCAAAGATCAAAAAATTTCTATATGTGACACGGCACCAGAGTTAAGTTAGGGTTTTTCAAAATGCTGACACGCCGAGCTCAAAAGGTTCGCCATCACTGGCCTAGGGCATCAAGGGGGACCAGGCTGGGGACTGACCAGGGGAAAAGCTAGGGCGGTAGATCATGTCGAGAGCCATGTTGTGCACAGTCCCTGAATGACAGACTCAAAAGAGCCACCTCACAGGTCTTCTCCAGGAAGCCAGGGTGGGGTGACCAGCCCTGCCCCAGGCCCCCATAGCAAGCTCTACATACTTTTATCATAGTCATTACTTCGTTAGACTGAAATTATCTGCTCATGTTTTCAACTTTCCTATTAGATCGTAAGCTCATCAAAGGCAGAAACTCATATTTCCTTTTGCAGTGGCACTTGGTCTGACGTAAGGTAAGCAATGAATAAACGTTTGCTGAAAGGGGAGAGATGAAGGTGGTCCTTCTATGACTGGATGCGCAATGAGCGGTCTCCAGCTGGCCTGGTCAGCCTTACCTTTCTTTCTTCCCCTCCCTCTCTTCTTTCCATCATTCCACCAGGTACCCAGGGTCTTACTTTCCATCTTGAAGGTGCTGAGCACCCCAGGATTTCGATAGGGAATTTTATTCACAGTAGGGAGATTAAACGGAATAGCTGTTTTTCTTCTATGTCTTTGGGATGTTGATGTATCAAAAATTAAGAAGCAGGAAATCTAAGTGCTTCCGTGGTGTGGTGGACAGTTGAGGGGTAGGAGATTATTGAAGCCCTGAGTGATGTACTGTTTGAGTGACAGGTGAAGTTTAAGAAGCTAAAGAAAAGGCAGGCCTGGTCCTGGATAAATGCAATCATCCATTTTCACTGCTCTTCATCCTGGATCCTCACTGTAGCTCCATATGTAAGATGATGCCCAGCACATTTTAAACACCAACTCATCTCCCTCTACCCACCTACTGAGGAAAAGACCTGTTTAAGCTCTTTCCTAAGAAAGACAAGCTATCATAAAATCAGGTACTGTAAACAATACGTGTAACATTTAATTTTTGTTTAGAACTGGATATAACCACATCAACAAAGCATGATTAGAAGTGATTTGAAAAATTCTGAATCTGCTCCTTTATAAGTTGCATATTACTTCTACTCTACTCAAATAGATAAATTTATATAGGTTGTTCACTGCACAAGGACATCCATAAAGGGAGATAAATGGAGACTCAAATCCAGCCTGAATGCTGTACAATAAACTATGTGCCTGTGAACTATACATACCCAGACGAGCCAGCTTTTTTTTGATCCATACAAGAGTTTATTTGGTGCACAGGACAGAGCTCCAACCAACTGAGCCACCAGGCCAGGGCTATCCTAGTGTCTTGGGAAAGGATGGGCTGAAATCTCCATGATGAAGTAACCATTACCATCTCCATCACACTTCAGGTACACTATTTCCCTAGAGAGCAGTCCTAAGATAAAAGTTATGACCCGGGGCTTCATTGGGAGGTGTAATGCCAGGGCATTAAAAGTGAAGGAAAGGAGAAGTGAAGCAGAGAAGAAAAGTAGATAAAACATGGTCCACTCTGAATTGACTGCAGCATCATGACCCCCAGCTGAGTGATGCAGGACGTCTGGGCAGGCTGCAGGAACTCCCTGCTCGTCCCCTCCTCTCATAGGTTGAAGCTGGCCCTCTGGGACCAATACACTCCCTGAATGTGTTACCCAGCTGTCCATTGCCCTCTTCTTCAATGCCATTCTCCCACTCTGCTGCTAAGCCATCAGTCCCTCAAAGTGGATTTTTTGTATTTATTTGTGTGTATCCAGGGATAGTAAAGTTCCCAAAAGGGGTGCAGGAGGAAGATGATATAATTTTAATAATCAGCTTTTAAAGATATTCTCATTCAAATAATATTTAATGCTTAATACATCTCAGAAACATTTACAATTATCACCTCTTTTGTAAATGAGTATTTTTCCTCTTAATGACTGCCTGTAATAGGCATTTGTCATAGTCTGTAACAATCCAAACTCTGAGCTTCCCATTTGAAATTGTCATTAATGAACACTATTGCTACCACCCGACAGTGAAGTTAGGGACACAGCCCACAGTCAGTAACCACTTCCGGAAATGTGCAGCAAAAATTCTGACTTTAAGACTTGTGCATTGCATTGTTTAATGAGAAAGGAAATCTTGAAATGTACCTGATCCTGAAAAGAAATTCGGTCCCAAAATAAGCAAAGGGAGAGATTTCCCATTTTGTTCACCAACCCATAATTTGGGAGGAGGCGTTTGGGTTATTTTAATGAATTATTGCAAATTAAATATTTCAACAACTTGAAGTGAGCCCTTAAAAGAATGTAAATCTATATATTTAGCTCCCCTCTGCTAAAACTGCAGTGGATGATAGAATGCCTACTGTCTATTCAATAAAAATAAAATGCAAGTTTTCAGTTAATTCTGTTTTCTCAACACACACACACACACACACACACACACACACACACACACACACACACACAACAGTGCCACCCCAGTTAGAGGTTTTACTATGCACGTTCATTTGCACTCGCAGCTGGGGCAATTAGAGAGTGTACTTAATGGAGTGTCATGTTAATTGTTTTCCGAGTTAACCAATTTCTTCATTTAATTGTCAATTGATTAACCTATTGAAATGTTAAGTGACTCAGTTTCCTTCCAGAGTAAACAGCAGCAGCATATGGTAGCGTCCTCAGCCAAAGGCATCCCTCATTTGCTTGGAGTCCATGTGCTGGTATTTTTCTACACCCCCCTGAGCTTTTAATTAGACGAGGCAACGTTACACGTGTTTGTCTGCTGGAAAGGTTATCAGTGCCGAGGCTGACCTGCAGAGGCAAGGCTGAGCCTAGCAGCTTTAATAGGAAAGGTTTTCAGCTATGACTGTTGTACTTGATTGCATTGTGATGGTAATTAACTCAAGACTGCTTTCCTCCGCGTGTGTGTGGCGTCTTTCCTGTAGCATTAACTCTGCAACGAGATGTTTCCTGACACATATATGCACTTATTAGGCACTCATTGGATTCTCATAAGCATGCAAATAGTCAAGAATTTCTTTAGGCGAACGCCACACCATTCAGATTGCGGTGCCACGAAATAAGTAGGATGTTCCTTGCCTGCAGGGCATTTTGCAGAGGGAAAAGCTAGCTCCCTTTAGGAGAGTGTTGCTGCTTTATTGCCATGTTGTCTCATCCCAGCAGATCTTCACAACTAGAAAGTGAAAATCATTTTAGCTTTTCAACTGAAGCACGCATGAGGCCATGCGCAGGATTGAGAGGTAGACGGATTCGGAAGCTTTTTTTTTTTTTTTTTCAGTGTTCCCGTTCAAGATTGCTACTGTGTTTTAGCGACCAAATCAATATAAGGGCCCGGTGTTGAGCTATTAACTCAGTCTTCTAGTCTCTTGAAGACTGTTGTCTGACTCTGGGTGCGTGTTGCTTGCATGTGCGGTTCGACTGTAACGCACTGTTGTTTCATTATGAGCCAGTGCACAACCGAGCCAGCTTATCATCCTTGATAGTGTTGGTAGCAGGCAACTGAGACAAAATGATTACAAACCTATGTTGTGTTCAATAGTTCTTTAGAGGATTTCTCTCTTAATAGTTCTGGCTCATTCATGTCTGATTCAGCACATTTGTTCTTGTAAAAAGGCATAGCTTAGGAGAGTTTCAGGGTGGGTTAATAACTCAACTGAAAATGGCTGCTCGCATTGTAAAACCTTGTTCCTCCAGTGGCTCGGGGCTTTCTTCAGTTTTGCTGCTCGGCAGCTTCGGCCCAGTTGGTAAACAGCTTAAGTCCAGACATCTTTTCATTCTCTGAGCAGCGGATTGAAATAAAAATGCATATAAGTGGCGACTGACTGGCGGTGGCCCAACAATAGCCTGTAACATTATGCAAGGGTATTTACATAGGAATAAGGCCTCGCTAAGGAGATGGGGCAATTAATGATGTGGGCCACACATATAAGGAAAGTTTGTCCAATCCTTTCCTCAATAAAGATCTTTTGTGAAGTGCTATGGAAACTCAGAGGCCCCGGGGAGATTAAGGGGAGGTCTTTTCTGGGACTTTAAAAATATATGTATATATGTAATTGCAAGTTTCAATAAGCCAAATTATATTAAATAAATGCACAGGAAAGAATAGGAACTGTTTTGTTTTGATCATTTGGGGCAGTTTCTCTAACCCGAGAAAAGGGCAGTTTACATGTGTTTTCAGTTTTTCTCTCCTCCCTCCTCCCTCCTCTTAGTTGAGTAGAAAATCAGTTCTGAGATAGATAAATTCCTTAGCTACCTGTTCCCTGGCGTTTGAAATTCAAGCACCGTCTGTAAAATATTTGAAAAGTTTTACCATACTTACTTCTTATTTCAAGGGACGTTTAGACCACGGGAGGGAACATTGCCCAGTGGCCAAGCCTGAGGGCCAAGCCTCGGGATTTTCAGGGGTGCCGGGCAGCTGGCTGGCACAATGCAAGCGACAGGCACCCAAACAGGGAGGGGCCCCCAAGAAAACGCAAGGGCTGTGTCCTAGGAGAATCGGAAAACGCTCATTCAAACCTAGCCCTCTCTTAGGCTCGATGTCTTAAGAGAATAAGTATCTTGTTAGCCCAGATACAAATGGAAAAGTCAAATGCTTAAATTATTTTCATCCTGATACTGTCCCAATATACTGATTTGGGGAGGAGGGAGGAGGAAGTCCTCCCTACCCCACCCCAGCTGTAAGAGACAAATCCCGGCAGCCCTGTCACATGTTTTCCTTCTTATCTGAGGCTCGCCATCTGCTTCTGCCCTTGGCCAGATAGCAGTACTGTTATTATTACTTTGCATCAGAATACTTTTCATAAAAGTATCATCAGCATTCCGAAAAAATAAGAGAGAAAAATAACTCACGCCCTCTTTGCATGCCTTATGACCAGTGAAAGCGATTCCTATCTTTTAAGCAACGCACTTCATTTCTTTTTTCTTTCTTTCTTTTTTGTTTGTTTGTTTTAATGTTTCCTCTCACTCAAAGGGCATTTTCTGAGAAAGCAGAACTTTGGCGGGGATTGCTCGATCTCTGTTCACACTTGCTGGTGAACCTGTTCTTACTTCCAAAAGTTGCTTTTTATCCCATTTTCTCATTTCTACTTGGTTCATGAAATGCATGCTCATATAGGATGAGTGAAATAAAATCTTAATGTGATCACGCATAAGCTTTGGGTGCCTGTGTGTGTGTGTGGCATACAGAGGAAGTGATTTCAGCGGCAGCCCCGTCAGGCAGGCAGAAATCAATGCCTCATTGAGGACTATTGATCAGTACTAAATTAATTAGACTCCAAGGCTTATGGCAGTTGATAAGACAACTTGTTAATTTAGTCAATGATAGTGTTTTCCCTAAAGCAGCAAATACCCTCTTTTTTAGAGAAGGCATTTCTAATACTTGCTGCAGTTCTTTTAGTAAAAATACTGTTTTCATCTTTCTTGTTTCCTTTTTCTGGAAAAGGGGTGGTTGGAGTGGGTGGGTTGGTGAGGGGGAGGGTGGTCCAATAGGTAAGGGTGTGCTGTAAAAATGTATATGCTGAGGAGTCAGTCTAGAATTTTCATTCATCCACTCCCATTTCTGTCCCCTGGCCTAGTGTTATAATTTTGGGATGAAAAGAACGCAGTCAGATTATAACCCGGGACCTGGATTTCCCGTGGGGCTTTGGCCACTCCAGCCCTCCAAGGATGTTCATTTGGAAGGGAGCTACTTCCTAAACCTGCATTTAGCATTGACTGATACAGATCGCTTTTGCTTTTCATTTCAACCTGCAACAGTGATGGTCATAGTCAATAACAAAGACTTCAGCCCTGTCGGTTATGCAAACTGTGAATGGAATGAAGGTATCCCAGAATGCCCTGGACATGGGGCAGTACTTCCTGCTGGCTTGGAAGGACAAAAGGACAAAGCCCGGGAGTGTAGGGGTCCCACCAACAGCTCTTGGAGGCCACAGTCTGCTATCAGCGGCACTCCAACCCTCTGAGAATGCTAATAAGCTAGTGAAGAGCTCAGCTTTCTTGCCATAATTCTATAGTGTGGTTGAGGACCCCATAGTGCTCACTAAATAAAGACAACTAATTGAGAATTTTTTGCACATTTTGCCCAGGGGACTTGTTGTTCATTCGATTCTTTGGGGAGAATGTACCCCTACTGACAGGAGGGACTGATTGTTTTGGCAGCCTCGTGTTACTCTTCCCCGGGTCTAAGACTGACTTTTGAAGAATGACAAAAATGTTTAATTTTTATAAAATGATGTCGCTGGGAATTATTTGAGATCTCAAAGAATAGGCGTGCCAGTGTTCATCTAGAGAAAAAAAAAATCCTGGCAGAGAGTTTTTTTGAATTAAAGCCCTGTTTTTTCTTTTTCTTTTTTTTTTCCCCCTCTTAAATTGTATTTTCTGTGGTGAGGCCTACATTTTTGTGTCTGCAGGTGACACGTTGATTGAAACTAAAATTAATAAATCAGCTGAAAAGCTCACACCTACAGCTCACAGCAGGGCCTGGAAAACACGTTTATAAAGGGAGCTTTATGCTCTCATATAAAGAAGGAATAAATTACAGAAGCACTTGTTGCCCTGGGATTTGATTTTGCTTTGCAATCTGGTATCTTATTTTTGGAGGCTTATTGTAAATCAACAGGTTCCTGGTTGCTTTAGCAGGTGACTTTGCTATTAATCTCTTACTTGACCATTACAGCATGTTAATGAGGATGCTTCTAAACGTGGCTCTATCTTCTGACCAAGGAATTAAGTTTAAAAGGTGTACTTTTTACTCAGTGGCTTGCGGTTAGCCACGTTGAGGACCAAATGCAAAGTAGCATTTTCTACAGCGTGTGTAGCATTAAGGAGTGTTTTACTAACATATGTGTCTGACTGTGCTTTTCTTCTCTCCTACACTTATTCCTTCGCCATGGAGGGCAATTATGGAACTTACCAGTCTCTGTTCATTTTTTTAACAAAATAAAATTATGTACAAATAACAAAATGATATCCTTTCTTATTAATGTGCACCCTCATTTTAATTAAACAATGTCAGTGTTCTTTGGAGGTGTGTTCAGAATTAAAATGTATGATTTGGGAAGGCAAGAGATTCAACATTTCTCACCAGAGCCAGATTAATAAATGTCATTACAAGTGCGGGAATTTAACCATCACATTTCCCTTTAGAGTCGGAGGTAATTGGAAATGTTTAAGCTTGACAAAAGAAAGGAGTAAATATACCTAAGGGGGTAGTTCAGAAATATAAAGAAGAAATGAGGATTTAAGTCTTAACTTTGTAATTACCAGGCTCTCCAAAGTGCATAACGGTGCAGAACAACCCCACATATAGGAAGAACTGCTTTGTTGCAGTCCACAGATGTTTCAAAGGGCATCCTCTTCACGATTATTATTATTGTGCAACTCCTTTCACATCTTCAGGGCTATCTGGTCCACACCTCAGGCATGCATGTAGCATGTAGTCTTTTTTGTAAACCTAAGAGATGTCAAGCTTGGGCTTTTCTTATTTTTAACTATTTTAAATCAAGGGTTTGTGTCAACTGAGGCATATTTTTAAAGAATATATATTTGTATTGATTTCAGAGAGGAAGGGAGAGGGAGGGAGAGATAGAAACATCAATGATGAGAGGGGATCATTGATTGGCTGCCCCCTTCTAGGGATGGAGCCCACAACCCTGGCATGTGCCGTTGATCAAAATCGAACCCAGGACCCTTCAGTCCGCAGGCCTATCTACTGAGCCAAACCAGCCAGGGCAACTGAGGAATATTTGACGTCACTGTCTACCTCACCTTTTCAGGCTACGTCCTCAAGTATCTTCATTCTGTCAGTTGAGGTCAATACCATCATCTCTTTCCATAAGGAATTTTCTGGTTAGGTTTCAGGAGAGGAGGAGGTGAGTTGGAGGTGTTTGCAGATCCCAGGTTGAAAGCTAATCCCAGGAATGAGTGAGAGCGAACATTTACAGAACCATCAAATGTGACATGTTTATGAAATAGTTGTTCATAAAAACACCATCAGTGTTATTCTATGGTTGTGATACGAGGCCTCTCCCACAGATGGGAGACTGCGGGAAATAGCACTGTCCCCTCCAACTGTTACCTAAGTTACCAGCCTAACTGGGCATTGGAATTACACTACCAAGCTGCTCGGTTTACAAGAACAAGGACCTTCATCTTCTCCAAAACCAGTGCTGTTACCTGGAATCCGGGTCCTCGTTTTAGATTTTTGTGTTTAGGCCAATAAGCTGGGAGACCTTTGATAAGAATGGCCCCACCTACCTCCAACAACCACAAAAATCATTGACTTTGGACTCATATATCTTTTTAAACCGAGAAAGAAAAATATCTGTTCAACACTGGGCAGAAAGTTTATGCACCAGAGACCCAAACCCAGCTGCTATAGCTTCTCGTGGAAATGGAATGGTTGTCATGTTGGTGGGGGCAAGGGTCTTGAAAGTGAGAAGGAGAGGAAAACGGAGGAAATAAACCTCAAATTACCCAAAATTAAGGGATTTGCTAGTGTGTTCGGGGCGGGGGAGGTGGGGGGGGTTAGGCTAGTTTTTATATATATATATTTGTGGGACAAATTTCTAGAAAACAAAATCCCAAATACGCCCCAAAGTGTTTAGACAGTGGCCACTGTGACAGGGGCTTATAAACGACAGTTACTGTGAGAGCACGTCCCCTCCCCCCAGGCCCCCTCAAGGGCTTCCAGCTACGGAGGTTTTCAGCCCGTTTTTGTCTTCTTACAACTTAGCAGGATCAGGACACGTTTCTGCAATGCATATGCAGATTTCACCTCTTGTTACTTTCTCTAATGAGCGTTCACTTAATCAATTTGACAGTAGTCTTTATCCCCCTCCCGGTTTTCTCCTTCACATCCACCAAGAAAGTTTTCAGGGGGAAGAAAAAAAAAGTGTTAACAGATTCAAGGAGACATTGCAATGTGAAAGGAAGGGAAGGTAGCTGGCCCAAACGGGTGAACGGAAGGGTTCACAAGGACCCCGCTCTCTGTCCAGCTCTTGAAAACAGGAAGTAGGTCCGCCAGCCTTTAGAAGACAACCCGTATGCTAATAGCCGACAGGAAGTGATCTTCCTTTTCTCTACAACAGTGAGTTTCAGCCTTTTTCATCTCATGGCACACATAAACCAATTACTAAAATTCTATGGCTGACCTGACAAAAATAGGTATGATTTTGACTTACAAAAAAATAAATAATAATAATAATAACCTACTCTTTTTGCACCAAAGTGACATTTTTAAAAGGCAAGTGCCTGGCCAGCCAGCGTGGCCCAGTGGTTGAGCGTCAGCCTATGAACCTGGTCGTCATGGTTCCATTCCCGGTCAGGGTCTGTGCCCAGGTTGCAGGCTTGATCGCCAGTAGGGGGCATGCAGGAGTCAGCTGATCAATGATTCTCTTCATTGATGTTTCTATCCTTCTCTCTTCCTCTCTGAAATCAATAAAAAAATATATTTAAAAAAAAAAAAAAAAAGCAGGTGCTTGTTCTGGCCAGGTAGCTCAGTTGGTTAGAGCACCATCCCTATACATAAACGTTGTTGGGTTTGATTCCAGGTCAGAGCACATACAAGAATCAACCAATGAATGTATCAATAAGTGGAACAACAAATGGATGTTTCTCTCTCCTCCTCTCTCTTCCTTTCTCTTCATCTCTCTAAAAACAAATTTTAAAAAACCCCAAAAACTTTTATACAAGATTCAATCTTGACGTGAGATAAGAGAAATCAACTCATGTTGGCACTTCCCCATCAAATTTCCCAACAGAACACCCTAAATCTCATGGCCAGTCTTGACCTTGTTAGGTACCTGGGAATGGGGAACGCAGGGGTGGAGGGCAGGTGTGTTTCAATCTAATGTGTAGTTCAGTCTTCCCAGGGAATGAGTATGAGACCCAAATCCTAGGAGTTCTCAACCTCAACCTGAATCTGCTACTGGGCAATCAATGTAACATATGGTCCAGTTGCTGGGGTGTAAAGGGAAAGAAAGGAAGGAAGGAAGGAAGGAAGGAAGGAAGGAAGGAAGGAAGGAAGGAAGGAAGGAAGGAAGGGAGGGAGGGAGGGAGGGAGGGAGGGAGGGAGGGAGGGAGGGAGGGAGGGAGGAGGGAGGGAGGGAGGGAGGGAGGGAGGGAGGGAGGAAGGAAGGAAAGAAGGAAGGAAGGAAGGAAGAAAGGAAGGAAAGAAGGAAGGAAGGAGGGAGGGAGGGAGGGAGGAGGGAGGGAGGGAGGGAGGGAGGGAGGAAGGAAGGAAGGAAGGAAGGAAGGAAGGAAGGAAGGAAGGAAGGAAGGAAGGAAGGAAGGTCCCTCTCTTGTCTGCAGGCAGCCAGTTGGCAGCCCTGGTGCAGCATCCAAGAACATTCTTTCCCTCTCATTGGGCCGCTTTCTCCTTCCAACTCCCTCTGGCTCCCTCCAGAGCTCTCATCCTTAATCTCAGCCAGTTTGTAACATGCTCACCTGACTCCCTTTCACTGTACTTCAGAAAAATCATACTGAAGGGAGGAGAGGAGAGGGCAGGGGAAGGAAGGGGAGCAAAACGCAGTGGAGAGCAGGGGAGAGGAAGACCACCAAGCCGCCCCCCCCCACCCCCACACCCCCACACCCCCCACCCTGCCTCTGTTCTGTGCTCAGTAGGCCTAGTTTTGCCTTTCCTGATAACCCACAGTACCTTTCTCCCCAACACCTATTAAATCCTCCCAACAGCCAATTGGTCACCTTTTACATTCAAAATGCACAATAGATTTGGCTTTAAGACAATCAGAGTCTGGTCTCTATCTAGAAGTTATGACTCAGGCTTGTGAGGTCGCTGACAAATCTTTCTTTTCCTGACTGTTTCGGGATGAGAATCTAGACGACCAGCTGCCTACCTTCCTTCTCTAGCTTGAGAGCCTGTGGGCCTAGCCTGGCTGAGTCTCTCTAACCACAGAGAGGCTTTCTGCTGGGGTTCCTCTGAGCTCTGGGAATGAGCACTACTTTCTAGTGCGCAGCCCAGCGTGGACCAGGGTCTCTTGAATTCGAAGGGCCACACCGACATCTTCAAGAAGTGGAGCTGAGTTGGTGCACAGCTGAAGAGCACATCTGACTCTTTGCTTCCCGTTAAAATGCAGAATACCAGGCCTCATCCCAAAGTCTACTGAACCCAAACCTGTATTTCAACAAGCTCCCCAGGTGATTTTTATGCACGTTTCTTTAATTACCTTGGGATTTTTGAGATGGGAGAGGTACAGAGTACTCTTGTGGGTTCTTTCAGTTCATTTTCTGTCTCCTCATCACAATCCCTACTGAGTCAGGGAGGAGATGGCGTTTGGGTTGGGAGGGAAAGAGGAACAGTGGAGATGAGACTCCATGGTTGCAAACATGGCTTTCTAATGTGCTGACTTTAAAAATTATTTTAGCACATACACAATCAAAAATAGATGTTTTTTGAGGCCTTCAATTGCATTAGTCTTTTCGATTTAGTGAACTAGCAGTTTAGCCCTGATTTCTATTTTTACTTAAGATTGGTTTATATGGCCCTAGCTGGCTTGGCTAAGTGGATAGAGCGTCAGCCTGCGGAGTGAGGGGTCCTAGGTTCCATTCCGGCCAAGGGCATATGCCTGGGTTGCAGGCTCCATCCCAGTAGGGGGTGTGCAGGAGGCAGCCGATCAATGGTTCTCTCTCATCATTGATGTTTCTATCTCTCTCTCCCTCTCCCTTCCTCTCTGAAATCAATAAAGAAATATATATTTTTTTAAAAAAAAAAGATTGGTTTATATGTAGGCGTCATTCTTTTTAAAAAAATATATTTTATTGATTTTTTTACAGAGAGGAATAGAGAGTTAGAAACATCGATCAGCTGCCTCCTGCACACTCGCCACTGGGGATGTGCCCACAACCAAGGTACATGCCCTTGACCAGAATTGAACCTGGGACCCTTGAGTCCACAGGCCGATGCTCCATCCACTGAGCCAAACCGGTTAGGGCTGTAGGCGTCATTCTTGAACACTTCCTGGTTTTCCTGCGTTTACAGAAAACATCTGGAAGGGCGTTCCCAGCACCTGCTGCAGAGGATGCGCCTTGCAGAGGTTCAGCCATTCTTCCTCCATCCCTGCCATCCCTGCCCTGCGTCCCTGAGCAGAGGGTGGTGGTGAGCACAGTATGCGGGGAGGGCACTCCCTGAGGGCAGGGAGGCCCGGGTGCACAACGTTGGTTCCCCCATAAAGAATGCCCGTCGCTGTGTGGCTCAGCGGTTGAGCGTAGACCCACGAAACAAGACGTTGCTGGTTCAATTGCAAGTCGGGAGTTGGTGGTTCGATCCTTAGTGGGGGTTGTGCAGGAGGCAGCTGATCATGATGTTTCTCTCTCATCAATGTTTCTCTCTATCCCTTCCCCATACTCCCTCTCTAAAAGTCAGTAAAAGTGTACATTTTTAAAAAAAATGTCTGTGATCTTTGGCAGGCAATTTAATATTTCTTAGTTTCGGGATCCTGCTCTGTGAAAAGATGATGATAATTCGAAGGGTTGTTGGGTTGACTGAAGAGGTAACATTTCCAAATCACTTGCTGCGAAGGGGGAGGCTGGTAAATGCGGCCTCCTTCCGCTTGTGCTTTCCAGGCAAGGCTCCGAAGAGCTTGTCCAGAAGGAAGCGTGGCTGTCTGGCCCCACGAGCAGAGGCCCCCCAACTTGAAAATAAGCTATTTGGAGGTCGGTGAGAGTCCCAGCTCTTTGGGTTGCTGACTATAAATAGTGCCGGCTTATTAAACCCCTGCCATGGACTGTGACCTTGGCAAGTGCTTTAACCTTCCTGAACCACTCCCGCCCTCCCCCCCCCCACATCCCCCCCCCCTCTGTGACATGGAGATTATAATGCCTAATAGGATTGTTGAGGTTGGTTAAAGAGGTTGCTTTTCATTCATTATCTCACTGAATCCTCCCAGCAACCCAGAGAAACAGGTCTTACTTGGCCCCATTTCATAGCTGCAGACACTGAGGTCCAGATGTCCAGACGTCACGCAGCTGAGAAGTGAGACTCAGGTTTAAGTCTGGATCTCGCTAATCCAAAATTCACGTGCTCTCCGGCCGGCGTGCCTCCCCACGCCTCGGGGAGACCGGCAGTGAAAGGGAACCCAGATAATGGGAAATACTTTCGTGTTTCCAATCCTTGATAACATTTCCGTTCAACTTCCGGGAGAGGCCGTGATTTTCAAATGTATCTTTGTTAATCTGCAAAAAAATCTGCAACTAACCAAGAAAGGAGGAAATTTCCCCTAAATGGTTTGAATCTTGGCAGTTCTTGCACCTCGGAAGGATTGTCAAGTTGGTGTCCGGACCCGGGAAGCAGCAAGATTTGCTTCTTCACTCTGCCTCCCAACAGAGTCGGGAATTCAGGTTTCAGGAAGGACAGTCTCCATCAAAGGTCGTCGTGTCTGGGAGCAGGTGGTGCTCAGGACTAGGGGGTGCTACTCACTAAAGTGAACTGACTCCCAAGCTGCACCCTCATTCATGAGAAGGTGAGTCACACCTATTCCACAAGAAGGGGCTTGAGGAATGATGGGAAATCCAAGGGCATCCATGGCTTGGGGACCAGCTGAGGGAGAGGCAGAGAAAATGAATAGGGGGGAAGGGGTTGTGCAGAGAGAACCAAGGACTCTCTGAAAAACAGCCCCGATCATCAACACTCAGCCTGTGACCACGAGCCAGCCTCACACGTTTGCTCGGGCAGCCAGCATCAGCACTGGACCCGAACAGGTGGAAAATGTATTTCCTGGGCAGTCTGTTAACCGGGTGGGTAGCTGTGCCGTGTTAAAAATGCATGTGTCGACAAATAATGTGCTCACATAGAGAACATTTCTTGAAAAGCTAAAATGGAATGCGACGTGATAATGAGTTCATTGTGGGTGGAGAGGGGTCTCTTTCCCTGTGCATTTGGGGCAGGCTTGTGGGTAAAATGACCCTCCCTCTAGGGAGGCTGGCCCTTCAGACCCCAGCCGTCACTGGCTTCACTGTTCCTTACTATTCCCTAGAACAGTGATGGCGAACCTTTTGCTCTCGGCCTGTCAGCATTTTGAAAAACCCTAACTTAACTCTGGTGCCGTGTCACATATAGAAATTTTTTGATATTTGCAACCATAGTAAAACAAAGACATATATTTTTGATATTTAAATGCCATTTAAAAAAGAAAAATCAACCAAAAAATGAGTTCGCGTGTCACCTCTGACATGCGTGTCATAGGTTCGCCATCACTGCCCTTGAACGAGGATGAGGTGTGTCTGCAGAATCATGTCAAATTAAGGACAGTCTCCAAAACAGACAAGGATGATGGTTTGTGTTGAGTACTGCTAATGAAGTGCCATGTTTTACATGAAATGCAAGAGGAATATTTTAATTTGATTTACCTATAATGTAATGGTGTTCTAGCTAATAATAAGATGAGCTTCATTTAGTGACCTTTTGATTTTTTTTTTTAATGAAAGAAATTTGCTAAGATAAGCACCTTCCTCCTCTCATATACAGGACTTTCTTCTTTTAGCCATGTATTTCTTGCTCAGCAAAAGTGACAGGGACTCCAGATGACTGCTTATTAATAAAGGTGGGTGTCATTTGAGTGATTGATGAAACCGATATAGCTTTCCAATTCAAATAGTCTGAAATTCTAACATGTCTGATATGTATAGTGACATACGAGCATCCTCTTCTTTTTGTAAGTAACAGAAAGTCAAAGACCCTCTCCCAATACAATTCTAAGCACAGCAATCTCACTGCTCCCGGTTAATCAGCAAAGCATTTCTGTGTTAAGGTTCCACAACTCTTAAGGAACAATTGCCAGAAAAGCTCAATCTCTTGGAAGCTGAAACCCTGGAAAGACCACCCCAAATACCCAAAATGTTGGGGGGTTGTGTATTGTTGTGGGCTCCACCGCCTCCCCCCTCCCCTCCCCCCCCCAACACAGATTGTTGTTTATTCTTTTTTCAATGAGCTTCTGGCCTTGTCCCAAGAAGCCCCCTGGACTGGCAACTCCCTGTCTGCATCCTGGTTTTATTAGATGGACACCAGGCGATAATGTACAACTTTAAAAAAAACAGAAACAAAAAAGCGGGAACAGGTTTGTTTCTGTGACTGCCGGCGATGTCTTGGCTATTTTGAGAATGTAGGACAGGGTTAAGGATTAGTAGCAGCCTTCTCTTTTCTGGGTATCAGAGCCGCTTAGCAGTAATTAATCAGGACATTAGGTTTTGTACTCTTGGTTCAGGTCATTTGCCTATGAGCTGCTCAAGCCTTTTACAAAGGCACACTGCATATGTTTCTGGGTACCTTTTGGAGAGAAGATTTAAATTGGCCAGATGAATACTACTTTGTTACAAGTGTTTTGCCCTAGGCAAAAAGGTTCTCTTCATATTATCATAGCCCGGAGCTGCAGCCCTCCAGCTTGATGTGACTGGTGTTATACTGTCACATGGCAATGATGTAAGAACAGGCCTCTGTGTCAGACAAATCTGGATTTAGGGGAATTATAGCAGATGTTGCAAAATGGCAACAGTTTAGCAAGTTCCTTTTATCCCACGGTTGGGAGGCAAGACCACTAAGTGTACCAGACAGAAAAGAATGTTTTCTTTGATCCTTGACACTCTAGGGTAGAGACTTCCCCGGTTAGAGAACATCGTTAATGATATAGTTATACAGTCACTGATGGATCAGAATACAGAAGAAAGGGTTGCCCCCCCCCCCCGCCTCCCCACCCCAGTATTTGTTTTTGATGGAGCTTAGTATTTGTGGTCATTTACATTACAAGCTTCAGAACCCCTCTAAGGTTTTATTCTTAGTAAAGAAAGCTTAATTCACTGGAAGAAACTAAATAACCATAACAAAAACTAACCTGCACGAAAAATATGTTAACCTTGGCAATCTTATATTGTTCACATCTAGCAAGTATTAATGAGTGTATTCAACCACGTTGAATAACAAGGTGCACTGCCTTGTCGGTGTTCATGCAAGTCTTAGGTTCTTAAAAGACAAAGCTGTTTTCAAAAGCTGTGCATTCCTCTGATCTTGATTCTTTTCTATGCCATTCTAATAAAATTAATTCATACCCATGATCAAGGTGACTAGGTAGACAACAGTGACGTGGAGACAAAAACAAACACAAAAGCCATTCCCCGATAGAAGTGATGCCAGGTTTGGTTTATGTGGTTAGCTGTGGTCTGGATGCATTTCTGGGACTGTCTCTGAGTCTCTGGAACCTTCTTTTGGAAATGCAGTGTTAAGTAGCAGTACAGCAGGTTGTCCACAGCCCTTCCTTACATACCAGCAAAAGACAGCACGTGCTTTCTAGACAACAAGAAATAATTTCCCACTAGGTAAAGATTTCCAATGATTATTAAAAAACACATGCATAATGAATTTGCTCTTTTTCATGCAAATGTTTATTGATCATTTCCATTGGAGCATTAGACAGTGAAATGTGTGCAAACATTTAGACAATTTCTTTAAAAGGCGTCTATCTTTACGAAGAGTATTATTTAAAATATTTTTACTTGCAAATTATGATCACTGCTGGGAGCCCTTGAAATAATCAGCATATCCTAATTTTTCAGACAGTTTTCAATTAAAACGAAGAAAACAAAGAATAAACATGAGGTGTGTTTAAAGAGTATCAATGGAGGCAGCTACATTTTGTATAGCTTTTGAAGATATCAAAGGTAAAGACAAACACAAAAGCAAACTGAGAGAAGACTGTAAATAATGTCACATCATTCCTTATAAAAGACCGTTTTATTACCTCTGTGCATTTCACTTATTTCACCACAGTTTGACCTGGAGAAGGGATTTGCTTACACAGTGCAAGGACAGAGGGTATGGAGGAAGATATTGAGTTTTGTCATTTGGATAATAGATATTAGGCAGAAATGAACTATAATTATATACATTGCTATCCCTTTAATAAGATAAACATATGTTCTCAAAATACATGTGCTAGCTAGAGATCAATGTAAAACCCACATTTTAAAAAAATTTCCAAAATTATGTTTTGTTTAAAACTAAAACTCGGCACATCTGTCCTACTAAGAGCTTTCAAAATGGGAGCTTCCTTAAAAGTGGCTCAGCCCTGACTTTGAATTTAAGGTCACATGATGAAATGCACACATTTTTTAGACATCATTCGTCTAAACCCCTGACTGAGTCCTTTCCTATGATTTTAAATTAACCTCTTAATCACCTAACGCCAGGTCAGTAACAGTAACACATTTTACATTTGGTTACAAAGACAACCGTAATGATTGGGTCAAGTATTGAGCTACACATATTGGTGTTTCTATAGACATTAGAAGTTGGGGGGGGGGGGGGGCGAGAAATGAAAGTGACTTTCTGAAACCTGCTGTGTTTGAGTCTGGGGGGCTGTTTAAAAAGGTTTCCAATAAGAGGTTTTGTTTTTCTTCCTTTTTCCCCCCCTTGAAATGTCTATCCCAGCTATCTCAAAACAAAACAAAACAACAAAACCCACAGAAAATGCGAATCTTTTTCAGAAATCCCAATACAACTCTCAACCATCCAGGCAGCATACAGTAATTCCCACACATCCGCAGCTCAATCTGAGCGCCATTTGGAAGAGTTTGCAGCATAGCAGTCGCATCTGTTGTTCCACTGTCCAATAATTCACAGTCAGCCAGAGTAGGAAATGCAAACACTCCCTTTTTCATATTTGCATACTTGGAATTTGGCTTTTTGATTCATGGTTGTTCCCATTAGCTTTGAAAATGCACGTTCCTGTCTAGTTGCATGTCTTGCTTGAGTGAGCTCAAATTATGCTCTTGACTCAAATATTATTACAAGTGTAAATACTTTGGAGATGTAAGTGTCTGCCACTGATGCGGGGGTGTTTGTCTGATTGATTTTCATCTGGCGAGTTTAAAATATGAGCAAACTTTTCATGGAGGGTTTGGGGCATTTGTTTGAACACTCCTGGAGTAATTGGAAATGCAACAATTGTTTAAAAAGTGGCATTGTCCATGAAAAGATTTAGTGAGGGATGAAGAAATTTCTTGAACCTAAAGACCTAATCTGGTGATCCAATTCTCCCCACTGTGTCCATTCCCGTGAAACTCCATTGACTCGCCCCTATCCATCACTAGCGCCCCGCATCCTACCTAGCCAATCCTCTAGATTTCCCACATTGTCTCCTCTTTTGTCTTTTCAGTCTAAACAGAAGAACAACAGATAGGGTTCTGAAGGGCAGGGAGCATCAGGAGCTGCAGGAGAATGGCTGCGATGAGGGTCAGAGTCCTGCCCCTACTGCCAACAGTTACTACGGTTTGTGCTGCCCGGCTGAGCAGTGTTCAAAGGCTTTGCTGGGCTTTGTTCCACTGTGTAGGGATTAGGCCTGGCGGTCTGAGAATTTGCCTTCTAATTAAAAAGGATAAAAGATAGAAGTAGCATTAGACTAAAACAGAGCAGTGATACTTCACAGGCTGATTTCTTTTTTGAAAGTCACAAGACAACGCTGGAAGTTGTCGGGATATTTTATTTCGCTAGTATGCCACTCAAATTAAAAAGAGACAACTTTGGAAACTCTTCCCAGCTGTTGTGCGTGGCCCATGGAGGTCTAATTGCATCTAAACTATCGGCTGTTTACAGTGAGGCTGTTTGGGTGAGGGGGTTTGCAGTCAGCGTTGGAGAACGAAGGCTGCTCCCACAGCCACCTTCCTCTTTTTCAAATGCTGGCGAGAAATTCATTCTCCCAAAAGTGAATTCTGCTTTTCACTCCACCCTAGTGTGCCTGGCGCTCAAGCCTCCCCGATGCCCACCCTACCTCTTCTTTTGTCAGGGATCAATCATTCCTTTCATCTCCTTGCAGCTGTAGACACTATCTTAACCAGGTGTGAAATGCAATTAAGAAATAATTCTGACCTCACAGTCTTCGTTTTCTTTTCTTTATAGCAATCGGACGGAGGGCAATTTTGAATCTTTCACATCAGGCCTGTTCCTGTCTGTGACGGTAAATGTGATCCTGTGCCTACATTTGTTAGGAAAGAAGCCGTGCAGGGATCCAAGGGCAGACGAGCAGCACCCGCACAGAGGATGCACCACCGTGAAACGTGCTTGCCCGCCATGCAGCGCGCCCTTCCTGCCAGGTCTAAAGAACTATACGCTGACAGGAGAGACACAACTGACACTTGTTGAATTTAACCAGCGCCTGGGAGTGGTTTGCCAAGTCCTCCACGGCGGGGTCTACCCACTCCCTCGCAGGAAGGCATTTGAGGTGAGACTTTCTGTTAGAAATGCTGATGAGATTATATAAATTAGTTGAGGTGGGGTTTTTTTTTGGGGGGGGGGGGAGCGTGGGGGAAAGGGAGGAAAGAGTTTTGTGAAGCACTTCAGAGCTTTCAAAGCCACTGAGCTCAGATTGCACACAAGTATAAAGGAATGCTCCCTCGTTCCCACAGAGCTCATGTTACGTCATGAGCCGAAGCACTGAATTTCCTATTTTCCACTTATTTTTGTTTTCAATCTGCCCAGCATAAACAAGTACATGAGAAGGGATGCTGTAAGTATGAGGTTATGAGATTAACCTGTATATTTCAGAGGCACACATAAATATACTTCTGTTCACTTTCTTGAAAAACCCATATTATTTTATTGTTTCGCTTGCTTTTATCAAAATGAGCAAGTTATCAATGGACCACATCGGATATGAATGGAAACATGGGGACTTTGAGAAGGACACAGAGCCATCTCACCATCCAGCGTCTCATTTTGGGGGCGAAGTCCATGAATGATGTGAATATTGTTTTCATCACAAGACAGAATTCAGTATTTCTGATTTTCAAAATGTTAGCTTTTTTTCTCTTTTAAAGCCTCAATGGAATTACTATGCCAGTGGCTATATTTTAAAAAATGCATGAATTTCATTCTGAAACTATCTGAACTATTGAAGAAACAACGCTTGTGAAATAATCCATATTGATGCCAATCATCACCTTTATGTGACAGGATGAAAAGGGTCTGTCCAGTTCTGAGTTCAGGGAGAGCCATGGGAATGCACGTTAAGTTTCAGTCCCTTGTTTTTGAGATGACCGTTCCCCCTGCCAATTTTCCAAATGTAGCAAAGCTGGGTCTGCCAGCTCCACTCTAAGGAAAACAAAGATAATAATTTGATCTAGATGTTGAGGAACATCTGCAGAGATGACAACACCAGCAGGTAACAGTGAGTCGACGTTTCTGTTTGCAGTCCCAGAGTCTGTTCAGCATTTGAAATAGGTCAGCCAGTCATACACAGCCAAACGGTTTTAAGAATGTAATTCACAATATTTTGGCTTCTATTTTTCACCAGCTTCTGGGTAATATATTGTATAAGAAAGCAGTCTTTGTTGTGTTTGTAATACATGTAGAACCTGGTGGGAAGCCGAATAAGAAATGTATATTATTTGCATAACTTGAACTAAAGAACCTAGTGCACTATTGGGCCTTGAATGTCTTAAATTTAAGTGAGCTGGCTTAAGAGTAATATTACTCTATTACGGTTCTGTAATTCATATAATGAAATCATACGGCTAAAAAAATGTCAGGTTTTAACGATGATAAGTGGAACCTGATTTTTGAGCTCCTTTTTTAATGAAAACAGTAATTTGTCAACTGGCACATGTGTGCCCCTTTTTGTTTGCTGACAATAACAGGCTGTTGCATTTGTATCCTTTCATCTGCTCGCCCCTCCGTGCTCGAGAGAGAAGCCCATGTAGCCTAATGGTGTGGGCCCCAAAGACGAACCACCTCCTGCCAAAGCCGGGACCTGCTTCCCAGACGGAACCCCTGGAATGTCTGGGTCCCCGCGCCGTTTTCTGTGTCCTGACAAGCACCTCTCCCTTGACCTGTGTTTCCTTCAAGTCCACCCTGTGGGCCGTTGGAGCAGGCTGTGCCGGACGGACGGACGCCCCCGTGTTCTCACACTGGGCTCCACACACAGACCACTAGGAGACTTCCCCTCACGTGGGTGGTGCTAGTCATCTTTTAAATCCTATGGGTGAGGGGTGTTTTCCCTTATTAGAAACATAAACCCTAGCCATGTTCCCTCTCCCAGCCAGGAAAGGCGCCTTTGCTTTTAAAATAGCTGAAGTTACTTAAGGTTTGCCTATAGAGAACAGGATCTTAAATGCATCTAATGATTCTATCATCGAAGTGCACATTTTTGCCTGGCTGAGTGTCCTTACAGCTACAGAGAGATTACTCTTATCTCTCTATATTTGGGAATAAAGGGTATAGTGTATAACCAGATGTCGGAATGCTCCCTTCTTGCCACACCAAATAGATATGATTATTATATATTAACTATTTTATGCCACGTGACTAAAATACTTCTTGGAAGGTCCGAGGAATAACTAAATTAGTAAACTAATCGAGTACAAAATAAAGGAAGTGATCAAATGTAGAGAAGCAAAGAGAAATTGTTTTTAAGATACTGCACATTTGGGAATATATACTCATATCTATTATCAAATGCCAAATACAAACTACATTGTCTTTTGTTAATTTGATCTAAATTCCTTTTACATTTTAAAACTGGTTGATGGAGCGGAGACTGCAACACTGCGGGCATAATTGTAATCGCAGTGAACTCTGGATTCTAAATAACGCTATTGAAAAAGTAATAACTGCTTTTAATCTTAATTTTTTTTAAAGCAAGGTCTGCAACAGATCAGCTCAACAGGAGCCGTCCTTCCTGAAGATTAAAACCATCACACCAGTTCTACGAATGGCGTCCTAGAGAGCCTGCGGTTGACTTTCTGCTTTTCCTTTCTGGAAAAAGGGCGTTGGGGGAGGGGAGGCGTTGGAGAGGAGCTATTGGCTTGCAGAATTGACTTGGACGAGCTGCAAGCTCTGAAAACAGATTTCTTTATCCGCAAGCCAGGTTGGAGCGAATCCCCCGCCTGCGACGGGGAGCCACCTTGTCCAGCTGAGAACACTGCCATCTCTAGGAAGGCGTATGAGCGTCGGGACGCTTTGTCACGTCCACGTCTCTGGACTCCTCCCAGCCTCGGGTCTCTCCTAAGCAGGCGCATTCCAGGCTGGCCTATCTGTGTTTTGGTGATACGGACGGCCGTCCACCTGTGTGGGACAGAGATCACACAGCTCCTGTCACTGGCAGTGCGATTTGGGTGGGAACCGAGGTCATAAGGTAACTAGCCAGTGCTTTATCCTCTCCGCCAAGCCCTTGGTAAGGGTGCTCTTTGATGTGGAGAATGGTCGTTGGCTTTTCCAGAATTTATATCCAAAAGAGTAATACATAATGCATTTGCCTCCGCCCTGCAGCTGCTGGCACGTGCCTGAAGGTTAATTTAAAGATTACTTAATGACAAGAGCTACTTTAAATGAATCAAAAGCTTCAGCGGGCAAAAACGACCCTCCACTAACACAAAATAAAAATCGCAAAAGCAAATACACCTACTTTTCAACTTCTGCCCAACAATTCACTGCATCTCGTCTTGTAATGCAAGGCAGCCGCTGGCCGGCAGGGTCACACTCACTCACGGTGCCTCTTCCTCCGTGGTCTCATCACGGTGAAATAATTTACAGCATGCAGCGCCCCTTCTACCGAGTGTAAAGAGTTCTGCTGCTGCATAGACGGATCGTATCTGCTGCATGGGTAATAAATGGCTGCCACCTGGTGCCTAATTGCTATGAAAAGTTGTTTGTGTTTTTTCACTGCCTTTGGTTCTGAAGATTGCGCCTCTTCTTTGCTTGCCTGAGCAACAAACGCATAAAGCACATGACGCCTTCGCTTGTCACAGGTGTGTGTCAGACACTTGACCAGGTCTGCAGGTTTTCCTTGATAAAATCATTCCTTCATCCGGGCATCCAGGTAACCGGATTCTTTCTTGTTTCTCCTGTGACACCTGGTTTTGTTGAGCCACACCCTCCAGGGATCTCAGAACATGTAAGAAAGAGAAGTCACACAAAAATGGGAGTGAAGGATCTGAAGGAAGTAGTAGGTTACATCAAAATGGATGCCAAATTGGTACCAACCTCAGAGGCTGAAATCACACAGCTGGAGTTGGAGCAGCTCTGACTTAAACCCAGTATTTGGCTTGAAAGCCCTGCCTTGAACCACTATTCAATGAGCAACCAACCACCATCCCATGGAAAGGAAGGTCCTAGAATGGCACATCCTCTGTTTTTATGAAATACGAGTGTTTATTTATTTATTTTTAAAATATATTTTACTGATTTTTTTTATGGAGAGGAAGGGAGAGGGATAGAGAGTTAGAAACATCGATCAGAGAGAAACATCGATCAGCTGCCTCCTGCACACCCCACACCGGGGATGTGCCCCCAACCAAGGTACATGCCCTTGACCGGAATCGAACCCGGGACCCTTCAGTCCGCAGGCGGACGCTCTATCCACTGAGCCAAACAGGTTAGGCAAAATATGAGTGTTTAAAAGCACAGACTATAAAGCCCAACTGCCTGGGTTCCACCCTCTCACTAATTTTATGATGTGGGGCAACTTAACCTTCCTGTGAGTTTCCTCATCTGAAAAATGGGAATGACGCAGGCCCTTCTCTCAAAGCAGTGTTGGCAGGATCAGAGGAGCTGGCAGTAAGAACTCAGAACAGCACCTGGGTTGACATGGTCAAGACTTAATAAGTGTCCGGTTTGCTTTTGCTGGTGTTAAGTATCCCGGTGCTGAATTTTTTTTTTTTTTTTTTTTTTTTTTTTTTTACAGTTTTATCATTGTACTTTCCTGTGGCATCAACATGCCACTCAGTTCACTCTGCCAGGATCCGTGCCTACTATCGCCAGACAGCTTAGTGACCAAATGGCCCTGCCACTGGCAACCTGAACGAAAACGCAGATGCTCCTTTCCTTGCTCAAACTCTCCATCAAAATTATATGTATATTTCAATTCCTAGGGAGGGCCAACATGTTTGGGTTTAAGAACGTATTGATTATAACTTAGTCATTTTAAAAATCAAAGTGCAACACTCAGAGGCATCTTAGAAGTAGCTCAGAAATAAAATTTTGGAAAGGGAAGGATGCTCCCATCATTAAACATGAAGTCAAACTCTCGCAACTTAGAAGCTGAAGCACCCCATAACTTGTAAACGCGCTTAGCACTGCAGCACACAGCCAATGGCGGCACTGCATACATTCTCTGGACTTCACGATGTGTTTCTGACTGTGATGTTAATGGCTCCTTTGAAGAGGTTAAAAGCATATTGAGAGCAGCAATCGATGCAACTGTATTTATATGTTGCGATTTTCTCAAATATTAGGCTACACCTTAATCAGAAATGCATTCACCAGATTACAAGGTAAAGGGCACTTGTCACACAATAATAAATACTGCTTATTGTCTTTGATTTTAACCTAATCACAGTGATTTTTTTTTTAGCACGGCACATATAGAGATTACCTTGATATCCCATCCTAACTAAAAATGTATTTATAGAAGGCTACAGAAATTGGAACAAAATTTTCAGAAATTTGAAGCCTAAATGACTGCTTGTTATAATTAGCCACACTTTTATTTCAGTGCTTTTTTGGCCACATTGAAGTCATGGCCAGTTTCCCTGGGAAGCCAACAGAAGTTTGGCAGGTGCATAAGCTCTGCAGGGCAGAGAACAAGAGGAGAAAGGAGATCAGAAGGTCATTGTAAAATTCTGGACACCTTTCGGCAGCTTTAATAACTCAGACTCAAAGAATGACAACATTTGGGAGAATTCTGAACTGGAAGTTGGCGGATTTGGTAGTTTTCTTCTGGCTAAGCTCTAGAAACAGCGGGAGGCCACCTCTGCTGTTGACGTAAACAGGGTTCCAGACACAAACGGGCCTCCCCTGCGAGTGGGGGCATGGCCACCCCGGCTCACGATGACCCACTGACACTGGATTTCTGCGGGGTCCGCAGCCCTGGGCCCAGCAGTGGGCACGTCCTGGAGGAATAATCTGACACGTGAATAAGGAAAACCCGAAGCACAATGTGGATTATCTTTCTTTTCTTTTTTCTTTTCTTTTTTTTTTTTTGCATTTCTTTGTTTTGATCATACTGTTCATTCTTTACCAAAATGCCTTTTTCCGATTTCCTCAGCCCAGCAGTTTGAACGTTTGCATGAAGTAGACACATATCACTGCATATGAACCGTGAAATGTATTTGAAAATAAATGTTTTAATTAAAATTGACATTTCTGAGCCTACTGCTGAGGGCAGCTGCTTTTTCTCTAAAATTACTTTGTCCTTCTCCATAGGAGCCCAATATAAGAGGAGTTTCCATCCCACTTTAATACTAATTTAATATCAAAAGAACAGCATTACTGTGTATACACAAATTTTCCTCTTTAGGTTGTTAAACCAGTTCAGAAAGATTACAAATGGGTTTTGCACTCTCATAAAGCATTCGCCTATTTTCCGAAATGCGTGCCCTTAACACGCTGTCCAAGATGGCTGTCCAAGAATGGTGGACTGGGAGCTCTCTCGTGCAGATCTCTCCAGCCATGATCTCCTGGGTCATAGGTCATAAGCCAACTCTCAACCGCTGCGCCACCACAGCCAGGTGGTGTGGCCACGTTTAAATGAAGACTCAAAGGAGGTGAGGGAGCAATACCTGGTGACTTCCTGGAGAAGTGTTCCAGGCGAAAGGAAAGCAAGTACAAAGCCTGAGGCAGGCCTGTATGTGGTGAGTTGGAGGAAGCAGCAAGGAGACTGCGGTGGGTGGAGTGAGAAGAGCAGAGTGAAGAGATAAGGTCCGGGAAATAAGGCATGGGAGGCCGAGGTAAGGACTTTGGCCTTTACTCTGAGCCACTGGAGGTTTTTATTAGCAGTGACATGATTCGACCCTTTTTTTTTTAAAAAAAGAATAATAACTCTGGGTGCTGTGTTAAGAACAGATTGTAGTCCTTTCCAGACACATACATGTATTTAGTAAGTCTCACAACAGTCCCCTAGTAGCTAAAGTACAAAGAAGTTGAGTGACTTGCCCAAGGTTACACCTAGAAAGTGGAAAAGATGGGTTTTCACACTCAAGTTGCCTGACTGTAAGCCCTGCCTCCAAACTGCTATGCTCTCCTGCTTTTCCACAAATAGAACCAAAAGTGACGCATGCTGCCACCGAAAGGGCTTACTATTGGTTGGGCAGCCACACAAAGCATATGCAGATATAACTTAATGTTGTGCTAATAAGAGTATTAAAGATGCCATCAACTCCCAAACTTCAGGAGCCACCTAAAGGCCAATGACTTGTCTCTTCCTCTAATCTAGAGCTGGTCCTGCACTGAGTCATTCATATATATACATATATATATATTTCAGAGAGGAAGGGGAGATAGAAACATCAATGATAAGCCCTGACCAGTTTGGCTCAGTGGATAGAGCAACGGCCTGCGGACTGAAGGGTCCCAGCTTTGATTCCGGTCAAGGGCATGTACCTTGGTTGCGGGCACAGCCCGGTGGGGGGTGTGCAGGAGGCAGCTGGTCAATGTTTCTCTCTCTCATTGATGTTTCTTTTTTTCTTTTTTCTTTTTTTTAAATATATTTTATTGATTTTTTACAGAGAGGAAGGGAGAGAGATAGAGAGTTAGAAACATCGATCAGCTGCCTCCTGCACATCTCCTACTGGGGATGTGCCCGCAACCCAGGTACATGCCCTTGACCGGAATCGAACCTGGGACCTTTCAGTCCGCAGGCCGACTCTCTATCCGCTGAGCCAAACCGGTTTCGGCTCTCATCGATGTTTCTAACTCTCTATCCCTCTCCCTTCCTCTCTGTAAAAAAATTAAATAAAAAAATAAATATATATAAAAGAAACATCAATGATGAGAGAGAATCATTGATTGGCTGCCTCCTGCGTGCCCCCCACTAAGGATCAAGCCCACTACCTGGGCATGTGCCCTTGACAGGACTCTTCAGTCTACAGGCCAGTGCTCTATCCATTGAGCCAAACTCAGCTAGGGCTGAGTCTTCTAAATCAACCATCTAAATCAGTTAAGTGAGCTCAGCACGCTTGATTAATACCTATCATGTGCCAGGATTTACAATAAGCAGTTGCGTTATCTTTGCCCTTAAGGAATTTATATCACAGATAACAGAGAAGCGGAGCATTGTTCAGTATAATGTGTCTCCTGAGCATCTTCCACCTGGACGTCTTGAGGATGCTTCACAGCAGTAGGTCCCCAAATCAACGACTGCCTTTATCCTCTCCCTTGCATTTTGTGTGTTGGAAAATGATACTTTGATTCTTCCTTGATATCACCTATTCTCTCATTCCCCACCTCCAGGCCAGGATTCCTGTCAGCTCACCCTCCTAAGGATTTTAAGGATGACCCTCCTCCTCTCCATCCTCTCTCCTCCCTTCTCCTCTTTCAGACCACCGCCAGCTTTAAGCAGAGCTGAGGTCAGCAAACGCCTTTTTGTAAAGAGCCAGATGATAAATGTTATGAGCTTTTCAAGCCACAAATAGTCTCTGTCAAATATTCTTTGTTTGTTTGTTTGTTTGTTTTACCAAACCTTCAAAAATGTAAGAACCATTCCTGGCTCCCAGACTGGATCTGGCCATGAGATAGCAACAGCCCTCAAAAGGTCTACCTACCTCCAGGGCCTTCCCCTAGGCTGTCCTCCCACAGGGGCCTTCCCCTGCCCATATTTCTGTATTAGACATATTAAAGTCTCAAGGCTTTGGTTCTTTCCTTTTCATTTAAATCAGCATAAAAGCAGCTCATATTACTCTTCTCATTTAAAATTTTTAACATGCCCCCTATTAACTGCGGAATAAAATATAGGTTCTTATACAAACAGACCTTCTGGCACCATCTCCTACTACCTCATCCTCCGCACGGAAGGTCCCACAAAGAACTTATCTTTCTCCAAACACCCTGCAGTTCCCAGAAGCCTTCCTATCTTTGCATATGCCGTTCCTCTTCCTGGAATGCCTTCCCTTGCTTTCTTTGTCTCCTTTTTCTTTTTTTAAATTCTTAATTGATTTACCCTTCAAGGTATCTCAATTCAATTTACACTTCAAATAAGTCGGATGTGGAAAAAAAGGAACATTAGTTCACTGGTGATGGGAATGCAGACTGGTGAAGCCACTTTGGAAAACAGTATGGAGTTTCCTCAAAAAATTAAAAATGGAACTGCCATTTGATCCAGTGATCCCACTGCTAGGAATATACCCTAAGAAACCCAAAACACCAACCAGAAAGAATATGTGTACCCCTATGTTCATAGTGGCATAATTTACAATTGCTAAGATCTGGAAACAGCCCGAGTGCCCATCCATAGATGAGTGGATAAAAAAGCTGTGGCACATTCCTGTGGTACATTCCATTTATACCATGGACTACTATGCAGCAGTAGAAAAGAAGGATCTCTTACTCTTTAAGAGAGCATGGGATCGACCTGGAGAATATTATGCTAAGCGAAATAAGCCAGTCAGAGAAAGACATATATCACATGATCTCAGGAATCTGATGAACAAAATAAACCAATGAATAGAATAGAACCAGTGGCATGGAAACAGGGAACAGACCTACAAATCTCAGAGGAAAGGGGGTCGGCATCAGGTAAAGGTTAATCAAAGACCTTGTATGCATATATGCATTGCCCAGGGACACAGACAATAAGGCGGTGAAGGTCTAGGGTAGGGTGGGAACTGGGTGGAGGGGGGCAATGGGGAAAGGGGGGAATCTGTAATATGCTCAACAATAAAGATTTTTTTTAAAAAAATCATCTGATCTATGAAGTGTTCCAGTTTCCTCCTTTGCCATTGTCCTGAATGGCTGGAAACCATTGCCTCCCCCGTGCTCCCAAAGGAATTTGAACACCCTTTAACATAGTTGTTTGCTGTACAATCAAGGTTACCTGATTTCAAGTTCAGCTCTGCCACTGACCAGCTATGGGACACTGGGCTGAGCTCTTCCTTGGTTCCTTCTAAGGAAAATAGTAATGATTAAATAGAAAATACATGTTACATCCTTAAGACTCTGGACACATTCTCAAGATTCTAAGGCTAGATATTATCTCAGCTAAAACACTGAGTGTGAGTCTGATAAATATTCGACTAAGAATCTGCCTCCTCATTGGATTCAGTTGCTTGAGGGCAGAAGCTAGATCTTCTTTATCTTTACTCAAGATCTAGAAGATAGTTTGTGTTGAGTAAATGCTTGCTGAATGAATGAATGGCCCTAAATAATGGCTATTTTAAACCAGGTATGTTTACTCACAAAGCTCCTTTGAAAAGAACTGTCTGCTGCCCTGGGACTGCTGGTAGCATGGGCAGGAGGGATGTCCTTTCTTGGGAGCAGAAAGGCCAAGAGACACAGCAACCGGGACTATGAGTTCTTTAATAGGCGGCCTGAGTCTATAGCGCCCCACTGAGTAGATATGCAGCCTCAAGCACCTTAAGCATTGAGCTTATAGAATTGTATTTTTTTTAAGGCTGAGATGACTTACACATTTAAAGCACTGAATATAGAGCACACATTCAATAAGTGCTAGCCTCATTATGATTATCGATATCACCCCAAGGATTATGTCAGGACAGAGCCATGCTTTGCTTCAAACCCTGGACACAATCCTATTGAGTTATATCACTCCACACTTTCTTTTTTGGGGGGTCTCAGGTAACAGCAGGTCCAACTCCAGACATAGGTGAAATGGAAATATTAGGAATGTCAATATTTTCTTGCCATGTGTACGAAAGGGATGTATTAGGATATCAAGGAACAGAGGCTTCTGATTAAACTGGCCTAAACAATGAGGAAAGTGCTGCGGCAGCGTCTGCCCAGGTTGTCTTGGAATGCTCGCTCTTGGGGAAGCCAGCAGGGAGAAGGCTGATACCCCGGACTGACTATTGCCCTGCCATGAAAAAATCCACCCATGGAAAGGCACCATGAAGAGATGGAAGCTGATACAGGAGTGAAAAAGCCTTCAAATGACTCCCGCCCCAGCCGTCACTTGATTGTAACCACATAAGAGACCCTGAGCCAGAACCATCCGGCGAAGCCCAGCAGAGGCACAGAACCACAAGAGGTAATAATAAAACTGTGGGACAGTTTGTTACGCAACCATAGAGGACTAGGGCAGCCTCAAACTCTGCACCGTTACCCATAGCATTAATAAAATACACACAAAAGGAAATTCAAATTCTAGACAGAACCAAGATTCAGCAGGCTGTTTGGGGAGTTGCATCCTTGCTCAGCTCACATACTCTGTAAAGCATGGTGTTATTCCAAATTACAATCCTTAAATTGCTTTCACAGTCCACATCACATGACAAAAAATGATTATTACTAGCATTCACGTGGCAGTATAGCTTAGGAGTTGAGTCAAACTCAGGGTCAGGGCAGGATACTTCTAGGTGCTTCAATATTTATACCAGTGTCATAAATTTACACAACAACTTCAAAAAAGAGATCTTGCACAATAGTTTCAAAGGCCCTTTCAAGGATTATCAAGATTCAAATGCATCCTTCAGTGTTACAACAATGGCACAGCTGATATCATTTGAATGTATTATTGGTCAGTGTTTGGTTTTACTCAACAAAATTCTCCTGGGAAGAAACTAGATTATTACCACTGAAGGAATCAATGATTCCTTACCAGTCAAGAATCAGGACATTGATTCCATCACAGCTGCCTTCCATGGGGCGTTGTCCACAAATATCTGAAAGATTTATAAGCTTATACAGGGGAACCAATATTGTCCCCCGTGGATCTGACTATTGTATCAATGCACATATACCTTTTATGAATCTTGAAAACATCATGCCAAATGAAATAAGCCAGACAGACACACACAAATAATATTGTATGATTCCATTTACATGAGGGACCTAGAATAGTCAAATTGATAAAGGCAGAGAGTAGAATGGAGGTTGCCAGAAGCTGGGGGGTGGGGGGTGGGGGGATGGAGAGCTATTATTTAATGGGTTCAGAGTTTTAGTTTGGGATGATGAAAAAGTTCTGGAGATGGTTGCACAACATTGTTAATGTACTTAATACCACTGAACAGTACATCTAAAATGATAAATTTTGTTATGTCTATTTTATCACAATAATAAAAAAAACCTTTGCTTTAAGAAAAAAAATGCCAAAAAATAAAAGCAAGGATTTAGGTGTTTTATCAGTAGGCTTCCCAGCAGGAAGCAGATGGCCACCCAAATTAGGACAAGTTGAGGAGAGTTAAATAAAAGGACTCTTTAATAAAGAGTTTAATAAAAGGTTTGGGCAGAGCGTAAGGAAATCGCAAGGGAGAGAGGAGAGCCTCACTTCCTGGGAGCTGACAACCCCCCTTTTAGAAATTGAGACCTAATAGAATGAGGCCCAGAAGGAGGGGATAAACAGCTACCAGTCCTTGTCTCTTCTGTAAAGAGAAGAGTCAAGTTTTCTCAGTGGGTAGAACATTGGCCCTCAGACTGAAGGGTCTCTGGGTTCGATTCTGGTCAAGGGCACATACCTCAGTTGCAGGCTCGATAGGGGCTCATGAGGGAGGCAATTAATTGATGTGTCTCTCTCACATTGATGTTTCTCTCCCTCTTCTTTCCACCCTCTCTCTAAAAATCAATGGAAAAATGTCCCCGGGTGAGGATTAGCTAAATAAATAAATAAATAAATAAATAAATAAATAAATAAATAAATAAATAAATAAATAAAATAAAATAAAATAAAGGAACCCTGCAAATTCTGGCCTCCAACTAAAAAACCCATCTCGCCAAAACCGGTTTAGCTCAGTGGATAGAGCGTCGGCCTGCGGACTGAAGGGTCCCAGGTTCGATTCCAGTCAAGGGCATGTACCTTGGTTGCGGGCACGTCCCCAGTAGGAGGTGTGCAGGGGGCGGCTGGTCAATGTTTCTCTCTCATCGATGTTTCTAACTCTCTATCCCTCTCCCTTCCTCTCTGTAAAAAATCAATAAAAAAACAAACAAACAAAAAAAACATCTCTTTCTTGTCCATCCATCTTCTTTAAGGTGAGTAGACTTCTCCTATGGACTCAGCAAAATGAAACTGTCAGAATGCATAGTAATGAATCTCACATGGTTCTGGTTCTTGTCTTATGGGGGTTTTCAATAAGAATCATTTTGATTTAGCAAAGAGATGTTCTGAGAAATCTTCCTTATTCTCTGCAGTTTAGGTATGCAAAGGGTTAATGCAGCCCCCACACTAGGAAACACATGTCATGATCGGAGGGTCATTTTTGCCTGACTCTAACCCTCTCCTGCCTGCCCCAGCTCAGCCGTCCCTCCTATGTGACTTAAAAATCGCATCCCATTAACGTCAATCTCCAGGTTAGACCACTGCAGCCAGGTCACGGTCTCTGGAAGATCACTGCTGCTATGCACATATGTTACCTGGCAGGAGAAGGGCCCCTGATTAGGAGGTAGGGGAAAGACAGCCATCTTCTCTAGGCCTCTTTCATTAGCACATTAGCATGAATGAGCTTATCAGATTAGCTAATTGTCACCTGGGCACTTTGGACAGTGCAGAGATACTGGTGAGGCAGGTTTCCACAAAAAGCAGCAGGAAAAGCACAGCGATGAGAAGTCCCAGAAGGAGCTTGGAGCATCCTGGAAGGGTAGGGCCCAGTGAGGAAAGACTAGCAAGATGCAGCAGAGGACAGGAGAGGTGGAAGAGAAAGCTCTGAATGAGAAGGTGCTAAAGATGAATTTCACCACATTCAAGGTGTGCCTGGGAGCCCCCATCCCCTATTAGAGGAATGGCAGATACATAAACAGCTCAGGTACAAGCAGATAATGTAACTTGTGTTTCTTGCCATAGAAACACACTGAAGGCTGATACCCCGGACTGACTATTGCCCTGCCATGAAAAAATCCATCCATGGAAAGGCATCATGAAGAGATAGAAGCTGATACAGGAGTGGGCAAAGACATGTTGTGGTAAGGTGGAAAACTAGATAACCTACAATCTCTCCCCTACAAACACCCAGAAAAGCTAGACAAAATACACAAATATTTTAAATATATACACAAATATTTTAAATATATAAGATAAACATCAAAGGAAGAAAGGGAAAGCATAAGCCTCCATAACAGAAACTTGACTTTCAACACCCAAATAAGAACATAAGACAAGACTTTGGGCTAGAGCAAAAGGGGGAGTTGAATTTAAGACCCTGGCATAAAACCAGGACTCTGACCTTCAGTGAAAGCAAGGACTGGGGAGGAAATCTGCCCAATGACACTGAGAAATAATAAGGAAATTTATCTGAATCTTCCTCAATTCTTGGTGGGAAAATAACCTCCTCTGGAATTCATACCAACATAAAAAGTGGTTTCAGGCCAGTGGTAGCCAGCCTTTGAGATGACCCTCAATGATTCAGTGATACCACTTAGCTGCCGGGCAAAAGCACCTGCTCAGGGGAGATGTACCTCAACCCAGGACCCACAGGTTTCCCACAGACACAGTCTCACTGGAGATGAACTCACAATCAAAGCACATCATAAGCATTCCCATATTATCAAGTCAAGCAGACACAATAGACAAACAAAAACAAAAAAACTTGGCAGCAGTTGACCCCCAAGAAATTCAAATAATAGAACCAGCAGTGATATAAGTGTATTTTAAACCATATAAGAAGGAATTAAAATCACAAATGCAGGGCACTATGAAAAACATATAGCTAGAATAGAGAAAAAAATTTGAAACTTCTAGAAATAAAATTTTCACTTATTAAAAAGAAATGAATTTAGCTTAGCTGGCATGGCTTAGTGGTTGAACATACCTGGGTTTTGGGCTCGATCCCCAGTGTGGGGCATGCAGCAGGAATATGATCAATGATTCTCACCATTGATGTTTCTATCTCTCTCTCCCTCTCCCTTCCTCTCAGAAATCAATAAAAATATTTTGTTTTTAAAAAGAAATAAATTTATTAAATAGTAGATTAGACTCAAATGAAATGAGAATCAATGAACTAGAAAATAGATCTGAAGGATTCAGAATGATGCACAGATAGATGAATATAAGGCCTTTTCATTACCTTCTCAACATTTCTTTAGTTCTCATAGTAGTATATCCCACCTTTTATTATTAGAAATTCCAGAAGGAAAGACAAGAGAGAATGAAGGAGATGGACTATTTAAACAGTGAATGGCTAAAAATTTTCAAAGTTAAAAGACATGAATCCCCAAATTCATGAACCATAATGAGTCCCAAGTAGAATATGTAAAAATAAATGTATGGCTGAACATCTATAATAATAAAAGTGTAATATGCTAATTAGACCAGACAGCCAAACGACCTTCTGGATGTCATTCCGGGGGCCGAGGCAGAGGTGGTTAAGGGCGATCAAGCAGGCAGGTGAGCAATTAGGGGAGATCAGGCAGGCAGGCAGAGTGGTTAGGGGCGACCAGGAAGGCAGGCAGAGAGGTTAGGGGTGATCAGGCAGGCAGGAATTGTGGTTAGGGGTGATCAGGCAGGCAGGCAGGCGGGCAGTTAGGAGCCAGTGGTCCCAGATTGTGAGAGGGATTTCCGACTGCTGGTTTAGGCCCGATCCCACGGGAGCAGGCCTAAATCAACAGTCAGACATCCCCTGAGGGGTCCCAGATTGCGAGAAGTTCAGGCCGAGCTGAGAGATGCGCCCCACCCCCCCCCCACCCCCACCGTGCACAAATTTTATGCACCGGGCCTCTAGTATTGTAATAAAAATGCAGGTCATCTTATCAACCTACTGCCTTAGTTTCTCAGTTTGCTAAGTTAAGATAACACCACGATACTACTTATTAAACTCACAGCTTTACTTCAGTTTTGCTTAACAACATGGTAGTTAAAGCGTGTGGAGATTTAAGAAAGACCAAAGTTTGAATTCTGGCTTGGCCGCTTACTTTGTGCTTTGGGACCTCTCTAGGCCTCAGTTTCCTTAGCTGTAAAATCCTGCCGCTGGGTTGTTGCAGGAACCAGCCAGCAAATTCAGGTTGCTTGCTTTCTGAGCTCCCTGCAAAGGCTGCATCCACAGTGCAAAGCGGGGTCCCCTCCCTGGCAAGCACAGTCCGTGGTAGGACGTTCTGAGCGCTGGCAGGGCATGGAGAAGCTCCGTGGATATGCATCCAAACCATAAAACAACAACAACAAACACCCCCCAAAACAAAAAAGAACCCCTAATAAACAAGAGAGAAAAAAATTTAAATAAAAATTATGAATCGATTTATAAAGTGTGAAAAGCTGGTTGCCAAGTGAACTTTCACTATAAGACTATAGTGGCACATTGAACAAAGTAAGAAACTTGAATGGCAAGTAAACATATGAACAATATGTTCAACTTTCTTAACAATTAATGAAATACAAGCTAAATCAATGAGACATATGTCATACTCATCAGACCGGCAAACATTAGTATCTGATAATACCAACAGTTTTTAAAGATGTGAAGCAATTAGCTATTGTCCATTTCTATTGGAAGTAGAAATTAGTACCATCACTCTGAAAAGCACTTTCAAAATCCATAAAACTGAAGCTTTTCATGTATTAGAGGAAAAAATGTGCAATCATTCTAAATGTCCTTTAGTGTAGGGATGGATACGTTCACTCAATAGAATATTGTATAGCAGTTAAAATGAATATATTAGTTTTACAAGCATTAACATAAAAAAATTTTTAAAGATGGTAGGTGAAAACAGCAAATTCCAAAAAAAGTACAGTATTTCTTTTTAAAAAACACACAAAACAATAGTTTCTTTATCTATAAACATATTGTAAGAGCATCTGTGGGAAGGATACACAACAATCTCAGGGCAGTGTCCAACCCTGGGAAAGGAAGGACAGCGAAGAAGGAATGAAGGTGGGTCTATTTTGTTCCTTTAAAAAAATAGAGAATTATTTCAAAAATACAAAAATCTGAATTAAGTAATAATAATAACAGTTATATGTATTTAATGTTGGTGGTGGACAGAGAGAAATTTTGTACATTGTTTTCTGACCTTTTGGAGGTATATGAGATGTGTCACAATTAACGATTTTAAAGAGAAATTCAGAAATGTGAGATTATGGTTGCTTTTTATCTTACCTGTTTTCTTAAACTCTCTATAATTGTTATACATCAATTTTATAATTAGAAAAGAATATAAGCCCTGGCCAGTGTGGCTCAGTTGGTTGAGCATCGTTTCTCGTACCAAAAGATTGCAGGTTCGATTCCACATCGGGCACATGCCCAGGTTTCGGGGCTTGATCACCAGTAGGGGTGCATACGGGAGGCAACCAATCAATGTTTCTCTCTCACATTGATGTTTCTCTTTCTCTCTCTCATTTCCTCTCTCCCTAAAAATCAATAAAGAAAATATATTTCAAAAAAGAAAAGAATATAAGAAAATCTATAATAATAAAAGCATAATATGCAAATCGACCGAATGACCAAACAGCAGAATGATCATCCAGGCAACCTTCTGGATGACCACACTATGATATGCACTGGCGCCAGGCCAGCCAAGGCGGGTGCCATGCGATCGCCCCGCAGAGGGAGGCCCAGGCCACCACCCAGCGGGGCAATTGATTGGGGGAGCTCCACAATCACCCCAAAGAGGGAGGCCCAGGCCAGCCAAGCAATTGCACCCCATGCCTGTTGCCCACAAAGGGAGGTAACCAGTGGCGGGGGGTGGGCGAGACAGCACCGCACAGGTGGCAAGCAGTGGCAGTGGCAGGGGCGGGGCCAGCTGCCAGCAGCTGGGGGAAGGACAGCCCCTGTAGGCCCTGATCACTGGCCAGGTCTAGGGACCCTACCTGAGGGGTCCTGGATTGCAAGAGCGCTCAGGCTAGGCTGAGGGACACCACCACAAATTTCATGCACCGGGCCTCTAGTGTATAGCTAATCCTTGATAATCTTTCAGGGCACCTCAATTCTAAATGTGGACATGCTAAATCAATCTTTTAAATCAATTTTTAAAGTGTGATAAGTGGTTGCCAAGTGAACATCCACCATAAGACAAGGCACAGTGGACCAGGTCATTCCAGTCATTGTAGTCACCACTGCGGCATCTGCACCATTGATCTGAACATAGTTACTTCAGTCATTGCTGATGGCAAACTGACCAGTTCTGCTGCACATACATATGTGAGAGTTTTCAGATGGCATCAAAGGTTTTCCCTTATTTATTTATGTGCATATAGTAATGTGTGTGCATGTGTCCTTTCATACGTACATATACTTTTTAATCCCGTGAACTGTCCTGCAGAGATGAGGAGTTGAGGTGATTCTGAAGTTAAGGGGATTCTGGGTGTTAAACGAACCAGAGATTCTTTTACTTCTAGTCATTGTTTTACCTCTAAACAGAAGATGTCAATAGTTGCCCAGTGACCTCCGTGAAATGTTTGTGGTCTTGTGTCAGTTCCTAACAACGAGTTGTCCACACAATAGGAGTGCTTTATTGATTTATATACTCCTTTGATGTCTTTCAAGTTTTTTTGATGTTGCCCTTTCTTTTTATCTGGTTCCTCACTGTTGGCATCGTTCCGTATTGTCTTCCTAATTGAAAGGACCATGTTCTCTTAACTAACTCGGCATGGCAACCAGCATGATTTTGATGAGCATGTGGGTGCTTCATAAACTGTTTTTATGGTGCTGCTATTGATGGCACCAAAACTAGGGTGACAATAGTGCCTTAAAATGATTACCCAGTCTCTCTATTGGTACCATCATGTGAAGACTTGGTGTCCATTGCCCAGGCATAGAGTTGCCAGAATTAGCAAATTAAAATACAACACAGAATGAGTAGCTTCCCCCCCCCCAATTATAATAAACATATTTCAATCATTGCACAGAACATATTTACACTAAAAATTTTTTTTATTTTTATCTGAAATTCAAATTTAAATGAACATCCAGTATTTTATCTGGCAAGCCTACCCAGGCACATTTCTTGAAGGTCTCCAAAACATTTGGCAGATTAATTACCTGGGATGGGAGAGTTGAGAATTTTCTTGAAAGAAACTATCATATTCATTTGGATAAGAAACAAAGAAAATAACCACACATTTAAATTTGGTTCATGGCTATAAAGGTGTCTATCTCAGTGCACGAACGTCATGATTGAATTATTGTGAACTGTCTTTGGACAGAATAAAGATGCTTGAATACCAGATGGTTATTTTCTGAGTCACCAAAACTCTCCATTCTCTCCACAGTGGCAGCCGGCATGTTCTCAGGGTTTTCACTAAATGGCAGAACCAGAACAGATCCAAGGGAATGCAGAGTAATGGGGAAATTTTCATCCAGGGAGAGAAGTTATTTTCCCAAAGAATTTTCAACCCCTCCACACACCTCCTGTCTCCCTTTCTACCACCACCCAGTTTGGTCTCCAAAGCTTTCAGATTTAGAGTGTTCTCAGAGGAAGTTACACTCCGAGGAGTAACAAATATGCCAAAATATTAGGACAGAAGAAACTATAAAATTCTCCTGGTTAAGCCCTGGCCAGGTAACTCGTTAGAGTACCATCTCAATACACCAAGGTTTCAGGTTCAATCTCTGGTCAAGGCGCATACAAGAACCAACCTATGAATGCATAAATAAGTGGGGCAACAAATCTCTCTCTCTCTCTCTCTCTCTCTCTCTCTCTCTCTCTCCCTCTCTCTTTCTCAAATCAACATATAAAAATTAAAAAAAATATCCTAGTTAAAAATCAAGCCATGGGGGAAATAAACTGGGCTGGGGGTGGGGGATGGGCAGGTATCCAATGCAGCGGTAGAATATGTGAACTGTGACTATCTGAATGTCATCTATTGTGAGACATATAATGAGGCAATTTGGAATAAATCCCTTTCATAGCAGAGCATCCTAACTACTGACATGAAGAATGTTCATGCTTAGTTACTTGCTGCTTAAAATCACTGGCAGGAACACTCAAGGTCTAGTTTATATGAAGCCTTCTGTGCCTTTCTGGATTGCCTCTTATCCCAGGTCTGTACCTTCACATTTCCTCCGAAAATCACTGGTTGCTCTCCTTGCTGTTCCTAGCCCTGTACCTGACACACAGTAGATATTCAAAACTATATATATGACCCTAGTATGCAAACAGACCAAACAGCTGAACAACTGAACAACGGAACAAGCAGTCGCTATGACAACCAGGGGGCACGCACGGAACATGGCGGGCATTGGCTGTGGTGGAATGGTGGAGCAGGTGAGTGGGGGCACCAGACCAAGGCGGGGCACTGGTTGCCATCATTGGGGCGAGCCTCTGAAAATTACTGAAAATTCTTTGCTCCCACACAGCGCGGTCCCACCAGGCGCTGGGCCGGTGCTGGCCCAGCTCACACCCACTGCTGGTGCCGGCCCCAGTCGTTCTGTGTTATCAGCGCATGGGAGCAGTGGCGGTGGGAGCGGGGCACAGGGTACCGGGGACCCTGGTGGGAGGGATGGGGTGGGGGCGCAGAGGATGGGCTGAGACCCATCCCTGTGCCCACTGCAGCCTCGCGGCCCACAGTTCCTTTCAAATTGCATGAATTCATGCACTGGACCCCTAGTTTACTTGATAAATAAAGAAAACTTCAGTCACCCATTTAAAAATAATTTAACTAATTTTTCATTTTAAGAACATTTTAAGATATAGCCCCACAGCTGGGGAATAGAGCATTGCCATTCTGTAAATTTTTATAATTTTTCTTAGTTAGTAAACTGCACAACAGAGCTTTATTTTTAAACTAAATAAATTAAAAAGCAATACAAGTGTGAAGTAACTTATGCTTTTAAGTGTTTGTTTGCCTTATACTATGTGATCTAAAAGACTCAAATCCAAAGAGCAAAATGGGAAAACCAACATTCTTCAAATAAAATTTGTTTTTACTATGTGTGTTTTAATAAATGAGTGGTTAGGTATTAGAGCTTAACCAGTACATGAATAAACCATAAAGGTCACCTGACATTACAGCATGCTAAGGCTGCCTTTATAACGTGGGCTCTCTGTGTTCTTGTGAGACTATTAAGCTAGATCTAAGATGCTTACTCTGGAAGTAGCACAATGATAAGAACATTTACTCACATAAGCCAGTTCTCTCACATTTTTCAATAGGAGATACTTTGGCATAGACATTCTTGACAAGCTATTGTATGTCTGAGTTTGCTGTGCATCTGCTCTTAAATATATTCCTCCAAGAACTAAGGAAGCCATGATCATAGCCTGGATTGGCACTGAATCTTTTTCTCACCAACACTGTAGCAAATTAAATATAAATCATCCAACCATTACTCCTTTTCTAAAATTGATTTGCTACTTTACTCCCAACAAATACAGAACATAGACTGAGAGTCATACATTTCATTTGTGTGTTTGTTTTAAAATAGAATCCTGGCCTTATACTATGCCACTGTGCAACAGGCGAACTTCCTGGAAGGGTCATGTAAGCGTCTGTGACTATCCTCCGTGAACACGTGCAACTGAATGCCGACACCCAGCTGCAAACGAAAACCTGTGAGTAGTGTCCTATGCATGAGTCTGACCATTGCAGAGCATCTGAGAATTGACTAAAAGTTTTCACTGAAATGATTGTTATGCAGACATCACCGTGGATTGCAGCAGAAAGAGATGCTCATCACACATGTTCTGCCCTTTCTAGAATCATGGCCAAATTAAAATCCCAGCCTGGCCAGTTGATTCCGTAGTAAACTGTTCTGCAAAAAAGCTTCAGTCACATATCACTGCCTCCTCCTGTCTTTTCTCTGGCAAAACATTAAGGCTGAAGATATCAACAATTAGAATGTAAACCTCTTCTCTGCTTAGTAACAAATCCTTTCCATCCCTGTCTACCCAGAAACAATCTGCCTGCTATTCCTATGTTCATGTCCTCTCCTCTCAAATTAACCTTGGTAGCCTTCCCACTTCTGGATAATGTTATTGATCTTGAGGTAAGATGCCTAGATGATATAGAACTTGGCATGTGAGGGATGCTAATGAGGCCAGAGTTTGAAATCTAGCACGAAAATTCTGTTTTGAATATGTTTAGAGGGTGAAGAACTTCGTCATGCTGCACAAACAGCCCCCAAGCGTTCTGGTGTTCTTCCTATAGCATTGCTTCTGTAGACTTGGGCCTGTAGGCTAAGAACTGGGTCTAGAAGCAGTATTGCAGGTTTTCCCTAGAAAAATCTTAGCTACAGGTCTCTCTCTTCAATAGCTTCAATGCTTTCTATTGCTCTTAATATAGACTATAGTCCCAACCACTTACCATGGCTGGCATGCCATTCCTCCAGCCCCCATCTGCTTCGTCACATGGAACATAACAAGTACAGGGTTCTGTGCTTCTGGTTCTCACTTTCTGAAATGCTTCCCCCGCGCCCCCCCCCCCAACCCCCCCCCCCCCCCAGCTCCTTGCATGACTTTGGCTCCTTATCATCCTTCAAGTGTCAGTTTAAACACCACCTCCTCAGAGAGGCTTTCCCTGACCACTGTCTCTGAAGTGGCTCTCCTTAAGTACCCCCCAGCCTCCCGCAGTTCTCTTGATCACATCATCCTGTTTACTAGTATCTTCTTTGTAGCACTTGTCACAATCAATAATTATCACCAGACTATAAGCTTTGAGATATCACCACTCTATCTCTACCATCTAGTATAGGCACATAGATGGTGCTTGATATTTGCAAATTAGTTATTGAGTACATGAGTGGATAATTAGGCTAAAAAAGATGCATTTCTCTCTTTTTTCATTTTATTTTTATATAGTATCTAGCACCATATAACATATTAGCTAGAAAGAATTTAACACAATGCTATTATTGAGAAATTTTAATAATAAAGAAGAATATTAAGAAGCAGATGTTTGCAAATATCATTAGTCATGTACTAGATGAGTCTGTCTTTTAGACATATTGCTGGTGTAACTGTCCGACAGATTCCCTGGAATTCTTTCCTTCCTTCCTTCCCTCCTTTCTTCTTTCCCTCTCTCCCCTCCTTCCTTCCTTCTTTCCTTTCTTCCTTCCTCCCTCCTTTCCTCTCTCCCTCTCCCCCTCCCTTCTTCTCTCTCTCTCTCTCTTGTTTTTTAAGTTACATATGACATTGCTGATTAACATCTCAGCCCCCAGTTCTACCACCTTAAAGCCTTTCCTCCAACTCTTACTCAACTTCATGAGCTGGTATGTAGCATAAATTAGGAAATAGTTCATCTACAGTCACATGGGCCCCTCAAAGACAGCCTTTCAGGGACAAAAAGCAAACAAACCTAGAGTACAAAGCATCACATTTATATTTGGAAGCAGCATGTTACAGATAAAAGACATTAGACTCAGGAGACTGTGATTCTAATCATTTTGCCACTATAGATATGATAGAAAATCAATTCACTACTCTGTCCCAATTTTCTCATTTATAAAATTAAAATAATGTCTCCTATCTTGTCTTACTTCAAAGGAAGGAAAGGATCCATCAAAATGGTTATGTGAAAGCACTCTGCAAAACGCTATGTAAACATAAAAGCTATTATATTTAAAGAGAAGCACTACTTTATAGTTTGCTAGAAAAAGAAGGATAGACATAGCTGGGGAGCAATGGGTATAGTGACAATATTTTCAAAACCAAAACCAGGAGATATCTTTTGGCATATGATCTGACACATGGTCTGACCACATGACAGAATATTTGAAATCAAAATGTCCTGAAAAATCCAGGACATGTGGTTGCCATAGCAATGAGGAGCCATAGGGAGGCTGTGGGCAATGAAAAGACAGGGTCGAATTGGCAAGCATGGAAAACTATTTGCCAGTGATGTGCAGGACAGTTTGGAATCAACTGATGTGGAAGACTGAAAAGGCAAGAAAAAAGAATTTTACTCATTTGAATGTGAGGTATAAGTAGTAGTCCTGAGTCATCCTCATTCTGAAAAAAATGTCCCTTTCATTCTGGGAAATCCAAGGTAGTCTGGTTCTCGTGAATGGGAGGCAGGAAGAGGTGTTTTGGATAACAATTTTGACGGACCTAGAGAGCATTATGCTAAGTGAAATAAGCCAGTCAAAGACAAATACCATATGATCTCACTTGTATGTGGAATCTAGTGAACAAAATAGAAACTAACACATAGAATACAGAGAATAGACTGATAGCTGTCAGAGGGGAGGAGGGTTGGACGATTGGGTGAAAAAGATGAAGGGATTAAGAAAAAGAGAAAAAATAAAAATTATAAAAAACTCATAGACACAGACAAAGGTCTGGTGATTACCAGAGGAAAAGGGGAGTGGCGGGAGGTAGAATTCTGTAAAGAGGGTATCAATGGTGATGGAAGGAGACTCGACTTAGGGTAGCAAACACAATACAATATACAGATGGTATATTGTACAATTATAAAATTGTAATACATCATCTGTATGAAACCGATCTAGTTCTATTAACCAATGTCACCCCAATACATTCAATTAAAAAAGAATTTTGTTGGAGTGGACCTCGTTCCCATGGGGGTCCTGTATTTCCTTTCAACATCCCAAGGGCACCTTTGAACTCAGAATTATTTCTTGGTATCTCAGTTCTCCAGACCCAGGAAGACTCCCTAGAAGTGCCACAGCGTAGACTCTACTCTTCCTCCCCTGGATGGGAAGTTCCAGATCTCTCCAACTCTCCAATCCTGCTCTACCTGGACTGCCTTCTGCCTCCACCTTTCTCCTCACAGAGAAGGCATCCTCTCTGCTGTGGAATGGCGCAAGAAGGGTTGTTTGTGGTTTACGACTCCATCAGAGCTCCTGACAACACAGCCCTGGTGTCATATGCTTTCTACTCATGACTTTTAGGACAGAAAGTCAGATCTTTTTTTTTTTTTTTTTTTTTTTTTTTTTTTTTGTGGCCAGTTAAAAGTAAGTTGTGGATAAATCTCATGGAGGTGTAATGATTGTGGAAGGCTTATATACAAAGGTCAATCTTTTTTGGCATTTTGCACAGATTGTTATTAAAATTAATAAAGCTCCTATTTCGAAGGGGCAAGCATTGTTTCCCAAGGCAGATTTCCCATCGAGCGCTTATTCCTTGCCAGCCCTTAAAGACTCCAAGACCTCTAAATGCCATCCAGTGCCTATCACATGCTATTGAGTTGGCATGTTTGCAAATTGCATGCAGTGAGATCCTTCCATCCCAACAGCCCTGCCTCAGATTCCCCGGCATCGCCGCCAAACTAGTATTGCCTGCACATTTTCTTCATCTTTTCATGGAGTTCAGTGTGGCAGCAGCACATTCCTCAGCACAGGCTGCAGTCGGCATGGTAACTAGTTAGAGGCTTCGAGCTGCCTTCTTGCAGTCTCCTATTTCCTTCTGAGAGGGCTGTTTTTGCGGGGGGAGGAGAGAGGGGAGCCCAGAGCGGATGGTGGTGGAGGAAGTGGTGAAAGGGGGTGGAGAAAGAATTGATTGGGTTGGGCTGGGGGAGGGGGGAGGGGCAGAAGAATGCCTTAAACGCGCTTTTTAAAAGAGTTATCTGGTCCACCCATGGTGTTGGTGCTAAATTGCCTGGGCAGGAAAAGAAAAAAAAAGTCCTAATTGGGATGGGGAGGCAGTGACAAAGCAAAGCTTGTTCAAGCCTCTGGAATCTGCACTGTTGATAGTGCAGGTACCTCAGGGCGGTGGGGAGTGATTGCTGTGTTGACTTTGCCTAATTGCAGGGGAGGAGCTATGTGAGCTGTGACGGGCAGTGTTACACCCAGTGGGGTGGTGGACAAAAACTGGCATCGCCACGCCGGGCTAAATAAACCGGCTGACAAAGCTCTTGGCATATTATTAAAAATCTGGCAAAATGTTCATCTCTTGACAAAAATGTAGAGAGACTAGTAAGGCATAACTTTATCCCATGTTGGATTTTAAAATGGCTCATGCCAAGTTGTCTGTCAAAATTATAGGGCATTGCTGCTTCTTATAGAACAAAAAAATTTTTTTTCTCATACATTTTATTCATTTATTCATTGCTAAAAACTCATGTATCTGCTAAAATGTTCATTTAAGAACAGGGTTTGGAGGTGGGTAACGTTGATTCGAAAGGGCTGTGAATTAAAAGCTACTTTTCATCATGTTTGCTATAATATAAAAACCACACCTTCATTAAAATGTAAACCATCTTATTCTTTGAGAATAAATTAAAACTCTGCATCCACACTTATAGTAAGAGGCATCAAAACTGCAATTATTGATTATATCAGTAACTGAGTTGGGTTTGGGACTTTTTAAACTTCTGTTATATCAAGAAACATGTTAAATGTTCATTGTTGAGCAGATACTCTGCATTGTCATTGGAATTAATATACTGACTGACTCCTCTGCTTTGTTATTTCATGTTAATTTGTTTCTCCTTCCTTCTTTGATTTCCACGAAGCCTTCATGCATGCTCTTCTACAAACCGCTTTCTATTCGGTTTCACACACGTAGGGCAGGGCAGCTTTCTGTTCCAGAATCCCAGTTCAAAGTGTAAATAACACTCTACCTTGTCATATGCATATGGTGCCTGTGGGTAGCTATTTCCTTTCTTATTTTCCACATTCTAAAGCTTTGTCATGAAATGGAAATGAAGAAAGTCTCCCAGAAAAACTTAAAAGCCTTTTATAATGCAGCTTAATGCCTAGATTGCTTTATGGAACAATAAATCTTTGTGTTTATAAGTTTGGAATTTGTGTTAACTTTTACCCCGCCTGAAAGAAAAAAAAAAAATCCAAAATGGCATTTCCCTCAAAATCTCATGTTTCTGCTCATTCTGATTTTTAAGGCCTTCAGATAAAATACAAAGTCAACAAGGCTGGTGGGGAGACTTTGCTCTTCAGCCCTCATAAATCATTTGGTTTGGTGTTTTTTTGCTCTTCTTTTAATGCTTAAAGCGCCTCTCTACAGTAGAGTCTAGAAGCTCCGCTTGAAAACTAAGACACTGGAAGCATGAACACTGGGAGGCTTCCCAGTAAAAGGGAAATGCACACATGCTCCTGAACTGCTGAAGGAACAAGCGTGTACATAAGAGATGGGCTGCTTCCCCACTGTTCATGTTTGCTCACTGCGAACATTTGGTTCACTTAGCTTGGCTCATTATTTCGGCTGGGAAAGCCACTATATGAATTAATAGCAGATTTCCCAGCTGAAAATAAATGTTTACCAGTTTAGGGGGCTGGGGATTTTTGGCAAAGACCTGGCTTTTTGTCTGACTGGCTCCTTTTCTTTTGGCCTGCACATCCCTGAGGTGTGTAATTAAAGTCAGGGAATTTGCACATCGTGCCTTAGGGCTTTAATGAACAGAAAACACAGGATATTTCAGCAATTTGGTGCCTACTGTCAGAATGTGCATTTCCTGTGTGAGGTGTCACAATAATAGGACTCCGTGATGATAAAGGCACCTGCAACCCCATGTAGAGAAAAAAGTGACAGTATTTGTTCCTAAATTCCAATGCAAAATACATTTAAAAAGAGCATTTTACATTTTCAAACAGATGGACTTTGAATTTGAACGTACCGCCAGAATTAAGGGCTATTAAATCAGCCCCACTTTGCTGAATATTGAAATTCCTTTCAGGACAAAGATCTTGGCTGTTGATATCATCTTACATTACAAAACTGAACACACAATATCAAGTGGGTTTAATCATAACCATTCTCACCTTGCTGTTGAAATTTTTAAACAGCTCAAAATCTGGAAAAGTATTTTTAAAGCTCAGGAACCTTGAGGGGCAGGGTAGTAAAAAAACAACAACAACAAATTAACATTTATTGAGCACCTGTTATATGCCAGATACTTTTACATGATGTAAAATTTAATAATTAACAAAAATAACCTTGCAGCCGGAACCGGTTTGGCTCAGTGGATGGAGCGTCGGCCTGCGGACTGGGGGGTCCCGGGTTCGATTCCGGTCGGGGGCATGTGCCTGGGTTGCGGGCACGTCCCCGGTGGGAGATGTGCAGGAGGCGGCTGATCGATGTTTCTCTCTCATCGATGTTTCTGGCTCTCTGTCTCTCTCCCTTCCTCTCTGTGAAAAATCAATAAAATATATTAAAAAAATAAAATAAAAATAACCTTGCAAAAAAACCCCATTATTATTCTTTTATTTTTTGTGGGGTTTTTTCTTGGGGGGGTGGGGAATGTTGAAAGAAATTAGGGAACTGCCCTAACCGGTTTGGCTCAGTGGATTGAGCGTAGCCCTGTAGACTGAAAGGCCCCAGGTTTGATTCCAGCCAAGGGCATGTACCTTGGTTGCAGGCACATCCCCAGGAGGGGGTGTGCAGGAGGCAGCTGATCGATGTTTCTCTCTCATTGATGTTTCAAACTCTCTATCCCTCTCCCTTCCTCTCTGTAAAAAAATCAATAAAATATATTTTTTTTTAAAAAAAGAAAGAACTTGCCCAAGATCCCATAATCAGTGACACCAGTGTGTGAGACAGGACCCTGCCCAGCAGAGTAAGCACTCAGAACATACATCATTACTGTCTGGCTCCAAACCCAAACTCTTTCAACATAGTTTGCTATTATTATTTTCATATTTCTTACATAAAATTTATTCTGAAGAATAAAAACATTGGCCCCCTCTCATCCCCAGTCCCTGATCATTTCTGTGTGTGAATAAAGTTTGCAAAAAACAACAACAAACCCAAAACTTCTTGCTCCATCCTCTGCATAACAGTGTAGGGTGAAGCGAGCTGTACTTTTTGGGTTATGGGGAAGGCATCTCATTCTGAGGGCAAACCATACTGTTAATACACAGGTCAAGGGCAGCGACGAGGAGGAACAAGTCTCCAACCAACAGAAGCATAGAGGAAGGGGTGCTTTCATCAGAGCCACAGGCCACAATACGCACCACATCACTGCAGAATAGGGGAACACAGATGTCACCTCGCTAGGCCTCAATTCTAACATCTGTAAAAAGAAAAAGGGCTGATGACCTAAAAAGCCCATTTTTCATTTAAAAGTCTAAGCTACCAAGCAACCCTTGGCTGAGACCAGAGGGCAGGTGGGCAGGAGGCTGAGGTAATCATAAACACAAGCATTCCCAAAGGTAGGTTTCAGGCAACTACCTGTCTTGTGGTCACTACACAAAGACATCTGCCACATTTTATAGCCATAGGCCCTCATGAGATGATCAGGTCTCTGCTACATATTCCACATGGGCGTTACTTGACGTCCTCCATAAACTAAATCCTAAGGTAAAACATTGCCTTTAAAAGGCTTTTTCTCCTGCCTTTTCCTCTCCTGACTTCTCACTTTACCGTGGGCTCTCTGTGGCCTTCCTCTTCGTCTCCAAAAACATCTGGAGACTCACTGACAGACCACACATCTGGCGTGGTGCACTATCCTAATTCTTGATAAAGAAGAAAAAATGCACCTGTGAGGTGTGTATGTGCATTTGTGTGTGTGAGAGACTTGGAGTCTAAACACTTCCTCCTCCAATCATAGGACTAGAAAACCCAAGAGACTGGACACTCTGAGACCTGCTACCCCATACCCATCACTTTTCTCCTTGATAAGGAACCAACACTCTCTCCTCGCTAGTCAATAAGCACTGATGCTGGCAGCTCCTCATCAATAACTGTTCCAACAGAGAAGCCCCATCCCCAGGAAAAACTATCTCTATCAACATTTAAAGAAATGTGAACATCAGGAGTGTGAGGCATTTGGACATATTTTTACTCCACTAGAACTCAAAATTTATTGATCCTACCACCTCGTCACTGTCCTCATCCCTCTGTGTCCTCATGTTCCTCCTCCTTATCCTACTTAAGTTCTACGATGCAGCATTTTTCTTCTCTTGCAAGCACCCTCATCCTCTTTGCTCCTCTCTCACTGCATTGTGCTTGATTAAATCAAGATTTCTGTCTATTTCATGCCAGCATCCTTGCCACCAAAAGTGCTTGAGAAAAACACACAACCTTGCTGGCTGATCTCATTCTAAATTCCTGATCATTATCAGCTCCCATGGACCAGTAATGCTGCCCAGCTGTCATTCGGTGTCCTTGTCCGTTCCCTCTCCCATTCTCCTCAACAACTCTTTCATCCCTTCTCCTCTCCTCAATCCTCCACAACCAGTGGAGGAACTGGGGAGCAAGATCTCTTTCTGGCTGTTTCTGTTTTCTTGGTGAAATGGTGAATGATATTGAGTGATACCATGCCTTGTTCCTGTGACTTTGGGTGACTTTAACCAAGGCCAGTCCCCTCTTTTGTACTAAATCCCATCCCCTCTCAATGCCACAAGGATATTTCTCTAGCAATTCTTCCCCTCTCTCCTGCATCACCACTCCTCTCCCCACCCCCATTTTCCTGGTCCATTGTCGTAACATATAAACATGTTCTTATTTCTTTCATTAAAAATAAAAACAAAAATCTTTTGATACCACCTCTCTCTCTTACTGCTCCACTTTCTCTTTACCTCTTGGCAACACAACTCCTCAAAAACAGTTGTTTATATTCACTAGCAATTTCTCTCCTCCCATTCTCTCTCGAAGCAAGCTAATTACCGCCTCACCCTGCAAACATCAAAATTGCTCCAGTTACGATTACCAAGGACCTCCACATTGGCAAATCCATCAGTCAATTCTCAGTCCTTGTCTTGCTTTTATAAACATTTTATGGAGTTGATCATTTTCTCCCCATTGAAACACTTTTAACTTGCCTTCCAGGACACCATGCTCTACTGAGCTTCTTCCCCCTTAATTACTTTTTTGTCCGTCTCCTATCTTGGTGCTTCATCTCCCTGCACTAAGACTTGGAGTGCCCCAGGGATTAGGGCTGACTTCATCTTTCCCCTAACTGTGTTCAGTTCATAGAGGATCTCCTGAGCTACATGACTATAAAGCACCATCTCTACTCTTCGTCCAGATTTGTATCTCCACACTGAATGGCTCTTATGCTGGGCCCCTGTTGTGAAACCAAGATCCAGGTTCCATCTTGCTCCCCAGTTATGTTGAGTGGGTTTCTCTTTTAATTCTCTGTTGCTTGATGCCTTGCTGGTTTCCCAGCAAAGGGTTCTGAACTGGAGATCTGCTGACAGACCTTCCTAATACTGCCTACCTGTGTAGATTGCTTAATATTATCTAAGGAGGAGGAGGAGGAGAAAGAAGGGGAGAGAAAGGAGGAGAAGAAAGAGGGAGAATGGGAGAATGGGGGGGGAGGGGGTGACTCGTGGCTGTTGTACATGGTCCCAGTGATGTTGTGTTTCTCAGTCACCCTTGGGAAAAGACAACAGGCTTTCTCCTGCCACAGGCAAAATCATTAGTTTGGTGAGTTTGTTGTAGTATAGACAAAGCCTGATCCTTAGTATTGCAAATCAGAAATTTCATACTTTTAGAGAAAATAAATCAACCTTTCTAGGGCACACTGCCTAATCTACCTCATGAGTCTGATATATCAAATCACGGTACCATTTTATTAATTTACGTTAAGAAACAACTGTTGTAGGAGCTACACAAGCAACGTATTCTCTTCCTGCCATCACAAATTTTGAAAAGCCGTATCATGTTCAAAGCTATGATATTAATTTATAGTAAGAAATGGTTGTGTTGATGAGCAAACTTCTTGAAGTCTGTGTGATCTGCATTCTCTGTTTCTCTGCAGACTTACACAGGGAACAAAATCATAACCAGATTTTAGGAAAATGGTAGTTAATCACAATGTGGCCAGAGTGATTTTTTTCCATAGCACACATTTGACCAGGTCATTTGTCTAAAACTGGACACTGTTCTTAGAAGACAAAGTCCTCAACCTACTGGCCCCACATGGTCTGGCTACTTTAGCCACTGCCTTCAGTATCAGAAAAGGTTAAAATATGGGTTCTGCAACCACACTTCCATGGTTCAAATCCCTGTTCCTCTACTTCAAAGCTCAGATGATTTATTTAACTACATTGTGCTCTAGTTACCTCTTCAGTAAAATAGGAATAAAGACACTATTTATTTCATAGAATTATGATGAAAATTAGGAGAATAAACCACTTTCAACAGTGCCTGGTACCTACTAAGTACTCAAAATTAGTATGTATTATTTAAAACCATCCTGGATCCATCCATCCCTCAAATCTGCCACCAGCCAGGTGCCCTGAGCAAACACTGGCCCTATTTGGCCCTTAAATGTACCGCCTTCCTCTGTTTAACTCCTGCTCAGCCTTCACCTCTCCCATCTGCGGTTACTTCCTCAGGCAAGTCTTCCCGGAGGCCCAGAGCCCTCAGTCTGCAGTTTTCTTCCTCATAGGCATGTGCTTCCTTCTAGACTGTACCTGGTTCAGGACAGGCGTCTTCCTTGAGAGGTACTCTCCATCCTCAGCACTTTATCCCAAAGCTCAACATACACCTAACGCAGCAATGTAGCACTCCATACCAATGTGTTTGAGTAAACGTCTAATTGATGCTTACCCCAGTCTGAAAAGACTTTGGCCAGGCCCATTCAGTCTTCCAGGGGCAAAGCCTGGACCAGCACCACTAACTTTTGCTTCAGGGACTCTTTTAATCACCTCCCAGAGCTGGCCAACCCCCTTCTGAGTCATGCATTCTTTCTTTGCATGTGTTAATATATTCTTAGGCGCCTGAGGCCTAAGAAAACTGTGTATCTATGCTCTATTTCAGTTCACATTGTTTTTAAAGTTTTGCTCTCAGTGGGCATCTTATTTCCCTTGTTTCCAATGTCTGGCAGGGGTGGGGTACATGAGGGCTAGCTCTTTCTATCTCTTTATTACTGTCAACACACCTGGACCAGGATTCTATCTATCAGTGGAGACACCCTGGTGTTTTGTATCAGGTGAGTGTGTGCTCGCCTTCCCACGTGAACACTCCACTTTCCACACTGAGAAAGCCAGAGCTGGGTCTGCCCTGCCCCCATGAGCCTCTCCCAGTTGACCCGCCTTCCTAGCAGGGTCCTAAGATAGAGCCCAGCAGATACTCTTGAGGGGGGGCAACTCCAAGTGTGTTTTTCAATAAATGAAGAATACAGCACTGCTTTGGGGATTAATTATTCTGTCTTAAATGGAAATATCAAAACTGATTCAAGAGTGATATACACAGAAGTTATCATTACCGGCACATATTTGCACTGTACAATGAGACAGATGCAAATCCCCAAGTCAGTACCAGGTAAAAGCGACCACAGTTGTAGCGTTTCATTCCAGTTCTTACAAAGCCTCTATCAGAAAGACTAAATTCTATGTTAGCAAAAATAATTGGTCTACAACCCATTCTGAAACCCTACAAATATGAAAAGCATTGCTCTGGGTTTTCATACTATTTCCATGATGTAGAGATCTGGTTTAGGCCAGAGATGTGTGTGCAAACGCCGCAAGAAAGGACTGGTCCAATGCAATGTGGAATTTAGCAGAAGGTACGAAAGAACACAAAACTCAGGTTGAAGAAAGCCTCTCCCCGGGGTATTTCTCAGCCTTTATTTTTACCCCAGATCCAAGACTTGTGGTTAATTCAGATAAGCACTTGACCTTTGTGGGTGCTTATCCAAAGTCAACCTTCCCGTGTCTGAGGGTCACCTGTAACTCATTAATCTCAGTCCATTATTGTTTTGCAGGGATGTCTGTTCCATTTAAGATATAAAACTCCTATACAGATAACATGGTAGGTTAATGCACTCACCTTTCATTCCCTGATTGCTGGGTTCACACCAAACTCAATTCTGTTATGAGTAAGGATTACGTTTTGATATGTTCCCATCCCCAGGAGCCATTTGTCCGTGGGTCTTCACATCCTAAAAGGATGTTGCAGGCATCAGCATACTCTTTGGGGCCCTATACAGGGGTTCCGGGACTAGAATGGCCCAGAGGTTACTGGGTCAGGGCTGGAGAGGAAGAACTATTTAGGGAATCTTGCTGAGTGCATGCTTCTGAGGGTGCTATCAGACTTTTGCCACTCTCAACTCTGAAGATGAAAACAAGGCCATTATCATTTTTCAAAAAAATAATAAATTGCTTTATATAGAACCTCGTACTGTGGTGCTGTCCTTCCTTCCCCACAGCAAGAAACGTGCCAGCAGGCAGTCAGGGAAAAGGCACAAACTCTTTGCAGTTTTTTTTAAACATCAACCTTTTCAAGCGTCCTCTTGTTTATGATTTAACTTCATTCCCTCTTCCATTAGGAAATGCAAATCTATGTCCATCACCTGTCGCAAAACCTGAGATATAAATCTAGAAGACAATGACAGCTCAACCATTCTCTAAGGTAGGATGCATAGTGATGGCGCTGGAGCCAGACAGCCCGGGATAGAATCCCGAGCCTGCCGCTTAAAGCCTTACCCTCTCCCTCAGATTCATAGCTGTAAAATGGAAATAATTAGAGCACCCACCGCAGACAGTTATTGTAGGAATCAAATAAGATAATGACATGTAAAACACTCAGAACAGTGTCTGGCATATATCAGGGGCTCTGTAGCTGTTAGCTGTTTTGGGGTACTTAAATGCTCTGATCCATGCTATAGAAAATAAAAAATAACTCTTAAAAAAAAAAAATCTGTGGCTTCCTCTCCAGCCACCTGACAGGTGACTGAATCCCCAAAGAAAGCTTCTGGTTCTTTCTCTTTTGCAGGGCCACACCACTCTCCCCCATGCCCTTGAATTCCAGCCAGTTAAAGTACAAGGGAGTGGTCGGGGCGTGAGGATGGTACGACCCAAACTGCCTCACTTCATTAATTTCCGCCAACCCCTGCTGCTGGCCGCGCTGCCACCGCCTCAATTACCCTCGGTGCGAACAACGGAAAGCAGCGCACAAAGGCTTTCCCTTTACAGCACGAAAAGGAAAAATGTGCTGTCGACACGTATTACTCATCAGTGTAAATGCTTTCAGGAGCCCTTCGCGGCTTCTTTCATGTTCTTCAAGTCTAAGAACCATTTAGAGAAGCCCCGCTGTTCTAGCACCCTAAGGACATGTGAGAGGATGCGCGCAGGCGGCGGAGAAACAGAGCTTCTATTTGTGTGGAGCAAGGCAGGCCTAGATCTCTGGCTAACAATAAGCGGAATATCTTAATCGCTAGTGTTCTGAAGTCACGCCAGGTGGAGTGCTCAGTGTTTGCCCGCTCGCTTTTCTTTCTTTTTAAAGAATACTACTTGGGAAAGACACCGACGCACGCAGGTAGGCTCTTCTTACAGGCCCATCAGGAGGGTTGCGAGGGAGTTGGTCCAAATCCCCACACCAGGGGAGGTCTAGAGTTCCTAGAACGGACAGGTGCAAGGATGGCACTCTTTTGGCAAAGGGAGCTAAAGAACTACCCTTGGAACTACGTTTGCATAGGGGACAGGCTGTTCATTGGAGCCCATGTCTATTGGGGGTGAATGTGTGGGGCTGATGGAGATTTGTAGGGCTGGAGTCCCACCAACTACCCCTCACTCCCGATTCTAACAACTACAGCTCCCAGCTCTCATTCCCCATGCTTTCAGGAACTTCCACTACAGGTTCTAGTGTCATGTCTTCCACAGAGACAGTATTTTAGAATAAAGTCATTAGTAGGGTAGGAAATGAGAGTGTTTATCTGCCTTAAAATATACCCAGCGCAATAGGCATTCAAAAACATTTATTGAAAGAATTCCTGATTTGATGGAAGCTACAAAAAATAAAAGCCCTGGAAAAGAAGCCACTTACAGAATAACTGATCTCTACTTTTAGGTTTTAGGTTAATCATTAAAAATATTTAGAATGACTCCCTTTCCCCAATGAAGCAATAAATCGATCTCTATATAGAGTACAAAATTGTTTAGAAATATGCCACAGCACTTTACAGAGACTCCTGTTCCCCAATATTTCTATTCTCCCCACTTTCCTGTAAGAACAGAACTCCTAGTGTTGTTTGCTTCCCAGATAAAGAATCTACTTCTCAACTCCCACACACTCTGCAGCTAGACATGGGTGTGTCACTAAGTTCTGGCCAATGGGGTGTGAACAGAAGTAATATACACGACTTCCAGGTCATGCACTTAAAACAAGGAGAGCACCTTCTTCTCTCCTTTTTCCCTTTCCCAATGGCTGGGATGCACACGTGATGGTAGGTACTGGAGCAGCCACGTTAAGCTGGGAGTTGAAACTGTGTTGTGAATGGCAGAGCAAAAGAAAGAAGCAGCCCGCGCCTCTGACACCCCCAAGCCTCCCTTTGGCCCTTAGACTGCTTATACCCAAACTGTTACACGAGATAGAAACTTCTATTTTGTCCAACTTGTTGTTTTTTGAAAATGCCTCTGTTACTTTAGCCCAATCTGTATTTAAACCAATATTAACACCAGGCTACATTAGGAGAGAAAGCTAAAAGGAAAACTCCATTCATTTGAAACAAAAACAAGTTGAGCAGAACTGATTATTGAGATAGGAGTTGGCCCCCATGCTTTCCCCTTTAGTATGGTTCCCGTACTTTCAGAATGGGCTCATAGTGTTGACTCATGAGGAAATGTTGGGCCTGTAAAATCTCCCACTGCCGGTTTCTATTGTGTGCAAAGACATTGCTAAGAGGAGTGGTGATCTTTTCTTCTTCCAAACCCTCATAATACTTCACCTATACACTTCTTAAGGCCTCTAACATTTCCTATCTTGTACAATAATTACCCATGCCATCGCTTTCTTTGTTTTATGCAATGGCAGTTCCAGAAATCTATACAGGAGGAGCAATTGGGGTGGCAGGAGAAAAGTATAAGGGACTTACCATGAATCCTCATTGGAATATTAACTGTTTTTATTTTATTATTGCACTTTAGAGTTCATAAAAGAGAATATTTTCTAAAGATGCTTGTACTTTAACTTATTACGATTTTTCCTTTCCCTTGTCAGAGAACACCGATTCAAAGGAAAGATGACACTGGAGCTTATGGAGGAGTAAAATTGCTCCTCGCCTTCTAAGGCTCCTTTGGGTGCAGTCACTGGCCTTACAGACTGTGAACCACTTGTAACCTCTGTGGTCCCCAGCACAGTGCCTGGCACACCATCAATGCCCAACATGTTTGTTTAATCAGTCATCAACAGTGGTCACTGTAGCAAGTTGGATCGTTTTTCTTCTGCCTCTTTGCCCATAAGAATTCAAGGTATGTGCTCTCCCACTTGGGATGTATTTGCATTATGAATTTTTTTCAATAAATAATCATGAAATGCCTACCACTATCATGGACACAGTTCTAAGAGCTGGGAATACATCAATGATCAGGCAAGACTCCTGCTGTCACAGAGCTTACATTCTACAGGGATGTGTGTCTACTCAGAGATGAGATCGCTATGCAATCATTCACTTCCTAACTTATTACAAGTGTCGGACCAAAAGTATTCATCTTTCTCTCACATCACTTTGTGTTTCTGCCTCTTCTTTACTTTTGCCTTCAGCTATGATTCAGTTTACTTCTAAAACTTACCATGAACCCAGGGTTTTCTCTCATTGGTACTATTGTTTTTACTTTTCCCACTATTGGGAAAAGTCGGAACTATCCTTCAAAAATAACAACACATTATTGTTGAAACTTTTGACCAATGCTTCTAAAGCTTAGAAATATTAGTCACATACAGCCAAATATCTGAGAGTCATAGAGTCCTGGACTCTTAATAACATGCAATTAAAGGAAAAAGCTTCCACTGAACTAGTATTTAATTCTGTCACTTAAACCCAGCAATCAGGCACCTCTGATGTATCACTAGCAACCAATGGAAACTAAAGTCCTAGAGTAAAATTAAGCCAGAAGTTAACATATTTTTTTTCTGTTTCTGACAGACCCAATTCTTGTGTTGCTTGTGGAAAGGAAGTATAATGGAAGAAAAAAAATCTGATAAAAAAGTATGTACTCTATATTCAGAAAAATGTAGATAAGTGCCTATTCAGAGCATCCTTCCCACAATTCCAGGAGTATCACTGTTACTTTAAGGCAGTGGTTCTCAATCTTCCTAATGGGCGACCCTTTAATACAGTTCCTCATGTTGTGGCGACCCACAACCATAAAATTATTTTCATTGCTACTTCATAACTGTAATTTTGCTACTGTTATGAATCGTAATGTAAATATCTGATATGCAGGATGTATTTTCATTGTTACAAATTGAACATAATTAAAGCATAGTGATTAATCACAAAAACAACATGTAATTATATATGTGTTTTCCGATGGTCTTAGGCGACCCCTGTGAAAGGGTTGTTCGACCCCCAAAGGGGTTGCAACCCACAGGTTGAGAACTGCTGCTTTAAGGCTATCTGTGGACTCTTTTTTCCCCCTTTATTGAATAAGATATTACAAATGTGTCCTTATCCCCCCAATGTTCCCTCATCCCCCCAATCCTGCCCTCACCCTCACCCCCTGTTGTCCACATCCATCACTTATGCTTATATGCATGCATACAAGTCCTTTGGTTGATCTTTCTCCCTCACCCCCCACCCTCCCCTGCTTTCCCTCTGAGTTTTGAGCATCTGATCGATGCTTCTCTGTCTTTACATCAGTTTTTGTTCATCGGTTTACGTTGTTCATAGCTTTAAGAGTTCTCAGATTAAAGAACCCTGCATTTGTACTTTTCTGAAGTCTTTAACTTTAAAGACTTCATTTCATTTTTAAGTAGCATGTTTAATGACAGCACTCAACAAGTTATCATATTTAAATAGGAAGAACGACTTCCAAGGAAGGGGGAAAATAGTGAAGAAATGGCATTAACAATCAAACAAATAGAAAATAATACAACTGTACTATTTAACACATTTTAGGTAGTGAAGTATGTTTCAAGTACCATTCAGGTTGATGAATTTGCAGCCTCACTGAGCTCTGCATTCCATTCTGTCAATACTGTAAAATACATTGCAAAAATCATGCAATTGTTTATTCCTTTTGATCCAATATTTTCACTTCTAGGAATTTATCCTAAGAAATTACTGCAGCCAAGTCAATGCCTTTATATCTTATCTATAAAAACAAAAATATGTCCATCTTTCTGATAAGCCTTAGTAAACAAATTGCAACATTGTAATTATGAAGACTATGTTGAACCATAGAATAATATTTATTAGACAATTTATCTTTAACTTTTTTGTAAAGAATTGGGAAACAAGTGACTATCCAAATAAATAAGAAATTTCCAAGTCACAGTAGCAAAATAAGAAATATGAGTATCTTATTGCTATATTATAGAACTATATACTCACTTGGAAAGTAATTTATACATACTCAATTCAGCAAATATTAATGGAGGTCCTGCTATGCATCATATACTCTGTGAGGCTGGGAGGTTGCTGGACTGTGACAGAGGCTATTGGCTAGTCACCAAATTTCATATGACCTTTTTCCTTAGGCACAGAGCTAGACTCCACTTGCAGTTAGGTAGCCATGAGACTGAGTACTAGCCAATGGACCAAGAACAGTTACATGTGCCACTTCCAGGCCTTGCTCATAATGCCCTCCTACTCTCTCTCCCTTCTAGCTGCCTGTGATAGAGATAACTATGGTGATTATAGAAGCCACAATTTGAAGATGGCAGAGCCTCTGACAAACTGGTACCCTGAGTGAGTGCATGGAGGAGAGCCACTGACCAATCTGTTCATCTTCCCAGGACTCTGACATGAACAAGAAATCAAATTCCATGTGTTGAGCCATTACTTGTTTGGGCCTACTCATCACTGTAGTCTTGCTACTCTAACCATGCATATGTTAGACATGAGTTTTAAAATAATTATTCTAAATTTTTCATTTAAGTTTATAAACTATTAACTTAATAGGTTGAAATAAAACAAATAAACAACCAAAAAGGTTGAACTCATATGATCAAGCCAACTATTTTTTTCTTTTCTTGATTACTTACTAAAATACTTGAGGCTTACTCAATTAGGGCTTGCTCAATAATAGTCTAAAAATCAGACTATCTTTGTTTCTTATTGATAAAGGTTATTAAAAATAAAAATATAGTTAATTTTATTGGTTATTATAATTTCTTGAGGTTCAGGAGACATTTCAAAAATGTTTAAATTATTTCAAATGATACTTCTCAACTTAAAATCTCATACTTCAGCCCAAAGCAGATGTTTATCTCTCCCTCCCCTCCAGCCTCCCCCTACCCCCATCAGGGAGGCAACCAATCGATGATGTGTCTCTCTCTTCCCCTCCTTCCCTCCCTTCCACTCTCTCTAAAAAAATCAATGGAAAAAATATCCTTGGGTGAGGATCAACAAACAAACAAAAAACATTTGCTTTTATTTTTATATAGCATCCACAATAATAATTATGGGGGGATTAAATATGCCAGTTTATTTTCATAATCTGCAGTAAAAATATTTGCTTAGAATATTACATATACAATTAGAAACTGAATGTTGGGACAGACATCTGCATATTGATACCTGGGAATATTTAGCAGGCGCGGAGGGGGGTGGGGGGGTGGGGGGGAGGAATCTTTAAAACAAGACAAGAATTTCACACATTGGAACAAATACTCAGAACTGAAAGTAGCCCATGCCATAATTCCGTTCCTAGCACACATGTTTAAAACATTTTTTCATCCATGTGTTTCAGACTGCCTTCACCTCTTTTATATTTGATTCTGTCTGAGAGTGTATGGGTTAAGGTTTTCATCATAAATAATCTTTTGTTCAAGTGAAAGGAATTCATCCTATTTCAGCCACAAGATTCTGAAAAACCCCCTCATCACAAACTCCGTCTCCAGGTCAGCAGGGTGCCATCAGCCCTAACAATCATTTTCTATTTCTTTCTAAATATAAACACAAGAAATTGGCGCACAGAGCACCTCGCCCACAATTGGATTGCAGTGGGTATTCCCAGATCTTAAAGACACCTGAAAGCCTGGAGCTCCTGTCTCATCCTCCCAGAGGCAGGAATTGTTCAACTGAAAGCCGACCAGATGAGAAATCTGTTTATGTAAAATGTAATGCACCCCACAAGGAGGCCTGCCTGCTTTAAAGTTAAAATGACCACATATCCATCATCATCTGACAATATTAATCTTACCTTTCAATTTCTATATAAGCCATAAAATCAGTTTGAACTTAGATCTCTATTTGTATCCAATGGCAAATAAAAACTGAAATGTTTAAAAAGCCAGTAAATAGAAATTTACCCCCAGATAACACAATTAACAAGCCAGTGGGGTTAAAGCTACCCTGGAGAGGAGAAAACAACAACACTCCTTGTGGAGTAAATGGGGCTGGGGGGAGGGTGCACACCCCAACTCCTTTCTCTAAAATGAATGTAACTCAGATTACAAATTAAAAGAGTAATCTATTCCGCACAGGTAGATAATTTTTCTCGCAGCTGTACTTCTCGTTTGGTGTTTATGGGAAGCACTTGAGAATGACTTAATATGAGTTTAATGGTGGTAGGAAAAGAAGGTAGAGCTCTCAGAAAAAAGGAACAAGAGTAAAAGTGCAAGTGGCCCTGAGACCAACCACAGGTATACACACCTGGCCCCGGCCGGGGACAGAAGCCCTGCATCTTCTTGTGTTGCCCTCATGGGTTGCCTTTCAAGGGTGATGCAGGACATGGCTTTCCATCTTTATATTTAGAGACATTTAAACAACTGCATGAGGAATTAAAGTGAGGGCAAGTTACGATGTACTTGCAAGGAGTAGTCATTAAAAATCTGAAGAACTACTTAATGTACTGTAATGCTAACTACTTAATGTACCCCTCCTAAAACTCCCCCAAGGAATGCCAGCACCCCAAGCAACCTAACTGTAAAAATACTTGCTTCAAGTATGCATTCATTTGTTAATTTATCCTAGATGTAGATCTTGCTCTAGCTCTGTACCGGGCTCCGAGCTGGGAGCTGGGTTATTACAGTGGACAAGACAGGCCAGGTCTTTGCTTTGACAGTGAGTCTGCCCTGTGATTAGATTTTGGAAATCCATGTAAGTGACCATCTTCAGAACCGTTTGCAGATATAGAAATGTATAACAAACACTTCTTCCTTTTAATTATTAACTCCATCTCATTCACTGGCTTATTGAACACCTGTTGTGGGTGCATTCAGGTATGTTTTGGAAGAGTACACTTTATTCAGTTCTTGCCTAACCTAGGTGATGTTTGGTCTGAGCCGAACTCTCAATTATAGGATCCTGGTTCTGGACCACCCCAAGGGGCTGCAACTTAGTGCCTGGCCATATGGTAGACCTTCAGAAATGTTTGCCGGATGAATTTTTAAGAATGAGTGAACACGCTTCAGGGATTACACAGTCTGGACCACTACTTTTTTGAACCCCAAATACCAATAATTACTTGGGCATTTTGTCTATTTTACGATTAACTAGTTAACTGTTTCATGTGAATGGCAAGCAACAGCGCAAGGTTATTGGGGCCAGATATCCTATCTTCAAGGTCTTCTGTCCAAAAGCTTTGCAGAGCACAAGGCATTCAGCGGTACTCAGTAAAAATATGGGAAACTTTCAGACATGGAAGCGAATCACCATTCCCACAGAAAGTCCCTGGCATTTTCATTACAGCATCTAGTATTCTGTGCTTTAGCCAGTTGGATACAATCTCTCAATCATGTCATGTTTATTCTTATTTCATATCTTTGCTCCCTCTGTTCTCCGCGCCCCACCCCCACAACCGCAACCTCTACATTCCTCTGTGCCAACCTAATCTTAAACCATTTTAAAAGGCACAACCATAGAAGTATTCCTTTTCTTTCTAGGAGTCTCCCCTGAGTTATACCACACCCCTCACCCAGGACTTATTGTCTGTACCACGCATCAATTATCTTGTGGCATCTTTTGTACTGCGGCCTTATGTTGTGGTTAGCTTTCTTCGCCTGCATATCTTATGGTCAGTGTGCTGGGTCTGCTGCTTGCCCCTCTAGAACTATATTGTGCCCTTCTCACCCTGTTCTGTATACCGGGTTGCTGAGCTTCATGGATTGTGTCCATTGTTCTCTGGTTTGGGGTTGAGTTTAACCAATGACAGTCACCAGTTGGAAGTCAGAAGGTGATGGGAGAAAATATGGGGCATTTGTTGCCCGGTCCCTTCCTTGCCGGGACCCAGCATGTCAGCATTCTTCTCCTGAAGGCCACAGCTCCTATGGGGTGGCTCTCTGCTGCCGCCACAGCCATAATCACTGCAACCGCTTGCTCTGGGATCCAGGAACTGCTCCTTCCTTTAATCCCTTCAGGTTTAGGGGTGGAAATGGCTCCTCAATATTGCTATCTCCTGGTGCTTCACTATCCCTTAAGGGTTCCCTCACCCCAGCCAATACATTTGCAAATAGCCATTCATTAAACTCTCCCCAATTGCCATGCCTGAGGGCACCATCTATTTTTTGCCAGGACCCTGAATAACCCAGGGAGGACTGTGGCTTTCGCCTCTCTGTATATTCCCATGGATTGCATTGCCTACGGCCCCATAGCTTATCGCTCACTGTTCCTAGTAGGCATTTGCTGAAGAAAGGAAAAAAGTCAACTATGAACTATTATATCTGAATTAACATTTTATAATTCACATGAGAAAAACATATCTAGGGACTATGGTTCCTCAGTCATGAAGATTCACCTTCAGCTACTATTTATGCATATCTGTGTACAGTGCTCACCATTTCTTTTGTTCTTATTGTTTCAGGTTTCTGCTGAATCTGTACTTATAATATTAATATGTATTAAGTGTAGTTCATTTATTTAAACCCACTTATTCTTCTGGAGAAAAAAAAATTGGTTGGGTTAATTAAACTAAAATTTCCATTTTTTTTCTCTTTTTAACTTATTTTTTTTTAGTAGTTTCTTTATTGATGATGACCCAATCATAGCAGACTCTGCCCCTCCTCACTCCCAGGCCTTTCCCTGAACATTCTTTGCATACCTCAATATGACTAGTGAAAAAAAATAAATCTGATAAATAGCCAAGCTGTCAATCTCTTCAGGAAGTCCCAGTTTGTCCACCAGCTTATCTACTCCTGGTCTGCTGAACGTCCAAGGTGCCACCTGACATATGCCTATGACACATGGGTGAGAAAAGAAGTGTGTTAGCTCTATGAAGTAGAGATGAAAAGCTAGGTGTACACAGATAACCTCAAGAACAAGACAACTCTCTACGCAGAGATCTTTCTAAAGGACAGAGACTGGCCCCTCTCATGGTAAATGCAGCCTGGTCTTCCTTCCTCAAGGGTCTTCCTTAATATACATATAAGTTTCTCTGCATTGCCTTTTAGAGTCAGAAAATGCCCTATGACCATAAAATCCAAACTCTTTGAACCATGGGGTTCACTGAGCAGCACCAATATCTGTTAACATCCTGTTACCATAACTGTTGTTGTTCACCAAGAATAATGTTGCAATTAGTGAATTTCTAGCTAATATAGTCCATGAAACACTACTGTTTGGTAGTTTCCTGGGTCAATGAGTAGCAATGCAGGTTAATTGTGATAGGTATGCCGGAGTTCTGTTCAAAACTTTAACAGTGGTGCAGCCAGATTGAGAGATACAACCATCAACCTTGGAGGATTAGAAAAAAGACAAAATCATCTCAGCTAAATGGTTCCTCATTCCAGTCACTTTAGAATCAAACCTATGAGGGAGATTTTGGCATCTGTGATTTCCGTGCCTAAAAATATTCAGAAAGGAAGAAAAAAACCTATCACAAACTAACTCCAAATTTTTATTTTACAAGAGAAGAAATGAATCATGATTAGTTAGTGGCAAAGAACGACATATTGATAATGTACCCAATATAATTTCTACCTTTTTCCAGAATAAAATTGTGGGCTAAACCTGGAAGGGTTTTCAAAAAGTAAATATAACAATCACTATAAAATGTAGAGGGGCTTAATCCGCTTGAGCCTCTGACCTTTGTTGCATTTTGAGTGTGTTTGGAGTTCAGGTAGTACTACCCTGCCCACCCTCTCGCGATAATAAGTAAATAACCAAATGACCCAAATAGATTTATTCCAGAAATAAGGGGGTGGGAGCTGGTGAACAATAAGAAGCAATGCCATGGGTGGTACAGAGTTTGAGCTTTAACCTCATGTCTTTCCTCCTGGGTAGAGATGCTGACATCCCCTGCCCACCCCACCCATCCCACCCCCCAAGATGCTCATTTCTTCTTTACATTTATACAAATGACAACTACTTACAATTCCTATGGTCATTCTTAAAAATTAAAAAAAAAAATCTGAAACCATTTCCTCATGACAAAGTAAAATAGTTTTAAAAGATAAGCAAAACAGATAAAGAAACACTTTACAACCCCAGCAACCACATATCGGAACAATTTTGCAGCATTGAAGAAAGTCTTTGAGTTGAATAATTGAATTAGAGACAGCTAGCATAGCTTTGTGAAAGTGATACCTCATGTACCTTACTGGTTGGAGTGCTTTAGAGGGCATTTACTGCCATAGAAAGAAAATGGAACACAATGAATGTCATATAATTGTTAAAAAGCCATTGGATGTTTTCAACAATGAAGATTATTGGCGAAGACCCATCTATTGTGTAAGGTAAAATAGCTTGTTGGATTAAAAAATTGTTCAGAACCTGCAAAAAGTGAGTGAATGTTAATGGTAATTTTTATTTTAACTGAAGAGAGGTTATCAGTAAGGGTGAAATAATAGCTTTGAAAGAAAATGAAAAATTGGAGGAATACACAGAATCCAACCTTATTACATTTGACTATTGTGATCTATTCTCTGGCACCACGTACTAAATTTCCAGGTATTTTTTAACCCTATTATGTTTACTGTCTCATAATAGCCTCTCTACCTGAAGAAGAGATAGAAAGAATGGGGTTTGTTTAACAGAATTCTATCCAGTGTGTTGACTGTGATTCGTGGAGCACACATCCTTGACTTTTCCAACTTAGTTACCTAAAAATTACACCTATGTTCTTCTAAGAAACTACATAGCCAGCCCTAGCTCATTTGGCTCAGTGGATAGAGCATCAGCCTATGGACCAAAAGGTTCCGGGTTTGATTCAAGTCAGGGGCATGTACCTTGGTTGTAGGCTCCTCCCCACCCGGCCCCGGGCCCTGGTCAGGGCTCTTGCAGGAGGCAACCGATCCATGTATCTCTCTCACATTGATGTTTCTCTCTGTCTTTCCGTCTCTTTTCCACTCTCCCTAAAAATCAATGGAAAAGTGTCCTCAGATGAGGATTAACAACAACAACAACAAAAAACCCATAAATAAATAAATAAATCATAGCCAAAAATGCTAGCTTACCTATGTTATTATTTCTCTGTGTATATACAAACTGGCCCTATAGAAAAATATTATCATACTGTATATCTACAAACAGGTAGGCAATTTTGAGATTGCTAAAATATCTGATTCACCTTGCCCATCAAAAAGACTCTGCATGTAGTATTAATTGCTCTTAGAAATTTTACACAAGTCAAAATGACCAAAACATTTTGAGGTATCCAATTCAACCATAAAAATATGGGCAGAATCTTTAAATACATTATTTTTTAAAAAATCCTGAGAGTAGTATTTTTAGGATATATAAGTCTGGCATGGTAAGGAGTTTGTTTTGTTCTGGTGGCTTGTGGTAGAAATCATATTTTCTTCCAGTTGTCTTAAGCAACTTCTAAAGAAAGAATAAAATAAAAAACATAATCAGGGTAGGTTTTGCAGCAGGTAAATGAATAAAAATGCTCTAAGTTATAATTTGATTATAAATCCATGCCATAGTTTAAATTAGATTTTTTAAATTTTTAAACCTTGTTGAGGTACTATGAAATCTCCAAAATTTGAAAAAATTGGTATTCATATTGACTTGTATATGTGCATATGTTATTTTCTGTTAATGATGACAGCTGTTGTGAAAACAAGGAATTGTATAAAATTAATTTGAACACAATGGGTCTAGGTCTTTTTAGAATATCTATACTAATAAAGAGCTAATAAGCTAATGCCCCATACGCCATAATTGTAACGACCAGGTCATTAGCATATTAGCTGGGGCATTGCTCCGGAGACTGGGCAGAAGCAGGGAGGCTCCCAGAGAAGGCGGGACCAGCCCTAGGCGACTCAAATGACTGAGGTCGGGGCTTGAAGCAGCCAGAGGAGGCCAGAGGGTTTGGGGGCTGGGCCAGGTGCACTGGAGCTCTGCGTGGACAGGTTTGGGTGTCAAGGCAGGGCAGCACCGTGGGATTTCAAATCGTGTGCTGGGCTTCTAGTCTTTAATAAAGCACTGTACTTATTGTGGACAAACACTTATTACTTTACATTTTTTCAGTAAATATATTCGACTATTTGTTTTGCTGGATATAAACTCACTGAGGAATTACCTTACAGAATGGATTTCAGTGGCATAGTTGTTAAAGGATGGAGGTGTCTAATATTAAAAGAGTTCAGAGCACCCCAACTGTGATGGCAGTTGCATGAATTTATACATATGTTAGAAAGTTCACAGAACTGTACACCAAAATAGTCAATGTTACTCTATGATAATTTAAAAAAATAAAAAAGTGTAGAGGGCCCTTGGGAAGGCACCTGGGCATCTAATCTAATAAAAGACAAACATGCAAATTGACCATACCTTCGCTATGCCTTAAGCCACGCTCACCAGCCAATCAGAGCGACTATATGCAAATTAACACAACCAAGATGGCGGCTGGCAGCCACACAGCTAAAGTGAGCAGGAGGTTTGGTTGCTCCAGTAATGGAGGAAACCAAGCTTCCTGGACGGCTCTGAGCTCCACTGAAGGCAAGAAAGTTTCAATTATAGAAGGTAAATAAATCCCAGAATAAAAAAGAAAAAAAGGAGAGGCTGGGAGCTTCTGTCGCCAGGGGGGTTGGCCAGCTTGAAAACGGCCCTCAGCCCCTCACCCAGACTGGCCAGGCACCCCAATGGGGACCCCCCACCCTAAAGGGGGTGTGGCCAGCCTGAAAACAGCCATCAGCCTCTCACCCAGGCTGGCCAAACCTCCATGGGGTGAGGGTCCCCACTGGGTGGGGCTTGACCAGCCTGAAAACAGCCCTCAGCCCCTCACCCAGGCTGGCCAGGCACCCCAGTGCGGACCCCCACCCTGAAGGGGGTGTGACCAGCCTGAAAACAGCCATCAGCCCCTCACCCAGGCTGGCCAGGCACCCCACCCTGATCCGGGACACCCTTCAGAGCAAACCAGCCAGCCCCCACCCGTGCACCAGGCCTCTATCCTATATAATAAAAGGGTAATATGCAAACTGACCCTAACAACAGAAAGACTGGGAATGACTGGTCACTATGACACACACTGACCACCAGGGGGCAGATGCTCAGTGCAGGAGCTGCCCCCTGGTGGTCAGTGTGCTCCCACAGAGGGAGCTCTGCTCAGCCACAAGCCAGGCTGATGGTGGTAGGAGCCTCTCCTGCCTCCTCAGCAGCGCTAAGGATGTCCGACTGCAGCTTAGGCCTGCTCCCCACTGGCAAGTGGACATCCCCCGAGGGCTCCCAGGCTGCCAGAGTGATGTCTGACTGCCAGATTAGGCCCAATTCCCCAGGGAGTGGGCCTAAACCAGCAGGTGGTCATGACCCCCAAGGGGTCCCAGACTGCGAGAGGGCACAGGCCAGGCTGAGGGATCCCCCCCCCTCAGTGCACAAATTTTTGTGCACCGTGCCTCTAGTTTCTTTAATAAATTGTCAGCTGAATCTAGGGCAATAGGCAAAGCCACGTCCTGGAAACACACCTTACCAAAAAGGCAGAAGTGTTCTCAGTTTGACCTTCATTTTTGCCCAGATGCCAGGGAGTGGGTTTTATTATGTAAATCCAGCCAAGCACCAGGAATGAATATGACTCTGACCCACCCAAGCTCCTTTGTCATGACCTTTGGTGAAACTTCCTGGTATTTGGGGTATAAAATAAACACGCTGTATCGGTGCTGGGTCCCTGTCTCTCCATCAGAAGAGAGCAGTGGTCCCACCCGGCCCCAGCTTTTTCCTTCCATCTCTGTGTCTGTCTCTCTCTTTCATTTTCTCAATCCCCAGCCGCCCCTACTCAGAAACTGCACCACTGTCTAGCCATGCTGGATGCAGAAAAGAGATAACCCTCAATAAAAAAGTAATTAAAAAAATAATTCAAGATATAACAAATGGTTTAGATATTTTTAAGGTTTATGCTGGCCTCTGAATGATAAAATATAACTTATGACATGTAATAAATTTGTAAATAAATAGTAAATAATGCTAAAACTATAAGGAATAAGGGAAAACATTTTAAAGTACATACCAAAAAATGTGAAAGAACTATGCAATCTGGGACTGTGAGCTTTTTTAAGTGACAATTTCAAAGTTAGTAAATCATTTCACAACAAAATTTACTAGTTGGGAGTAAACATTTCCCTCTGTTATTGATAAAAATAAAATTTTTAAAATTTAAAATTGTGTTTGCATCATAGACTAAGAACTGGAAGGAAACTTCAGGAACCATTTGATTATGTTCTGACAGATGTAAATAAAATTAGTTAACCAAATCTTCTCCAAAGATCTCCAAACATAGAGATTCCACAATGGCCACTAGTAAACATATTCCTGTTTTACCACTGGGCTGGGTAAGTTGGGGATGTGAGTCTATGTGATCAGCTAAAATAGTTCCTTTGTTGAGTTCTTTCATCATCTCTGATCTCAAAAAGAAGGCCTGGAGAACTTTATTCAAAATTCTTCTTCTAGAAATTTCTATGCCTTCCACGACATTCACTGAGTCATTAGTGTAGCCATTCTTCTTCAAATTCAATAAATTTACCCTTTATGCTATGCTATAGAAGTGCCCATAAGACCTTCCTATCATAATAGTTCTTTCTGTTTACCTAGGGTTCTACACATGCTTTGTATTTTAAAAAACGGTGACTAAAGTGGGTTCTGTACTCTCATTCATTCTCAGCCCCCATCCTGAGGGTCAAGTGCTTCCTGGCCAGGCATGCTCCGTTTGATTTTTTCTTTTTTTAAAAAAAAAACTTCTTCTGGGAAGAAGTTGAGTGCTGCAGATACTAACCACATATAAAAGGACATCATGTAAATGCAAAACTCCCAAAGGGAGTTAACTAAGACATCATTAACTAAAACATGGTTCTTTGATTCATGTTTTAGTAAATGATGAAAGTGCAGGTAAGAACATGACAGAAAGTAGTCTTAAATCAAGGACCTATAAGTAACGAAAAAAGGAGATCCTCTCTAGGTGGTGCTCAGAGGAATTATCATTCTCTCCCCATCAACACTGGGCTAGCTGTAGAGGCCCCTTCCTCCGTAGCAGCAAAACAAAATAACACACGTGTTGTAACTGACAGTCATAGAAATTTCCAGACACAGAATTACTAGTAAATGAGCAGCCCATTCAGATATTTGCATACAAAAATAGGAACAGAGGTAACTGGAGTTATAAAAATGCAGTTATTAAAGATACTTGACATTAAATTCAAACTTCAAAGTTGATAATTCAGAGTCTATGATTTCCATAAGTTAGCCCTAATTCAAATAAATGGCCAGGCTGGCCTGGGCCAACTTTATTGTGGCCAGGACAGACCCACAGGTGGCCAGCAGAAACCCATCATCAGTTGATGAGGAAGAAGACTCAAAACAGAACCGGGGCAAATAATTCTGTAGTCTTACTGGCAAAAGGCTTCATCCATTCCTGTCTGTGGAAAGAATCCATACTTCAGTTGTATATCTTTCTTTACATTCTTTTTTTACTAACTGTCATATTATTCATTCCACAGTATGTTTCGTTTCTCCTCAAATGATTCTTTTGCAACCTTTAGAAAGCCCTGCATTATGTCCCTTTCCATGTGTCTGACCTTGGTGGACACAAGAGGGTGGGTGGCCTTCCTCTAAATCTTATTGCTCAGAATATGTAAAAAAAAAAAAAAAAAAAAAAAAAAAAAAAAGCAGAAGAAGAAGAAGAAGAAGAAGAAGCACCTCACATAAGCCTGTTACTGTTTGAATGTGCCACCTGCCACACTTCCAGGAATGAGACCTATTTTGCAAAGAAGGAAGGGGCTCTGCTCTAGAAACTGCTCACTGAAGCTCTTGTTTTATATTCAAGAGGACGGTTCCATAAAATTGTCCTTTTCAACCCCATAGAACAAAATGTGTGGTAGCTGGAGGACTAGTCCCTATTTTAAAGTCCTAGAAAAGATGGGCTCTGATGATTAGGGGTCATTTCCATTCTCTCTTCTGCTTCCCTGACAGGCGGTAATGTGGGTCTGAAGAGGAAACCAAAGATTAATGGCTTAAATAAGCCAGAAGTCTTGTTTTGCATAACTGCCCAAATGCTCAAGCTCATTGTTGCTCAATATTTAAAGGCTGTGCTTCATTCTATTAACTTCGATCTGTGCTTTTAGCTTCTGTACTTTTTCCATTCTGGACCAATGTACCATTCTGGCAACTCTTCCTCCCCTTCTGTGTGGGTTTTATTCCCTGACAAAGGCTCTGTGCCTGTATCTCCCTGCCAGGATCCATAAGGCTTACTGGTGACTAAAGTCTTAGTCCTGTTTAGTGCTGTATCTTCACCCATTGATTTAACTGAGACAGAAGTATTAGCCATTGAACAACAAATTTAGCATAAGCATCTGAGCTAAAGAACTATTAGGAGACAAGCCCTACATAAGGTTAGATAAAAATAGATAAGACAGGATGACAGCCCCAAGTAAGTTTCTCTATAAAGAGATGCCTTTCATTTAGTGTAACTGAACCCATTTTAAAAAAAAATCACACTCAAAAAAGGGAGGAAAACTAGTATTGAGAAATTATTAAAATGACTAAAAATTTCACTTTCATCTGTTTGCACAGGAGTTAGTATCATGAAAACTTAACCATAGTGAAATATTTTATCAAAGACTATCTGTTCCTGTATTAAGAAATCAAAGCCCGTGTACACAAGTTTGAGTTTACAGAAACTAAAAACTTAAGATGGTAAGATATTTTTTATTTTCTCTTTTATAATTTTACATATTTTCCAGATTTTTTTGTAAAGAATTTTTAGAAATAGAGGAGAAAGGTTAAAAACTAAAACAAAACAAAACTCTTTAGTATAGTTTTCCCTGCTGAATTAGTATGCTGTTCATGAAACATGAACATAACTAATAGTTACTACGGGTTTCATCAAGATGTGGCTAGCTATGTGCTTAAATAATAATTGAGGTGAGGATGAAAAATAGATTTTACAGAAAGTAGGAATAATATTATGCTTTTATGCTTTGCCTATATGATCTCAAACCTCAAGATATTTGAAAATATTTGAGTGCCTGAGGTTTCTTTATTTTTCATCTGGATTAGTGATACTATATAGCTAGCTAGCTGTATTTTGGTAATAACTATAATTTTTAAATGTCAACATTATTATATACATTATCTCTTTTTCTACATTAGAATATCTCAACCTTGGCATCTATTGACATTTTGGCCGAACAATTATTTGTTGTGGAGGGCTGTCCTCTGCATTGCAAGATGTTTAGCAGCATTTCTGGTCTCTAGATAACAGTTGTGACAACCAGAATGTCTCCAGACATTGCCAAATGTCCCCTAGGGGAAGAAATCCACTGGTTGAAAACCACTGCTCTATAGTAAGTTATAACTATCCAAATATTTTGATTATCTTTTTAACTATTACCTATTACCATGGCCACATTAATCATGCCATGATTCACATTGATCATAATGATTAAAGAAATTACAGATTTACTCTGGCACTTGGGTACTTACTATCAGGCTATTAGACAAAGCCTGTGAATATTAAAGGGAAACAATTCCTGTAATTACAAAAATAAAAGATTACACACAAAAAAGAGCAAAGATTTTGGTTGTAGACTGGAATCAAATTGCATTCATTTGTTGAAGTGGTCTGCATGACCCAAAGACATACAGCAGCTATTATTCACCCAACTATAGCATGGTAGATATTAACACACATTTTGAACAAGAGGGTTTTTGCTTTGTGTGACAATACTACTGCCATTTAAGGTGTTAGTGATTCATCACTCAGGCATGATTCTTCCCTCTAAACATCACCTATCATTTTTCTTATTGCCTTTTTTATCTTAATGCACATTCAGTGACACCCACAATAAAAATTCTGTTGCAAAATTCTGATACCAAAATTGAATCTTACTTTTATTTCATGTAAATAAATATTATAAATGATCATAATCAACAATATAAACCATAAATATTATCTTCATGACCATTCTTCTAGACTGTAGTGATTTTTATTTCATCATTGTGAATGGTGGATGGTCTTTTTTCTCTTCTAAATGTCCCAGTCCTTAAGGGATAATTAAATATGACCCATGAGCAAAATTAGGTTTAAGAAGATTTTATTTTTCAAATATACAGCCTGGATTTGTGCTATTGTCCTCCAGTTTCCTTTTCAAATTTTCAAAATAGCATGTAAGTTTGAAAACTTATTTAATTTAAAATGGCTCCTTTTTAAAAAAGAAAGCACTCTAGTGGGATGCTGGGATTGCATTCATCCCAGCATGCCCCACCACTGTTCTTTGGATGGCAATCACAGGACCCAGACATCAAGCTGTGGAGGAGATTCTTCCAAGCAACAGCATCTGGCTCTTTGGCAAACTGAACAGGCAGTTGCCCTGGTGGCTTTGGAGTTGCCTCTGGGTCTGTCACAGGGTAAGGCTGCTAATGGAGTGTCTGGATTTTCATCCCCTTTTCATTGCACTGTCTTTCTCATATACCTTTTTGGTGTCAAGAGACACACTCTCTTCCATAAGGCAAATCCCACTCTCCTCAAGCCTGATAGATTCCTACATAAACCTTATTGTGCTTCAATAAGTATCCCTTTCCACTGCCCACATCCCTTATGAAAGTGTAAAAATAGGCAAGCATTCTGGCAGCAGCCACACTGGCATTCTATTTCATACCCCACCTGCAGAGAGAATCAGAAATTAAATGTTCTATTTTCAGTCCTGGATATTGTAAGCCTGTATTTTCACCTTCTTTACTTGCAATACATCTCTTTGCCAGTTAAATTTAATAAAGTCATATTTATAATATGAATAGCTACCTAATCTCATGGAAACTTTTTTTCTTCATTCTCAAGAACACACAATCTAAGCTGGTAAGGTGGTATAAGAACTATAGGGGCTTAGTTTCAAGAATTTGTGGTACTTTAAAATCATAAGTGCAGTCCCTGGAACAAACAAACACCTTGAACAACAGAATTGGCAGCTCCAGAACAAAGAGGCTCTCATATCCTCTTAGCTGTGTAGGAAATTAAAAAGACCAAAACTGGAAAACAAAGAATGATTTTTTTTGGATGTTTTTAGGATTAAAAAATAAAAAACAAACCCAACAAGCTTCTGAATAATTTGTACTAAAGGCATTCATCAATATGGCCTCTCTACAGACCACGGGCTATTCATGGGTACTATGACCCACAGATCATTCTCAAAAGATGAAATAACCATTGGTGAAGAGATGGCTCAAAGACTCTATTAGGTCCAAAGAGACATAGATCAGTAAGATAGCTTCCTAAGAGGTGGCATTTAATTCCTCCTATTAGAGTTCACCAGCAAAAGAGAGGCTTTATACACCGGCCACCTCTATGGAGACTCAGTTCTAATCTACCATTTAATCACCACATTCACTAAGTCCATCAATGACCTATGGAAAAATCACGGTGATGTCTGTTTTATGGGTGGGAAGCAAATTAAAAACAAGGGGGGAAACATCTTGTAGGAAATACTATATTTGAGTGTAGGTTGTTACATGGGAAATCCTGAGTTCAAAGGGAAATTAAACCCTTCAACTTTGAGGACTGGCAAATAGTTGAAGCTAAAATGGCCCCAAACAAACAAGTTTACAACAACCATAGCCCAGAAAAGGGGATTTTAAAAATAAACACTATTTATAATTATTTTGAATACTACTTTTTCCCATTCTCTTAGAAAGAAGATAAGAATGTATTGATAGTATACACACATCAGTCTATTTTTTTAGATATCGGTTAAAAAATATGGAGTTAAATCTCAAATGTGTTTTTATTCCTATGCAAAAAAATTCTCTTCTACAAGAGAGCACATAATCTATCTAAACACATAATAAATTATACACTCAGTTGCCTTCTGATTGTATTTTTTAGAAACAAATCAAATTTGAACATTAAAAGTCATCTATGCAAACCACTCCTGCGGCTTTCCCTGGGAACGCTGTTGTGGATGATCAACAAGTACTTACAACTCTGAGCAACTGACAAGGCTCTCCAGGCTTAATTTTGTTCCCAATAATGTTCTATACCAGTGATGGCGAACCTATGACACGCGTGTCAGAGGTGACACGCGAACTCATTTTTTTGGTTGATTTTTCTTTGTTAAATGGCATTTAAGTATATAAGATAAATATCAAAAATATAACTCTTTGTTTTACTATGGTTGCAAAGATCAAAAAATTTCTATATGTGACACGGCACCAGAGTTAAGTTAGGGTTTTTCAAAATGCTGACACGCCGAGCTCAAAAGGTTCGCCATCACTGTTCTATACTCTGGAAACCAGAAAAACCAATATGACTTCTGCCCTCATATTTGGGATGGTGAATTTTAAAGAAAAGAATGGATAGTGTAAACTTTTAGATCAAATGCTTATTATAAATATCTGCTCCTGATTTGCATGAGAGAAAAAAAAATAACTTAGTTCATGGTGCTGAGTCAGTCTAGACATAATCAACTCCTGACATTGGCACAAAGCATAGTGGTCCCCAAATATCTTTGTTGAATGAATAGATCAATGAATGAATAAATGTGAGTTCATTTTACAATCAACTTTTAAAAATATATGTGTGTTCTAGAGACTTCTTAGATTGATAACCACACATCTTTAGAGAAACCAGAGACTTCAGTGGACAATCCTATACATGAAAAGTAAGTATCCATTCACATGTGACTATATTGTTTAGTAGAGAAAATTGATCCAAATGTGCAGTCGGATTTGACTATATGGTCTATTGTAGAATGTTTTTTGCTTTTACTGGAATGTCTTCATTGGGATTTTAGAGTTGATTGAGATTGTATATATTCAATGTTATCTACTAGGACATTTAAAAGAATTTCTTAATGATAAAGGAATTGCTTGGTTTTCCTCCAAGCAAGTCCTTGGTTTTATCAGAGACACTTGAAGTTACCTATTCCTTGGTGCATATCTAATATCTACAGAATGTCTCTTTGTTCGAAAAAGCCTTCATTCAGGCCTTTGCTACTTCTGTTTCTTACTGAAACAGTAAGAAATGGTCAGAAGAAACTTAGAGCCTGATTTTATAGATACTCAATATCTATAAACCATGTCTGTTTCTTCGTGTTTCTTTGACATATTTTGTGCTTCAAATATAAGACAGCACAACCAGAGGAAATTGCCTTTACAAAAGTAATCCAGAGCATACCACCTACTTTTGGTTGGGTCAGTGTGTACCTTAAGTGGTGACGGTCATATTCAGAGCTAAGTATTAGAAGCAATTATAGCTTTCTCTTTTTGCTTGTTCATTAGTTTAATAAGCTGCTAGAAAACTGCCATTTAGTGTAAGAGCTACTGTCTGTTACTGAACTAGCTTAAATGGTATTCAATAAATGATTAGGAATGTCATTATTGAGTGGCTATCCAAAGTCACACACATGCTAATAAAGATGCCTCTAGCATCCATAGGTCAAATGCCAAGAAACAGATCCACAAATACTCGTTAGTCTGTTGTTATTCTGACGTTGTTGGGCAAGTATGACATCTAAGGTTCAAGCTATCCTAGGAAGAGAACCACTTCTTACTGGTCTACAAGACCTGGTCTTCCCCGCCCTCCCCCCCTTTTAAATATATTTTTATTGATTTCAGAGAGGAAGGGAGAGGGAGAGAGAGATGGAAACATCGATGAGAGAGAATCATGGATAGGCTGCCTCCTGCACATCCCCCGGGGGGGGGGGGGGACGACGCGGGGGGGGGGGGGGATCGAGCCTGCAACCCAGGCATGTGCCCTTGATTGGAATCAAACCTGGGACCCTTCAGTCTGATTTTATAGATACTCAATATCTATAAACCATGTCTGTTTCTTCGATGCTCTATCCACTAAGCCAAACCAGCCAGGGCAGGTCTCCCCCTTGATATCCAGTTGATACACAGGCTCTCACCACCAGCAGAAACCAAGGCTTGCTTCATAAATCATAACTGGAGTACTTCAGCATTTGCAATCTGAAAAAGGCGGTCAAAAGGAACAGGAAAAGCTCTAGATACATCATAAAGGATGAGATGGGAAAGAATGGCAGAAGGTTCCTAGACTACACCAAGTAGCGGATAGCCGCCTCTCACCAAAGGCAGAGTACAATGCAATGGAGATCCACCTGCCCTGAGGGAGGGAGAGGAAGAGCTTCAGAAAAAACCTCCAGGTCTGCTTGTCTTCAGAGGCTTGGAGAGGCTCCCGAACCAGTGGGCAGAATCACAGAAAAAAGACGGCTGCAGGAAGTCTGTACATGAATAGATGGGAATGGGGAAAGTGGGGTATGTTTGATTGAGGGTAACAAGGCTGACACCGAGGGCTGCGGAGGGCCTGTGCATTTGTGCAAGTCACTTTGCTGTGATGCTGTCCCTCCAGGAAAAGGCAGGTGTCCAGCTGGGCCCTGGAGGCCTGGCTCCTTCCTTCTTCCTTTGCCGAAGGTGCCTGTGATTGTCCTGGGCAGCCCTGGAAGTCTGGCTACCTGTTCCCCTCTCCTCCTTCCCAGGCACCTCTCATGGGCTGGGACCCCAGCAGTCTCGCTCTCCCTGGCGCTGCTCCTGGCTGGCCAATGCCAGAAGCCTCCAGAACTCCTCCAGGGAGCTCCCCCCCCCCCCCATCCTTTAGTGAAGGGAGGTGACCACCTGGTGCGAGTATGCTTATTAGCCTGGAGCCGCGCCCTAGCCCACACTGGGGGGAGGGGCGATGCCGGTGGAGGGGCACCCCCGCCCCCAGCTGCTGGAGCCTCAGCTGGGAGACCGCTCTGGGGAAGGGATCAGGACAGAGAAGGTTCCAGGAGCAGTGGGACTGACTCCAAACAGCAGGCACCTAGCCCTTCGCGGGCTCCTCGGCGCCTCATAAAGACCCCAGTTCAGATCTGACCCTTCTCCAACTTGTGCCCGCCTTCCGGGCCTGGCGACCGCTAGGGCAGACCGCACCCTCGAGTCCTTGCGACCCTGAGCGCCTGCCATGGGGCGCCGCCGCTCTCTCGGCCTCCAGGCTCGGGAGCCCAGGGTCTTCCCTTCTCACGCTGCTCCCACAATTCGCCCGCCGGGTCGTGCCGCGCCTGAGAAAGGAAAAGCCCGGAGGTGGCCGCCTCCTCCTCGCCATCTCCCTGCCTGGAGTCGGGGCTGGCTGGACCCTAGGAAAGGTCGGATTCCCCCACCCCACCCCGCCCTTCCACACACACGCGCGCGCACTCACACGGACACACACACACACACACACACACACACACACACACACACGCTTCGCTCTCCTGGCCCGAGAGTTGGAGAAGGTGCCACTGGGAAACTTGGTCGATTCGTCGGATGACCATTTGCCTAGACGTCCCTCCTCCCCAGTACTCTCCGTTTTCAAAGCTATTTTCCCCACGACTTTTCCGTAAGTGAATCAAAGCAGAACCCAGTCTCCCAGGCAGCTCAGTCCCTTTTGGGAAACTTCTCAGAACGTAAGTCTCCAAACCCTCCAGCGCGCAGGGGGCCGGGGCCGCCCAAGCCCGGTTCCGCGCGCGGAGACCCCCGCAGTGTGAGCGCCTCCGGTCGGTCGGGAGAGGCTGCCCGCGACCGCGCGACCCGCGGACAGAGGTGCCTGACACTTAGCCGCGATCACAGCTCGCCCGGCTGATGGCTCATTGAGAAACCCAAATGAAGGAGTGGATGAATGGGGCAGGAGGGAGTCGGGGGAGTTTGCACCACGTATCTCAGGTATGAGCACTTCCCAGTGACATTGATGCAACCGCATTAGAGTACATGGCAGCAGCCTGCTTCTCATTATTAATTGTCTTTGTGTTTGGATAAAGTATGTAATCTTCTCAACCACACCATTAAAATAGGTTGCCTTTTCAATTAAGAACTGTCGTGAGCACAGCAGTCAATTTTCCTAATGAAGATGCATTATATTTATACATCAAAAAATAATAATAATGGGAAAATCCCGGTTTTTCATCAGACGCGATTGCGGAGAAATACAAGAGTTTCCCTAAAAGGTATGGGGTCCTGTCGTGCATTAAACGCCAGGCTTTTACATAAATTGAAATTTCTGCAGATGAAAGAAAAGCATGCGTATCAAATATGTTCAAACCCGCCTCATTCAGATTTACAAAAGCAAGTAGGATGAGTTCATTTTTTTCAGAGGCACTTAACAGATATAACAACAACAAAAAAAGTCAGTGACTGTCTGAAATATGCCCATAAACTTTTGGGGCGATCCCTTTTAGTGTAGAGCTGATACAGTGGTGTTTGTTGAAAATGCACTATGCACTTTTAGATGATGAACAAATACCTCAGCCTGATCATTAAGGAGCAAAAATTGTCTGGGCCGGCCACCTGCAATTAGTTTTTGTTTCGTTCCTTACTTTCATTCATTCTTCTTTTTTTTAAAGACAAATTGAAAGGCAGTGACTCTGGTAGAACTGTTTAAAATTCTATGCCTTCGTGGCAGGCATCTTTTCAATTGTAAAAAAAAATTAAAATTGCAAAATTCTGATGTTGAAGTTTTAAAAATGCTCAAAAATATCCATTCCTGAATATGAAAGTGAAAAGTTTGCATCCATGAACAAAAATGAAGTGTGTGCTATTCATTTCCTAGTCTTGGGAATTTGAGAGCTCATAGAGAAAAAGGATCTATCAAGATCTATGTTTTCTTTGTTAATAACAATTTTAAGTTACTATCTTTTGCATATGAAATACTGTTTTAGACAAACGATTTCTTTTTTCCCTCTCTCCATTCAATGTGAAGACTCCCAGTGGAGCCACATTAAAGTGTTTGAGGGAAAAAATAAGTCAAATTCTTCTAAATAGAATAAAGTTCCCAACAACAGCCAGACTTTTTTTTTTTTGAAAAGCAACATCAGTTTTTTTTGTTTTTCAGGCATGATTTTTTTTTCAGGTTTTAGATGTTATGTCTTTTAAAAAATTGACCTCTTTTTAAAAAATAAACCAGCCCCTTAAAATGATCTGTAAAGAGTGGGAAATTAGATTTTCGATTAAAACCTTATCCCATCTCGAAGGATTACTTTATATTGATTCTTAAATATGGCTACAATTGATGGGCTCTAATTAAAAATCCAAAGGCAAAGTCTGTCATGCCCATATAAAAGAAGCTTTTCATATACGGGAAATAAAGCTTGTAAAAGGTTACACATAAAAGATTAGAGATTTATCCAAACTAGTTTAAAGCTTCACTGCGGTTTTCTTTTCTTCCCTTTTTCCTTTCTTACAAAACCATTCCCAGGTCTTTTTTCCCCCAGTTTTAAATGAAGTTTGCAAACAGCCAAGATATTGGACTGTAATGGTTGTTTTATATCAGCTCTGTAAGCTTGAGGCTGCTGCCTGCAGTAGAATTGATTTCAAGGAAACTTCAGGACCAGGAGATGAAAATTATATAAACTGACAGCTACCACCCTTCATCAATCCATCCACATTCCCGTCCACACCCTCCCAACACACACACACACACACACACACACACACACACACACACACACCCCTTACTGTGCTCTCCATCTCTCAAACTCACACAGGCCCTTTCTATCCCCCACCCTAACCTGGTCTGCACACACCCTTGGTCCCCACACACCCAGGGACAGACGCACAGCTCCCAGCTCCCACTCAGCTCATAAATGTCTCACAGCCCCACATCTCGCACTTGTCACACAATCTTAATCCGTTTCATTCCGGAACAACATGGTCCTCTTTTCCTCTTTTTTTACATTTGGAATTTGCCTCCTACTCTTTTATCCAGACGGCACAATCCTATCTTTGAAGTCATTTCTTTCCTTGCCCTCTTTTCTGAAGCAACTGCAATGCAGAGAATTAGCAAGCCCAAGCTTCATTTATAAGTGATCTGTTGCCGGCCCTTTCTCCCCAAATTCTGCCTGTATTGCCAATCTTCAACCCTCGTTAAAAATTTAATTAGAGTTCATCTTGTCAAAGTTTTTAATAAAGACACATCTTAAAACCTAATGAAAAATGATTTTTTCCCCTAAATATCGCGGCAATTCTAAGGCAAGACCTGATCCCTCACTGTCCACTGAATTGCTGAAATGACTGAAAATTAATCTTCATATTTCTGAAGTAAGTGTTCAGGGAGTCTAACGGGCTCCTTTCCCCCTGAGAGGCTGTGTTCTCACAGAATATGAGTTTTGTTCTTTTTAAAAAATTAGCCTGGAAGAACCCCTAGATCTGCTTTCTCCTCCCACTCCTCCACTCTCCCTCACACTACCACTGTTAATAAACTTGCAGGAAAGTTTGGAATATTTTAAACTGGCCTGGCATGCCGGGTGGAGAAAGTAAGGCCAGCAAGCACCAGACGGAATCTAGATTTCAAACTATGAATATCAGCCATTTTTGGAAGCTGCATGCAAACTCTGACAAATAATTTGATTCTCTGTGTATTGGTTTTCTTCATTTAGCTTCTGAATACTTATATCTCATATTTGTAGCAAGGTAATTGTACTTGTGGCCATTAAAACCATCCGCTTGGTAACGAAAATTATTTAAAGATACAAACAAGCTACCATAAGTCAGATTCATAGAGAAAAAAAAAATTTAAAGACACAGGATCCAGGGGTGGGGGGAAGTTAAACATGAGACCATACAATGACTATATAGTTAAGTATACTGGAAGTTCAAGGACTTACTGAAAACCAAGAGTTAGACTTTTCACCCAAAGAGCCTTTTTCTCCCACCAAGCGTCTAAGATTTTCAGTACAACAACAACCCAGACCCCTCCTCCCCCCAAAGCCAGTGGCTTTTGTCCTGACCTAGAGCAGGGTTTGTGGGGACTGTACCTGAGCCCGGCTGTCTGCAATTTCCAAAATGACAAGAAGAGACTGGAAGATAAAGAGCATGTTCTTACAGGTGAACAGCGATTTTGCAACTTTTCCAGGAGACATCCAGGAGAAAGCTTGCTTGCTAGCAACTGCTGCAGAGTCTGGGCAGAATTCCTCTAGAAAGAAAAAGAAAGTCTTTTTTTTTTTTTTCTTCCTGTCTGCCTCTCTCTGTCTCTAGGTTCTCTTTCTCTTCTGTCTCTGTCTCCCTCTCACTCAGATCCAATCTTTTAAGAGCCTCAGCACATTGCTAAGCTAAAGGGAAATTCTCTTTGATAAAGCGGTGTTTCCAGCTTCTGGGTTTTAAAACCTAAATCTATATTCAAATCTGGCTGAAGGTGTGTTCTGGGATTTGTGAAAGCCTCTTAAAGGGGTAAATTTACCAAACCGTGACAAAATCATCACAATCTTACTTTAGACATCTGAAGTGGATGAGAATTTTAAAGAGACCCTTGTTTATTTAACACTGTCCATTTCCAATTCCTGGTGTACTGGCCCCGCATTTCTGCGAAGTTATTAGACTAGAGGGCAAAGGAGACGCGGGAGCCCTGTGCTCCCGGCCGCTGCCTGGGAAAAAGCCCTCCCACTCCCCTCGGCGCCAAAAGCTCCTCGTCCAACTGAGCCCCGAGGTTTTCAGGGGGGTGCAGCTAAGCCCCCCCCCCCCCCCATCGAAGAAGACATCGAAAACCTCCACCTCGGCCTTGAGGGGTTTCCCACGACACTGGGCCCCAGAGCAGCGGGATCTCCCAGCCTAAAAATCTTCACTTACTTGGTGGAGATCACAAGCGCGTGTTCTGATCTCTCGCCCCCCTCCCCGCCCCCACCGACCCCAAGGCCTCCCTCGGCCCTTCCCCTCCGCCAGACCATCAACTTTCTTTTTTCGTTCTTTGATGCTTTAAGCATCCTTGTGATCAAAATGGGGGTAACACTTCTTTCTCAGGGCAGGAAAGAGGCTCTGGCTCAGGGGACCAGGCTGGGTTTGCCCCAGAAAGCACTGGTGACTCCAGCCCAGCGCGCCCGTCGAGCGCCAGGCGGGCCAGACCGCCTGCGGCACTTGCCCCCCCTCGCTGCCCCCCCCCCCCCGCCCCAAATTAAGGCCTCCGGGGGCAGTCCCCAGGTGTTTCAGGACCGTGGGGGCGGGTGAGATAACCAGGAGGTCTGTACTCACCCCCTCCCCCCCAGCCCGGGCCCCCCGGAAAGTCGCGATTCCTAGGAACGCGACAAGCAGCGGGTCTCTGCGGACTGGAGCGGTTTCGGGGGGCCCGGGAGGAGCCGGGCAGATCCCGGGCCGCTCGGGGGCTCGCGGGGACGTCGAGGCCCAAAGCTCTAGACTAGAGACACCTGCGAGGCTGCGGCCGCCGAGCGCCCAGCCCCAGGCCCCGCGCGAGCCGGAGCCCAGCCCGGCCGCAGAGCGCTCGCCACCGCGCGCGCACTCCCGTAATTCGTTAATTGCTGTAAATCCCAAGGACGGCCACATTTGATTACACGTACAGCATAAGAACCGACAACAAAGCGACGAATTAATTACCAACTTCATTAACATAGGTCCCCAAATTACAGGCAGCGAGCTGTTTCTTTGGGCCCGCTTGCCTTGGTGGTGGTGGCGGCGGTGGTTGGAGGGGAGAGGGTGTTTAGGAAGAGATTTTATTTTTCTTTTCCAGCCTGGAGAGTTGTGAGAGCAAAAACAGTCTTCTGCTACCCCCCGCCATCCCCCCCCCCCCCCCGCCATCACACAGCCTCGGGCAGTGCCCTTGTCCATCCCCCTCCCCAACCCCCGCTGCCCCCTCCCCCCGTGCCCAATCCCTTTCTGCTTTTCTAGGGACTCGGGCGTGTGGAGAGCTGTGGGGTCCCGCTCTCTGGGCCAGGAAGAAAGGCTGGGCTGGGGTCCGCTCTGCCGGGATCGGGTCCCCTGGCGCCGATACTCTCCAGTCTCCGGGGTCCCAGCCCCGCCTCGGGCCACGGGGGCTGAGTTAGCGCCAGACCCCATCCCCGCAGGCTCTGGGCGGCGTTTGTAGTTCGCACAGACACTCTCACGCCAGAGGCGGGTCTCCTCCCCGGGTCCCGGGCATCCGGCAGACCCCGCTCTCACACAGCCGCGTCCTGACCCGGCTCCTTGGGTCTCCCCAAATCGGCCCTGGGGGTAGATTCGGGGTTCTTGTTCCGTGTAGCCCGCCTCAGGCTTCTTAAAACTCCAAAAACCCTGGAGGAGCCCGGGAGCCCGGGCCTCCCGCTTGGGGGCCCGGGGCTGTTTACGAAGGCGTAAGGAGGGGGAGAGACACCGAGCTTTTGAAAATAGTTTGTTCTTGGACTTGTCTGTCCGCCTGCATCTTGCCTGCACGCCTACGCCCCACTCGCAGGCCTCCTTCCTCTCCCCCGACCTGGTCGGACCCCGTTGGAGAACGCACAGGCGTGGTTTTAAGCTTCGGTCTGACTTGCTTTCTGCATCTGAGCCACACACCCTGCTAAACGCAGAAGCCGATACCGCAGTTAGGCCCTACCACCCGCACTCTCTCCTGCCTTTACTTAAATATTTTATCTTCCCATCTTACATTGGATGGGTTTCCTTCCTCCCCTTCCCTAAAACAAAAACAAAACAAAACAAAAGGGGGGGGGGGGGGCAGGGAGAGGAAGAGAAGGCTAGGAGAGGCCTCCTGTCCATCATTTTAATTATACAGTTCGTTCCCTTGCTCCGGCCCAGGATGTGTATTTTAGGCGAGCCCAGTGTCTTTCAAGAACATTCTGGTAATGTCGGAGGCCTGGATTTGTTGCCTGCTCGTCCCCCCGTGCAGCAGCGGCCTGTTTTCCTCCCCCTGTTGTGTGTTTGTATTATTTTCCCTCTGGCTTAGATGTGTCAATCATTCTCTCCCTGCCATTGGTTGGAGAGTTTGCGTCAAAAAAGTTGCCAGAGAGGCGCTTTCTCAGCAAATCTCCTTGAGAGCAGAGCCGGCCTCAGCTCCAACTCAGCCTCCACTGTTATTAAAAATAAAAACCGCCCGAGCGGCCCTCACCGCGTCTGCTTTTGTATGTATCGCAGAGGGGCCCCCGCGCGTTTCCAGCGCCAGCTACTTTCTCCATTTTCTGTTCTTAACATTTTATTTTTCGTTGCGTTTGACTTTTTATGGAAAGGTGGAGGCTGCGAGGTTTATAACTCAATACTCTTGATTTCTTTTAGGCTGGCTGGCCACTTGGAATTTTGAAGGATAATTTGATTTTTTTTTTCTAACCTCCCATGCGGCTGTAAGGTAAGTGTCCATCTGTGTAGTCTGTCTGTCTCTAGATGTCCCTCTCTCCACCGTCACCCCAAGGCCTCCAATAGGCCGGCCGATGCATCTCTGCGAACGTGGATTTCTGCGAAAGGCTGATGTAGTTTGGCCCTTGTACGTGTTGAGATGTAATACCGACCATTGAGAAAAATGTAGGAGCTGGCGGCGAGGGCAGGAGTAGGAGGCGGGGAGGGAGCGCGCTCCTGGGCTCTCCGCTTCCGCAAAACGTCGTGGAAACCCTGTGAGTCTACCGTGGGGTGGTTTTTTCTGGGGGGATGCGGGGTTGTTTGTGGTTCTGTTTTATGTCTACGCCCATTCTGGGCTTCTCCCCGCGACCTTTGCGTCCTGGCCCTCAGCGGTGGTTTGGGTCATTCGGATTGATCCGAACGAAGGGCGTTTTCAGAGCCTGAGACAAAAAGATGCCTAGGGAGCTCGAGGGACGGATGGTAACAACCATAGTAATAACACAGGCGCCTCCCGGGGCCGGCGCCCCCTAAGCCCGGCTGGCTGGCGGGTCCCCGGGCGCGGACCGCCCCCGGTCCAGCCCTAACGCCAGAGGAGAGCCGAGAGGGTAACCAGGAGTCGGGAGCGCCGGCAGCTCCGGTCGGGCCCCTCTTCCCCGGCCAAAAGCGGCTCACCAAGCCCCACTCCCCGTGTCCAGCCTCTTCCAAGCTTCCAGGTGTCTCTCTGTTTTTTTAACACCTCCCCTCCCCCGATCAACCCCTTCCCACCCCCCCGCCCCCCGGGAGTGCAGTCTCCCCTCCCCCCGTGGTTGTTGTGGTCCCGGACCCGGTCACTAGGCCGGGCGAGCGTCTAAGAGTCGTTTCACTGCTCGACTTTGCCGGCGACGGCCCCGGTCCCTCCGCGCAGCCCCGCGCGCACCTGGGGCGGGCAAACGTGGCGCTGAGCGGCCCCTGCCCCGCCCCCGCCGCCGCGGCACCCGGGCCGGAATCCTTCCCTGGGCAGGCGGCCCCTCGGCGGTTCGCGGGCCCGGGCGGGGGTGGAGGGGTGCGCGACAGCCCGGCCTCCGCTCGGGGTCGGCCCCGGGAGGACCTTCAGAAAGTCTCAGCCGTCCCCCGGCCTCGGCAACGGGTCGCAAGGCCACGTCTTCGGTGTTGGTGCGTTCAAGTGACTCTTGAGATCGTGGTCCGATGTCAGGCCAGATTTTTGAAACCCAAGTTCCCCATCAGACTTCCGAGTTGGCTTTCCCCCTTCCTCTACGGGGGGGTGAGGGGAGCAGGGCCTGGAGTGGCGGATTGCTTGGGGAGGGGACGGAAGTCGCCCTTTGACATTCTGCCCCGCGCCCTGGCGCTGCACGGCCGCTGAGGGCTTCTCTGCGCGCCCCGGGACGCGCTCCAGTCTCCAAAGTCCCAGCGCCGGAGAGGAGGTGGCGAGGAGACCCCTCCCCCGAGGAGGTGGACGCCCGGACCTCTCCACGCGTGCTAGCAGCCGGCGTTCCCCTCGCCATAATGAACAGTGCAGGCCAACCCTTCTGGCGCGTCCTTGCGCCTTCCCTCGCGGGTGGCAGCGTTGTTTGATTCCCGGAGGCCAGAAACTTTCACTCGAGTTCGCAGGAGAGAGGCCGCGCCGGCTGCTTTCCGCGGGGCGCACACGTCCCCGTCTTCCTTTGCTCGGCGCGGTCCGCCCAGCCGCAGGCCGGCCGCCAGCCCGCGGAGTTTTGTTTCCTTTCCATCATGCAGAAAATTAATCAGCCCGGGCGCCGAGCGGAGCTGAGCACGGCGGCCTGTAATTAAGGGACGTGTGCCCCTCGGATTATCTCGTTAGTTTATCAAGAAAACATTTATTATAATTAATTCTCGGACGGGGTAATTATTATTGAGCGAGGACACAGCAACTGGTAGATAGGCTCCTTGGAAGAAAACACACACACACACACACACCGAGGCGGGAGGGGGGTGGAGGGAGGGGGGCGCGACAGATTGCACGAATTGACCGTTAGATATAAGGCGGCGCGGGCCGAGGCGGGCAGTGGAGCCGGACCTGGGGCTGCGAGGCTGCCGGGCTGCGGGGCTGGCAGCGGCGGCGACGCCCGTCACTGGCCGCCCGGCTGCGGGAACTTGCCGCGCGTCCGCCGCCCGCTCCTTCTCGGTAGGATTCCCCCGTGGCCACCTCCTGAGCAGTCGTTTTGCGGCTTAGATTCGTGAAAAGGTATTTCTGTTTTCTTTCTAGGCTCTGCTTCGGGGGGAAGGGGGAAAGGAGTCCGGGCAGGGCTTTGAAAGTTGGGTGGAAGGGCCAATGGGCCTCTCTCCTCTGGGAGTGGACACCTAGGCTGGACGGAGAGAGTGCCCCATAGTTTTGTTTTTGGAGTACTTCCTTCTACGGACGAATCCAGTGATGATAAGGGGAAGCAGTCTGCCCAGGGGCTTTAGCCATTTTGCGACGGTAAGGGCAGAGGAGCACCGAGAAGGAGCGCTGTCCCGCCGCTTTCGGTCTGTTACCACTTCTAATACGGAAATGTGCTACTTTAATGTATGATGTGTCAGGCGTTCCTAATTGGGTGAGAGCTCTGCATGTAAGGACGGACCCTCCCGTATTTATCATGTGCACCGGGTAGGATTTTCGTTTTTTCTGTAGTTGTTCAGAACTTGCCAGTATGGTGAGATTGCATTAAACACGAAAGAACTCCAGCTTCCAGGCTATTTAAGCAAACAAATGACTGTCTTTTAAAGCAATATTGTTTCCACAGCTTCCAAATCACTGTCTTGAACAGAAAAGAGACTAGAAAACATCAAGTCTTTGTTGTAGGACCAACTAGATTAGTATTACTGATGAGATCATACAAACTCCTCCAACAAGGACATTTATAAAATTATATCGAATTAGATCTGAGGGTGGAAAGAATAACTTTTGTGCTATGAATTTAAATCGGGAAGTGGAAACTAAAAAGGAAAAAAGATACATGGGGCGAACTTGCAGTCACCTCGTTCCATTTGTGAAACTTTGTGTCTCTACCTTTTTAAGCAATGTAAATATGAAAGCCCATAGTCATTAAAATTCAGTAGGACCTTTGGAAAAGTCAGAAGGAACTTCTCCTAACCTTGGATCCGCCATTTTGAAGCAAACTCTCAAGAGTGTCAAAGTTGCAAGGTAGAGATCCTTGCAGGAGAAATGCCATCTAGCAGGAAAATAAAAAGCCAGACTTGCCAACCGCCGGCCTATCTTCCCGTCCGTTTGGGATCCCTTGGCTCGGGGGAGTGAGAGACAGTCAGCTGAAGAAAGTAAAGAACTTCCTTTTCCTCCTTTTCTTTTCTCTCCCTGAGCTCTCTTTCTTGTAGGAAACTTGAAAGGAAGGGAGAAATTACACTCGTTTCACAACTTTGGGTGTTTGTGTACCTACTTTCTTCAAAACTAAAATGTTCAAAAGGCAGCTAGAGTGAACAGGGAACTGCTGGAGCTGCTGAAGACCCAAATGTCCGAAAATTTGCCTCCCGCAGGACCCGCAGCCTCCACGCATCAAAATCAACATGGAAGCGGCTTGCTCTGCAAACCCGCACCCTTTCTCCTTGCAGCTGTGGGGCCTCTCATTCTCTGATTGGTGGGATTCTAACTTTACTTCAGAATTTCTAGCAAACCCTGTGCCGGCCTTGAAGAATTTTTTTTTTTTTGCACTATGATTACATATTTGATGGGTGTCTATTAAAAGTTAGATTTTTGTTTATTTAGCTTTGGTTCTTTATACACATATAATCAAGGTCCTCCAGAACCCTAATAAATCTGTTACTTGCCTCAAAATCTAATTACCCAGACTACTAATTAGGTGAAAATGATGACTGGAAATGACTCTAAATGTGGAATAATAGTGGTTAAGCAGTTTTCTCAAGTTTGTCGATTAGCAAGTTGACATTTTAGATGTTAAATGCGCCGATATTTTAGGTTAGAAGCTGCTGCAAGTGGTGAAAAAGCTAAGATAATTAAAATCAGCCCTGGGAAGGCAACAGTCTGGGGAGGTAGATTTCTTGAATTGTTTCTTTGTTTCTCACCAATGGGCTTTGTTATCAGCATTATTTATTTAGCCAAAGAGTTCTTTGTCTCTGCAAATGGCCCCAATCAAGTTTTGTTTGAGACAATTAGCTAGTGCCAGCCAATGAGTCCTATGCAAATGTAGGGATAGGAATGCGGTGTGCGCATTTGAAGGCGTGGGGTTTTGTTCTTGGGGCAGGCTGATTGTAATTGCTTTCTTCGGGTACTTTTTTTTTTTTTAAGTTTAGGGTGGGGGTGGGGAAGACAGGTTTATCAGGTCTCCATCCCCTCTAGTTTCACAGAAGCTGGGGGGTGGGGTAGGTGGGGAGGAGGGTCTGCCAGCTCTTTAAAAGCCTCTGCCCTGAGTAGCCCGGGCTCTTTTTAAGTTAGGGGCGGAACGTGGGAGGGCTGCTGCCTCCGAAGCAGTAAACCAGCACCTCTGTTTGTCTGTTTGCTTTGCCCCTAGTTCCACCACTCCAAACCCACCCACCAAGGACCCTGAATCTGTCCGCCCCCGGCGAAGCAGGACCTTCCGGCTGGGTCCCCCCGATTTGGGCTGACTTTGCGCCTCCTAACAACCTTAGCATGATGTCTTATCTTAAGCAACCGCCTTACCCAGTCAATGGATTGAGTCTGACCACTTCGGGCATGGACTTGCTGCACCCCTCGGTGGGCTACCCGGGTAAGTGAACCCCCGCCACACGCCTGCCCCGCCCTTCCGCACACCGGCCCCGCGGGGATGTGACACCCTTCATCACCCCCGGGAGCACCGCGCTGGTGGTGACGCTGCCCTAGCTCCAGGCGAAATCCCAACTGGGCGTTCCTTCGGGAAGCAGCTGGGAGCCACTGGACCCGGGCTGGCGGAGGAGAGGGGACCGGGGCTGGGGGGGAGGGGGGGAGAGCGAGTACACAAAATCACATCGCTGATCCTTTGGGTGTATAATAGGGGACACACAGTGGAGTGGGGCGAGGACGGTTTCTACCCTTGTCATTTGGGGGCGGCAGGCCCCTGCCCGTGGCTCGCGGCGCAGTCCCTCGGAAGGACCCCCTGCCTCTCCCACCCGCTCTCGCCGCCGCACCTGGGCTTCCGCTCGCCCGGCGGGCTCTGCGCGCTAATCCCGAAAGGTGTGATTGGCCGCGGGCGCGGCGGCCTGCCTTCCCCGGCAGATGTTTTGTTGTTTTTTAAGTCCTCGCGGAAGGAGAAGTAGGAAATGTGCCCCCATTTTAAAGATGGGGGAACAAAGGCCCTGGGGTCTCCAGTAGGATCGACATTCGCCCCACCAGTCCGCGCTGGGGGCCCTCGTGGGGGGAGGGTCCCTGACTCCCCGGAATGGGTTTTTGTGTGTGATGAGTTTTTGGGGTTGATTTTGGAGGCTTTTTGGTTTTGGTTTTTGTCTTCCTTTATTTCATTCGTTTTGTTAGCTTTCGAAGGGCGCTCTGGCTGGAGAGATCTCCGACGTCAGGCGGCGTGGGGGCGCCCCGCTAGGGGCGGTGTGCGTCCGGACACCTCGGATGTGCGCGGGGGGCGCCCAGGCCGCCAAGCGGGGTGGGGCAAGCGCGTAGGCTCCGGGTTGGACGGCTGGGAGGACCAGGGGAGGGCTGCGCAGTCCGGGTGGGGGCAGGAGTTGGGGCGGGGGGAGTTGGAGCACCGCAGAGACCCCTGTGACTGAGAAACTGCTCCCCCACCCTAAAGGGCCCTGGGCTTCTTGTCCCGCAGCCACCCCCCGGAAACAGCGCCGGGAGAGGACGACGTTCACCCGGGCGCAGCTAGACGTGCTGGAAGCGCTGTTTGCTAAGACCCGGTACCCAGACATCTTCATGCGGGAGGAGGTGGCACTGAAAATCAACTTGCCTGAGTCCCGGGTGCAGGTAGGGCAGCTGTAGACAGCCCTATCCTTCCTAACCGTGCCACCCCTCCCCCAGCACGGGGTGTGCCGAGGGCTCAGGAGAGTCCCAGGCCTTAGAGATGACCAAGGGAAGGCTCGAAACGAAAGAGGCCTGCAAACTCTCCTAAGGCCCCTTGAGTGCCCGATTTCCCCCAGAGCTCCTTTTTGTCCCTCCACCCCCATTCAGTCCTACAAGCACGGGTATTTCGCTCAGGTCTGCAAAGTAAGACTGGTGATTTAGCTTCAGTGAGGAAGCGCAGTCCTAGAAGTAAGCCTTGGGCACCTGGCCTACCGCGGCAGACTTCGAGTACCGTCACACACAACTGTAATACTTCCCTTCTCCTCTGCACAAAGCTGCCCCGTTCTCTCATTCACTGTTAAGGGTGGAAGAAGCTTAGCTCCCGGATAGTGCCAATATTTTTACAGATGAAGAAACAGTACACGATTTGCTCAAGGTCACACGTCGGTTGGTGGGAGAGCTCGGCTGTGGAATCAGCTGGTGCTCTGAAATTATACAAGAGTATTTTCTTTGACTTTTTAGGGATTGAACAGAATCTGCTAGCTCTGAGCCATCTCGCAGATAAAACATCTGCATAATATCCCTGGTGACCCCTCCCCCCTTCCCTGAGGCCCCCCCTTAACTTGACCTTGAGCTGGAGAGGGAAAGTCAAGGTTAACTTTCCTGGAACTCAGGTCCCACACAGAGTTCTGCAAGAATGATTAGCACCTAAACTTACATATACACCACAGACTCCCCTTCAGCTGGGACACAGCAGAGTGAACTGCAAACCAGGAAAGAGGCCTTTTCAAAATAGGATGGAAGGACTTGTTAGGCTTAAACAAAAGTCTTCACTGAAAGAAAATAAATGACTTGAGTGGTTGGTGATGCTTCACTCAGCCTTGGTAGCATCGTTTTTACCACAGAGCACTCATATGGAGAGTTCATCCAAGAAGGCAGCTCAGGACTTGTTGCCCAGAAAATGCTGGTAGTTTCTCTGATAAGCCCCCTCCCACACTAAACACAGCTCCTTCATTACAGAACGTGGACAGTGCTGGTAAAAAGAATTCCCAGAGTTGCAGGCAGAGGCTGAAGTTGACAAGCTTATGAGCATAGTACAGGCAACGGAATCTAGGTGCTGATGGCACGACCCTGAAGGCACAGATTCTCATCTCAAACTTGAGACTAGTAGGGAAGTCTCAAAGCAGAGCACCTAGGAGACACTCCACTTAACATAAAGAAGGTTTTGCCCAGTAGTGGCTTTCAGACCTCCTCCCTCACTTCTCCTTGGAGCTTTCTTTTGTGAATCTTTCTAGGAGAGACAAAAAGTAGAGGGATGAAACCAACCTCCATATTAGCAACTGCTCCCTAGAAGATGGACTATAAACTGTTTGTATTTACACTGTTCTTGTAGGCATGTAACAACAGAATTGTTTTCACTCCCTTGTGTTTTCTTCCAAAAGACATAAATACATTCTATCCCATTGTGAGAGAGTCCCCAAATACAGCTGGGCCTATGTGTATGCGTGTATTCCAGGTGAGTCAACATAGAAAAGTGAGGTGTAGAATTGTTAGCCATACGATTGGTCTTAAATTTTATTCTAGGTTGGGAGTAGAGCAGAGTCAAATGCTTTTAGACAGAGCCGCCCCAACATTTTTTACAATTTCAGGGGCATATATATGAGAGTACTATATAATAGGTTTTCAGTGGCAGGAGAGTTTGTCAGCTCAATCTGTCCATGTAGGAGAGATTATATATAACCTGGGAGACACCCTTGTTCTTAAGGAGTTGTTGAAACCACATTAAAGAAGTTTCTTTCCCTTTCAAGGTATGGTTTAAGAATCGAAGAGCTAAGTGCCGCCAACAGCAGCAGCAACAACAGAATGGAGGTCAAAACAAAGTGAGGCCTGCCAAAAAGAAGACATCTCCAGCCCGGGAAGTGAGTTCAGAGAGTGGAACGAGTGGCCAATTCACTCCTCCCTCTAGCACCTCAGTCCCGGCCATTTCCAGCAGCAGTGCTCCTGTGTCTATCTGGAGCCCAGCCTCCATCTCCCCACTGTCAGACCCCTTGTCCACCTCCTCCTCCTGCATGCAGAGGTCCTATCCCATGACCTATACTCAGGCTTCAGGTTATAGTCAAGGATATGCTGGCTCAACGTCCTACTTCGGGGGCATGGACTGTGGATCTTATTTGACCCCTATGCATCACCAGCTTCCGGGACCAGGGGCCACACTCAGCCCTATGGGTACCAATGCAGTTACCAGCCATCTCAATCAGTCCCCAGCTTCTCTCTCCACCCAGGGATATGGAGCTTCAAGCTTGGGTTTTAACTCAACCACTGATTGCTTGGATTATAAGGACCAAACTGCCTCCTGGAAGCTTAACTTCAATGCTGACTGCTTGGATTATAAAGACCAGACATCCTCGTGGAAATTCCAGGTTTTGTGAAGACCTATAGAACCTCTTTTTGTGGGTGATTTTTAAATAGACTGGGCTGGACATTCCAGTTTTAGCCAGGCATTGGTTAAAAGAGTTAGATGGGATGACACTCAGACTCATCTTCTGATCCATGTTTCAGGAGGCATAGAAGGAAATGTGAAGGTCTTTAGAGGGACCCACCAACCAGCAACCTGAAATGGACAAACCAATCTACTTAAGATCCTGTCATAGTTTTAGATCATTGGTTTTCCTGATTCTCAGAGTGATCAAAAGCATTCTAGCCATGGGCAACCAAACACCACCAAAAATAAGCAAAACGAAATTGTGAGGTAAAGGAGGGGAGGACATAGCCTTCTTAAACAGAGGTGTTCCAATGTTTGAGCCAATCCTTGGTTGAATCTTAGGAATGGACAGTGTCTCAAGCTCACTCACGTTTCATGACCAACTGTTAGTTGGCACTGAAAACCTTTTCAGGGCTGTGTGAATTGTGCGACTGATTGTCCTAGATGCACTACTTTATTTAAAAAATAATGTTCATAAGGAGTCAATATGTAGTTTAAAAGACAATCAGTGTGTGTCTTATATAAATGGTACATCTGTGGTTTTTAATCTGTGCTAGACTTCAAAACTGTGATCTCCTGTTATTGTATGCAACCTTGAACTCCACCTCTGCAGGGGTTCTTCTGTGATTAAATAGGTTATAATTATAAGCAAAAATTCAGAGCAACTGAGTACTTACCTAAAAAGATTACCTGTGGCTGGATGGGAGCTGTGCTGAAACTTTACAACAAAATGTCTCTGGACAAGGAGAGGGAGAGAAGAAAAACGAAAGGACACGGATTCATCTGTAATTTACTGTTGGTAAGCCCGGCAGTAAAGAGACATTGGTCAATTGCTCTGACCCTGATGAATTTATAAACTGAGATCATTGTTGTTGATGCTTGCAGATGTTAACTGGAAAAGTGATATATGCATAAACCTTTTCTTCCTGGATTTGGCAGATATGTATAATTATATTAAAATGGTTCTAGCACAACACTGGGTCCAGTTGAATTGTATACCATTATTTATAAGGGAGAAGTCTTTTCTTCCTAAAACATGTTTTTCTTAGGTCAGAGAGCAGACTTTGTTTTTAAATTTTGGGGGATCTAATCTGAGGATGAAGTAGAAATGAATGACTGTGGTATGTGAAGTGTTGGTGACTTTCATCAGGATTGCTCTGAAATTGAATAGAGAGAGACCAGCAATCATTAGGATCCTGTCTCCTTGCTTTTCCCTCCCTGCTGCATACCCTGATTTCGTAGGCATTTTATTAGTATGTTTTAACATTAATCAACTTTTTAAGCAAGAAGGAAAGAACTGTAGGACCTCAGATAAAATGAGAATGAAAAGAATTCTGTGTTTTTATTCTCTTATTTGATTAAGGGGACTTTATTTTAGCTTCCAAAAAAAAAAAAAAATCTGAGGTAAACATGAGTGAATGTAATCAGAATCTGAAAGCAATCCAGGCAGAAATGATTTCTGAACAAAGGAGTTTCAGAAAAGTTTTAAAACCTATAATTTGAGTAGTTGAACATAAGGCATTCTGGTCTTTTTTTTTTTTTTTTTTTTTTTTTAAGTGTTGAGGGAGAAAAAAAATAGGTCCCTTCGCAGTTCTATCTGCATTTTGTAGGCCAATCACCAGAGAAGACAAATGGGCTAATGATCCTGGTACCCCTGAGGTCAAAGTAATATTTAATCTCATTTGAAACTGTTTATGCTCTTTAAGTTTGACCGAAATTAAGTGACTCTTGATTGTAACTATTTAAATGAAGGTTAGCAGTTGCAACCATTTTGTTTCCTGGCTATTGATTTTTTTCTGTCCCTGGGTGGGCATGCTCTCTTGAACCCTACATCATCTTGCCTAATTGTTTTTGTTCTGCTAAAAAAAAAAAAAAAGCAATCATTCACACCTGATCCTAGAGGCAAAACTTGGTGGCAAGATTTCCCAGTACAACATCCACCCCACTGTAGATTATAGCGAAGTGAAATCAGGGCGGAGAGAGGATTTGCTTTATAGTTTCCCAGGTTTGGGGTCCTTTGCTCCCAGCTCTTCTCGTGCAGTAAGTAGTCAAGCAGATCCAAAATAACTTCTCACACAGCCTTCAGTTTTCAGGATGCCCCACAAAGCGTCAGGAAGGTCATTCTGTCTTTTTTAAAAACAACGAGGGCTACTCTGCAAATAATGCAGTTAGGTTAGCAGTTTCTCTCCAGATACTTTTTTTTAAAGGACGAGGTCGGGAAAAGGGGCTAAATACCCTCTGAAACGAATTTTTTCATCACCTTTGTACAACTTTGTTTTAACAGGCCACTCAGTTAAGTCCCTTCCAGTCGACTAAGTAGAGATGAATTGCACCCCTCTCCCCGCCCCCACCTCCTCCCACCGCGGGTCACCCGCCCCCCCCCCCCCCCCCCCCCCAGGGACAGGCGGGGAGGAGCAGCGTTGGCCGAGACCTAGAGCTCTGACCGCCCTAGTCAAGGCCGGGTTTAACCACGTGGAGCCCAATAACGACGGTGATGATGGTTGGTGTTGAAAGGACGCCACCCCCCACTCCTTCAACCGCGCATTGGCGATCTACCTTGACGGGAAATGACCAGATAAGGGTCATTTTGGGGGGCGGAGGTGAGGGTGGGGTCGCTTGCCCTACAGAGGTCTGTGGCCCCAGGCCTTTATCTTTCCCAGAAAGACTGTCCCCTTTGTGTTTCACCTTGGGAGCGCCTCTTCACCGATAAGAGACCTTCCATCAGGCCAGTAAGTTCCGGCTTTCGCAACCGCTGAGATTTAGATAATGGTCCGGCTGCTCACCTCCTCGGCCCCCTGCTTCCCTCTAACCTCGCCTGTCCCGGGGCGACACCCCTGGGCCGCTCAGCCGGGGGTGCGCGCGGGATGCGCAGCGGTGGGCGCGGGCCGGGCCGCCTGCAGCTGAGCTTCCCGAGCCCGGGCCGCCCCAGCAGAGGCTCCGGGGAAAACGGGTCCCTGCCCCGGGGCCGCGCCGCCGCAGGCGCTCCCAGACCCTCCCTCCCGTCGGAGCCGGGACCTCTGCGGAGCCCAGCCTGCCCTGGCCTGGGCCCGAGGCCCCGCGCGCCGGCCGCCCGTGCCCAGGGCGCTGTGGCCGCGCCAAGGCCCCAAGTGCCCGCAGCCCCGAGGGGAGTGGGCGCCGCGACCCCGAAGTCAGACGCGGGATCAGGCGCGGCCTCGGCGCCCGGCTCCGGGGCGCGGGGGAACGTCCGGCCGGAGGCCCGCGAGACCCCAGGAGAGGGTGGCGAGCTGGGCCCGGCGGGCCTGGGAGGGGACCCGGGGCGCGAGCGAGCCTGGCGGGGCCCGCGGCCTCTAGTTCCCTGGCTCCCGGGGGGAGGCGCGCAGACGCTGGGTCTCCCGCTCGCGGAGGAGGGCGAGGCGGCCGCCCCGCCGTCGCAGGGGCCCCCGGCCGCGATTGAGTCCCCGACGTCCAGGGCGGACTTGGCGCCAACAAGGGGCCCAGCTGGGCCCGCCTTCCCCCTCCCCCCACCAAGTGCTTCGGCCCGGGGGCCTGGGGTGTGACGCCTGGGTGTTCCGCCTCCCCTTGGGGTCCTGGGCTCCGAGCTGGGCTTGCAGGGAAGCCCGGGGAACATGCAACCTCGCTCGCCCCTTTCTCCTGCCCCTCTATCTCGGAGTGTAACCCGAGGGCCCTGTCTTTTCCTTTCTGGACCGGGGGAGCACTGAATGGCCCCGGACGTCGGCTCTGGAACAGGGAAGCGGTGCCTTTGGCGGCCCTGGCCGTGCCTGGCAGCCCATTCCGGTTACCTGCAGGGCCCGGGCCGCATCCGCCGACCCGCCCCGCTTAACCGGAAGGGGCGCTCGGCCGGCCAGCCCTGGCACGCACGCCGCGTGTTCGAACCCGCATCCAACGTGACAGCTTTGCTGTGTTACCCAGACAAAGCTGTAACCCAAAACCAGGCATGCCCGTGTTAGGCGCTGGTTTACTGCACACAGAGACGTGTGTTAATTACTGCAAAAGAGAAATACACAAATGCCAGGCAGGAGACAGGCGCATCCCAGCCTCCCACACAAATGGAAGCTGAAGTCCCAGCAAACAATCAGAATGGGAAGATGTGAGGTGGGGCTTAGCCATGACCTCAGACTGCTTCTTGCCTTGCTTTGAAACCTTTCTGAAGGACAGTCTCTCTCTCTCTCTCCCTCTCTCCTCTCTCCTCTTTCCTCTCTCCTCTCTCTCCAAAAGGGTCCAAGCCCCAGACATGTGTCTGCATGCTTAGATCTGCGACCAGTGCCTTGAATATCTGTTTTCCCCTCAATGGCCAGCGTCCTATAAGGGAGGCGTGCCCTGATAACACCTGATCCCTTTGTTGCCCCGTCTCTGCCCTTGGGTCAGCATGCTAGGAAAGATGGGGAGCCCCTGGGACTGTCCCCTGGGACGGAGAGAGAAAGCCCACAAACAAAAGTCACTGATGTTTTTCTGTATTAGGCTCTGAAACGGCACAGATTATGGGATTTGTCTCAGACCGAATTAACATTACATGTGAGACCCCAGTGCTCTGCTGTATTGGGCACATTGTATCGGCTTGGAGCATCTCTTCCAAACTGCCTGTTAATAGCACCATCAAACCTTAAAGTAATATGCAGGTGTTTGTTTTAAACCCGACTGAAACAAGATTTAGGCATTATTTAGAAAGGGCAGCTTGTCTGGTAGAAGCAGTTCGAGGGATGCGGAACCCAGTTGGAGGGAAATGGAACCCAGTCCAGGAACTGCAAGTGGCTGGAGAGGAGAAGGGAGCAGCAGTCCCTGCAAGGAAGGGAGCTGCCCCCAGTTCTAAAGAGAACCAGCCGGACTGCCTCTCTTGCAAGCAGTGTCTTTTATATTTCAAAACCAACCGGCTCTTGTCAGCAAATTCAGAGAAAGGAGTCCTACCAAGTCCAGCTCCTTTGGCCACAGATAACTGCAGGCTGTCACGGGGGGGAAGGTCAACCTTTGGTTTTCTCCTGGAGGAAGAGTGGAGCAGCGTGAGGCCCATGACTCACGTTTATTCCCTGGTCCCCCCCACCCTTTAGTTCAATTCTTAGCATAAGGAAACGTGGTGTTTTGGGGTGAGGGGGGACAAAGAAGAAAAAGAATCCCACAGCAAATAGAACTGTAAGTGGCCAAAGTTTGAGCTGACTTCTGTTGCAGCGCCACAAGGAAAGAAAGCCTCCAAGAATCAGATGGGTTCCTCTGCCCCTCCCCCTGCCCCCGAGGGTCTTTGTCTTAGTTTGGCTCAAACTTTGGAGGCGGTAAGGGGGCCTTTTGGACTAAAGGTTTCTTACTCCACTGGACATCACCAGGAGCCACGTTCAGCTTCTTTAAAAATAAGATGTCACTTTCTAGCAGCCACATAGGATTGCCTGTTCCCTCCCTTAACCTGCCTGTGATGGGACCAGCAAGGGCTGCCTTGGGGAGCCGAAGGAGCAGCAGTTACTGTTCCTGCGGGCAGTCTGCTCCCCTGCCCTCCAGCCCAGGTTCCCAAGGTAGAGGACAGGCCGGAAAGCGCCGCTCAGAGGCAGTTTTTGGGTGGCGTGAAGGTTTCGCCTTAGGCCCTGCCCCCAATCTCCCAACTGGAATCTCCCCCAAATCACTCATCCCAGCCTCCATTTATTAAAACCTGTTCTTAGGACCAATAGTCACATTTTAGGCTCGAGGGCCATTAATAAAAATCTCCTTAACATTCAAATGGCTCTAACATGCGTTAATAGCAGATTACTGGGGCCTAATGGCCATCGTGTGTGATGACACGGTCCGTGAGTAGCAAGGTTCTTGAGTGGGTGTCTGAGCACAGCACCTTGATTATCAGCTTACAGCCCAACCATTTCCGAGCTGGGATGCTTTTAAGAAGAGGCGTGCTTCCTGACATCGGAGCGGGAGACTCCTGAGTTCTTCCTCTAACCCAGTGGTTCTCAACCTTCCTAATGCCGCGACCCTTTAATACAGTTCCTCATGTTGTGGTGACCCCCAACCATAAAATTATTTTCGTTGCTACTTCATCACTGTAATTTTGCTGCTGTTATGAATCGTAATGTAAATATCTGATATGCAGGATGTATTTTCATTGTTACAAATTGAACATAATTAAAGCATAGTGATTAATCACAAAAAAGTATGTAATTATGTGTTTTCCGATGGTCTTAGGCGACCCCTGTGAAAGGGTCGTTCGACCCCCAAAGGGGTCGCGACCCACAGGTTGAGAACCGCTGCACCGATTTAACAACCACGGTGTTCTGGAAAGGGGAGGGGAAACTTGCCCGCAGGCATAAGGTCACCTCCAGCACCTCCAGACGCAGAGGGCCGACCGGGGGACATTGCTCCTCCCCTCTCGGCTTTTAACCGTGCGACGCCCAAAAGGCGGTGGCGAAGGCAGATAGAGGCCGCGCCTGGGAGGCCGAAATGGCCCGAAGGCTTCCCTGCGGGACTCCCGCGTCTCTGGGCCTCGGAGCAGGGGCCCTGGAGCGAACGCTTGGTTCGCCCAGACGAGGTCCGCCGGTCCGGAGACCCGCGGGGCGCGGCGGGGAAGCCTGAGGGCCGGGCTGCGCGCAATCGACGGCGCCGTGGCAGCCGCGCGGCACCCGGGAGGGAATGGGTTCCCCGGTTTCAGCGAAAACTCTGGCAAGTGTGCCGCGTTTCCATTCTCCACCCCGAACCTCGCAGCTGGCACACTAAGCGGGGACACTCTGAAAGCGGGGCCTCCCGTGGCTGCGGGGTGCACACGGGGCCGCCCGGGCCCTCCTCTGCCCGCGGCGCCCCCGGCTGGGCGTCTGCAGTCCACAGAGATGCGGGGCGGCGGGAGTTTCTGGGGGGGCGGCCAGGCAGCTTTCCGGCCGTCTGCGTGGCACCCCGAGAGGACGATCTACGACTGCGACGAGCGGGCCTCGAACCCACGGCTCCCGCGCCCTGCTCGCGGCCGCACGTGGCCGGGTCGCCAGGTCCCCCACGGAGTGGCAGACGGTGGGTGGCGCCCGCCTGGCAGAGGCGAAGGCTGGGGCGCAGGGCATGGGCCACCGCCCTCAGGAGAGGCCCGGGGAGCCCGTGGCCCGGGCGCTCCGTCTTCTCCAACGGCTTTCGTGGTCCCCAGGGCCCCGGGCGGCGGGTGTGGGCGCAGCGGCGCCAGGAGGCGACGAGGCCCTCGAGGCCGCGCTTCTGGCCCAAAACCCCGACCAGGGCTCCCTGCTGGGCGGGCGCCTCACGTCCAAACCCCCTCCCTCCGGTTCCTGGTGGTGAAAGGACGCGGGGCGGAGACAGGCTGGTCTTCAGAGCCGGCGACCTGGCGCCCCCCTGCCTCCCGGGCCGGGCTGGTCCAGGGCCCCCTGCCAAAGTGCACCCACGGGGCCCCGGGGCCTGGCCAGCCGGCTGGAGGGCCAGATCCCCGTGCCAGGCACGGTCACACGGCTGGTGCACGAAGCGTCCGAGCCGGAATTTTGAGTTAGAGTTTTGAACACTCACAGTGCACATTCAAAACTCCCTTCCCCCGCTCCAGTCCTTCTTGGCCACTAATCCATGCCAGTTTGATGAACTTGGAATTCTATCTGGTTAGAAATTTCCAGCCATTAATTTTTATTACTATGGCAGTGCTAAGGCATTTTTTACAATATAGGGTGCAGCTATTTTGAGCAATTTGATATGTACATATTTGTCTAAAAATGAAATTAGGTAATTTTGGAAAAGATCGTATTAATATTGTAAATTGATGCTAGTCTCTAATTGAAATGCATTCTTCAATAGCTCTTATCGCTGATTAAGTTGATTCTATTTTTAATTTTAGTCTAAGTGGGCCACTTGAGGCTTTAGAAGGCTACAAGAACTCAGTCTGTTTGTTAATTACCTTCACCAAAAAGCACAGCCTTTATTTGGTCTTAAAATTGACCATAGATAGGGCCTTCTGATTTTGCGATGGGAGAGAAGTGGAAAACTTCATACAAACATGCATTCACCATTTTCAAGGACAAATAATTAAATTGATTAAAGCGATAATCTTGATTCCTGACCATTTTAAAAGGACACATTGCTCCCCACCCTGTTTTTTTCCTTCATATCTATTGATAAAGGTGTGAAGTATGTAATACACACATATTTGCTAAAAGATGCCTGAGCTGAATCTTTTTTTTCAGGAACTCTTAACCTGTGGTTCAAGCAATTTTGGGGGGATGGTAGTGCATGGGTAGAGGATGGGTGAGTTTTCTCAATTGTACAGAAATTGTTTTTGTGTTTTCAATGAAATTTTTCTGGGCAGAAGATCTGTAGCTTTCATCAGATTCACTAAAGGGTCTGTAACCACCCAGAATGAAGAGCTATGGGTTTTTATGATGCATGTATTGTGGAGGAAGGGTGAACTGGGAGATGGAAACTTGTAGTTCTTGGTAATAATGGGACAAGATGCAACTCCATGAAATTTAAATCTACCCTTAAGTGTTTGAAACCTTGATTTTAAAAAAACCAACAACACAAAGTAATCTAAAAAATTATCTTTATTTCCCAATTCTACCCAGTTAAGCCTAATTTGAATTATTATCCATGAGGCTATTCATATATAACACATTCTAAAATAATAAATGAAATAAACATGAGTTATTTTTAATACTATCTACACATGCAATGGAAAGTAGAAAATTTATGCAAGTAGTTTAATGTTTCAAACCCAAAAGCCCCTTTAACCAAAACAAAATAATCAACAACAGTAACAAAATATTATCTGGCCCTAATTAAAAATGTCAGAAAATTTAGTGTCCATTGGTTCCCTCTTTCTCTTTCTCTCTCTTTCTTTGCACAAACATAAGTTTATCAACCATGCCTGGGTTCTCAAAATGTTCTGTTGAAAAGTTTTTCACTTTTCTTAAATGTTGCTGATTCTCAAAGATGGATGGAACAATACGAGTGGTGGGACCTGCTGACTGGATCAGAAGGAGGACATGGTTATGCCATCCGGCGAGGAATTTAAGGTCACATGGTATAATCACCTGTAGGGGACCCAGTAGAATTTATTTATTTATTTATTTATTTATTTTTTTAAAATATATTTTATTGATTTTTCACAGAGAGGAAGGGAGAGAGATAGTCAGAAACATCGATGAGAGAGAAACATCGACCAGCCGCCTCCTGCACATCCCCCACTGGGGATGTGCCCGCAACCCAGGTACATGCCCTTGACCGGAATCGAACCCGGGACCCTTCAGTCCGCAGGCCGACGCTCTATCCACTGAGCCAAACCGGTTTCGGCGACCCAGTAGAATTTAAATTAAATACTCAGAGGCCTGTCACTGAGAATAGCAGACTGTCCATTTTCCCCTACCCACAATCCCCAGCTTACTTCTAACCTCGACTGAGAGGATAGCTTCCATTAGTGCAAGAGGAAGCATCATCTACCGGCTTATTTAGCATCTGAGTTTTGCTCAGAGGCTTCTATTTAGAGTAACCACTGCAGCAAAGATTCGGATCTGGTCCCTAAAATAGCTTGAACCAGGCGACCTCAGGCAAGTAGACGCAAGATACTAGCAATTTATTTCATATCAGCTCCCAAGCCATCACCAGAAGATAACAACCCTTGGACACCGTTAATCTCTGCTTGACTCAAACTGGTGACCGCAAGGTGAAAGGCAGGGCGTTATCTCTGAGCCAGTCGTGTGGCCTTCCACAGATTGCCAGTTGGGCCAATACAATTGAAGCCTCTTCTCCAGTGGTTACTGTAAAAATTTCATATCCAAAGTCTTTGGTCTTCGTTGGACTGGAAGGTAGGAGGGCTTTATCAAGGAAAATGCCCAAGGGCAAGATGTGGGAGCTTAGAATCCAATACAAATTTAAAAGGTTGAAAAGGTAACTGTGTGTGTTCCTTGCCCAATAAACTTTGAACAACACCACTGTGACTGTGACTATGACTGGGAAAAGCCTCTGGAAATAAATGTTGTTGTTTTTTTTGTCAAACAGCAGAGGGAAAATGCACCTTAAAAAAATAAGTAGCAAAATGCTATCTGGAATCGGTTTTACTGTTTTGAAAATAGCTTTATTTTTACAATCTGTGAGGTCAGTACAGATCACTGTATACTCATTTGGCACCAGTTCAGGGCTAGAAGGGGCAGTGGGAAGTGGGGGGAACAGTGGAGAAAAAAGGAAAGCGGTTTGCTGGTGAACAAAAGCTGTCCTGTGTGTTGATACCTAGAGGGAAACCAGGCTAAGTTACCTACGGGGAACGCCACTATTTGCACTTTTCAAATATATAGAGAGAATAGTTTTAGCCTCATATCCCAGGGTACTCAGCACTAGCCTGAAGTCATAGAAACGTACCTTTCCCGCCTGGTGGAATTATTCTGCCCCTGCTACTCCAATATCCTGGTTGTAATGATTCTGTGTGATTTTGCTAGATGGCTCCAGAGAGGACTGACGAATAAAAAAGTTGGAGAGATTTAAAAATATTGCAGCTACTTATTTTGCTAATATATTTTCTAAGGTCCATGTGTTCAAAGGAGGTTGTTGATGGTAAAAGTAAAACCAAATTATTGTAGGTATTTTTAGCAATAAACTCCTTGGGACAGGATCAAAGATCAACTTGACATGCGCAGAATTTCAGTTGTTAATAAACAATGTCACCGAGACACCGCACAATGTTGTTTCATAACTTCCATTCCTAGACCCTGTGTGTGGTGCCCTAGCTTTTTAGTAACGGGTACTAATATTTGCAAACCCTACTTCTTTGGTTGGTACCTCCTCCCCAAAAGGATAAACTAAATAAACCCAAGCTATAATTACTAATCACAGGACGGGTGCATTGCTTCCAATTGGTATAGGGATATCTCTTATGATAACAAGTCACTGATTGATAAAGTGGTGCAGTTTGTAACATCAGTGATTGTGGGGAAACAGGGCATGAAATAATTAAGTTTGTTACTGCTTAAGGTTTGACTGTGGCTCTAGTGTCTCACTGATATAAGGCTCTAAAAGCATAAAGAGAGCCCTGGTCAGTATTTCTCTCTCTCCTTTTTCCTCTCTCTCTAAAATCAATAAAAGCAGCCCAGCTGGTGTGGTTCAATGGTTTAGCACCAACCAATGAACCAGGAGGTCACAGTTCCATTCCTGGTCAGGGCACATGCCCAGGTTTCGGGCTCAATCCCCAGTGTGGGGTGTGCAGGAGGTAGCTGATTAATGATTCTCTCTCATCATTGATGTTTCTATATCTCTCTCTCCTTCTCCTTTCCTCTCTGAAATCAATAAACTATATAATTAACAATAAATAAATAAATAAATAAATAAATAAATAAATAAATAAAACCTGACTTGCATTCTCTTGATCTAGTTCTACCACATCTTCATGGTGGTGATGCCAAATGTGGGATGCGTTTCCCATATTGAAATGATTTGAATATATCTTAAAATAATAAGCAGGGCATTGGACCAGGTGATGTATCCAAATAAATAAATTTTCTACTTTCCAGAGGTCAGTTTTGCTGTAGGACTAGGATGTCTACATTTGTGTTTCATTGACAACTTGAGTGGATTTGGTGCCAAGGGAGGTCTGTAACTTCCCTTGTGGAAGTGCAGTCTGTGTTCATTCTGCTGTCATTTCTGAATATTTTGAACTTTACTTGCGCTTTGGGTAACTTTACTTCAACTTCATATACAAATGGGTTTGTGTTTTTGGTCTACATTTCTAGCTTTTCTAACATTGTAGAAACCCCCATACAACATTAATTAATGAGATGTGACTTCCAGGTGCTTTAGAAGATGTAAGTCAGTACATTTTTTATTGTTGTTGTTATTTGAGAAATTGGCACCTAGTTTTACCAGGGGAGTAGTTAAGGATAATGTTGATACAGTCAGGCTATCAGGTTGGATTGTCTGGGTTTCAATCTAAACTCCTCTATAGCCAGGTAGATGTTTGTCATTAAGAAGATTATTTAACTCCTCTGTTCCTTGGTGTTCTCACCTGAAAAATAGAAAAAACAATAGTTACTTCCCCAATTGTTGTGAGAATTAAAGAACTTTGCTCAGTGTCTGGTAGGTACTAAGTGCTTAATCCATGTTCCCACCATGATTGTCATTGTCATAGTCAGTCTCTGGTCAGTGACACTGAGTCAGAGTCAGAAGTCTTAATGAATGAATGTTGACTGAATTCATTCTACTAAAGGAATAGGATCACAGATGTAATAGAGAGAATGCAAGAAGAGTGATTAAGCAATGTTGTATAAGTATCAAACTATAGATGTAGCATAACTACATGGCTAAATTCATTTGGTGTTGAGTTGCCTTTGTTACAGAGTCTGTATTTTTTGTTCAACATTTGAAGAAAGCCCAGCCTGTGTGGCTCAGTGGTTGAGCATTGACCTATGCACAAGCGGTCACCAGTTTGATTCCCGGTCAGGGCACATGCTGGGGTTTTGGGCTTGATCCCTGGTGGGGAGTGTGCAGAAGGCAGCCGATCAATGATTTTCTCTTATTATTGATGTTTCTGTCTTTCTCTCCCTCTCCCTTCCTCTTTCTGAAGTAAATAAAAATCTAAAGCAAAAAATAGTGGGAGAGCCCTAACCGGTTTGGCTCAGCGGATAGAGCATTGGTCTGCGGACTCAAGGGTCCCAGGTTCGATTCCGGTCAAGGGCATGTACCTTGGTTGCGGGCACATCCCCAGTGGGGAGTGTGCAGGAGGCAGCTGATCGATGTTTCTCTCTCATCGATGTTTCTAGCTCTCTATCCCTCTCCCTTCCTCTCTGTAAAAAACCAATAAAATATATTTCAAAAAAAATAGTGGAAGAAATCACACATCTTTCAAAATCTGCAAATATATTTGAAAAGAAGGAAGTAAGACAAAAGAAAATTTGACAAGGGGGAAGGTCAAGGTGTAACAAAATAATCTACCCTATTATCTTTAAATCACCCTTCTAGTCCTCTCTATGTAAGATTTAAAATATTTATCCATTACTGCAGCAGTCCCCCCGCTGCCCCCAGCTCCAAGCCTCTGAACACCAGCCTGTTCTCACTGTACTTGAGAATGATACAGGCATCTTCATTTCCACACAATGGAGGCTAATCCAGTCTGTGGGAAATGTCCATTGCCTTCTCCTCATCTCTACAAGCACTGCCAAAACTTGGTTTTAATTTCCTTTTAAACATGGCTCAAAACATAGCTCAACACATTTCACACCCCCCCCCCCCCCCCCCCGTCTTAAACACTGGCATTTAACAAGAAAACTGAGCAAAGTAGTTTAGTAATAACATAATAAAGACCTTGTAAATTGGGCTCTTGGTTTAAAGAAAGAAATAGGAGAATAATTGGGACCCCCCCCCAAAAAAAGACATTTTATGCAAATCAACTGGTATGAATGATGGCAGAAGGAGATCAGAACAGCGTAATGAATTTGTTCAAATGACCTAACTGAAGATGGCAATTCAGCTCTCTAAGGAATTGCAGGGAAAACTAGTAAGTGGCTGGAGGAGCTCATAGCTCAAGAAAGCCTGAACAGGCAAAACGGACCACATATGTAAAGAGCAAAACTTCAGCCACCAGCTTCCACAGTTCAGCACACAGGTCTGTGCAAGCAATTTGTTTCCGGTTGCAAAATCCAAACGTGTCTTCCAGGTCGCAGACAGGGAGGCAAGACATCCCTTGTGATGCCTGCGATGGAGCAAGAGCTTGACAGCTACTGGCAAGTGTCTGAAAAGGCATCACCTGCCAGGCAGGCAGAAGAGTTGTCCAGGGCCACCCAAGGGGCTAATCTGGAGTAAAGAGATACCAACAAAAAGATCCCTCAATGGTGGAAGAGCCAGGCCTACCAGGGAAGTGGCAGAGTCTCGGGTTTGAAATGTTTAAAGGTGGGGAAGGAAGAACTCTTAGAATTAAGCCTCAGGAACTGTCCAGCATTCTGGACTCACAGCTAAACGACCTGATAGGTTCCCACCGATTGTGTACCTTATTGTGTGCTTATTAATCATCACTCTTTTTAAAAAAATTCTTTTGACAGTTGTGACACTAATGGTGTCATTGCCAAAGGGATCTCTGTAGGTTTATACAGGTTTGCATTTGCTCCAAGAGGAAATATAGTTATTTAATAAGAGTCAGTATTTGCCTTGAAGACACCTCAGCTTTGACCTCCTCCGAAGATTGATAGAATAGCCAAGCACATTGCCAGCTCCTCGTGCCTGCTGTAAATTTCTCTAAACAGCAGACACTGTCTGTATTACCAGCAATTATATGAATAACAATATCATAATGTTTTCCTGGCCCCAGAGACATTAAAACAGATGCTAAAATGGCTACAGGAAAGGCTTCTCAGGTGTCATGTTTATTAAAAAGTAAGTTTCCACTTAAACTTTCATTAGGATTTAGGAAAACTAGGACCATCATATGATGTATCCATTCATTATGCAAATATTTGAGGGTCTTCTCTGTACCCGGCAGCCTCCTAGGTCTGGTACACACAAGGCTTCATGGAGCTCACATTATGTTCATGGGAGAACATACTGATGGGTGGTCATAATAGGAGCCGGAAACTTCTGAGTCAGAATGAAAACACTGGTAGGTTTAAAGATGTAAGGAAAGGTAAGTGACACCGGAAGCTTGGTGTTTATCAGCGCTCTAATGAGTGAAACACAATGGAATAAAATGCAGGTGTTCTGACGCTCCATACGCAAGTCTCTGGATGTCCTGGGGGTGTGGAGGGAAGTGGGAGAACATGGAATGCTCCTCACTGAGAACATACCTGGGTCTGTGGCGGCTGAAGCTCCATGTGGTGTCCTGTGTCCTGGCCTTGTTGTGTGACAGTTGCTGCTAACAAGCTTGGCTTTGGGTTGAGCGTCTTTGAAACGACCCCCTCCCTCACCCGCTCCAATTGCCTCAATCAAACGGACCCCTTCAAAACTGGGCTGTTAACAGCACCGCCAAAGTGTCACCGGAACAGGCAAAATCAATCACTTAGTGTTGTCTACAGACATACTGATTGCAAATTAAAGACAGGCCTCTTTGGAAAAGCCAGCCCATTAAGAGACCGCTTAATGTGTAATTACTTCATGCATTTGGAAACTCCTCGGGGCAGCAGCCCAGCCAAACGGCATCAAAATCGAAGACAGATACAGTGGCTGGTGCAGAGTTTCCTTTTGAGTTTCAGATGCAAGAATTCAAACCCAGGGCGGCGTATTCTCACACTCTGGGGCGGCCGTAATACTTAATTATGACTGTCCCCGTGGTGTAAAATGATCTAGGAAAATGTCACACAAGAATTCCTCCAAATTGTTTGTTTCATTACTCTTCCTCCTCCTCCCCAGCCTCTATTTCCTGGCCCTGTTCTTTTCTTTCGTTGCCTTTCTCTCTCTCTTTCCTCTCTCCGAACGGCATTGTGAGGTTGAATTCACCAGGTGTGCAAACTTCCTCCCTCCTCTGACACTTCTTTGGCAGAAAGCGCAGGTCGCCCAGCAGGTATTGTCAGGGTCAAGTTAAAAAATAATAAAACCTGCCAATGCCGATTTCCGTCTCATGGCGCCTGGCATCAGTCGGTTCTCAAAAAGGCTGCTGTGGCTTTAATATTCCCCTTTTTACAGCTGGCGTGGATTTCACAGTCCACCTGAGGCTCACCGCCTTTCTCCCACTCAGGCAGGGAGGATAGAGACAGGTGCAGGGAGGTGACCAGCTTTACTAGTATTCTATTTTGAAAAAAATGAATTGGAGCAGGTACTACTGTGAGTTCTCAAATTTGCATGTCAGTGGCCACTGTTAGGTCCTTGGTTCATTGGAAGTGAGCTGACTTGGTGAAATATTGGAGATTTTTAAACTAATTTCTGTGGTGGCCTTTTAAAACTTAAAACCAGAAGGAAAAGTGGCACTATAAGTAGTGAATTATATGCCAGATAAGGCCAAAGTTCTTCCCTTCTAGTTAAACTTAGAAACTAGTTGATTGTGAGAGAAATAGTACCAGGATATTTTTGTGTTGTTGTCCTCCCTGCCCCCCATCCCCCTCCATGATCTGGTAGTAACTCTACTGGAAATCATCCTACTAGGGGAAAAAGTGGATATACATGTCTTTAAAAACCAGATGTGCCTTAGTGGGTTTGGCTCAGTGGATAGAGCGTCGACCTGTGGACCAAAGGGTCCCAGGTTCGGTTCTGGCCCTGGTCAGGACTCCTGCAGGAGGCAATCAATCGATGTGTTTCTCTCACATCGATATTTCTCTCTGTCTTTCCCTCTCTCTTCCACTCTCTTTAAAAATCAAGGGAAAAATATCCCCGGGTAAGGATTAAAAACAACAACCCACAAAACCCAAAAAATCAGACCTGCTCCGGGCATTAGAAAGCTTTATTTATAAGATATCTAGGTGCCATGGCTCTTCCTGAGAGGGAGTTCCCAGACTGTTCCTCTTCCTCAGAAAGGCGAAATCTGTAGTGACATTACTGAGCCTTACCAACAACCAGTGCTCCCAACACCCTCCCAATGCATTGTTCACATCAAGTTATATAATGGGTTTCTTTATATAGGTTCGTATTTTCTTTAATAATAAAGTGGGATTATGTTTTTTCACTTTCCTTAATTTAGTTTACAAGTTCTTATCTTTTTTCTTTGTCCACTATGAGGCCGGCCTTGTTCACGGTTGACTCCAGTGAAGAAATTCCTGAAGAAAGGAGACAAGGGTATGTGTGTGTGTGTGTTGATGGTGGTATATTTAGAAATTGTAGGGTTTGTAGCTAAGCTCCACTCTCCTCATTCTCCTACTCTTCCTGGGTCAGGTAGGAAGAGGGAATAATGTTCCCAGAGGCTGACCTGCTATAAAAGATGGGGAGTTGTGAATACTTCCACGACATCATTCTGTTGTCTATAGAAACAGTAACGAATGGACCACAGGTGTACATTAGAATGCAATATTGATTAAGGTGAGGGATTTTCTCACAGGTAATACTCTTTTATTTTACAATAACAGATAGTCATTTGCTAAGGAATAAAATAGTTAATATATTTGGAATAATCATTATATTTATTAGGTAGTATTAAACACCACTAATTCATTAGGTCACTAAAATTTATACCAAATATCTAACAAATTATAATGTTAATGGAGAGATAAACAAGTGTATTGCAGAAATCTTTGTTATTTTCTTTTTCTTCTTTTTACAAAAAAAAAGCACTGCTATATACAAAATATTATCTATGCTTAAACATCCCAGGATGGGGCAAGTGATACTACTATCAGGGAAAAACTGCTTCCCCTCAAGTTAATGGCTGATACGATGCTCTAACTCCCATTAGCGGTCCATTCCCATTTCTTCAGTTTAGATGAGCTCACCCATAAAACTGGTTTTGGTTGCTGCTTCCACACTACCAGTTCCATCTGGAAAATGTGACCAGTGATTACTTTATCACAGAGTGCAGTGGAAATCAGAGAGAGGTGACAATTCACCTCTATCAGCATCACATTCACGTATATGTATATGTTTTTGTAACAGGCACGCACAAACACCCTTATTTTTTGGTTGACATGTCATGTGTCCTTGTCATCTCATTATGTAGGATAAATCTTCACAGGATTTCACTTTAAACTTATTTTTATCCCCTCAGTGCCTAGCCCAGGACTTGGAATATGGCAGGTGCTTAATAAAAAAAGTTGTTGATAGGTAATGATGAATCTAGCAACCAAGGACAAGGCCAGAGGGCATTTATCTGTCTGTTTGGCCCTTCTCTATGTTGATAGAGCCCTTACTTTGGTCCCTTATCTGGTCCCCTTGCTCTCTACCTTTCAATCTGTTGGTTCATGCTATTAGATTTAATTACAAACCAGATTTAGAACACATAAGGGCTACAGGATAAAGGCTTAACATCTTAGCCTGACATTTAAGTATCCACAACAGTGCTTTTCAAAATTTAGTGTGCATGCAAGTCACCTGGGGGTTTCACCAATGCAGATTCTGATCTGGTAGGTCTGGGGTTGAGGCCCCAAAAGTTTTAAGGATCTCCCAGGTAATGCAGATGCTGCTGGTCCCAGGACCACGTTATAGCAAGTTGCTACAACACTTGGCCTGGTCCAGGTGTTCAATGCCTTTTTAGCTTCATCTCAACTTACTCCCCACCCTCCACTCTACGTTCTAGCAAAACTGTTGTTCTTGGCATTCCCTGGCAATTCTCCGACTTGCGCTTTCATTCATGTTATACCCTTTCTGCATGCTAAACCATTACCCATCCTTGCAGACAGCTCAAATATCACCATCTCTGTGAAGGCTCCCAGCTCAGTCGCCCTCCTCCTTGGCCAGCTAATCCCTCTGTCTACCAAGTTCTCACAGCTCTTTGCTAGTTCTGATATTTAGCACTTATTACAAGTTATCATAATTGTTTGTTTACATGATTGTCTTTCTAGCTAGATCATGAGCTACACATTGCAGGGGGCCAGGCCTTATCTATCTGGTAGTCTCAGTACTGGGTACAGAGCACAGCACACACAATAGTTCCTTCTCAAACACTGGTTGAAGCGAATTGAACTGGATTTCTCATTATTGCTCTTTTGCAGAAGACCTTCAATGATGAATGTTTTGAGACAAAAATATATCTTGACGGAGTTTATATATTGAGGGGGAAGTCACAAAGGATCATCATAATATAATAATGTTATGGTCAGCTATGATAATAGTTAATTCTAATTACTATTAGTGATTGCTATTATTTATCTATTGAATGCTCACAATGCACCAGGCACTGTGCTAATCACTTAGATATAAGACTTCATTTAAATTTTACTTCTTACTTTCTAGATAAGGACATAGACACAGAATTTAGAGGGTAGGTCCAATGCTGTAGCCCCAGGAATGGCGGAGTTGGGATCGGAAGCCTGACTCTTCGATCCAGTCTGTGTTCTAAGCCTTTTTTATTCTGATGCTTGTGCCTTTCTGCCTAGGGAATCTGCCAGTTATATGTGCTCTCATTGCAGCAGGGTCCCCCTCCAGGGCAGGGACCCTACTCCCTTTCTGTGCCTTGGACTCCTTGGCAGTCTGGTGATGCCCATAGACTCCACAGAATAATATTTTTAAATGCACTAAAGTCATAGAATTACAAAGGAAACCAACTTATATTGAAATGTAGGTATCAAAACAATAAAAATCAAAGGTGTGATATAGTAACACGTGCCCTTTGTCCCAGTTTTATTGACATGTTTATGTATTTGCTGTTCTTTATCAATGGCATTAATAGGATTCTAGCTATGAGTCTGATAATGACTTTAATTTTGAAGTATTGATGGGCCTACACAGTATTTTGAGATACCTGCAACAGCTGAAGTATGATGAAAATATCTGCGATTTCTCTATTCTTAAGACAAAGTCGCAGGTATTGTTTAAGATACTGTAATATGTTGCCAAAATTTACAATGGAAGAAAATACTAAATTTCCATAAGTGGTTTGTGCAATTAAATATGTAAATTTTTTCCATCCAATTTCATGGACCCCCAGAATTCTATGCATGGACACCTTGGGTATGTATATGGTCCTGTGAACTTCTAGGGAAAAGGGATTTTCTATCTTTATTTTTTAATTGCCAATTTTATTTATTTATTTATTTCATTGTATTTTTTAATCTACCTTTTTGAAGAGGTTGGAATGTCCTTAGACAGAAGTCAGTCAGGTAGAAAAAATTGTCATATATGCACAGAAATCCACAAAATCAGTGGCAAGAATATGCAGAGAAGGATAATGAAGGGGGTGAGGGGGACGAGGAGGAAATTGACAATGTTAGATCCCTGCAACAGGTAAGCAGCTCTTCCCTTGGAGGGTGAACCCAGAGATTTTTCAGAAGTGGGAGAAAGCATGCTTGGAGAAATCTTACAGTGTACATCCAAATCTTAGCAGTTGGAGGGAATTCTGTCGTTGTCCCCAGGAGGAAGAGACACGGTGTGGTAGTACTGTGCTGAGGCTCTGTGCCTGGAATCATCATGTGATGGTCAAGGGGGCAGTGTCCCCATCTCTCCCTACCATACGCACTGGTGTATGGCAGGAGTCTTCAAACCCCACTAACCTCTGCCTACATAGACTGATTCCAATGGGAACAAACAACACAGTGTACGCCCAAACCTAGTGTACATCTTTATTGACTTGGAAGAGATAGGCACGCCAAGGCTTGGAGGCACAGGTGGTGTTTTGATCACTCGAAATTGAAAGCTTGTCATGCCAATGGCATCAAATGCCTCCATTCGGCATCCAAGTGTACTAAAATCTGATCCCTTTTTCCTCTAGGGCAGCGGTTCTCAACCTGTGGGCCGTGGCCCCTTTGGCAGTCGAACGACCCTTTCACAGGGGTCGCCTAAGACCACCCTGCATATCGGATATTTACATTACGATTCATAACAGTAGCAACATTACAGTTATGAAGTAGCAACGAAAATAATTTTATGGTTGGGTCACAACATGAGGAACTGTATTTCAAGGGCCAGAAGGTTGAGAACCACTGCGGGCCTTCACTCCCTTTATATTCTTGGAAATTAGACCTACCAAAATTATTTGCCCACTCCCACATCATACTTCTTTGCAAATCCCAACACCAACAATGCCCTTTCTCTTATCCCAATCCTCAAACCCTGCCGGGGTCCAGCCCCAGCGGGTCCAGGGGTCCCCAAAGGTGTTGACGGAGTCGGCGAAGAAGGAATGACACGGGGACAGTGTTCAGTTGATCAGCAGCCTAGCCAGGATCTCCAGCCCGGATCTCCAGAGAGGTTCTGCTTCGGATCTCCAGCGAGGTTCTGTAGCCATGTTCCCTCACTAGGTTCTCCAGCCAGGTTCTGTCCAGGCTCTCCAGTCAGGTTCAGTGTCCAGGTTCCAGTCAGGTTCTCCTGCCAATCTCTGTAGTCAGGTTCAGTCCAGGATCCCTTGCCATGTTCTCCCGCTAGGCTCTGTCTCTAGGCTCCGAGGCCAGTCCCCGTCCAGGATCCTCTGGCATGCTCTCGCCAGCGAAGTTCTTCTGTCTCTAGGCTCCGTGTAGGTTCTGTCTTCTGAATTCTGTCTCCTGAGTTCTGTGTTCTGAGTTCTGTGTGTTTCTGTCTTGTTACAACTGTATTTATACCAGTTGATTCAATCCTATCAATCTCTATTACAAAGGTTAGGGCGTTTCTTATCTCCATTCCAGGGAGAAAAGATTATGTAGTTTAAGCATGATTGTTCATAGTTAAAGGGATTAATTACCCGCCTGGCACTTAGTTGAGGGGTTTTATTCCCTCCCTAACTTCAGGGGAAAATCCCTACCTGGGGATTTAACCTTTCTCGGAGAGGTGACCTTGGTTAAAACACAGCGCCAAGAAGGTGAGCAAACATATTAAGAACTGTATGCCATATATGCCAGGTCCCTTGAAACAGCAAGGATGGACCCGCTCCCGGCAAAACCCTACCATCCTTTTAGGCTCACCCCAAATTCTGTCTCTTCCAGGAAGATTTTCCTATGCCTGTCTGTCACAGCCCCTCGGCTGCAAGCAATCTCTTCTACTCTGGAGCTTTCGTAGCACTTTATCTATATCTTATGATATGTACTTTTCATCATGTTACTGTGGACAATAATAGTTGTGGCCTTTAAAAAAAAAAGACATACTGGACAAAGTGCCCAGTAATGGCAGGAAAAGCAGAATAAGGAGTAAAAAACAATACTCATGGCTGTTCTAATACTTCTATAGCAATCCACAGAATGTGAGTAATAAAGTGAACTTGGAGTATTAATTTAAGTTGTAAATACAGGGATGGGCAAAAGTAGGTTTACAGTTGTGAGTACACAGGACAGAGTTTATTCTTGTATTAGTAATTATTGCATTATTTATTTGTATTACAATTGTAAACCTAATTGCACAGGCATCACCTAAGCAGTATGATAGGATTATAAATGGAATGTGGCACATAAAATATATTCGGCCAAGAAATAAAACAAATTTCCATGAGAAGTGGTGGGGAAATTTAAGAAGATACATAGTATATATCCACTTGGAGTGATGTGATGAGAGCCCCACTCCCCCTTATGAAGATTACTGTGGTGGCAGCTGAAGGATGGATTATAGCAGAGAGCAATTTAAGGCAGAAAGACCAGTTGGCAGGTATTTAAATAGTCCAAGTCAGATATAATAAATACCCACTTAGGACTTCAAGGTTTCATGTCTAGGTGCCTAGCGGGATGATGATGTCTTTAAGAAGAGTGTGTAGTGAAAGGATTTGGGGGGCAAGTCACAGGATAAAAATGGTATTGGCATTAAGAGCTCTCGGGTTCAGGAAAAGTGAGAGACTCCCAACCAAGGAATAAACATTAAATGCAACTGTAGCCCTAGCCGGTTTGGCTCAGAGGATAGAGCATCGGCCTGTGGACTGAGGGGTCCTAGGTTCAGTTCCAGTCAAGGGCACATGCCCGGGTTATGGGCTCCATCCACAGTGGGGGGCGTGCAGGAAGCAGCTGATCAATGATTCTCTCTCATCATTGATGTTTCTGTCTCCCTTTCCCTCTCCTTTCTCTCTGAAATCAATAAAAATATATTTAAAAAAATAAATAAATGCAACTGTAGACTGAATTAATAGAAATACAATGTCCGGATCTTAACTGCAGAATTGCAATTGGTCCTGGGTCACACTTTATGGAGGATTTTTATAAAGATGGTGACTTGCAGATTCTCTCATTTGAAGAACACTGGAAGAAACTTGGATATTTAAAACTGAAGAATGTGCCCTGGTCAGTGTGGCTCAGTTGGTTGGGGCATCGTCCCATGCACCAAAAGGTGATGGGTTTGATTCCTGGCCAAGGCACATACCCAGGTTTTGGGTTTGTTCTTGGATGGGGCACATTTGGGAGGCAGCCAGTTGATGTTTCTTTCTCACATTGATGTTTCTCCCTCTCTCTAAATATTAGTAATAAATAAATTCATAAAAAGTAAAACTGAAGAGGTAAATAGGGAGAATATAACCACTGTCTTTATATATATGAGACACAGAAAAAGTAAAGGAGGAATTAATTATACCTGGTATTCTGAAGTAAGGTGGTAGGGTGCTGATAGATGGAGTTACAAGGTGAATTTTTGGCTTATCCTAAGAAATGATTTAGTAACAACGAGAGACGCCAAATAGTGGGGAAAACAGACTTGCAGAGCAGTGAGCTCTTATATGTGAATGAATCAAGCAGAAACAGGGTGAAACTTGGGTCATATGTTTTGTAGAGGAATTTCTACAGTCTATGGAAGGGAGGTGGAATTACAGGATGTTTAAGAGGGCTTGCTCCTCTAAAAGGTTCAACTCCTTTTCTCCAAAGAAACCTTCCTTATTTGGTCCTGCCCTGGTGGGAGTGAGCCCTGTTTCCTGTGCTCATGAAGCACCTGGGGCTACCCCTGTCACACTGGTACCCCACCTTGTGGTAACAGCTTCTCCGTCTTCCTCATCAGGCTGCATCTCTTTGAGGGTAGGGATTGTCTTGTACCTACACATGCTCAGTACAGAGTATTAGCATTCAGCAAATGATTGTCAAATATTGAGAAATTAAATGAATGAAGGGGATATAGGTTCAACTACTAAAAAATGTGGGCAAACGGAGCTAAAGCTGGGAGGTTTCCGTTTGCAAAATTACCTGCAGTGGGAAAGTCACATGCAGATAAATCCCAGGCTTCCTTCCCCTCTTCTTCCCTAGTTGCAGACTCAGTCATCAGAAATGCGAGGGAGTTTGATCATAACGGAATGACATCATCTTATCTGAAAAGTCAGAGCGTGCTTCCAGGGTAGCAGAAAATCAAGGGATTTTAGAGTTGCATTTGATTTTTATTTAATTAGTGAACATCGAAAAGCATAAAACACCAGTGGCTGTTAAAAGTTTAATAGCTAGAAACATATCAAGGTACCTATAGAAAAGAACAGTATGGAGTCAACTTACACAGCTTGTGAGAAGTTGAGCACCATGTTATCACACTCACATTCCGGGGAAATCATCTGACACCGCAGGTGGTTCTCCCCAAAGATCCACTTTCCCATCTATCCTTTGATGGTACTTGCACAATGATTACCGTGCCCATAGTTGTCAGTCTATGTTAATGCACAATGTTGCTGCAATCCATATGGAGCTGAAATATACGGTTCCCTCGGTAGAGATGGTCCAAACATAGCTAGTGCCTGGAATGCACGGAGATGCTCCTTCCTGCTGGGTTGCCTTCAAACACATGATGTAGAACAGCTGCCAATCACATCCTGGAACATGTCCTATGTGCACCCACCACCCAGATGTGGAATGGAAAGCTCCATTCTCTCCTTAGATTTATGCTGGAGCCTATGAGAAATGGCACTTATTTACAGAGGAAAGAGGCAGAAGTCTTCATACAGGGAGAGGAGGCAGTATATTGCTTTCCAGCACAGTTCGGTGGCAGAGCTCTCTGCTGTCCCCCTGACCTCTAAGCAGTCCTGGACACTTCTTGGTGCTCAGCGCACACTCAGGTCAGTGTGGTGCATGTTGATGCATGTTGTCTTAGAGATTACAGGCCGCAAAGAGAGTTATTCCATCATAAGTGGGTAGTTGTAACTGTAATGGGAGTCATTATAAAGGAGGTAAATGAGGTACCTACTGCAAATGTAAAGGTTTCTTATCTTAACAACATAGTAATTGTAACCATGACTGAGAGCGAAGATAAACAGATCCTGACATTAATATTAACACTGTTTTACCAGCCTGAATGGAAACATATTCAGCTGTCACTTGATTAATTTTCATTAATAATAAAAGAAAAGTCTTACATGTCTAAATCCCCTACTATATTTGCATTGTCGATATTGACACTGCAGATGGACCAGTCTGCTCATTCATCTAATTCATCTTAAATCACCCTATCATAAGAGACTAAAGAAAGGATTTCTGTGAAACATAGGACTATATATGTGTGCCTGTGCTTGTGTACATGTGTGGTCCATGTTTGTGTGTGTGCACATGTATGTATTTATGTTTGAAGGATGCTATTAACTATATGAGACATGGTCTTAAAAGCTCAAGTTTCAATGTGTTAAAGGTTACATAAACTGAAGTGTATCAATACTGCAGTGGAAACTAAAGCCTTTAGCACATCTGTACTTAGCAGTCTCTATCTGACTATCCAAAACAAGCGAACATGTGAATGTACTTATGGGTCTCATTCCACTCATATCTTCATTCCTCCCCTGCCCCCACACGTATTCACTATGAATAAAATTAATATCAAGATGGTGAAAGGGAGAACTCAAACTAAAAGAGAAAATTTCCCCCTTGCACATTGTCTTACACTTCAGGGAGTGTTAGAAAGCAGGGCTGTTTCCTATTCTCCACCAGGGATGGACAATTTAGTGAGCTGATAGTGGTGAATTCTAAGGAGAGATTTAATTCCTAAGGCCAAGGAATTTAAGCAGAATGGGCATCTTTCCCTGACAAAATCCCCAAGATGGTCACAGACATCCAAGTTTGACCTCTAGTTAACTTTGAGCTCATCGAAAATTTGGCCTAAGAGGATGCCAGAGAGGGAACTCAAGGGTCTGTTGCCACTCAGCTACATACGGACCTGAGGACTCTGAGCTGCCAGCTTTCCATGTGAGGAAAGTCGGCAGTGGAGAGTGGGACCGATGCGGATTTAAGAGTGTTCCAGTAACACTTATGTTAGACATGTGGGGCGCTCTCATCTTGTCTGTATGGGTCTAAGACAAGCACACTCCAAGTCAGTTTGCAGATTGCCCGGAGGGCTAGAAGTGCCACCGTGGATTTTTCTGTATGAGCAGGATATTGTGGCCATGATCAGCTTAAACTTGGCTAACGAGGAAGTATCCCAATAAAAAAAAATTTGGCAGAGGGTTTAAGTCAGCACTCATGAATTTAGAAGTGATGAAAAGGAAAAGCTACCATGACCATCTCAAAAGCAAAGATAACCAGAAGAAACCATGATGCAGGTTACCTGCCTGACATTTGCACTGATGTGCAAGAGGCGCAGAAGGGATTAGGACTCTAGGATGGATGGTCACAATCCTCACCTCAAGAGTTCACTCAAGCCCCACTCGTGGCAAATTCTCTATTAAGAGCGGAAAGGGAAACGCAAAAACACCTGTTGGTACACTTTCCCTAAGCGGCGTTTTTGTCTTTCAAAAGACCAAATCCAGGCTGAATGTGAGGTTTCCCCGGTGGAAACAGAGCAGGCCGGTAGCACCTTTAAACACTTCCCTGTTTTTCCAGCAGCCAAGGGAGGTGAAGCCCACAGAGAGCGGCGAGGGCGGCACCAGGAAGGCCCTGCAGAGGTGCTTCATTAACCCGATTAAGCAGGTGGATGGAGAGGGCCTCGCTGATAATTTACACCTTGCTAATGAAGCGTGTGACTCTTAATCTCCTCCAAACAAGATACACTCATGAAACTCTGGTGCAAGGAAAGGGGAAATTAATTAGGTGAAAAAACTATGAGATTATAGCAGAGGGATTCCTGCAAGGCAACTGTAACCCGGGTGGTTACTCATTTTAGCCTGTCTGAAATTAATGGCTGAGCTGTCAAGTAAACAAGTTGTGGCACATTTTGGGCTTGTGAGAAGTTCAAAAGCAGCGCCTCGTTTCGTATCTGGTTTTACAGTTCGTGTGTCTTAGAAATTCGCTCTGATGGAAATGGTTGCTCTGATTTCTAGTGAGTAATATTAATATGTTCAACTTATTACTACAGCAATTATAGTGAAAGTATTTTAAAAGATTCATTCATAGATTACCTATAATTTTAAAGTGTCAATTTGCAAAGTAATTCTTTTATCTAATACAAGATGTGAAAGAATTTTGTGTCCTGAAGAGAAACATTTTATTTCATATTTATTTCCTTTTCCAGGTATATTGAGATATGATTAACATATAGCACTGTGTATGTTTAAGGTGTAGAATGGTGTTAATTTTGATACACTTATGTTTTGCAAAAATGATTTACCACTGTAGGGTTAGCTAACATTTGCACCATGTCACATAATTACCATTTTTCTTTCTGTAGTTAGAGCAAGAACATTTAAGATATACTCTCTTAGCAACTTTCAAAGGTATAATACACTATTATTAACTACTAGAGGTCCAATGCATAAAATGCATGCAAGAATAGGCCTTCCTTCTCTGGGCTGCTGGCACTGGCTTCCCTCTGGCACCCGGGACCCAGACTTCCCTCACAGCCTTGGCTTCGTCCAGAAGGTCGTCCAGAAGGATGTCCGGTCTAATTAGCATATACACTTTTATTATTATAGACTAGTTGCCCAGTGCATGAAATTTGTGCACGGGGGCGTGGTGTCCCTCAGCCCAGCCTGCACCCTCTTCAACCTGGGACCCTTGGGGCTAAACTGGCAGTTGGACATCCCTCTCACAATCCAGGAGGGCTGGCTCCTAACCACTCACCTGCCTGCCTGCCTGATTGCCCCTAACCACTCTGCCTGCTGGCCTGATCGCCCCCAACTGCCCCCCCTACCTGTCTGCTCACCTCCAATGGCCCTCCCCTGCCAGCCTGATCGCCCCTAACTGCCTCTGCCTTGACCCCGCCACCATGGCTTTGTCTGGAAGGACATCCAGAAGGTCTCCCAGAAGGTGTCCTGGTCTAATTAGCATATTACCCTTTTATTAGTACAGATATTCACTATGGTGCACATTCGATTTCTAGAACTTATTCATCTTATACCTGGAAGTTTGTACCCTTTGACCAACATCTCTCCAGTTCTCTCACCTAGTAACCACTATTCTGGCCTCTGTTTTGGAAAAGAAACATTTTAAATGACTAGTTAGAATTATTACATGAATGGTATTATCAACTTAAGTCCTAAATTCATTTATCCACCCCCCTATTCATCTAGTCAGTCAAATATCATTTCTCCACCAGGTGTTGAGCACTGGGCTAAGTCACAAGGACCCAAGACAAAAGAGAGAAAGTTCCTGGGCTCAAGGAGTACATTGTTTAGAAGGGACAACAGGCATCAAGCAATTCATGCAAGGGGAGGAGCACAGTGCAGTGAGGAGGATGTGTTCATTGCTGCCTGGTGTTAGGGTGACGTAAGAGGAGCTGTCTCTCAGTGTGGATGAGGTTGGAAAGCTACTTTCAGGCAGAAGGTACTCAGAGGCATTAAGTTATGGAATGTCAGGAGATTTAGGGGAATGACAACTGCTTTGGTACTGCTGAGTTGGGGGTTGTGTATGCAAACCTATGTTTTCTGAGCTCTTTTCTCTGGGCAGTGGAAATCCCATGGATCCTGGGAGTTTACAGTCTAAATGTAAATGGTGGATTATAGGAGAGAACGACTAGAAGCAGGGAGATGACTTCAGTCAGTTGCTCAAGTTGTGCTGAGCGGTGATAAGGGCAAGGGTGGCTCTAGGACTGTGTGGCTGTGGGGGTGATGGGATGGCAGCCAACTCGAGAGATTTAGGAGGTAGAACATAGGTGATCACTAAAACTGTGTGACACATAATAGAAACTCAACAAGTAGCTAGTGAATGAATGAATGAATGTGCTTTTTTGGTTTCTATAATTAGAAACCAAAAATGTGCTTTTTTGGTTTCTGTTCTATGGTTGCAATTTCTTCACTTAGCCCTCTGAAAATATCCTATATAATAAAGAGCTAATATGCTAATCAGACCAAACAGCAGAGCAACCTTCCGGACGACCATCCGGACCACCTTCCAGACAAAGCCAGGGCTGCGAGGGCCAAACCCCTTGCACAAATTTTGTGCATCCGGCCTCTAGTTAATTATAGTTGTTTTGGAAGTCATTCCCTGACCCCACCCCCTGCTCCTTCCTTGCCTCATCTGTTTCCTCTGAGTTTTGTATTTCTATATAATTATCTATAGTAATAAAAGTGTAATATGCTAATTAGACCAGACAGCTGAACGACCTTCCAGACATCATTCTGGACGTCCTTCCGGACTAAGTCACGGTGGCGGGGGCCGAGGCAGAGGTGGTCAGGGGCAATCAGGCAGGCAGGCAGAGTGGTTAGGGGAGATCAGGCAGACAGGCAGAGTGGTTAGGGGCGATCAGGCAAGCAGAGTGGTTAGGGGTGATCAGGCAGGCAGAAGCGTTTGGGGTGATCAGGCAGGCAGAAGCGTTTGGGGTGATCAGGCAGGCAGGCAAGCGTTTAGGAGCCAGTGGTCCCGGATTGCCAGAGGGATTTCCAACTGCCAGTTTAGGCCCAATCCCACAGGGCCTAAACAAGCAGTCGAACATCCCCTGAGGGGTCCCAGATTATGAAAGGGTGCAGGCTGGGCTGAGGGACCTCACCTCCCCGCCCCCCCCCCCCCCCGCACAAATTTCATGCACTGGGCCTCTAGTAGAAGTATAATTACATAAACTATATATATATTTTCTATAGTTTGTTTAGTCCGCATCTTCAATGCAGAGGCTTTTATCAAAAGTAGAGTGTGTCCTAGCTGGTTTGGCTCAGTGGATAGAGCCTGAGGACTGAAGGGTCACAGGTTCAATTCCGGTCAAGAATGCATGCTTGGGTTGTAGGCTCGATCCCCAGTGCGGGGGGGGGGGGGGGGGGTGTTGCTGGAGGCAGCCATTGATGTTTCTATCTCTCTCTTCCCTATCCCTTCCTCTCTGAAATCAATAAAAATATATATTTTTTAAAAAGTGGAGTGATCCTGCCTCAGCCAGTGTTGCTCACTGGTTAGAGTGTCAGCCTGCAAACCAAAGGGTCTTGGGTTTAATTCCCAGTCAAGGGTATGTATCTGGGTTGCAGGTTTGATCCCCACCAGTTAGGGCACATTTGGGAGGCAACCAATTGATGTGTCTCTTTCACATCAATGTTTCTCTCTCTCTCTCTCTCTCTCTCTCTCTCTCTCTCTCTCTCTCTCTCTCTCCCTCCTCCCCTTCCATTCTCAATGCAAAAAATATCCGCAGGTGAGGATTAACAACAACAAAAAAGTGGCATGATCCTGGCATGTTCATTCAGGTTTAAACACAAGCACTAAAAGCCAAAGGAAGCTTCATGTACATAGGCAGAGTTTTGTTGGCGATTGGGGATGACTGGATGTGACCTGGTCTTTATATTTGGGGGCCCTACACTTTTGGTAGTTTTCACCAGAAGATAATTAAGTTTCACCGGAAGAATTTTCTAATTTCCTGCCTGCTGGCATGAACAGGGGTGATATTCAGCTGTGATATACACACTACTGCAGCCATACTGGTTATTACTATATTGAAACTCTTGGACTAGTGGCATATAGTCACTGCCCTGAGCTCCCAACTGCCCCATCACTCTAGCCACCCCAACTCTTCCAAGCTCCCCTCAACCCCCCACAACCTAGCAACTAAAAGGTAAAAGCCTGTAGGACCTTGACTCAATGCTAAGGCCAGTGTCTGCTCCAGCTGGTTGGTGTTCGTGCTGCACTGGCTGTATTTAACATCTTAAGAATAGGGCATACACCTGGCCTTCTGAAAGAGCAGGAAAGGGGGTTGGGTGGTCCTGATTCCACATAAAAACTGTCAATCATCCCCTCCATCTTTCAGTGCAGCATTTCACCTTTGCTCTCCTCCTTGCCTCGTGAGCCCATGTCCATGGCTGGAGTGCCCCTGGTTTGATTTCTCCAGAGTCACCCTCCGATTTCCCGCTAGTGTGAGAGAGGGCTGGTCACTTGGTTCCTGTATGGGATATGCAAGACTATATTCTTCAGTGTAAAAGGTCCACCCCAATTTACTCTTTTTAATAATATCTGGTGTCATCCCGACCCCATCTTGGGTTCTGTGGCATAAATCCGCTTGCTCTTGTTTTTGTTGTTGTTTGTCTGTTTTGTTAATCCTCACCTGAGGATATCTTTTCCATTGCTTTACAGAGAGTAGAAAGGAAGGATGGATGGATGGATGGATGGATGGATGGAGAGAGAGAGAGAGAGAGAGAGAGAGAGAGAGAGAGAGAGAGAGAGAGAGAGAGAAACATTGATGTGAGAGAGACACATTGACTGGTTGCCTGCTGCATGTGCGCCGACTGGGGGTGGGGAACGAACCTGAAACCCAGGTATGTGCCCTTGAATGGGAATTGAACCCTGGACCCTTCAGTGTGTAGGCTGACACTCTAACCACTTAGCACACCAGCCAGGGCACTCTTGTTTTATTTTGATCTTGGCCTTTCCCGTCTGCAGGTACTGATAATTGTACTTTTCCCATTTTGCTGAGTCTGTTACTGTGTGGCCATCTGCTTTCCATCTTTCAAACTTTCTGGACATTTTGGCAGTAGACTCTCATGGATATTAGTGATTCTTGGTGCTATCTTCCAGTCACTTTAAGCTGTTTGGAAGAAAAATGTTACCTTAATTAGTCAAGACTCAATGGTTTTATAGAAAAGAAACCAAGGTAAACTGCTTTAAGCAACAGTAGGAAGAATATTTCAGGATTCAGGGGTTTTCTTTCTGAACCAAGGGTGTGGACCCTGAGAAGAAAGATTCATTTGATTTGAACCCCGAGAAGGAATTTTCTGAGATGGACTCTCCATGGTCAACCAGGGCCCACATTTTACGAATAATAAGAGTCTAGCGGTCGTTTGCTGAGAGGCTCCTCACATGCTCTGTAAACCAGGAAAAGCTCAGACTGGACTCTTAGTTTCCAGAACTCTGCTGGGCTGACTTACATCAGCTGAGTCAACCAGGGAAGCCCTGGTTTTATCTTTCAACCAATGAACCAAAAAGTGCCTCATCCAATCAGAGCTGCACAATTGTATCTACATTTGCATCTATACTGACCAATCAGAACGGCTCTATAATGACCAATCAGAACTGCATGATGCAAACTAATAAGAACTGTCTGCATTTGAAAATCTCATTTGCATAAAATTGGACCAACTGGGAACCTGGTGGGGGGCAACTTTCTCTATAAAAGTGGCCTCCCCCCTGTCTCAGTGGAGCACTTGGAGCTTCCACTGGAGGCTGGGGCTGTTTCCTAGGTTTGCAAACTGTTTTACCTGAAGAAGTCTCTCCTTTTTTGCCTTTTTTTTGGAATTTCTGTTGACTCTTGAACCGAAAGTACAAAAAAGCCTCTGGGTTTTCTGTTTCCTTTACTTCTGGGTAATTTTTCTTAATTCCTTTCTTTTTCTCTGACACTCTATCTCTGTGGTCCATGCGGTGAAATATGGCGCACCTGCTATGATTTCCAGGCACCAGTGGAATTTAGCTTGCTGCCTCTCCGACTCAGTTCCAAAGCTGAGGAAGGAATTAATTGGCCTCCCAGGAGACAGGTGATCCTCCCACCTAAATCCAATCAATAAGGATCCTGGTAGGCCGTGGAGAGCAAGCCCTGTTACCATGTTGATAGGTGGAGCAGGAGAACTGTTTCTAAAACTGAGGGGAACTGTTTATAAAACTGAGGGGTCCACTGCAAGCCAGGCAGACACCCCAAAAGGTATCAACTAGGACAGAGGGGGAAGCATCAGTTCTTTTCACCAAGTTCCTTTACACTTCCCTTCCTCCAACTTCTTTAGGGAGGACAGAGCGGTAGGGCCTGGGAGGCCTGCACCGCCGCCCTGGAAAGTTGCTGCAGCTGCAGTCAGATTGGACCTGGAGCTCGGGCACCGCAGCAGGGGCTGGACTCTCCTGGGTCCTTTGCAGCCAGACTGTGGCTCTGTCTCCTGAGAAGAGCAGCCTGTGCTCCTGCTGTCTCTTCCTAGGAGGACTCTGGTCGGTTGCCCAGGGAGCCTGGGTCAGCTGCTCGTCCCAGCCTGCGGCCAGGACCTCACTTCATTTGTCTTTTTTAACTTCCTCCGTTTAGAAAGGGAAATATTGATCGAGATCCACTTAGAGAATTTATCAAATAAATATGGCAACATGCACACACCGCGGACTATGTATCAAGTCCCACTGCATATTACCTGCCAAGTAAGAAGTTTATGCATTAGGGCCCCATCTCCCAAGTGACAGAATTCATTTTTCTAATGAAATGTTTATTGAATAGGGCAAGAGCAAGCAAGCCCATGTGCTACTTATGCTAATCAGCATTTGATAAATAGAATGCAATTTTCTCTTTAATCAACCTAGTGCCCATCATGTTCAATTAGTGACAGTCCACGCAGGGCTGGAAGGAGGCGATCAGCAAATGCTCTTCAGGGATCTACAACCCACTGGTTCGACACCACCCAACACCATGCAAATGACCTCAGAGTTAAGAGGGGCAGAACTCGCAGGCCTTTAATCCATGTCTAGTCCTTTCTGTAGATATAGGAGCCATACTGCATGCAGCATGAAATTCCTTTGGAATTGCAGTCCTTTTGAAATGAAGTTATAATGATCGTATTATATATTGACTGGTTTTATAATAAAAGCTGTGAATCACTGAAATAGAATGTACTTTTCAAATGATACCTTATTTAAACACTGTATGGCTGCTAACAGCAAAATAAGAATTAAAATAAAAAGATGGATGCCCTTATTTTTTATTCTAACACTAGAGACCCAGTGCATGAATTTGTGCACGAATGGGGTCTGGCCAGCTCACCCTGATCAGGGCCGATTGGGCTGGGTGGGCCAGGGGGAGGGGCCACAGGCAGTTGGCCGGCTGGCTCCGAGCCTTGGTTGAACTCCCCATGGAACTCCCTGGTGGAGGGGAAAATTTGCATGTTAGCCTTTTATTATATAGGATTTCTGGCCTTTAGAATGGTCCCTGCTGCAAATATACTGAACTATATAGAGTGGGTGTGGTCTGCATATACAGCCAATGGTACTTAATCACTCCTCCAAACTTGTATTACTATCTGGTGGTTTTCTTTGAAACTAGCCCTGAAGAACAAACATAAGTGTTCATTCCATTTTAATAAAATGTTCACAGATTGCTTTTCCCCCTATGCCAATTCCATAAGACAGACTCTATAAAGAAATGCTTAACATTTGGAATCACTCCCTGGATAATGCTAGATTTATGAGTAGGGGTTGTCTATTCTTGAGAAAATTAGTTTCTAGATAAAGTCTAAAGTGACCATTTAATTTAATTTTTGCAATGTGCTTCTCTTTAGTGTTGGTGTTAGCATATTTTAAAAATAATGTTCATTAGACTTTTCCACCAGAGGGATTTTACTTTATCCTCGGGTGCAGACAGTTGAATTAATCTTATTCTTCAGTTCACATCACACCATCTTCACCCCAAACCTCATTCCCATTTGTCCGCACATGTCTGTAGGCCCCTCCTTTAATGCAGACTGTGGTTTTCCTTAGATATGTATGTATCCTTGGAAGATATGCAATGTTTTTTTGTATATGTATTATTTTAATATAAATAAATGATGTACCTTTATGGATCTCATTCCAGTTCTAATTTTTCTTCCCACACTGTTTTAAAGATGTGTTTTGTTGCCCTATGTATTTGCAGTTCATTGCTTTTGACCACTATATAATTGTTACACACATGTACCTTGTTAAAAATCTCCATTGAAATGAAAGTGTGCCATGAATACTCTTGTACATGATCATTTTAGGACTCGTGTGAGAATTTCTCTCAGCTATACACTGTAAATAGCATCAGATGATATTGTCGCATAATTGTACCTAGGCCTACACTCCTATCAGCAATGTATGAGAGTTCATAATTCCCCAAATAGTCTCCAGCACTTGTCATTATCTGACTTTTCAATTTTGTACCAATCTGATGGACATAAAAGTTATTTTATTGTTTTAATTTACATGTCTCTTGTGCAGGTGATATTTTATTGAGTTGTACACTTGAAACCTGCATGCCACCCCAATAAATTCAATTAAAAATGTACATATCTCTGATCATTAGTATTGTCTATTTTTCCATGTGTTTGTTAGCTTTATTTTCTCTACTGTGAACTGAATTTATATTATTGGACCATTTTCTATTGGACTTCATGGTTTTTCATATTGATCTGCAGTTCTTTGTGAAGTCTAGAAATTAATATCCTGTTGGTTCTACTCAGGACAAATAGTCTCTCCTTTCCTTATATGTCACCCATTTTTTAACTTTGTCTGTGGTGTCCTTTGTTAAATGATAACTTTATTTTTTATCAAGTCTGTCAGTTTTTCCTCTTATGATTTATGCCTTTAAAAATTTAAAAACAAATCCTTTCTTACCCTAAGTTCACAAAGACATTCTCCAATATTTTTCTTATGTTAGCTTGCTAATTTTATCTTTCCCATTGGTATCTCTAATTTTCTCTGAAGTTCATCATTTTAGGTGGAGATTGTTTTATTTTTCTTCATATAGTGAATCTGTTTTCCAGTCATAGTCCAAATGATTTATCTTTTCTTTACTGACTTTTGATGACACTTTCCTTATGCACAAAGTTCTTGGTGTATAAAAGAAATGTAATATATATATATATATATATATATATATATATATATATATATATATATATATCACATGTTTATTTATTTTTAGACTCCCTATTTTGAATCATTGATCTATTCCTATATCTACAAAACCCTTTTAAAAACAAAAATTATTATTACCAAGACTTTATGGCATGTCTGAATATCTGGTGGGGTGAATCAGGCACTTCCCTCTTTCCTCTTTTTAAAAAGCACCTCAGCTGCTTCTGGTTCTTCATTCTCCCATATTCAAGTTAGAAGTTTGCCAATTGTTTCAAAAAGTCCTCTTGAAATTTTCATTGGAATTTCAAGAAATGTATAGGTTGTAGTCAGCTCCTCACTACAACTGGGCCTTGAGGCTGTTCGGACATTACCTGCAGCCAGTGCCGGGCTCTGATCGTTCAGGGCCCTGGATGGTGGCGGCTTGTGCACAGGGCCTCCCGGGGCCTCTCAGGGAGAAAAGTGCACAGCAGGAAGCGGCGTGCATCTGTCTGAGACACCTGATCCTGTCTGCCTTCCCTTCCCTCCATCCCCTGTGCTTATTAGTGGTTTTTAACTCTGCATCCATCAGTCCCCCTCTCACATCAGTTTAAGGCTGGTTTTCTCTCAAGTTGTTGGCCATCGTGTTGGGAGCCATATACCTTTCACTACAGTTTTTCAAATGTTTTTCTGTCCTCAAAACAAACAAACAAATCTCTTTATACATTTTACGGTAGTTTCCTGTATGGTAACTCTGTGAAATGGGTAAGGCAGGGATGATCATCCTGGGCTTCAGAAAAGTGTGATTTTCCTCAAACTGCCACGTCAGAGGAAGCTAAGATGGACCAAGATCCAACTCCCCGTCCTGTTCCAGCAGAGCGCTCCGTGTAGGTGAAGTGGACGACACAGGCCCTGCGTGGGCAGCTGACTAACCTTGCTGCCTTCCTGTGTGCACCGTGTCCTCGGAGTCACCTGCGATTCTGGGCCTTGGATTCCTCGCGCCTGGAATAAGCGAGGGGTTCCTCAAAACCCTTGCCAATTCCCAAATGCTGAGCTTCGGAATACACTGGGGAGCTTCAGATTTATGGGAACGTCAGCCTTCTGGTTGTTTTTGTCCTTTTTCTGCTGAAAGTGCTAATGATAAGTGAAATGGCCCCAAGGCCAACAGCCTGGAGGGTGGCTGTGAAGCTGTCCAATGAACAGGCTGCAAACACAGCGCTGGATAAACTCAGTGGGTTCTATTGTGATGGTTGCTCGTTTAGCAACGGAAGGTGAGCAGTGTTCCTGAAAATTAAGCACCGCTCTTGAGGAAAAGGGTGTCAGAATCATGGAGGGAGTTCAGAAAACAAAAGAAAGCCCAGAGGACGGATCTGCTGCCACTGGTGCCAGAGCTGAAGAGGGTACAGAAGGGACAGGGGTCCCTACCTGGTAGACAAAGACAAAGACCATGCCTTTATACAGAAGAGTATTTCCCTCACGGAAAACAACAACAACAAAAAAACTTTCCTAGACCTCAGGAAGAATGGGCAGAGCTTGGAAAAGACCTGGAAGAATCAATGAATGAAGTAAGAAGAGTCAAGTGGCTGTCAAGGGCTGAGGAATGGCAAAATTGAGTGCCTAGCACTGTCGTGTACATCAGCACTGTCTCTGTGTAAGCAGGCTAAGAAAAGCAAAGGATGCTTTCTTCTGTGATGTTGGAGTCACATGTAATAGGAATGTCAGCATATCCCTGTTTGTGCTGCTGTCTTGCGTTCCCTTTCATGGAGCCCACTTCCCAATGACATATAAAACTACTCCTTACCTAACTGTGTATCTACAACAAGATCAATCCTTTCGTCCATACTGGTAAAAGGATCCAATCACATAACAAGCTTGGCTAACTTTTTTGGTCTTGCTTATCTCTTTTTCAGGAATTAGCTGTAGGACATGTATCTCATGCTGGTATTTAAGTTAAAATCTCTTGAATAGCTTAACAGGTTTACCAAGAAGACACCAAAAACAAATTCTACCATGAGAGAATCAATGTTTTATCTACATAGGACTAGAATTCTGTTGAAGATAGGCCATTATAAAGAGAGTTATTCATCTGCATGTTAGTGAAGTTCCTAACTCAGCGCCTGGCCTGCACCTGAGGAGGACTCAGTACACAGGAAGAGAACACTGGCTACAGCTCTGAATTTCTTAAATGGTTAAGACTTTAAACTGTATTATAAATTGCAAAACACGAGTTGCATATCTGAAGAGCTCAGACTGCACACCCTAGTTTCTATATTCCACATTATTTGTAAGTATTTAGGGTAGTTAAACTTTGAGAATTTCCAAAGTAAGACCCTACTACACTCTTACTTACAGCGTGATTGAAAAGATTCTATGAGTAGAGGACTTAGTAAGTAAAAAGGCTTTGGGTTTCTGTAATTATACAAGACCACCCTCTAGTCCAGGGATGGCGAACCTATGACACGCGTGTCAGAGGTGACACGCGAACTCATTATTTTGGTTGATTTTTCTTTGTTAAATGGCATTTAAATATATAAAATAAATATCAAAAATATAAGTCTTTGTTTTACTATGGTTGCAAAGATCAAAAAATTTCTATATGTGACACGGCACCAGAGTTAAGTTAGGGTTTTTCAAAATGCTGACACGCCGAGCTCAAAAGGTTCGCCATCACTGCTCTAGTCGGACCCCTGCCTGCTTCTGTTGTCTCTTCTAGCACCAGGCACCCTTCGCTCCTAGCATTTGAGTCACCGGCTTTCTTTCAGTTTTTTAAGAGAATCTGCCTTCAGCCCACCTCAGGACCTTTGCCCATGCTGTTCCCTCCACTTTGCATCCGTGGCCTCACCCAGCTAATTCCTGCTCCTCAAGATTTCAGCCCAAATGTCACTTCCTCAAGGAAGCTTTCCCCACTCTGTGAATGATCTGACCTCTTTTTCTTCTGCACCCCTCCCTCTGGAGGCAGGAACCCTGTGTTTTTGTATGCCGTTGTACCGTCCACCCCAGTGTAGTGCTCAGTGAATACATGAACAAATGCCGAAGACACAATCAGCCTGCGTCAGTCAAACACTTTCGATTTTGAAAAATAGGACTGAAGAGTCTCAAGAAATCCATCTCCAGTCTTTAGAAGCAGGTGATAAGCCGGTAGAACACATTGCCAAAACAATAGCGCAAGTCCCCATGAGGGATTGTGACCAAGAGATCCATCGTTAGGTCACAAACTGCAGGGAGCACAGGCAGGTGTGGTCAGTTACTCTGCGGCCGCTCTGTTCTCTGTGGGCAGGGTGTCCTGGACATGAGCCGCCTGTGTTCCTGCAGGCTTTCGTTTGTGAGGCTCAGAAGCCGTTGGCCGATGGAACCACAGCTCCTGCTTGGCCCGTTATTCAGATGGTGGGGTTTTGTTGTTGTCTTGTTTATTTGTTTGTCTAACAACTGCCGAGTCACTGCACAGGCAGAGGTGTGCGGCTTTCCCTGGCTCTACTGAGAGGAAGAAATAGTTAGCCTTTGGCAATGGCAGTGCTTGCATGTGCGATGTTTTACTGAGAGGCCCTAAGAATGGAGGCTGTTTTATCACTAACATTCCTGTTTCAAATGGGTGTACGTCAGCTCCAGTTCCTCTCTAACCCTGAAAGGCCTACGTTCTCCTCTTGCCAACTCCTCGGCCTGGCTTATCAGGGAGAGAGGATTGCTGTTGCTGTCTAGTGCCCTTAATTAATCCCGGAGACGGTGAGGATTTAGGACCACTGATTATGGACGACTCCAAATTAAAAAGTCACTGTTAGCGTGTGAAACAGACACCACGTGCTATAAACAAACCCTCTGTATGATGTAGACCGTCCAGGTAGCTTATATGTCAACACAGGTTGCACTTGGTGAAGGGGCTCATGTAAAAACCCCTCCTCTCATTTCCAAGATGCCATGGACCCACAAACATGGAAAACCACCATGTTTCCCCTTCGGTGGGTCCCCGGAAAATGTGTGTGAATTTAAACATGAAGGTAGTGCAAACCTCAAATTACTAGTTATGGAAGTTGTCTTTCTCTTTATCGTCAATGTGGCGAGTCCAAACAAAGGCAGACGCCGGTCCGATTGGTTAGTGTAATCCAATTGCCGGCTGAGCTTCTTTTCTTGTCGCTGCCATGACTAATTTGTGGTTTTGCAAAGTGTTTCTGAATGTCAGACACATCAATTATGAGAAATGGGCAGGATGCATAAGGAGAGCTGTCCAGGGGAGGGGCACGGACACGTGTTTACAAGGCACTGAAGTCCGGATTGTAGGCAGAGGGCTTCCCATGTGTTTGCAAGAACAACCCTCTTATTTAAGAAGGCGGCTGGATTGTTTCCCAATTAAAGAACAAACTGTCTGTCCAGTGCCAATTGGAACCATGGGCTACTACGCCGTTAGCGGCCCCATTTCTGCTCACTAATTGGTCCCCCTTTTCTTCAGCTGGTCTCTGAGATAAACACAACCATGGCACCGTCACTCTGTAGACATTGGCCCTTTAAGGGAAGGCCGGGGTAGGTGTTCACAGATTCTCAAAGGTGTTTGTTTTCCATAGCTTGAGTGGTGCTGCCCCCCTACTGAAACTCTGTTATCCACCCTTTTGTTGTCATGGCTGAATCCTGTTGTTTCTGCAAAAAACAACAATAGGCCTGAAGATTAGGGTTGCATTTTATGGGCCTAGCAGCCCAGCAGGGCCTCATATTTGTATCAATCCTACGAATTCCTGGCATCAGGCCTCTTTACTCCTAGTAATTAATCTTTTTCATAAATGCTGTCATGTTTAGCGCCGAGTTATTAAGTTTCTGCTCTCTACATTCTCTATATGCCACTGCGTTGCCTCATCAGTGTCCGAAATGAAACTAGAAAAACAATTATTAACAAAGCACGCCGATAGATGGGTCTCTCCTGTTATGACTTTCATTCCTTATTAAGGACTGTCCGATAGTCTGGACTCAAGAGCCATCCTTTCCATCTCTATGAAGACTGGCTCTCACCTCCCAGCTCTGGGCCTGGCTCGTTTTGGTTCCAGGTTCTCCTTGTTTGTGTGGGTGCTGGGCTGGTGTGAGAAGCTTAAGGAGGATGCTGGCTTCTTCTTTCTCTCCTTTGTCAAAGAGAGGGAGCTACACGAGGAAGACCTGTTTCCTGCCACTGCACCGGCCTTTCCAACGCTGGCCACGGGGCTGAATCCTGTCCCTTTTGCCTCTTTTGGGATTGCAATTGCATTGGTGTGTGCTGGTGTGAGCAGCTTTTTTCTTTCTTCCCACTGACGTAATTGCAATAGGGGAGGTAAAATATTTTCATTACCCTCTCCCCCACAATATAGAAATCTTCAAAGGGATCCCAGGAGGGAGGTTAGCCTCTTCACCCTCATTTCCCTACCACTACCTCAGGTTGGCTGTGCATCACAAAATGAGTCTTTAGTCGCCAAACATAGTGGCGCTAGGATTATTGTCGGTTTTGCTTTAAAAAATAATTTCATAGTGTAAACCCAGCGATTATTTCATGCTGTTTAAACTATTTTTGTAGTCTTTGATCACGTATAAGTAGACTCGCGTTAACGGCTGATAGAATGATGATATTGTTCTCCGTGTTTCTTTTCCTCCCCCCCCCCCCCCCCACCTCGTCTTTAAGGACTCTGGGCCTAGGAGCTGGCATCCAGAAACTTCTATTACTGCATTACAACGTGCCTTTGTTTTTTAATTGCTTCAGCATTACTTATTTGCATGACAAGGAACAAAATTCAGTCAAAAAAAGCTGCTGTGTGTATGGTATGCATAATATATATTTACTGAATTTTATAAATTACTGATTATTTAAAAATTTGAAAGACCCTAGATTTGCAAAGAATGCCAAAGAGAAGAGAGGCCATGGTCATTGCTGATTATTGTTATTTTAACTCAGGCTGGTTTCTTCTCTCCTTCCTCCCCCTCCATTTTCCTTAGGAGTTCCTCTCTACCAGCCACCCCTTTCTGCACTGGCTTCCCAAGGAGAAGATACTGCACCTCCCTGAGCGGCGGCTGACAATGAATAACAGCGTCAAATAAAGTCAAGGGCCTGTCTAAATATAGTCAAGATTAAGTAATTAAGGATTGTAAAGCACTTGGAAAAAATGAAGTGTCAGGAAAGTGCTCAGTTACAAGGAGTAATCATAATAGTAATAAAAGAGTGAGCTGCTAAATCTTTCTTCCTTCTTTTCCTCTAAGGATTTTCATCATTTCAGATTTGGCTCCTGTGTACAAACCTTTTTTTTTTTTTTTTCTTCTAATGAAGAATTGGGGCTGAAAATAAGAATAATAAGGAGGTTCTTTTTTTAAAGGTTTGTTTAGTGACTTAGGGAGATCATTCCCTCCTCAGCCTCTCCCCATATGGCTGCCCGCCCAGCAAAGGTTTCAGCTTCATGGTCATGGGTGGGATGCAGAGGAACACGGACACAGAACTCCCTCCAGAGGACAACTATGTGCCAATCATGGCCACTCCATCAACCCAATGATGGACCTAATGACTTATTTGGCATTTTTTTAAAAAAAAATATATTTTATTGATATTTTTATAGAGAGGAAGGGAGAGGAATAGAGAGTTAGAAACATCGATGAGAGAGAAACATCGATCAGCCGCCTCCTGCACATCTCCTACTGGGGATGTGCCCACAACCAAGGTACATGCCCTTGACCGGAATCGAACCTGGGACCCTTGAGTCCGCAGGCTGATGCTCTATCCACTGAGCCAAACCGGTTTCGGCTTATTTGGCATTTTATAATTGTGTCATTTCTTAAAGAACTTGGGAGCACCTGCAGGGATTGTTATTACTTCCCACTGTGGTAGGACCCCCTTGGGCAACTTTTACAACAATCTGACTACCCTTGAGTTCTGGATGCCCTCTCTGTTTGACCGTATTTATTAAAAAATGTATGTGTCTGTTTTTTAAGGGGACATCCATAATAGTTACTATCAATGTTTATTTTCCACTTTCTTCAACCTTTGGCAGGAAAGTATCTTTGGGTGCACATCCGTATCCCTGCCTGTGTGGAGAGCTCACAGCTTCGCCCAGGTTGGGACTATGATCTCTGAGCTTTTTGTGCCCATAGACATGCAGGCCACACCTGTGATGTGGATGAACCAGGAACACATTTCGAATACTTGGACCTGGCACTGGCCGATTTTCAGCCTGTTGTGTGGATACGCCAAATAAAGGCTTAGTGATATAGATTGAACATTGTCATTTGTTTCTCACTTTCTTTCAAACCAGGGCTTCAGCCACCTTACAATAAACGTAGGAAGTCAGAGATTTTGTTTTCGACATCTTTTCTGTACTCTATCACTCCATCACACCACATGTAAGATCGACAGGAAACCTGTTTCACAGCCTTTCTGGGAATGGGACAGAGAATTGGGATTCAACAGAAACTTTAATAAACAGCAGTAAAGCTAAACAATACAGTTATTGCTTATTATTTCATTTTGCTTTTAAACAATGGCCTCAGAAAGCTCTTTCATTGAGGCATGTCATTATACGAGCGTATACTCAATAGAATCTGACCTCAAGGGAAGCTACATATCATATAGAAATCAAAAAGGAAATATTCAAAGATTCTTATTTTGGAGAACAGGAGGTAATTTTATTACCACCTCATGAAAATTTGAAATTCTCCAATAAATCTTAAATCCAAAAAAATCATCAGCATTGGTGAGTAAGATTCCATTCTTAGGAAAACACAATTCTTTCAAGTGTTTAGAGCTGGTCCCAGAGCACCCAGTCAGGCTTCGGGACCTACCTAATCCACTTGTTTGGCCCTTTATTTACTCATAAGCACAGCTACATGCATTCTGAGCTTTCCTTCACATTTGGTAACATGGGAGACACAGGCAATTTAAGGCAGAGGAGCAGACTCAAAGGTGGGACAGAAATTTAAAATGAGGTGAGGAAGTTTTTTGTTTTTGTTTTTTAAAAAATATACTTTATTGATTTTTTACAGAGAGGAAGGGAGAGGGATAGAAAGTTAGAAACATCAATCAGCTGCCTCCTGCACACTCCCTACTGGGGATGTGCCCACAACCAAGATACATGCCCTTGACCAGAATCGAACCTGGGACCCTTGAGTCCGCAGGCCAACACTCTATCCACTGAGCCAGGCCGGCTAGGGTGACATGAGGAAGTTTTAAGTCTATAAGAAAAATCTAAAAAGCAAAGTAAGAAGTTCTTTGTTTAAATCTAAATTCCAATGATGATTTTTTAATGCATGTAATGTTAGTCAAATTGATTAGTCCTTTGAGTGCTTTCTGGCATTAGTCAGTCGTAGTGTTCAAAGAGGGACTGTGAAGATTAACAATAATTACAGGAAGTTTTGAAAAAATTAATTTTGATATAATTTTCTAATAATTTAAAATGGTCTTTTAAAAACCCTTCATGAGTTATTTTATATGTTAAATATAGATGAGCTAGGCAGTAATTATATACAGAATAAATTCCCAAACATTCAGAACTGTGGCGCTACAACTTTTGATTATATTTCATGAAGTGTAAACAGATCTGGACATTTGAAAGACACATTTTTATTGTACTTGAGTAGATTTCCTGAGAAGAAAGTTAACTTTTTTTTGAGACTGCTAGAAAACTGTGTAAGATCAGTAACTATAGTTTTTGTCTATACTAACAGCAACTGTAAATGTGAAACAGAGTCGCCACTAATCCTTTTGAAATGGGTTGGGTCCAGGGAAGAAAGGAAAAACAATTTAAAACAGGAACTTTAATTTTCAAAACTATGGAACAAACATTCAGACAAATGAATGAACAAACATTTGTAGTTTATAGCAGAGGACACGGACATTTAAAACAAAAGAAGTTACCCTCAAAATTAGAGTTTTCAAGTATAGGCATTTATGTTTTTACAAAAACACATATAACATATGTCAGTGATAAGGTCAGCAGATTACAGATTGAAGGAGCAAGACAGTTAATGATTTCTTCCAGGCCCAACACACTTACTTCTTCCTGTTGTGTTGACCTCCCTCATCCTCCTTTAAAGAGTCAAACCCTCCATTTTAATTAGGCCAATCGGAAACATCATTAAACTTTGCCATTTTTGCTTGTGGGAACCTGAGCACCTTCATTTGCTTTAGAGGCCTGTCCAATTCCTCTTTTGCCCGAAGGAATGGCTCTCCCTGGCTAGGACCATCTCCGGGGTGCCTCCGGAAAGTGCTTATGGGCACCCTGAATTGAGGGCATCTTAGCAGAGTCTGGGAGGGGTCCTGAACAGATTGTGTAACTGTTGCACAACCAGTGTGTACACGTGTGTCACTAATTTAATTTGAATTTTACTGTATGCGTTTGTATAAGATCCTGCAGCTGTCATGTGCTCATCATCTGTCACTGAACTATCACTAAGCCATGCTGGGCTAAGACAGGATTATAAACGATGAACTGCCATGTGCTCTAAATCTTCTTATTTGCCTAGCCTGGAAGGTATGCCCTGTAAAATGTGATTGGCAGTGTGCTCGATGCCGGCCATTGACTTTTGAAGGCCTTTTCTATCGGTGCTTTGAGCGGCTCTCGGTGGCCGTCTTGACCATCACCTGCTGATTCCTGCACGTGCCTGACCTCCAACCTCCACCTCTTGTCTTTCCCCCACTTGTTTGGTTACTAGCTCAGAGGCTGCAAAACAGGCCCCGTCGCTCTGGTGGCACGTGCACTATATAGGGCATATGGCTGACTGGTTGCATGCAGAAGGGGAAAACCGAAGCCAAGCAGCCCGGCACTGTTATTACAGCAGATGGGGGAAGCGTGGCATTCAATATTTAGACAGATGCCACCTCCTTCTCCCACCTGTCTGGAAGTTGGACATTGTACAGAACGAACTGTCTGCCTAATGATGAAGGAAACAAAGGGCACATTTATGAGGCACAGCCGAGCGGCGTATTTACTGAGCATGCACAGTGTGATTGTTGACCATCACAGTAAATGTGAAGCGCTGCTGGCCAGGGCGGCTGCTACAATCACAGCCGAGCAGGAACAGCTACTTTTTACTCGCTGGGTGGGTGTCTTGAATTGTGATGACTGTGGGCAAAAAGTGGGACTCTAAAGTTGGTGATGAATGCCTGCCACCATCCGACTTTCTCAGATGAGAGTCCGCATTCCTTTCCTGTGGAAGTCCTGAAAACCAGAGTCGTTTCCTCTCTGTGTTGCGTGGTTCTTGCAAATTCAGGCTTTCATTTTCTTGTCGATGAAGGGTTTCTCACCCAGCAGAAAACAAAAAAGTTATCTCTATCACTGCTACTATTTTGATGTTTAGCTTCAAAGTGAATACCTTTTTCTTTTAAATTCAAAATACTGATGTTGCTGACCCATAGCGACTTAAGGATTTGGTTAAAAATGAAAAAATAATGGTGTATATATTCCTCGAGGGTGTGGGTTTTTCCTGGTAGATCACTCAGTGTGATCCTTTACATATTTTAATTTGTAAATCATTTTATGCCTTCCTTACCGATTAATTTTTTTGTCAGTACTAGCCTATATTTATGTGTAAGGCCACTTTACATTTTATCAGTAGTTCATAAGCGGGAATAAGTATGTACAGTTTATGAATTTCCCATAGACTTCTCACAAGAGCATTAGTCAAACTTGCTGTTAAGAAGCAAAATAATCCCTGTTTAAATGCAGCTAACATTTATTTATTATTATAACCATAGGCACAAGGTGGAAGGCTTCTTTCGTGGGAAAATAGTTCATAGAGTTCTCCAAAAGGTTGAAGGCAATCATTTACAAAAAGTAACAAGTGATTAAACTTTTTCAGAAGCATAGCACATCATTTCTGTTTTAGAATCGGCCTGTGTGATTAGACGAAACCCTATTTTTAAAGATTCTTTCATGTCGATTCTCAGGAACATTGCAGAATTATTATTCTTAGGGGAAGCCACTAATTAACAACCTCAGTTGAATAAATAACTGAGAGGCACTTGAAGAATGTCTTCTTTTTTGTTTCCATCCAGATCTGATTTTGGGGGGAAGCATTCGTTTTTGGTACATTTTTCTTCAGTGATTATTTCACATTAAAACCCATCTGACGAAAGGCATATGGAAAAGAAGGGAGGTCACTCCTAATTGAACAACCTAGGGCTCGCGAGGTTAATTACAGATATTAATGCTGCGGTTCTTCAGCTTCTTGCCCTCAAGAAGCCTCTAGCTTCCAAATGACCTGGCTCCAACAAAAAGACTCTCTTTAGCCCATTAACTAATTGATAAAAATGTGAGTGTTTAGAATGAGTCTAATTAAATCACCGAGCCTTACAATTACTAGTCCATTTGGTAGCTGTTGGGAGATGGGTAACCTCAGCTGGCATTGTGGGGGAATAAAAGATAAAAATAAAAGGGAGCTTAACCAAGATCATTTTGAAAGCTGTTCATTTGAAGACAAAGTACACATTTGCCTGAAACGTCTACATTTGCTCTTTCAAATGCGTTCCCTTTCTAGGGTGGCACAATCTCTGAAAAAGAAAATAATGTCTTTCTTTTCTTCTTCAAGAGCGGGCATGCTCCACTTTGTCTAATAAAGTTACATGAGTGGCTGGGGAATTTTTCCTGCATTAGCATTAAGCTAAATACCTTTAGAGCTAGGAACACTGAAGTTTGTCCATTGAGTTTTGAAGGGCCGACAAATGTCTTGAATAATAGACAGTTAGAAACCCAGAGTGGGCTCCGGGACATCTTACTCTGCCCCAGTCTGTTCCTAACTCGCTGTGACTGCAGCAGATCCGTGGCCTTTCCCGAAGCCGGGGGGGCTGGAGCCTGCCTGGGCCCTGGGTGCAGGATGAGGACCACTGATTCAGCAGAGCATGTACCATGGACCAGCCCCGACGCTGGCTTTTTGTCCCCAGTTGGAGACTTTCACAGGCTCCCTAGTGGGGAATAACCCAAGGATAGTTTGCTACTTCCCACTGAAGTCTTAAAAGCAATCCATTCGTCAAAGAGTCAAGGAATTTCAGAGGGGGAAACATAATTTCTAAAGATCCGATGAATATTTTCTCCATTCATTAAAACATATAATTGACAGCCCCAAAGCTAATGTATCCTGATGTATCAGCTAATGTAGGTTGATATCAGAGTCTATTGAAACAGGTAATATAATGGAAGGGAGAGAAATTGGATGACAGTCCTCTGGTTTCTATAGCGTCTTTGTAGGAGTTGGTCATAAACATAACACTGCAGCTTCTTGAACAGGATGGGCGCTCATGTACTTCATCGGGCGTGGTGCCTCCGTGAATGGCTCTGAGAGACTGTCACTTGTTTCTGTTGGGAGCATTCAGAGAGTGACTAAGCAACCGTTCTTTTCAAAATTTTTGAGATGTTAAATGGATGATCATACACATTCATTGCCAGAGATTAATATTGATAAACAGTGGGCCCATCCACCCACTCCCCATTAATATAAACCCAAGCAAAAAGTGTTAAAAGCATACTCCACTTTTTAATCATTTGCTGCTTGTCTCCAAGAGGAGGTATTTCCTTTCTGATTATCCTGTCATTCAACTCATGCTAATTAATGAGTGTAACAGAACTTTAGCAGACAGTTTGGTTGCAGGTGTATTCAGACCAAGGGAGATTTAATTACTTGCTAATTGCCTGGTGTCCAAGGTAACGTAATATTATAGTTGCAAATGCTACGGTATTAATCCATCTTAAAGTAGTGAAGCGTGGCTCCGTCTCTAGATTCATAGACTCCTGGAGGACACAGTTGGCATTGCTACAAGTGCATTGAGGCTGAGTGATGGTGTCTTTGTATTTGTGACTGAGTACCCAGTGTCTCGCATAAGGTAGGACACATGGGCACTCAGTAAATATTTATTAAGTGAATGTGAATGACAGGAAGCCAACCATAAATACAGTATGAATTATCTGAGCACAGAAAAGAAAGCTATAACTTAGGACATTAAAAATACAGGAAAAAGAAAGAAAGCTAACATTTTCTGAGTACTTTCTGTAAGCCAAGCACTGTTATTTACCTAAATGACCCCATTTTAGCTTTTCAGAATGGTAACATAATAGTTAAGACTATGCACTTTATTTTTGTATCATTTTTTAAAAAGAATTCTTTATTGGTGAAAGTATTACATATGTCCCCTTCTTCCTTCCAGGCCTTCACCACTCTATTATCTGTGTCCATGGGTTATGCATATATAAGACTATGCACTTTGGATGAGAAAGTTGTGGGTTCAAATCATAATTCTACCTCTTACTAGCTCTAGGTCCTTGGTCAGTTCATCTAAAAGCCTCAGTTTTCTCATCTATTAAATGTGGGGTGTGGGAATAATGCTTACCTCAAAGAAGAGTTGTAAGAGTTAAACAAAATATATACAATTACAAGCATATGATAGTCAATGAATCAGTTAATACTTTCTTTATATAACAGTATATGAGGTAGGCATTATTATTGCCATTTTACAGAATGGATACTTGAGACTCACAGAGGTTAAACAATTTGCCCAAATTCACGGAGTTGGCAAGGGACAAACAGCAGCCTGACTCCAAATCCCGTGCTTTTTCCATTACATCAGACTACGCAACAGTATTGGCGATCTAAGTGGATGTGGCTTGGTGACACTGATTCTGCAGTGGCTCGGCCCTGAAAACCAGCCCTGAAAAGTAAGCTGGGTAGTTTTGGAAGTGACCCTAAATTTTGGAGCACAGCCTATAGCATGGCGGTGACGAATATCTGTGTCATGGATTGTGGTTTGCCAACATTGAAATACTGCCTGCTGTTTCACTCTGATCCTTGGGTTGACATGTGGAGAAAGGGTAGTAAAACCATCAGGAAAGTGCTGCACAGTTGCCTAAAGTCAAGTGGCCAAAAATCAGATCAACAAAAGGAAAAATGTAAGGGCACACTGAATTACAATCAGACTCCACAGCCTCCCACAACTACGTGTGGGAGAATGCACCTTCTAAGAGGCCAGCTTTTCATTCATTTTAAGCGTTGGAGTGACTTCTTTAGCCAAAAGAAGTACTGTATTTTGGGCCCAATGTCAGGTCAGTCTGTAAATGTCTGTTGCAGAAGAAGAAAGTGTTTCCTTGTGATCTGATTAGCCCTAACCTTCTGATGCTACCTTTGATTCAGAAGGGCCTGTGGTGATGAATGTTTGGGAGTGAAGAAACCTGGATTTTCGACATGCTGTTTCTGACCCTGGCTTCATGAACCGAAATTGACCACATTCATTCTTCTTTTCAGAGTTAACTCTATGTCAGTTTTGTGATCTTTTTCATATCTCTGGCTGAGGCTCACAGTGTCCATCCCTCTGTGTGAATCACTTAGATCTGTTCCCTGCCAAGCACTCTACATTTGGCTACAAGCAGGACCTCGTCAGGCCTTGTGAATGGTTCTGGGTGACATCATCCTACTGGGATGTCATCATAAAGACGGTCCATCAGGGATAGCAGTATCTTTCCCCCACTACCATCATAACACTTTCTCCTTCCTCCTCATGTTTGCCCTGTCCTTGCCTTCCTTGCAAAACCCGATGCCAGTCACTAGCATTGATAGCCAATGCTTTCTTTTCCCCAGGGATCTCTGCCTTATAAGCTGTGAAAAAGTCAACTGCTCACCAAGAATCTGGTTCCTTTTCTTTCTGGTACTGAGCTCGTCTACATTCCTCAAATTCCCTTGCTGTTATGTGTGATGATGTGAATGTCTCAGAGTGACATCCATGCTTTTCCCACCTTCTGGCTGACTAGGATGGGGAATGACCAAGGTGACTTTGGAAGTCATGTGTTAAAGATGGCAGAACCTCTGTCAGCCTGGGTCCCTGACTGGCCTAGAGTATTGCAAGAAAAAGAAAGAAATTTGATGTCTATTTGTTGTAGTCACTCATATTACCTTAACTAATATAATCTCACCTGTATTGTGGAAGAAAAGTCATGATCCAGCGCCAAAGGTATATGAGGTACCACCAAACAGGTGGGGACACTCAGGCCTAGGATTGTTTTTCCTTCTGCCTTTCCTGCCATAGAGGTGACTCCCCTCACTACCTGGATCCTTGGAGTCTGATGACATTTGAGAGCAATTATATTGTTGCTGTTCCCCCAGAGCCTGTTCATTAGGGAGGTGGGCTTTATTTGTGGTAGTTCCTGCCCCAAGGAACCTCTCAAATGGGAAGCTGAGCCCCTGACTAGAGGAGACTGCTGTCCCTGGTACAGGGAATGATGTGGGGCCATTAGGGGAAAGTCATTAAGCATCCTAATTTTTATGCCTTCAGTGTTTTTATCATCTTGGTAGTCACCTTTTACTCTGTGCTCAAGCCACAGATGAAGGCTGTCCATATCTGTTAGGGGAGAAATATTTCTCACCAAGATTCATAAGTCTGTTCCTTACTAACCTGCTGTCACCAATTAACCATTTGGGGAGGGAGGTCTTCATTTTAATTTTTTCAGAATCAATAGGATGCTCCTCTTACCGGTTCATGGTTGAGAGATTTATGTAAGTCCATAAATTGCCCTGGAGGACAATGAGCCAATGGATCTTGTCATGGAAAAATGTCACATCTCCTGTCTGTAAAGGTGGGTGTTTTAAGATTAGTACACCCATTCTTACATTAGCTACTGTAAATTTCAGGATTTGCACTTCACATATTTCCTTTCTCAGGCCTATGCAAGCTCCTTTTTCAAACTCTGGAATGATATCAAGAAACTGAAATTTGGTGGGATTCAGATTTCTCATCACACTCTCTGACAGAGGTTAGAGGCTTTCAATCTTTATCCAAGGCAGTGGGAGAGCATCCGTGTGAGAGAAACAAAAAGCCAAAGGCAGCTGTTGGATCAGAATCTGAAAGTCGAACAAATGCCTCAGACTCGAGTAAATCCCCACCAATAAGCACATTCTCTATCACAGCAAAGTTGAGAAATATAATCTAAAACCAGAAGGGAGGCATCAGGCAACTGGGAAGTATATGAAGATCAGCCCAATCCCCCAGCCATCCGTCTGTGGGCCAAAGGGCACCATATGCACTGTACATTGATTATGATAGTAAAGGGATTACAATTCATCATGGGCATTTTGTATATTACTCAAATCCAACAGATGGGAAATTGGCAGGTCCTATCAAATAGAAAATTCAACACTAACTCAAGTGGGCTGATAAAATCATCATTAATCATTTTATGTTGAATATCCTTCAACCACAAAGCTCAGTAATTAAATCAGACACCTCTCAGTTCTCATTCAATGGTCATTCATGGTGTGTGAAGTCTATGGGATGTTTTACTCCTAAAGTTTGGAGGACATGACTTTAGCTTACAGAGACTGAGGCTTTTGACACTGTACAGCAGCGGTTCTCAACCTGTGGGTCGCGAACCCTTTAGGGGTCGAACGACCCTTTCACAGGGGTCGCCTAAGACCATCAGAAAACACATATATAATTACATATTGTTTTTATGATTAATCACTATGCTTTAATTATGTTCCATTTGTAACAATGAAATTGGTGGTCACCACAACATGAGGAACTGTATTAAAGGGTCCTGGCATTAGGAAGGTTGAGAAACTCTGCTGTACAGGATTAAAGAAACCTATTGAAGTCTGTCCCTAAAGAACATTTAGTCAGGTAACATCTCAAAAGGACAAGTATTTTTCAAAGTGGTGTGGTCTTGGAGAGATCACTGTGCAAGGGCTCGATTCATGTAGCATAATAGATTAGATCATTCCACAAAGACCTACCCATAGAAAAGCATTAAGCAGACAGATGGAAGATCACAATGTCTATGCTTTAGGTTGGAAGCTTCCCAAAAGGGGATGCCAATATCTGACCCCCACCCATTTGTTGCTGAGCGATGAGGAGAAGACTGAACGTAAATAGGCAGCGTCTAAAAGGTGAATATGGCAGATGAGTGGCAAGTTTCTTCCGAGCAGGGCAGTGCCTGGGAAAGTGGGTAGGATGGTGTAAGGGTGGTGAGCAAGTACCTGACGATCTGGTGGTGGGATCTCCAAGTGTGTTTTTATAGACCAGGTCGTATAATATGTGATATGGGTCTGAAGTGGCCCTTCCACTTTGCTTCATGAGCACCACTAGTCTGTCCACGAACTCCAGGGGTGTTTCTGTGGGAACAAGTGGTCTACTCTGGGACATTTGCACTACTCAAGCGGCCCATGGCCTGGGAAAAAGAAAACACACACACACACACACACACACACACACACACACACACACACACAGAGGAAACCTGCTAATTAGATTATGAGTTAATATTTAATTCCTGTTCCCTGTTATTGCAACCTTGCTGATTCAGAGCCAGTGATTAAAAGGTGTGTGAACACACAATGCTTTTTGGTCACTTGAAGTTTTTTTTTTAATTAAAGTAAATTAGAACAATGTTTAGAAATTCTCGAGATGATCATTGGCATCACAGAAATCTGAGTCAGGAACCATCTCTCCAGATACTTACTCTCTCTAAGGAAGGCTCAGGCTTTCCAACGGGTCTGTCTTTCAGTGGATATTTCTGCCCAGAAAAAAAATCACAATGAAAAAGCACAGCTGAGAGTTATCTTTTCGCGTGCACTGGAGACTCAGAGGCACCCCTGTGCATCTCTTGGTTGAAGTGGAGATGACCATGGAGGAGTGTCTGACATGGTTGGGAGAAAAGCAACTTCCCAAGGGAAGAGACTCATTGGCTGGACACACAGGTCACTTTTTACAGCTATGATCCTCAGGCCCCCGGCCCCGGTGCCCGGGGCAGGCTCCGAGTGTGCACACAATCACATCAATGGACCTCTCTCATGGGTAGGTTTGTCCTGGCCATCATCTCATCATCATCATCATAACCCTTCTCCACCTCATCATAAATAGCAGTCACTATTTATTAAACACCTACTTTATGCCAAGCACTGCACTTTATTATAGTTCACATATAATTGCTAATCCTCTCACAAATCCAAGAGATAATCTTATTTCCATTTTTACCGAGAGGAAAATGAGGCTCAGAAAGGTTATGTGGGTTTTCTCAAAGACACACAGATGGTAAGCAGCTCATGTCAGATTTGGGCCCAGGCCTGTCTGATTCTGCTATCCCGCGCTGGATTCCCTCAGCCCGTTGTCGGTGGGACGTGACCAAGGCCTAACTATGCGCCAGAATATTCAGTCCAGGTAGAATCAGGTTTTCTCATGGAAGATATTTTAGAGCAATTTTGTTGCCATGTATTCAGCTGGACCTGTGCCTTTCTCTCACCCCAAATTGCTTCCTGGAGTAACTTGAGCATTGGGGAGAATAGGAACTAAAAATTATATGCTGTGAGCCTCTCCCAGGAGAAAACATCATGCTGGTTTTACACAGGACAAAAGCTCAGGTGTATTTTATGAGGATTTTCTCAATTGGCGACTTCAACCTTTTTGCATTTGGCACTTATTAGGGGCTCTCCAGGGGCCTCCTGCTCCACGGAACCTCTTTTCTCCAAGATATTGCAATCTAGTCAGGAGGCAAAACAGACACACAAAGTAAGCAATTAGAGAACAGGGAAGTGTCAAGTTGTGTGGAGACACTGCTGGAAGTAAAATACTGTTGTTTGGAAGAGGAAATACATTCCGTGTTGTGTGTGTGTGAGAGAGTGTGTGTGTGTGTGTGCGTGCGTGTGTGTGTGTGTGTGTGTGCATGTGTTTGGGGAAGAGGGTTATTAATGGGCTTATTTGAGGACATGCTGAATTTAAGGAGATGAGGCTTTAAGGACATGTTGAATTTAAGGAGATGAGGCTTTTTCCAGGCACAGACGTCTAGAAGGAGCTGGTAATCCCGAACCAGACAGAGTCTGGTGCGTGGTCAGGACTAGAGAAGGAGGCTTCCAAGTTCTGTCTAGGGATGGTATGAAGGACACAAAATTAAATATATTTTAATCTAGAAGGTCTAAGTTTAGAAACAGGAGAGGATTAGGAACACCTGTAGTCAGAAGGCCAGGAGGAGAAAGAGCCGTATTATAGAAGCCAAAGGTGTGTTCTTTGGAGAGCGAAGTCTGCGATGTCACCAGCCACAGAGCAGGTGAGCAAGGTATGTGTGGAGAAAAGGCAAGTGGGACTCTCTAGTGTGGGGCCTGGATACGGTTCCGTGATTCTGAGTTCTCATAGGCAATTGGGCCGGCTCCTGGGCAATCTTGTAATTTCATAGCCTCAGTTTACCCACCTTAACAAGACAGACCCTACCTGGGAGCCAGAGAACTCTAAAGTAATTCATTTGTACAGATCTCAAGGTGTGCCCTAGCTGGTTTGGCTCAGTGGATGGAGCGTTGGCCTGTGGACTGAATCAAATCACGCCCCGGGATTGATTCCAGCCAAGAGCACATGCCCGGGTTTCGGGCTTGATCCCCAATGGGAGGCATGCAGGAGGCAGCCAATCAGTGATTCTCTGTCATCATTGATGTTTCTATCTCCCTCTCCCTTCCTCTCTGAAATCAATAAAAATATATTTTTTAAAAATGATGTAAGGCAGTGGTTCTCAACCTGTAGGTTAGGACCCCTTTGGGGATCGAACGACCCTTTCACAGGGGTCGCCTAAGACCATCGGAAAACACATATATAATTACATGTTGTTTTTGTGATTAATCACTATGCTTTAATTATGTTCAATTTGTAGCAATGAAAATACATCCTGCATATCAGATATTTACATTATGTTTCATAACAGTAGCAAAATTACAGTTATGAAGTAGCAACGAAAATAATTTTATGGTTGGGGGTCACCAAAACATGAGGAACTGTATTAAAGGGTCGTGGCATTAGGAAGGTTGAGAACCACTGATGTAAGGCATTGAATGAAATGAGCAAGTCTACTTATAAATGAGTCTATACTTTATATTTCAATGTGCTATGCATGAGCCTGCATCCACACCCCGATTCCCAGCCCCAGGATAAAATCATTTTCTGGAGAGAGAGAGAGAGAGAGAGAGAGACAGAGAGAGAGAGAGAGAGAGAGGTTGATTTTGAGAAGTTGAAATGTGCACAGGTAGTCTGGGGAACACAAGGATGCTCAGAGGGGACCTACGCAGTCACTGCCAGCTTCAGAGGCGGGTCTTCCTCATGGGCAAGTACAGGGTCAATCTGCAACGTCACATAACCCTTCAGAAAAATCATGTGTCACCCGCAAAGCACTCTTCAGCAATGTCTATCATCATTTTGTAAGAGCCTAAATATTAATGATTAATGTACTAGAAATAAGTAAGAGTTTGTGATCCAAATACATATATTTTTTAATTTTGTGAAATTATAATTCACTCTGAAAAATAAAAGGGCATTAGGATGTGCTGCCGGCAAAGGATTTGCCAAAAGCTAATGAATTAGAGACTAAAAATGTTTTATCCAAATTGTTTCTTACTTAGCTCTGCTTGGAGACAGTGGAACCAGGAGGATACACCCGTAGGCCAGATGTGGCCCAGAGAGGTTGATGAGCCTTTCAAAGTAACACAGCCACAGTGGGGCTAAGGATCCAACCCATCCCACCCTCCTCAAACTCTGGTATACAAACCACCGTAATTACAGTCCTGACAAACATACCTCATCCCGTGCCTGATCCCTTAACAAATATTTGCTTATATAATGAATGAGAGCCCCAGACCGAAATGACCCAACTGTGGAAATAAATACAAAACAGCTGTCAGAGCTGCTGGCATAAATTCCAGCGGGTGATCCATCTTCAGGGTATGTCCTCAAAGCCGTGGGGAAGGGGTGTTTGGAAGCGTACATGTAAAACACGCACATTTTAGCATATTTTCCTTGCTGACCGCCAGAGAAGAACAAGAAAAGCCAAGTAGTAGATTTAACTAATGAAAACACGGTCAGTTTCAGCAAAGACCTGGAATGGGGTCCTGGTTAGGCGCTGGGCCTGTGCCCTGACGAGGGTACACTGGGTGCGGCCCCTGCAGGTTAGTGAGCTTTGCCCTGACCCAGAGCACACAGCGGGCGTCACATGGTCGCTCTGAGAACTCCTCTACTCGCAAGGACCTGACTATATCTTACAGATTTCTACCACTAATGATAGCTACTTGCTTAATATCTCTGTTGGCCCCATTTCTTTATTTGAAAATTATACCCTTCAACATTTTTTTTTTATGAAGAATTGTTAAGTTTCGGTAAAAGAGCCAGCAAACATTTATTAACTGGCACCTGTGGGAAATACAGAAGAAAAGCCCATGAATCTTACCCTTCAGGGATGTACCATTTATTTGGGAAGATGAAATGTACACACACATAAAATACACTTAGCAGATAACGGTCGGAACAATTGGATCAAAAACTAGGCTTTTGGGTTCTGCTATAAATGTAATGGGAATTCAGAAAATGGCAGGACTAGCTAACAGTGACTGCGTTTTTATAATTTGTGAAGCTTCATGCTCAGTGAACTCCCCAAGGCAGCCTGCGAGGCAGGTGCCTTTCATCGAGGGGGCGATGGGATCTCCAGGTTAAGTGACTGGGAAACAGCGGAGCCAGAATTTCACCCACATCTCTCGGCCTTCAGGACTCCACGCTCTTAACCACTGCGCGCTACTGGGTTTTCATTCAGGGATCCAGGATTCAATTATCCCACATTTGCCCTCCTCACTCCCCGACCGTTTGATTCCTGGATTAGGGTCAGAAATATTTTCCTCCCTGTGTGATCTGTCCCTGGCAGAAGGCAGTGGCAGGTTGAGAGTGGCTTAAAGAAACCTCAAGATTCAGAGCTGTGGTCTCGCCACCTCTCTTTTCAAAGCGGAAATGAAGCATCAGATGATGTTTATCGGGGACTGGGATGAGACAGCTTTTATAGGTGAGTGGATTTCTGCACCCCGATGAATCTGTGCGTTATTACCCGTGCTGAGAAGTGCAGGGTGGTTTGGAAGCAAAGGGGGAAAAAGAGAACACGGTAGCCTAATTGGTCACTGCCATGCATCTATGCTCAGGGGACAGATAGCACGACCAGAGGTAATAGCTTACACACGTATTCTTGAGCCGTGCAATAGATGGAAAGGGTCCCAGATGGATTGGGCAGGGGCTTAGTTCCGGGATTATGATGAGACAGTGGGTAATTATTGAGTGGCAGGGCCTCAGCCCTGATTAGTATCTGCAAGCTTGTTCCCCTCCTTCAGAGGAAAGCATTGATGAAGATAAACCATGCTGCTCCCTGTCCTTCCTGCAGCACAAAACAACACACTTCAATCTAACAGGATCAGGTCTCCACTTTGATCACAATCTGTTACCTCGATGTCTTTGCAAATTAATCAGTCCTGCTTGTTTAGCCCCAGTGCTGCTAAATTAATAAATGTACCAGGAGCAACAGAACACATAATTAAATTCTACACTTTAATCTCCACGTAATAATGTTGACCTTAGTCTGGGTCTTCCGTTCCAGCCAGCAGAATGCAGAGCAAGCACCTTTGCTGGGTGGTTCACGCTAGTTACCTACAGGTGGGCTCCACGGCTCTGAGAGCCAGAAATCCTCATGCAAAAATGCAAACAAAACACACTTTTCAAAAAGCATGTGCTGGGCGGGCTTCAAGGCAAAAAAGGCAGGCGAACTAAGCAGCTGGGATTTGGGGCTGTCTTTAAAACAGAAAGCACAATTTGGCAGAATCACAAAAACTTCCTTGTTTCAAAAACGAAGAATATATGTTTGTCAAACTCAATGCCCTAGGACAGTGGTTCTCAACCTTCTGGCCCTTTAAATACAGTTCCTCATGTTGTGACCCAACCATAAAATTATTTTCGTTGCTACTTCATAACTGTAATGTTGCTACTGTTATGAATCGTCATGTAAATATCTGATATGCAGGATGGTCTTAGGCGACCCCTGTGAAAGGGTTGTTCGACCGCCAAAGGGGTCACAACCCACAGGTTGAGAACCGCTGCCCTAGGAGATGGAAACGCAGCACCCAGCTAACAGGCTGGGAGCTCTTCAGGAGAGAACTTGGAACCTTCATGTGGGCTCTTTCATCATGGCCTGCGGTAATGTTTGCTTTGCTTGAAGGTCATCCAACTGATAACTTGGTTTATGGGGTTTGACAGGGAGGCAGATTTGAAGCTGGTATAACACCCTGGGCCTGAGTTTTCCTCTGGGTCTTAAAAGTTTTTTGTAGATTTTTCAATGGGCACCTATTACGAATGACAAAAATGATTATTGTTTCTTTTGTGAAGATTCATGTATACTTTTTAAAAGGATATGTTTTTATTGATTTCAGAGAGGAAAGAAGAGGGAGAGAGAGATAGAAACATCAATGAGAAAGAGAATCGACGATTGGCTGCCTCCTGCCTCCTGTATGCCCCACACGTGTGCCCTGACCAGGAATGGAACCCTGACCTCCTGGTTCATAGGTCGACGCTCAACCACTGAGCCACGCCAGTTGGGCTCGTGTATACTTTTAAAAGCTGATCCTTTTAGCGTTAGTAGAACATGTGCAGAGAAAATGGTTTGATACCTAGCAGAGGGGAATTGTTGCATTTGCTTTGGGGTCAAGGTCTTGGGTGGCATTTTGCTGCCTTTAGTTAAAGTTCATTGTGCTGCACCATTTCCTTGATGTCCAGAGGCAGTGGAACTAGGGTGAGACCGTGTCAGTTGTAAGAATGCTGAGCTGGGAGCCGGGAAATGCCGGTTCATGATGGAATTCTGCCACCATCTGATGACCTGGGCAGGGCACTTGACCTCTGTGGGTCTCAGTTTTCTCATCTGAAAAATAAGGGGGTTGGATGAGATAATCTCCAACAGACCAAAATTCTGTGATTCCACTCACACTGCGTCAAATGGGAATTAAGGCAATTATGGGGATAATACAAACCAGAGGGACACTCCCCGCCCCCTCTCCATGATTGAGGCATTTCAGGCAAAACTGGTTGTTGAATTTAGTTTTTAACCTGAATTATATAGATAATTGCCTTAGTTCTGCCACTTAATTGTGTGTCTGTCAGCGTAGGCTTGATGGTTCTACCAGATAACCGATGATTAAAGTATTTGGTTAAATATTCAGCAGTGTGGAATTTTCATTCAGCTCTCCTAAAAAAGTGGTTAGGGGCTGTGAGTGTGTGTGTGGGGGGGGGGGAGGGGGTGAAGGTAGAGGAGGAGTTATGCATAATTTGAAAGTGTGTAATATTTGGGTCATTAGTGTTTTACCTAAAGTGAATTGATTTTATTTAAAAAATAAGTTGGTCTTGCCATGAGAGATTGCCAACATAAATTAAACATGAGGAATGCAGCTGTGCAGTAAGATGTTAAAATACAGATGGTTTCTGGAAAAAAAAAATGAGGAAGGCTTAAAGGAAAGGTTTTAACCTGAAATTAATTCAAATATTATTTTCTTAAATGCTCTTTCATGTATTTGTGTAAATACACCATCTATTTTTATAAGAATGACTTTATTTTGGCACTCTGATTTATGGATTAGAAATGTCTGATGGAGGGAGGAAGGACTAGTTTATACACCTGACTCTCTTCTAAAAAAAGGTTGACAGATTAAAACAATTAGCTTCATTTTTGTAATAAAATAACTCATTGCTGCTGACACAAAACGATTCCTACTGTGGTTTGCCTTTAAGTCTTTTCCAAAAGCACCATCAATATTATTTAATATGTGGAATTCCCTGAGGGCAATCTATTAAAGTGTCCGTATGTCACCCATGTGAATAACAAATGAATTAATTATGACTGGTGCAATTACAAGGAATAGTTAATGAAGCCATAATGACCAGACTCTGGTGGTTCATTTTCAAAGCACAGCAAGAGGGAAATGTGGCAAAAGGTCCCCAAAGGAAACAATAAGCTTTGTGTACTCACCTTGGAGTCGGGCCTTTGAGTGTGCCGTGAAACAGGGCTCGTTTGAATGGAAAGTACTTACCATTCAAATCCAGCTCTTCCTCCGTGGGTTCAGACGGCCTGGCAGCGGCCCGACCCCACCAGCAGCCCCAGTCACTCAATTCCAGTTGACCGGGGCCCCCAGCAACTGCAGTGTCTTTCTTTGAGGACATAACAAGAGGGAAGGATGGTGGGGGGAAAATTTCAAAAACAATATACTGTTGATTGAATCTATTCATTTACACTTCACCTTTCCTAGGAATAATTTAGGGACATTTACAAAAATACATGGGATGCAGCAAGATACATTAAAAACAGGTGAGTCACATGAAGTAAAGAAAGTAAGTAGAATCAGGAGGGAGGAGGTTGGTGGACAAACTGCAGGCCTTACACAGCCTCTCGTTTCCTTAATTGGGGTCAGTTTTCTCATCTGAAAAATGAAGGGGTTGACTAGTCAGTGGTCGGCAAACTGCGGCTCGGCAAACCGTGGCTCACGAGCCACATGTGGCTCTTTGGCCCCTTGAGTGTGGCTCTTCCACAAAATACCGACTTCTGCGCATGGGCCACGAAGTTTCAATCGCACTGTACGTGCGCACCCGCACGTGGTATTTTGTGGAAGAGCCACACTCAAGGGGCAAAAGAGCTGCATGTGGCTCACGAGCCGCAGTTTGCCGACCACGGGACTAGGTCATCTCCAGGAGACTGAAATTCTGTGTGGTTGTGATTCATTTACATTTCTTAGTTCTGAAAAGCTGTTTTAACCGGGGAAAGCATTGCCGACTTCATTCTCTGGTGTCCGGGTTGGAAAGGGAAAGGCTGTTGGTTATGTTATTGAAGGAGAAAAGCAAACCAGTGACTTGGGAGAAATGCTGGTACTCCTCGTGCTGAGACCAGAAAGCATGTTCCGTGTAAATAACACGATGGCAAGATTACAACCTGGTAACTGGCTATTTGCCTAAAAATCCACCTTCTTAAAAAAAAAAATATCCGCTCACAAATCAGGCTATTTAAAGACATGTTTTTAAATTCAGGGATGCAAAACCATATTGCCATGTTATTAGTAATTAAGAGGCCTATTTGTGAATTTTAAAACGATCAGGCCAGGGAGCTTGAGTCCTTACAGCAATGCGGAAACTCCTGGCCAGACCCATTGGGTGCTGGCGCCAAGCCCCTCTTCCTGAGCCCGTGTTCTTCCTGTAGGAGCAAGGACTGGACAACAGTCAAGATGGGGAAACCGGTGATAGTGCGTTAGCCAAGCAGAAACCCAGAGGATCAGGTTCCAACGCCACCACCCCCTTCGCCTCCATGAATGTGTTTATTCACCTCTGTGGATGGGAATTAGCTATTATCTGTCAAAATAACAACTAACAGGATCCAAAATACACAGAGGACTAAGTATGTACTACATAGGTATTTTGATAGTGGTTTATCTATATGACCTAGCCTTTTTTTTTTTTTTTTAAATCCATGTCAAGCTGTCCATCTCTGGTTGGCTCACCATTTTTGAATGTCAAGGGCATTCCAATAGGAGGCTCTCTTCCAACCCATTTGTGAGCACTGCCTCAAGGGAGAAGGTTCTTATGCATTTTGTCTAATACAAATGACCTACTGTGTCATTTGGTTCAGTGCCGTGCATGTAATGTTAAACCCTCTAAAGACCCTCTCCTTGTGAAACTTGTAAGGTGGTAGACGCCATACAAGTAAACAGACATTCATATATGAATGTAGCATGTTCTATATCACGGTTGTCAAGGGACTGGGAAGCCCAAAGGAAAGGCACCACATCCAGTCATGTCTGGGCTGAGTGGAGTGTTCAGAGAGGGCTTCCTGAGGGAAGGTGACTTTTAAGCTGTGATCTAAAGAGTGAGGGAAAGGCAAAAAGGCATGCCTGGAAAATGAGTGTTCCAGGTACAGGGAACAGCGATGGCAAAATCCTGGAGTTTATATCATGATGATAGCTCATATGTATCGGGTGCTTACCTTTTGCATGGCACAATACTGAGCATTGTATCCATAGAGTGCTGTATTAGAAATGTATTTCTGATTCCAGGCACCTTAAATTCATCTCTATGTCCATCTTGTTTTTACTTCTTTTAAAGATTTCAGAAATTAGACAGAATGTTGTTTTATTGAGAGGTGTCACAATCAGTTTTAAACTCCTATGTCAATCCTGTATCTGAACCCACTTTAGAAATGCAAGACCGTATCTCTTTGCTTTAAAATCATAAAAATTGTGAATAGCGTGCATTATAGCAAGCAGACTAAGCAAATCTTGGTGCCTGGAGTGAAAACATTTAGAATGTACAAATGGCAATTTAAGACACGCTATTTATTTATTTACTTATGCATTATCCTATATAATAAAAGGCTAATATGCAAATCGACCAAATGGTGGAATGACTGGTTGCTATGACAAGCACTGACCACCAGGGGGCAGGCACTTAATGCAGAAACTGTCCTCTGGTGGTCAGTGCGCTCCCACAGCGGGAGCTTGGTCAGCCAGGAGTCGGGCTCATAGCTAGCGAGTGCAGTGGCAGTGGCGGGAGCCTCTCCCGCCTCTGCAGCAGCACTAAGGATGTCCAACTGCCGGCTTAGGCCTGCTCCCTGGGCCTAAGCCATCACTCAGACATCCCCCAAGGGCTCCCAGACTGCGAGAGGACACAGGCTGGGTTGAGGGACCACCTCCACCCACAGACACGAATTTCACCAGGCCTCTAGTTTAGAATAATAAGCTAATTGTACAGAATGCAAAACTCAAAAGGTATCACAAAGGTATGTAGAGAAATATCTCATCTCCACTTGTTTCCCAGCCACCCTGTTCCCTCACCAAAGGCAAACAATGTTAACTATTGTTTGCTTATCACACTGGAGACATTTTATATGTAGATCCCAACTATTTGTATGTGCTTGTGCAATCTATTATAGCCATTTAAAAAGCTGGCAAGTCAGTTCATAGTGGTACCTAAAAAGCTTCCTTATTTTTTATGGCTGTCCTAATAATTCCTATAACGACTCTCCCATTGACCTACAGAAATGATTCTGTACACAAACGAGTAAGTCTGTAGGAAAAATTTCTAGAAATGGAATTGCTGGGTCAAAGTCTAAGTCCATTTGTAAACTTGGTAGATAGCCCCAAATTGCTTTCCACAGAGGTGGCGCTGATGTATCTGCCCCCAGCAGTCTATGGCTATGCCTGCTTCTCCACTGTCTTGCCAACACAGCCCCATCCATTTCTTAATCTGTGCTAATCTGATGGGTGAAAGCACAAAGTTGAGCTAGAGATGCCAAATTACACTGGTTTTACTCTCTGGTGCCTCTTGTGATGCGAAGCAGATAGTCAGGAATGACTAATTGCACTCTTTGAGGGATTACTGGGGGAATGACATAGGCACGCTAACATGGTTTGAATCGTCGTGCCTTAAAAAAGAGAAAAAAGTCAAAGGCAAAGCTCATGTTCACTGAAGGAAATATACAAATCAGCAGCAGAGAAAGTAATGCAGAAGGTGAGGCCTTGAGTTGTCAAAATGATGTTTCCTTGACTTGCTACTTAGCATTTCCTAGATGGTGGGGAAGGCCCTTCACAGCGTGGAGACTGCGTCAGCAGAGCTCTGAGAATTAGCTGCCAGGCTGCCACCCTTAGACACATCTTTGACAAATTCCTGCTTGGAGGATCCTGGGAAAAGACCTCACTTTCCTTCAAAAGGGTCTCAGGATCACTTTAAAGTCGGCATTAAATCCCAATTGCTCCTAATTAGGCCTCTGTTTTGTTAATTGCTCTGGGAACTCCCTGGGAGAGCGTGGCAAGCCCCTGCCTGCGGTGGTTTGGCTCTGAGTGTGTGCGGTGGCCCGTTGAGAACAGGGCCCTCCTAGCTCCAAGAGGCCTGGCTCAGGGCAGAGGCGGGGAGCCAGCTGGGCCTGGGGTCAATAACCGTAAGAGCAGCATGCCCTGCTGCCTCCTTCCTTAAGCAGGAATCTGGAAAAAATTGCCTTTTAAAAATAGCTTTGGAGAAGATTCTTTGGCAAAACCTGCATTAGTTTTTTGGGCTTTTGCACAAGTGTCTGAAAGGACACAATATCCTCAACCCTTTAACAAAAAGTCTAAATATGAGCTTTCCCACCCCCCTTTTCATCCCAACTGCCATTTGATTGCTAGCAAAGCCACTGCTCTGTAATTGTTGAAGTAAAATCAAGTAGTAACTAAGTGGCACATTAGAGTTCCCAGGCATTGTCATATACATTAATATATGTTTATTATAAATGAACACATTTGCTCCTGCTTCTGGTGGGCAGAGCTGGATTGCTATTAGTTCTATCCTACCCTGGAGGACCCTGGAGCTCAGAGAGATTAGGGGACTTGCCCAAGGGATACACAGAAAGTCAGAGCTACAATTGAAACCCATTTTATCATGCTAGCTTCTTAATACTATTCTGAATGACTCATCAAATCTCACTCATTTAAAATATATTCACCAATAACCTAGCAAATATTGATTGAACATCTATGTGTCAACACCAGCCAAGATACTGATGGTACAACGTTAAACAAAACACACAAAATCCCTGCTGTCATGGACCTTGCATTCTAATAGGTCAGAGGAACAATCCTATCTAATAAAGAGGGAATATGCTAATTGACTGTCACACCCTCACAAGATGGCAGCGCCCACAGCTACAAGATGGTGGCACCCAGTCCCCTCAGCCCCGCCTCATCCAGCTGGAGTCCCCCAGTCCCCGCAGCCCCGCAGGGGAAGGCAGTTGGGAATGATCATGCCAGCAGGGGAGCCATTAGGTGTCAATCAGCCTGGCAGGCAGAGTGGTTAGGGGCAATCAGGCAGGCAGGCAGGTGAGTGGTTAGGAGCCAGCAGTCCCAGATTGTGAGAGGGAGGTCTGACTGCTGGTTTAGGCCCGATCCACAGGTCCCAGATTGGAGAAGGTGCAGGCTGGGCTGAGGAACACCCCCTCCCCCCTACCCTTGTGCACAAATTTTGTACATCAGGCCTCTAGTAAACAAATAAAATACATATGTCAGATGGTGATTTCTCATGCAATTTGAACTTTCCAAACTCTTTCCCTTTTGAGCATGTTTTTTATAATTACTCTGGACAACGGGTATAAAGTAGGACTTTCCTGAGCAAAAGTGGACATCTGGTCACCCTAGACATGAAGAAAAATAAAGCTAATAATGTCATGGAGTATGGTGACAATAAGCAAAACCAGGGAACCTAGATTCCTTTATATATAGTTTTATTAAAGTCAGAGAGGAAGGGAGAGGGAGAGACAGATAGAAACATCAATGATGAGAATCATTGATCAGCTGCCTCCTGCATGCCCCCTACTGGGGATCAAGTGCCCTGACTGGGATCAAACCGTGACCTCTTGGTTCATAGGTCAACACTCAACCACTGAGTCACACCAGAAGGGTCGGGACCTGGATTCTTAATCTAAATTGTCCTTGGCATACCCACATTACCCTTGCTTGGTCACTTCAGTTTCTGTGGGCCATTTTTCTCCAACCTTGAGATAGTTATCAATAAATCATTGGGAAAATTCAAGATTCCTATCTGCAAAGCACATTGCCTCACAGAGGAATTATTCATAGCCTAGGAACCTGGATTCCACTCCTGTCTCTTCTAGAAAGTAGCTATGTGTCCTTGGGGAGTTTATCCTTGTGGCTTCGTTTCATTCTCTTCACACTTCACCCTTTCATTCAACATTAACTGAGCAGCTACTACATCCTCCCAACAGGAATATGTTTCCTCATTTTTGTAGGATGGGAATAATAACGCTTCCTCTACCTGCTTTTTCCATTTACTGGGGGTAAAAACCACAGCTCTTAATGCTGAAGGATCGATCACATAAGATATTTGATCAAGCGTGGGCTTTTGGGGAGGGCAGGGGTGGGTGGGTAGGATGGGGAGAAGTTAAAATAGTATTTCTTACATTTTAGAAATGAGGTCAAAGGCCCAGGAGTGAGAGAGGGCACATACCTCTGGGTGGCAGTGCTAAGCTTTGCCCGCTATTCCAAAACCAGGTGCAGTTGGAGGAATGCTTTCATACATGAATAGCATGACTTAAATGAAGCCATTGTATTACTCCTTTCTCCGAGAGCTTAGGGTTGCCTTTCCCTTTCCAGGTTGGAAAAGACGAATATAGTCACCAATCTTAAGTGTAAAAATCTCTAAGGACTGGGGAAGATGTTTTGTCTCCCTACTGGCTGCCTCCTTTTTAAAACGTGAAAACCACCCAGTTCCCTCTTCTGGTATATCTTCACTAAGTCCCAAAGGCACCTGGGTCACCACACAGTCAGTGCAAAGGCAGGAAGGCATTTGCACAGCAGGAAAGGGCTCCATGCAAACGAACTGGGACTGGGAGGTGAGTCCTCCAGTGTGTACATGGTCTGCTCTCCAGGTCGGGGCCCAGCTTGCTGACCCAGCCTTCCCCTGAGGTCCTGTTTACCCAACAGGTTGATATTTTTCTCAGTTCTTGGGAGGTGATAATGTGTTCCACATATGAAATTCATAGCATTTGTGTCTGGCCTCCTTTGCCATTCGAAGGGTTGTGAGGGGCACCATTTTAAAATTAATTTGCTGGGTGTTCTGTCTATCTGTTCGGAACAGGAGGAAGCCAGCCTGGTCCGAGTATTTATCAGACACATGCCGCCCATCTGCCAGAGCTAGGTCGAGGAGGATTTGCTGTTAATCCTTCAGACCCATCTGTAGGGGTTTCAAAATGCTGACTAGGAAGCTAGACAAGATGAGGTTTATTTAATTAGAAAAACGGCTCTGGAGGTTACTGGAAAGCACACTGAAGAAGGAAGGGCTTGGAGCGCATCGCTCCTGCAGGGGTGGGCGTGGGCTCAGCCCGGTGGGGAGAGAGCGGAGGTGGTTTTGTGTTGGGCTGGGGGTGCTTTGTTTTGATGTTCAAGTTATGTGGCCTGGACAGGGCAGCCAGCTTCCTCTCCAGTCATGCACGGGGCACACCGGCCTCAGCTTGGACCATTCCGCAGGAAGTTCCTAGGTGGGATGTGATGCTGAGCCAAAGAAGACCAGCATTTGTTCTGCAGGTTTGGGTGCAGACTGCAAATGACCAAAGAGCTTGATGAGGCCAGGGCAGGGCTAGACGAGCAGCTGAATTCCTGGCACTTTAGAGGCTGAGAGCAGCTTGGGGCCAACACTGTTACCTACGCTTTCGCCCTCAAAATTCGCTGGGAGATGCTTGTAACTGGGGCTTATTACCATTTGAGATACATTTTTGAGGAAAGGGAAACAACAAAATTGCATTTAAATTTCCCCCAATGGAAAAAATGACATCCGTTCAAAACAAAATAACCAGCAATCGCACATTTTCTTTTTAGTATGAAAATATTATTAGCATAATTGGTTTCTGCAGGGCTGCCATTTGGGACAACCGGGCAGGGGAAATTGTGTGCCTTCCCCCAGCTTCTGATTGTTATTTCACGGCAATAGAAAGCATGACAATTTTCATTGAAGTGGGTCGAGATAAACGGTCCCCTCTCTGCCTGGGGCTTTTTGAAATGGTGTCCCTGTTGCTACCCAGATTCCTGGACACCAGTTTCCCAAGGATTACTTTTTGGAGGCTGCGATTTTTTTTTAGGGTTATCATTCAGGGACCAGGGACCTCAAGCTCACCTGGGAGTAGGTGTCCAATCAAAGCAATTGTTTGCTGGAAAGAACAAAAACATGTACAGGGTGGGGAACAGGAGGTTTACAGCTGTTTGTATGGAAAACAATACAATAATTACTAATAATACAAGAATAAACTCTGTTTCGCATACTCATACCTGTAAACCTACTTTTTCCCCACTCTGATTGTCCTCCGTTCAGGAGAGCATGGAGCTCTGGCCTGCTCTCCACGTGTGTCTGCTTCTTTCTCAGGGTGGGGGATGCAAGGTTGTCCCAGCAGAGTCACCCCAGGGCAGTCAATCTTTCCATTTCACCTTCTGCCTTAGAATTTCCCAGAAATCCTTTCTTCTTTCCCTCTGGAAACTATGGCAGATAAGGGATGCCAGGAATCCTGGGAAGGTTAGGAGTCAAAGTCCCCTCAGCTGTCCAAACTCAATAACATCAAGATGTCCAGATTCTGGCCCAGCCAATGTGGCTCAGTAGTTGAGTGTCGACCCATGAACTGGAAGGTCGCAGTTAGATTCCTGGTCAGGGCACATACCTGGGTTGCAGGCTCAATCCCCAGTAGGGAGCGTGCAGAAGGCAGTCAAGCAATTATTTTCTCTCATCATTGATGTTTCTATGCCTCTCTCCCTCTCCCTTCCGCTCTCTGAAATTAATAAAAACATTAAAAAAAAGATGTCCAGAGCCTGACTGAGAGGAAAGAGGAGCCGAGCAGCATTCACTGGAGGGGGAGTTTCCGAGAGTTCATTCCTCTGTAAGCAGAGCTATCCCAGGCACACTGCACCCAAGCATCTCTGTGTTTTGAGAGGGTGGACTGAACTGTCATTTCAGTGGAAAAACAGCCAGTCCAGTTTTCAGGGCCATATAGAACCCATGGCCATTTCATTGCTTGCATGTCCCACCATGCAATTGGTTCCACTGGAATGTTAAAAAAAAAAAAAGGCAGCAAAATCCAAAGATGACTCTGATTACTGAAAATAAAATGTAATTATGCTGCAAAAGAGAAACTCTTTCGTGTCAGCCTTCTACTTTTGCTATTGAAATATACTTCATTCTTTTCAGATACATAAGAAGGGATCTTATATTGGTGAATAGAAATAAAATAGAATATTTCATCCCTAGTTGTTGATGACTTGTTTTATCTTTTAAGTAAGAGCCCCAAGTGCCTTTGAACAGCTGATTTCAGGAAATGCAATATTCAGCATCAGGTGACTGCATGTTGGAAACATGATGGCTTAAACTTAATTTTTTAGATTATCATCTAAAATTATCTATCTTCTTTCATACAAGTTGAATACAGCAACTTGAGTGTGTGAAATATTTAGTATAGGCAATCCCTTGCAGAAGTAAAGACCTTGGAAGATGGATTATACCTTTTTTTTTTCAACCAGAAATTTTCTTCTGCATAGATTTTTTATTGAATACTGGACAATTCTATGCATTTCTGTTTTCTGGAGTCATTTCAAAATTTCCCTACCATTGTAATTGGGTTGAAGATGTCACCAGTAAGGTGAGAAATATCAACTCAGGCACTTCACTTGGGGCTGGCTTTAAAGATGATTAAGGAATGATCTTTTTTAACGTGTCAAATGAATCATGAGCCTCGCAAGCTCACAAAAATCACCTGAGCTGACTTCTCTTTTTGTTCTCAGATCTGCAAGGCTTTACGCTGAGCTCTCTTTACCTTGTGAAAACCTGGAGCTTAAGGCCAACACATTCTAATGCGCCTGGAGAAAGTGTGGTTTTCAAACCAGGGCTACCAGAAGGGTGGCTTTCCCTTCTCCCCCAGACTCGAGGGGTCTTGTCTCACTGCAGGGGGCGTCTGGCTCTCAGTGGGTATGGATTGGCAGGAGGGCTCCTCTTGGCATCATTTCCCTCAAATACTAATTAGTGAGCTTGGTGGGTGCCCTGAGATTGGATTTGACCTGGAGGGCTCTTAACCTGAACCCACCAGGCTTCAGAAGGTCCCAGACCCCTAGAAATGTTAACACTTGTGTGTGTTTTTCAAGAGAAGGATCACAGTTTTTACCAGATTCCCACAGTATTCCCCAAAAATTGAAACAATGACTTTTAAAGCAAGGGTGATGCTTACCCCATCCCCTTATGCAAAAGAACATGAGAAAACCAGGTGTGGCCTTCCCGGCAGAGACAGCAAGACCTTGCTTTATCTTCCAGGCCCTATCAGTCATTGCCTGTATTCCCATATTTGCTTCTAAACACATTCTTTGTCTTCACTGTCTTGTCTCTCAAGAACCTTTCACAAAGGTAATATCTTTGTATTTCCTGCCCTTGCTTAATTTTTGTTTTGCTGTTGATAACACTCAAACTTTTTGTTAACGGGTCATTCATTCATTCATTCATTCATCTAGAGTTCCCGTTCGTCCTTTCTAGAGCTCTGGAATCGGGCTGTTTATGTGCGCATTTAGATCTGCCCGTTACTGGCAGTATGCCTTTGAGAAAATTAACTTTCCTAAACCTCTTCTGAAAACTGAGATGATAATTGTACTTACCTCATAGATTTATGGTGAGAATTATGAGCACACATGCAAAGAACTTAGTTCAGTGCTGAGAATACTGTACATTATCAATCAATGCTTAAAAATATGTACTCATCCTGCTGGGGAGCACAAGAGACTTGGTTGGAAAGTTGTAAGGGGGAACAGTCTGATAAAAGGGAAGTGTGTGGAAGGCCACCTATTGGGAGATTTACGGGAGTGTCGAAGGCGGCGCCCCTAATTATTCCTTGAACCTTTCCAAACAAGTCGGTGTGTGTGCAGACCCCCAGGTGTTTACTGGAATCCTTGTGCTTAGTCCCTGGATGCCTTGCCTAGAGGACAATGCAAACACACATGTCCCCTCAAGATTACTCACCCTATTGATTGTATCTAAAGATGAAAATTCCAATAAAGGCCTAACGAGGCAGGCCATAGAGGCTGCCCTGGCCACTAGAGCCCGGGGCCCCTTAGCCCTCTCTTGCACAGTCAAACTGTGAGTAATCTGTTCATCCGTTGTTCAGGAGCTGCTGGTCCGCCCCGGAACCCTCCCACAATATTTAAGGACCCATTGGTGCCAGGCACTGTGCTAGTTAAAATCAGTGCTGACGAGTAGCAGGCTGAGTGCTTTGTTCTCCTGGGGCTCATGGTCTTCCCAGTAATTACCTGGTGTCCTTGGCAGGACAATAGAAAGACCATTTGCAGCATTTAATCAACACCTCTTTGCCTCTGCCCTGGTCACTCCTACCAATAACAATAGTGTAACAGCCACAAAAATGGCAGCAAATACATATGCAGGGTGTTCCCAAAAAATGTATACTAGTACATACTTTAACAGCTGATAGCTCAATTTTGAAAATAAAATGTATTTTAATAAACACTGCCTTTGTAATTATTCAAAGGGTGTGTATACAGTTTGTGGGGACACCCTATATAGTATTACTACATGCCAAGTACCAATCTAAGTACTTTCCACATGTGGACTGGTTCAGTCTTCACAAAGTCCCTTTGAGGTAGTTTTGCTCTTCATTTTATGGGTGAGGAAATTGGGACACAGAGAGGGAAAGTAACTTGTCCAAGATCACACAGCAATGAGGCTCTAGAGATGGTGACCAGGCTGCAACATTCTGACTAAGAATAATACTGAATAATGAATCAGAATGTGACCCTCTCCCCTTTCAGTCCTGCCTCCTTTAAAACCTGTCTCAGAACTCTCTTCTCCCGCAAAGCCTTACCTGACATCCTTTGTACCATGATTTTGCAACTGCTGATCCCTTCATTATTCTTTGTACAGCCCTGATTTATCCCCTCAATATGTTTTTTGCAAGTGCTCAACTCAGGTTCCTCAAAAGCAGAGAGAGTATCTCCTCCTTAACTGGAGAACTTCATGGTGCCTACTTGAGGATTTTGCCCTTGGGGAGAATCCAAACATTCTTGGTGACACATAGTTATTTTGGGCCTTATTTATTCAGCGAGTGTTTATATACCAGGGCCAGGCTAGCCTAGCACTGTAGATACAGCCGTGGAAAAAGACAATTATGGTGCTCGGGACACCCCAAGAGCAGCTGGGGAAGGGGAACATGTTAACAGGCCCCAAGCAAGTGCTCCAAAGAAGGGCTCACAGTTGAGGGTGGTCTACATGGGATGGAATTTGACTCCATGGAGAAGGTCAGGGAAGGCTTCCTCCGGGAGGGGGCACTTTAGCTGAGACCTGAGGGATGAGCAGCACTGACTCAACAAGGACTGTGTTAGGAGGAGAAGCTGGGTGTGAGAAACAGGAGTGTTCTTGGGACACCAGGAACATGGTGTGAGATGAAGTGGCAGTGGGGCCGTTTTGATCAGGTCAGAGTTTGTGTTTATCCAAAAAGGAAGGGAGATTTTTAAAGGGTTTTAAGATGATGGTACCTTGGACTACGATGGTGATGTCCAAGGAGAGAAGTGAGTGTATTTGATGTATATTTGGAAATAAATGCAGAAGTACTCAGTGATTGATTTGTGGGGAGTTGGGAAGAACCATTTTTTATCAAACACTTTATGTTCCTCGCACTATTCTTAGTGCTTTACAGATTGAGATTCATTCAAGGCACACCTTAGTGGGAAATGTGTTATCTCCAGTTTATAATGAGAAAACAGAGGCATGGGTCAGTAAATGGCAGAGCTGGGAGTTGGGCCCAGGCAGCTGGGGTCCGAGCCCTTCCTCTTGACCACTGTGCTCAAGTGCTCTCCATGTCCAGCGGGCTCCACGGATGAAGGGTGACTTCAGTCAGCGAGATGGAAACAGTAGTAGAGAGCCTGCTGCAGGGGTGGACAGGGAGACTGGGGGGTCGTACTTGGTCATGTTGAATTTGAGTTCAACTACATTGTGAAAACCAAATTCATGGGATAGTCGCTTACACCTTCCTCTCCCTCAGGTCTTTGCTTAAATCAGGGATGGGGAACCTTTTCTCTGCCAAGGGCCATTTGGATATTTATAACATCATTCGAGGGCCAATCAGAATTATCAACTTAAAAATTAGCCTGCCATATTTGGTCAAACATTTAATTAACTCATCCCTAAAGCCTTGGCAGGGCCAGACCAAATGATTTCGAGGGCCTTATATGGCCCACAGGCCGGACCTTCCCCACCCCTGGCTTAAATGTTACCTTCTCAACAAGATTTACCCTGACCACTCTGTTTATTTTATTTAAAAAATATTTAATTTTTTTATTTTTAAAATCTTTATTGTTGAAAGTATTACATATGTCCCCCCTTTTAAAAAATATATATATTTTATTGTTGTTTTTTTGTTTTTGTGTGTGTGTGTGTGTGTGTTTTTACAGAGAGGGATAGAGAGTTAGAAACATCGATCAGCTGCCTCCTGCACACCTCCTACTGGGGATGTGCCCACAACCAAGGTACATGCCCTTGACTGGAATCGAACCTGGGACCTTTCAGTCCACAAGCCGATGCTCTATCCACTGAGCCAAACCAGTTAGGGCACATATGTCCCCTTTTTTTAAAAAAATACTTTGTATTGATTTCAGAGAGGATGGGAGAGAGAGAGAAACATCAATGATAAAAGAGAATCATTGATCAGCTGCCTCCTGCACACCCCCTACTGGGGATGGAGCCTGCAACCCTGCCCTGACTGAGAATGGAGCAGTGACCTCCTGGAGCAACACCACGGAGCAACACTGGCTGGGCTGACCACTCTTTTTAAAATTTCAACCTGCCCTGTCCCATTAATCCCCTTGCCCCAACTCCTCTTATCCTTGCTTCCCCCCGACACACAACATTTATCACCTCTTAGTATATTCCATATTTTACTTATTTGTCAAGTGTATTGTCATTGTCTGTCTCCTCTTTGAGAATGTAAGCTGCTATAGGGGAGGGGTCTGTGTTTTGTTCACTGATGTAACCCAGGAGCCTAGAACAGTGTCTGGCACGAAGTGGACACTAACTCACGCTTCCTGAGTAGATAATTAAAATTTATTTTTCAGCAGGACTGGCTATAGAATCTCAGATTTGTCTAGAAGACTAGAATTCATGTTTACATGTCAAAATCCTGGCACTGACTAACTGGAATCACTCCATGAGCAACTTTTACTGATTTATATGTCATCTTAGTGACTACTATTATGTAAATTAGTGGATTAGATCCATTACGACCCTTTGCTTCCTACTTTTATAAGGAATGACTCCTGTTCCATGACAAGGCAGTATTTGTCGACCTTGTAAGATGAAATAATGTGTTGTGTTTTCTTTTTGGCTCCCTGTTTATTCTTCCTTACTCGCATTGTGTTGATGTACTAACATCCTTAATACATTCAGCTAAATGAGCAAGGCAGAGCTGGTCAGTGGTGTATTTCCTTGTTCCCCTTCTATCTGAAGGCTACAGCACATGGCTCGCAGTTTCACTACCGCGACCCTCACATATTGTCACGAATATGCACTTATTGGAGGCTTCTGTCCTGAATTGGCAGTATTCAACACCAGCCAGAGAATTTTAGAGGGACAGCAAAAGGCATGCTTCTTACCCATTCTTCGGGATCCTCTAAGTTCTCTCACTTTATTAATAGAAATCAGGAGAAAGCAAATGCTTAGTACTACATTATCTCGGCTGCCACTCTCTCCTCCAAAGCTGTAATGTAGCTGTGAGCATTATGACCGCAAGGTATGTAGGGGTGGGCGGAAGAGTCCTTTCTGAATATGTAAAGCCCTAGCAGAAAGTGCTATCCTGTTACCCAATGGACTATACTCAGGACATAACTTCCTGCATTTCTCCTGGAAATGAGTTCCCAGAGAAGAATTTCTCTTTAGTCAAACGTGCGTGTGTGTGCGCGCGCTCACGGGCATGCGTTTGGTGAGGAAGGGCACCATGTAACCTAACACACTTGCTACTTGCCGTAGTTACCTAGAGACTTAAAGCCCAAATCAATGCTCGGCAACACTAATTACCTCTAGAGGGTTCCCGGAAGACCCACTTCCCCGCTTCCCCAGGAGGCCGGTTCTTTTTCCATCTTTAATTGTGCCGTTTGCTACGATTTTTTCACTTTGGAAGTCACCCGAAGCCTCTTTTGGAAGAGGTGAGAGAGAACCTGAATTGTGGTCAGCTCCCCTGGCCCAGGCTCACTTTTCCTGGTGGGAATTTGAGACTCTCTGGCAGGAATGCTGACAGTAAAGGTGGACTTTTACTTCCTGGCTCTGGAAGGTAAAGTGCTAAACCCTTTCAATCCTCCCCAACAGCCCCGATTTTCTGCACATAATTAGCTGCTCACAGCAAGTAAATGCAAAGTCAGGATTCTAAGGGCAGCGGTCGGATTCGGAGCCGGAGCCGGTGTCCGTTAGGACGGGCCGGGGAGTTCGCCTGCTTCCCCTGTTCCCCAGCTGCACTGGCTCAGGAAGGGAGGGCCCCAGGCTCTGGGCCCGGCCGGACTCTTCATAGCACCTTTCTCTGTCCCCAGTGACTCCCCTCACTCGGCCAAACACCAAGTGGTGGACAAGATGACACCGACTCTGAGGCCAAGATTCAGCACGGATCCTCCATTGGACCCCTACTCTGGTCTCCTCCCCCATGTCCCCATGAAATGAAAAAATAACCCTCCCTTTCAGGTTTAGATAAAAGACCTTTCCGATGACAACTGTCTCGCAGGCTAGGGCCAGCACAGGGATTCGCCCCTCTCCCTCCAGCCTTGCTGGGTCCCAGGGGACCTGACAGTTACTATAACCATGACTCTTGCGGGTAGGGCGGGGGTTTCACTTTGAGATTTTCTATCCCCCATCTCCAAACCCTCTCCTTGTCCTCTGTGAATTACAAAAAGCACATTTTCAGTAGAGCAGGCCCTGGTACTGGTCTCCATTCTCCTCCTGCCCTGCCCTTCCTCCCCCACAATCATCTCGTCTCCCTACTTGGTTTGAATTTTCCTCCCCCTGGATTTTAAATCTCAAGCTCCAGCCCTCCCTCACCCCCTTTATTTTTCTGTTTTCTTTTTATTTCATTTTTTTTTTAAATTTCCCTGAATAGCACGGTATCATGTCGTGCCTTCCGTCCCGTCCTTCAGCTATTAAGTTGTTGGCTGTATTACACAGTGGATTTTGATTTGGATCAGTTAGAGCTAATAGCAATTTTCAGTAAAATATTAACCAAACACTCACAAAAATCACTCGTGTGGCTCCATCCTCTCCTTCAATAGGATTAATCAAGATAGCTATTTACTCTTTCCACCACTCCAGTGTTTTCCCACCTTCCACTCCAAACAAGAAAATGACGCTAAATTCATTTAATACAAATTTATATTATTGTCTGAGGCATTTTAAGCAATGCTTAATTTAATTTCCTTGTTTGGAATGTGGTATTGGAGAGCAGGACCAGTGTAATGTAAAAATAGGATTCGCCCCTCCACCGGGCACCCAGCTATATTCTCCAGTGATTCACAGGAGCTCTGTTTACATTCCATTGCAATTCAAATTCGCCAAATCATCTCTCTGTCCTGCAGCAAAAAAAAAAAAAAAAAAAAGTCGGCCTCTGAAAGGAGATCATCCCACCCCCGGCGGGCTTGACCCTCCGGATGTGGTACAAGTCCTCTTATTTGATTAGATTGCTGAAGGTCAGATATGTTGACTGTGCATGTTCTCTTGGCCTGGTAATCAGTTAGCTAGAGTGCTCGTCTTTTCTGCTTTGGGAAATTGAAATAACCTTTATTGAGCATCTATAATATTGAGCACCTATAAAGCTGGTTAGAAACAAAACAAAAACAAAATAACATCAGCATCTCATTTTTAATTCTACTCAAAAGTCCCCTGAGTAAATGGGGTAACGTTCCTATTTTACATCTAAGAATAGTGAGAAGCAGAGAGGACACATAATCTGTCCGAGGCCACATGACCAGTCGGTGGTTGCGGTGCCCCACGGCGCTGGACTCCACATTATCTCTCAGGCCTAAGTGCACAGGGTCACTCCACTGTGGGACAGTTTCGCAGCCAAGGGCTGTGAATGGCGAGCCTCAGCCAGGACAGGAAGTCCCTGAAATGGTACGTGTGCCTTTTGGAGGAGGGGGCCCATAGCTGTCTTCAGTTCCGAAAAGGCTCCTTGACTTAAAAAAAAAAAAAAAAATTACGGGTACCTTTGTGAGGACCGGTGACAGGACACACATGCTCCCTATTCCACACTTGCACTTGGCCAGATTCTGGAGTAACATGAACACATCAACAGCTACCATTTGTGGAGGACCTACTATGTGCCAGCTCTGCTGAGTCCTCTCAGCCATTGGAAGGGCTGGCGAAGGGCAGCAGCATTCCTCTTAGAAGCCTTCAAGCCAGCCTGGTAGTAATAAGAACAGAGTTGCCTGTAGCTGCTGAACATGGCAAGTCTCCAGGCAACTTAGATTTCTGAAGTGATGCTCTCCCTCCTCTTCCATCCAGTGTTCCTGACTAGTGTTCCCCCATCTAAGCTTACTGGTTCCACTGCACACAGAGCAGGGAGTAAGAGATGACTCCTAGCTCCTCCTCTGCCATCAGCTCCAAATGGCTTAAGCAGAATACCCTACTCACTATAATATCGCCACCTCTGAAGTGCAATCAATACCTACCTCCTTCTTCCACTCTCAGTAAGTCAGCAATCAAAACAGAAACAAACTTAGGAAATATGTGGGTGTTACTTATGAAGATTACGAAGCTAATAAGGTCCTGATCATTTAATGCAATGCTAATCTATTTCATTGTCATCTTGGAATACTGGTTTCCAAGCAGTGGTAAAATAATGAAGACACAGTCCCTGGCCTCAGGGAGATTAATATCTAGCACGTATAGAAAGGCAGGTATACAAAATAGCTGCAGCACAGGGGAGAACAGAGTACACATTACAAGAAAGCTATAAATTACTTGCTGTGGGATGTCAGAAGAGGGAAACTTACCTTGCTTGGGGGATGAGATTGGGGAGGGCATCATGTAGAGGTGGGATTTGAAGTCTTGAAATAATGGAGCAGGCAGAGAATGTTTCTGAAGGTGTGAAGAGCAGAAGCTATGATAAAGGGCATGCGAAGTCTGGGATATGTTTGGACACTCATGAGCAGCCAAGGTTGCCTGGATGGTAGCCCTGCTCGGCCAGCAGAAGGTAGACTGCTTGGCTGGAGTGAGAGCCAGCTGAATTCACATGTCACCCATAGAGAGTCTGACTTAAAGGCCTCTACTGAAGTTTGGACTTTGGAATTTTTTTAATAATTGTCTCCCCCCAGTGATTCTAACTTGCAGCCAAGGTTGAGAACTACTAGGCTAGATGGTCTTCAAGGTTCCCTTCAGCCTTGGAGAGAAGAACTGTGCCCTTTTTAGAAGGAACTTGGTTTGAGAATGTGGGTGGCTGGTTATAATTGCTGAAAAGCTGGTTGAAAGCTCTTCCTCCTCAGGCAATGGGTCCCTGATAAGCCTGGAGGGCGATTCTAGAAAGGAGGTCCAAAGCCCAGACACAGGGAGTGCAGTGGGCCTGGTAGGGCCAGGCAACCCAGTAGTCCTGCTTCATCAGAGGGGACAGCCTCTGCTCAGCTCTTGCCAATCACTGCAAAGTGGGAATGTGGGCCTTGGGTTGCCAAGTCTTCGGACTTTTCAAGAGAAATGAGGAATCTGGTAAAAGATACTGATTTTATTATGTTAGTAAAAAAAATTCAAATGTTTGATAAAACACTACACAAGCCAAATAAAACGCAGTGGCCAGCTGGATTCACTGAGCATGTCTTTAGTTTGATACCTATAATTTAGAGTTTTGATTATTAAAAAGGATTGGGGAGAGGAGGGAGGGAAGCGGAGCTGAAAGAGGGTATAGGGGGGATAAACTGTGATGGGGAAAAAATCAAATAAATAATTAGTTTTCATTTTATTAACCAGTTGCTACCTGACATGTAATCTTTAGAGAGACAATGTTTATGTTGACTCTGTGGTTTCCTTTTTTTTTTTTTATATTTTATTGATTTTTTACAGAGAGGAAGGGAGAGAGATAGAGAGTCAGAAACATCGATGGGAGAGAAACACCGACCAGCTGCCTCCTGCACATCCCCCACTGGGGAAGTGCCCGCAACCCAGGTACATGCCCTTAACCGGAATCGAACCCGGGACCTTTCAGTCCGCAGGCCGAAGCTCTATCCACTGAGCCAAACCGGTTTCGGCTCCTTTTTTTTTTTTTTTTTTTATTGTAATATCTGGCTGAGGAGATATAAAAAAGAAACTCCCATATATATTTATCCACTCATGGCTAATAGGGTTTGCCTATACTCTCACTCCCATATTGTTTTGAAGCAAATCTCAGATATTATCTCATCCTCTCCATAAATATTTCAACATAACCATAATACAACAATCACATCTAAAAATGAATAAACATTTCTTAATAATATCCAAAGTTTAATTTCCAGTCATCTCAAAATTTCAACATTTAAAAAGAAAATTAGTTTGTTTGACTCAGAATCCAGATTCAGTCCACACATTACAATTGGTTGGCATGCTTATGTTTCCTGTTGATATTTTGTTCGCACATTGATTTTGCTGAATTGGCTATTATGAATATGTTTGTATGTAACCCTCCACTAAAGGATTTGTAAAAATGTAATGAAGGTTTTCAAGGCCAAGGTCTGTGATTATATTAGAAGTTTGCTTGATAAAGTCCGTCTTATAAACAGCTAAATTCTGTCAAAGAAAAATCCATTTTTAATGCATGATTGAATATTGATAATTAATGGGAACTATGAGGAAGTCATATGCAAAGATTAATTACCAGCTGAGCTCTGAGAACGCTTTTCTTCCTTTGTAATCTCACCTCCTGAGAGAAGTAGTCTATATTGGTCCTAGAGCGAATTGACAGATATATCCAGAAAGAAAAGCTACAGACTTTAATCTTTATTGGTCATGCTTAATTGGATGTACTATTATTTTTTATTTGCAGAGAGAATATTTGTTAGTTAATTCTTTCTGTAATGCTGGATGGGGAGGCGGGGTCCTGAGGCCTTTTCACTGTACTGGATGGCTGAGGCTATGAGTTCTGCGATTCTAAATATTTCTCCTTATTGGGCATGTTTGAAATCAACTCCTTACAATAGAAAATCAAATTGTCTGAATCCAGATCATCCTCTACAGCAAGCATGTCAAACTCAAAGGCTAACACGGACCAAATAAGCAAGGTTTAAGTTTATGTGGGCCGCAAAAAAACAGAAGCTTCAATTGTCATAGAAACATAGGTTTATTTCAATAGAGACATGCTGAATACAAAGGGCTGAAATAAATGAGTAATCATTAACATAAAATAATAGAATACTTTAATAAAAATTAATATTATTTCTTGAACATTAACTTACCAGACACTGAATAACTGCACAAATTAATAAGTGTAACACAAATAAACCTATTTTTCTTGTTCTCCAAAAGTGAAGTGTTTCCTGTTGCGCACACCAAACAAGTCAGTACAAGACTAATGACGTGGCAATCGGCTGCTAAAATATTCGCTGCTAGTATTAGTGGAGAGAATTGGTGCGCCTGCGTGTAAGGCATAAAGGGAAATGAATGCAACATGATTATAGTAATCAGTCATTAGCAAGTGTTGTAGTTCATTATTAACAACTAGGAGCCCGGTGCACGAAATTCATGCACTGGTGGGGGGTGGTCCCTCAACCCAGCCTGCCCCCTCTCATATACTGGGAGCCCTCAGGGGATGTCCTACTGACAGCTTAGGCCTGCTCCCTGCTCCCCTTGGGGAGCAGGCCTGAGCCACAGTCTGGCCTCCCTTTGTGAGAGGCGACCAGGCTGATCAGGGGAAGGCACCAGCCCCATCACCCCACTCCTGCAGCCACTGCCAGTCACCACAGCCAGCAAGGTGTTTTCATCAACATGGACTCCAGTCCCTTCACCATGAAAAAATGACAACTTTCTTTAGGCATTTTCAAGATGTGTCTTTCATAGGATATGACATTTCTTTATTATTTTTTCTTATTCTCACCTGAGGATATGTTTCCATTGATTTTTAAAATATGTTTTATTGATTTTTTACAGAGAGGAAGAGAGAGAGATAGAGAGTCAGAAACATCGATGAGAGAGAAACACCAACCAGCCACCTCCTGCACATCCCCCACCGGGGATGTGCCCGCAACCCAGGTACATGCCCTTGACCGGAATTGAACCTGGGACCTTTCAGTCCGCAGGCCGACGCTCTATCCACTGAGCCAAACCAGTTTCGGCTCCATTGATTTTTAGAGAATGTGGAAGAGAAAGGGAAAGACAGAAAGAAACATCAAAGCGAGAGGAACACTTTGATTGGTTGCCTCCTACATGAGCGCTGACCTGGGCCCCAGCCAGGGAAGAGCCTGCAACCTAGGTCCATGCCCTTGGTCAGAATTGAACCCAGACCCTGTGGTAGGCAGGCTGAGGCATTATTTACTGAGCCAAACTGGCTAGGGAAGGATATGATATTTCTCAGCTCCTCCAGCAGCAGACCTTCATTTTTTTCTCCAGGACTGAGGTGGAAAAACCCTACATCACCTTCTTGGATTCTTATTACCCAAGTTACTAAGAATATTGCCAGTGGCATACAGGGAGCTTAGCCAATGAGCAGTCAGAAAAGGTGTTTCCTCTGTAGTTCACACCGATTCCTGGCTCAGCTCCTGCCCAGGCCTCAGGCCTCTGGCTGGGGCATTAGGCCTGGGCAGGGGACTCCCAGCCCACTCAGATAGCAGGCTCCGACCCTTCCCAGGCCTAAGACCTCTGGCCGGGGCCTTAGGCCTGGGCAGGGGACTTGCAGCCCGCTCCAATCTCAGGCTCTGCCCCTGCCCAGGCCTCAGGCCTCTGGTCGGGGTGTTAGGCCTGGACAGGGGACCCCCAGCCCTGGGTGATTGCCGGCTCTGACCCTACCCAGGCCTCAGGCTTTTGGCCAGGGCAATCACCAGCTTCACCTCCCCACCTGCAGCATACAAATTTAACAGTCATCTTTATTGGGTTAATTTGCATACTCTTCTGATTGGCTGGTGGGTGTAGCGAAGGTATGGTCAATTAGCATCTTTGTCTTTTATTAGTGTAGATTATGTATAACAGGATATTGTAAAAATTAAGTTACAAAATTTTTATTAAAATGTTTCTTACATACCATTATATTGGCTGGGCTGCAAAAATATTTGTTGTGGGCTGCATGCAGCCCGTGGGCTGCGAGTTTGACATGCTTGCTCTACCGGCCAACTGTCTTCATGGCTGTCGCTAAACTCTGACAAGAAGTGACGCCCTCCCTGCTTCCTGCTTTAGAAGGAACTTGAGTGAAATTGACCTCAGAATGAGGAAAACTACAAGGTGTCCCCCCAAAATAGATACATACTTTGAATGACTATAGTCAGTGTTTATTAACATACAGTTCATTTTCAAAATTTTAAAAAATCTACAAAAATCATTTTTTTTTTTTTGTCAATGCCTGTTTTTCATGCTGATGATCATTCTGGTCCAGGCACTGCTGACAATGTGAAGCGAAGGAATCACAAACATCAAGAATCATTTCCTTTGGTATTTGTGCTCCCTCAAGTCATCAACTGTTGCCAATTTTGTACCATAAACTTTATCTTTTATTGTTATTTTTAAAAAAATATATTTTATTGATTTTTTTTATAGAGAGGAAGGGAGAGGGAGAGGGATAGCGAGTTAGAAACATCGATGAGAGAGAAACATCGATTCAGCTGCCTCTTGCACGCCCCCTACTGGGGATGTGCCACAACCCAGGTACATGCCCTTGCCCGGAATCGAACCTGGGACCCCTGAATCCACAGGCTGATGCTCCATCCGCTGAGCCAAACCAGCTAGGGCTTTTATTGTTATTTTTAAAATATATTTTTATTGATTTCAGAAAGGAAGGGAGAGGGAGAGAGATACAGAAACATCAATGATGAGAAAGAATCATTGATCAGCTGCCTCCTGCACACCGGACAGCAACCCAGGCATGTGCCCTGACCGGGAATCAAACCGTGACCTCCCGGTTCATAGAGAGATGCGCAACCACTGAGCCACGCCGGCTGGGCAAAACTTTTATCTTTTATGCATCCCCATAATAAAAAGCCTAGTGGCACTTCAGGATAAATTTTCTTTGTTCAAAGCTTAGTCTGGCTTCACCAATTATTTCAAATCAGTTAAAGCTGAAAAGGAGTGAAAATTGAGTTATCGGCTGTTAAAGTGTGTATACATTTTTGGGGGGGAGACACCCTGTATTGTGAATCCATCAAATAAGAAGCCAGACAGGCACGGCTGTTTGCACCTCTTGGCACGCATTGCATTTGCACACCTGCCTGGGCTTCTGAGAGACGTCCGCAGGCCAGTCTGTGACCGGCAGCAGCTCCGAGTCCGTGTGCAAAGGTGGCTGGTGGCTAATTACACGTTTGATGAACTTGTTGTTAAGACAATGCCGCATGTGTCCTCCCTCAGCTGCAAATTGCCAGGTTACTGGAGAGTTTCCTGTATGGCTACCAATTACACCTAATTTGGTCCTGAGATTGCCGCATTTGCTTTTCTGTCACCAAGTTTGTGATTACGAATCGCTCGTGTTGATCGGGAGTGGGCCTAAATTTCTGATGGTCGACACATGTAAGAAAGCCATTCAGGAAACCAGCAGTGTTTAGTCATCTTTACCAGACAGAACATCCACGGGTGTTTGCATCCCTGAGGAAAGTTTGCTTTCTCTAGGTATTTGTTTTCACAAGGAATTCGTTCCCTGAAAAACATAGACAGGCTTCCAAATGGGCCGCTGTGCGGAAGGGACAGCCACATGCTACCTGGGCAGGGACAGCCATCACATTCCTGAGGGGTGTGTATTCAACCCACACAGGTGGGGGTTGGGTGGGGAGAATGAGGCAACCTCAGTCCCCAGAGGGGGTGCTGGGTAGGTGTCACCCCTGCCTGGAGACCCTGGAGAAGAGGGCTTTCCTTGAATACGGAAATGGCAGGCAGCCCCTTGACATTAGCAGCTTCCTTAACCAGGGGGTTCTCTGGGCAGGAGCCCCAGTGCTGGCCAGGCTCCTGACTGTGGGTGGAAGGAGCACAGCAAGAGCTGAGGCCCTCGGTGGGGCTGGGGCCCTCTTGCACCTCTTCACATTTATCTAAAGGTTTTTGCAAGGAGCCTGATTAAGACACCAATTCTCTCACATATTCTCCTAAGATTCCTCTAACACTTCCTCCCTCTTCCCCTCCCCCCCTAAAAAAAGAGCCTGGGGAGGATCCATGTATCCCTGCTGCTGCCCAGAGAAGACAGGGCCTGGTTGGAAGCCTGAGGCCAAGAATGGTGTGTGGTGAAGGAGGTGGGGGAGGGAGGGAGGTGAGCAAGCAGAAGGAGAGGGCAGAGGCAAAGATGGATGTCTGTGCTGGTGGGACTTTGGGGACAGGGAACAGGTGGACATGAGGTGAGGGGGTCCTGCTAGAGCTGGCTGGCTGTGGGGAGTGTGACAGATTTGAGCAGGTTCTGCAGTCTCACCCAGGGAGAAAGCGGGCAGTTGAGGGCTGCTCCATCCCGGTCCAGGGGCCAGATCTCTTGCTTTGCCCTTGCCAGGTCTCTGAGCTGGGCCTGGGGTCTGCGGTGTTGACCCAGCTTTAATGCACTGCAAGCATCTGGAAACAGAGCCACGGACTGGAGATCTACCTCCGAGAGGAGCCTTGTGTGCTACCTTCCCATCAACTGAACCCCTACGTGCTTTTCGAGATACTTTTAATCAGTAAAGGACTAACTGTTAAGTTGCTCTGAACTGGTTTTGTTGGACTTATGGGGTGGTCTGCTCACCCAGGAGATGGAGGTCGCCTCTGGGGCTCTGTCAAAAAAGCCTTCCATGTGACCACAAAAATCAGAAATGAGAGGGGTTTAAGGCTTCCCTGTGTGAGCATAACCAGAAAAGACAGCTCGTTTGCTCTATTGAGGTAGTCTCTCTTCCAACAGGTGCTCATAGATCCATACAGAGCAACCAAAAGCATCCATGTGACCCTAGAAATGAGAAAACCATTTCTGTTAATGAAGAACCCAGAGAAGGTCAACATCCTACTAAGGTTAGCCAAGTGGCTACTCACAAAACCATGGAGAAAAGCTCAGATAACCTTGTTTTCCCTTAAGAATGGGAGGGGGGTAAGGTGACTTTAAGGTCTGTAATTGTGTCCCTCTCAGGCCCTTGTCTGACACCACTAGGGTTAAGTATAAATCATATTAACATCACACAAGTTCAAGCTACAGTGGCCTTCTCAACCACTGGGCTAAAACTCCATAAGGACAGAGACTTGTTTTGTTTACCATTATAACTTTAATAGAGGCCCGGTGCATGAAATTCATGCAAGGCTCGGCCCTCACAGCCCAGGCTTCGTCCGGAAGGTCGTTTGGCTGTCCGGTCTAATTAGCATGTTATGCTTTTATTATTATAGATTGCCTGGAACGGTGCCTAGTACAGAGTAGGTGCTCAATAAAGTTATGCATCGATGAAATGGATGATGTGCTGAAAAACAGTAAGGGTTAGTGATGCCAGTACTTACAAGTTACTTGACTTTGTACAGGTTTTATTATTTCTCTTAGCCTAAGTTTTTTAAACTACAAAATGGAAATCTATTCCATGGCTTGTGAGAATTAAAATTAAATGGGATATTTTGTAAAGCCTTTGGTCTATAATGGATATGCAAGAAAAGTTCCTCGCTACATGCCCTCCACTTTGATCCTACGAGAGTCAAGGCAGAGTTCCAACTCTGATCTTAGTGATTCAAACTAGCTTCCAGCCTGGTGGTTCCAGCTAGCTTCCTATGGAGGAAAAAGTTGTAAATGTCAGAGAATGAGCAGAGAATGAGTTTTCACGGTAAGAACTGCATTTCATAAAATGCTTTGACAATACAAAATAACAAGATTACTCAGGACAACCTCAGAAAAGAACTATATAACATTTTCTAAATGAGAATTTAAGACATAGTAGACTTTAAAAATATTTGAATGGATAAATGAATAAATGAATGGATGGTGTGATAAATTTAGCCTAAAAGCCTTTACTAAATCTTGCCTTGATTATCAGTAAATTTCGTTTTAATCAAAGCAGCCTATCCTGTTTTCAAGGGCTGTCATTTCGTCAGCAGGCTTCCTTTGATCAAGTTGAAATGCAAAATTTCTGCATGGAAAAAAATCCCGTTCTAAATTTCTTTAATTTTCCCAGCAAACATGTTAAGTCCTTAGTAACTATACATGAGGTTTAAGCACTTTAAACATCCTTCATTCTCTCATGTGTGTGTGTGTGTGTGAGTGCTTTTATTGTACAGAAGGTGTTTCTCTCTACTTGCAAGATTCTCACTAATGCCCAGGGACGTTCTGGGCATGGAATGAGTAAAAGGAAATGATGCCGAGGGAAGGTTGTGCTGTTGGCCGTCGGTGAGAGAATAACAGCATGCCCAAGGGCGGCTGCCGGAGAGGCTTCCTAAGGCTCAATTCCAGAAGGAAAAGTTGAAGACTTCTTGGAAAAGCTGTTTCTGGCGCAAGAAAGGTTGGGGGTGAGTGGGTAGGGCTCTACTTTGAGATTACTTTCCCGGGGCAAATTGCCTAGTTGACTGTGATGCAGAATCTGTCGAAAGGGGGGAAAAGAAAAAGGAAAGCTTCTCCGTGGCTTGAGGCGTCCCCTGCCAAATATCTGCCTGCAGCACATTTCCACGGCACAGCCAGGGGACGATGACCCTGAGGCTGTGCTGTTGAAAATGGCAGCCCATGGAATATAGTCCTACAAAAGCAGCTTCGACTGGGAGAGGATGGGAGGTCATCCAGACGCTGTGCCCACCCTGACCATTCTCCCTCCAACCCCACCGCCCTTCACCTGCACCCCATGCATACTCATCCCTGCCCACACCTAAGTCTTCCAGTCTGCTCTGCATCCAGGCTCTCCGGGAAAGATGGTAACCTGCTCCCCTAGAACCACTGCAGCGGCAGGCCTTGCCTCTTTTACTCAGGATAACTTGAAAACGCCTGCAAATGGAGAGACAACAGTAATATTGTCTTTAAGGAGCACCCATTTTTACAGGCAATGCGCTTGATTCTCTCTTCTGCAGTAGCACAAGGAACCAAGGCATCTCTGAGACTTGTCAATGGGCAGCACCAATCTGAGTGTCTCCCCAAGGGGTCTCCTGGGAAGCAGGGCTAAAGCATTCTGTCCAGCTCATTCACTAAATTCCGGTGGCTTCTGCTTTATTATACAGTGGGGCCTTGACTTACGAGTTTAATTCGTTCCGAGACCGAGCTCCTTAAGGAGCTCGTTAACTCAAATTACTCTGTCAACTCAATGCAAAAAATCGGCCGAGAGACAGCTGGTATCTCAAAAAACTCGTTAGTCGGGACACTCGTAAGTCAAGGCCCCACTGTACTCTTTACCATGTAATCTGCACAAGTCTCTGAGGCAAGAATGCACTTTTACCTGGATTAGGAAATCAAAGGCATAGAGACTTTTGGATGCTTGTCCCAGGTCAAATAGCTAGTGTTAGAAGATCCTGGACTCAAAACACGATGCCCAATTCAGGCTCCCAGCACATATTCTGGGCCATAAGGTAGGTTTTTCTCTCTCTATCGAGCAGATGAGGAAACAACAGAGGAAGCCTTGCTAGATCATCCGGTAACCCCTGCGCCCTTCACCCCACCAGATGAATTAAATCCAAAGGAAAACACAACAGCAACTTTGAGTCATACTTTTTTTTAAATTCTCACTTGAGGATATTTTGTTTTTCATTGATTTTTAGAGAGAATGGAAGAGAGGGAGGAGGGGGCGAGATAGAGAAAAGAAAGAGAGACATGAGAGAGAGAGAGAGAGAGAGAGAGAGAGAGAGAGAGAGAGAGAGAGATTTGATTGTTTGCCTCCCACAGTACGTGCCCTTGACCACGAATCTAACCAGCCACCCTTCAATCCCCACGCTGATGCTCTAACCACTGAACACCAGGCCAGGGCTGGGTGGTGCTTTTTAAAGAAAGCAAACTTGATCCTTGCTGATTTCATTCCAATTCCAAGATAAGTGGTTGTTCTCAGCAACATTAACCTGGAGAAAACGCATGGCACCATAGAGCCCTGATGTTGGGCAGAGCTGAGGAGATGAAGAAAAATAAAGCAGGGTGAAGGGATGGAGGATGAAGGGGAGGTGGCGGTCACTCTCAGAGCCAGGCATCTCTAGCTGAGGGCACTGCGTTACCAATCCCTTTCTTGGATGAGAAGAGGGAGAATGTGTGGGAGTGCCTGTGGGCACACACATGGGCGCCTGCCCTGCATGGAAGGCTGTGTGAAGCCGGAGAAGAACTGTGTCTGTTGAAATAGACGTCTCATGGTTAAACGGGCCCAAATTCGTAACCAGAGTCTAGCGCTGGTGCTGCCGGAGGCCTCTTCATGAAAAGCACAGACCAAGCTTTCGACCTCCTCCTGTACTGTGCATGCTCCTGCCATCTGAGTCAACCACTATAAGGGAGTTCACGGTTTTGTGTTTCAGTCAATGGACTGAGAGCTGCCCCTCCAATCAGAACTGCCTAACTGTACCCTCATTTGCATTTATACTGACTAATCAGAATGCATGATGGCCACCAATCAGGACTGCGTGATTTGGATCAATTAGAACTGTCATTTGCATTAAGTGGACCTAATTGCAAACCTGGGCAGAAACTTTCTCTATAAAAGGCAGCCTCCCTTCCGCTCCTCCCCTCACCCCCCCCCCCCCCCCCCCGCCCCACTCACTCTGTCTTGGTGGAGTGCACTTGCCGTTTCTGCCAGAAGTGTTGCTTTTCTCTGGTTTGCAATCTCTTTTGCCTGAAGAAAGTCCCTCTGTTTTCTAATATTCTTTGGGGGAATTTCTGTTGACAGCTGGGAGTGAGGGCGGTGAAGAGTGGGGAGGAACAAGGGGATTAAGCAAAATTTGCAACGAGTTGTTCCTTGGGCTTCCCTTTCTGTTTTCTTTCAACTCTTTAATGATCTCCCAGCGCACCCCGTCTTTCTCGTCCGCACCTGTGACCTCTGCTGCATCCTCTGCTCCCTGCAATCTTGCTGTGAAGACGAGTCATTACCTCTTTCCCCATCAACTCCTCCGACGTCACATTTCCCAGAGACCTTGCATGTCTCCTTCATAATGTACACAGCCCGTGTTTCAGTCCTCCCGGGCCCTTGAAGTGACCAGATAGCTGTTTTTTTCTGTACCCACTTAGCTCATTTTGCATTTGAATTACACTTTGATAGGCGGCAAATATGCCTCATGTTGAAGTGCCCCAGGACCTCTCCTTATCGTTACCCTGACTTCCTTGGTACTCTCATCCAGTTTCAAGGCTTTAAATACACCTATAATTTGATGACTCTCTGATTTATATTCCATGCAGGCCGCTCTCTCTACCTATCTGACTTTTCCACTGGGAAGTCTAATATATCTACGTAAACGAAGACGGTGTGACCAAATCCTGGCTCCGTCCGCAGCCTCCTCCATCGAGTAAATGGCACTTTATTTTTCCAGCTGCTCAGGATAACATACTTGGGGGCATCCTTTACTCTTCCTTTACTCTCACACCCTGCAAGGACTAGTTCACCTTCAAATAAACCAACAATTCAACCTGTTCGCACACCTCTGCTCACACTTTGGCCTGGTCCGTGGTCAGCAAGCCATGGCTCGCGAGCCACATGCGGCTCTTTGGCCCCTTGAGTGTGGCTCTTCCACAAAATACCATGTGCGGGCGCGCACGTACAGTGTGATTGAAACTTCGTGGCCCATGCACAGAAGTCAGTATTTTGTGGAAGAGCCACACCGAAGGGGCCAAAGAGCCGCAGTTTGCCGACCACTGGCCTAGACCACCATCGTGTCTTGCTTTGGCTCTTCCAACAGCCTCCTAACCGTTTCTTCTTTGGCTGCTCTTAGCTCAGCAGCCAGATTGATCTTGTTAAAAGGCAGCTCAGTACGCCTGGCTCCTGGCTGACACCTGCCAGTGGCTCTCACCTCACTCTGAGGAGTCAAGCTGCAAACTGCTCTCTTTATCTCTGCTTCTTTGGAAAAACAAATAAACAAACAAACAAACAAAACAAAACAAAGCCAGCCCGCTCTACCCCTTTTCCTTTTGCTCTCCCTCCTTCTCTTGTGGAGTGTCAGGGCCATACCTCGGCTGTAGACTTCTCATGTGCCAGTCAGTCAGTCACTTTAAAGCTGGTCAAGGTTAGATGTGCCCGGAAATGTTCTCCCCAGATCCGAGAACTCTCCCCAGAAGCTCTGAAAGAAAAGACCTTCAAGGGCCCTTATCCAAGGAAAGACTGTCCCTTGTGTCCCCACCCATACAGGAATCACCATTCTGTCACCAATTCAGAGCCCACACCTATGGGGAAACGCCTGTTTCCAGTAACATTTTTTTTTAATATTTTTTTTTATTGATTTTTTTTTTTATTATTAGTTAAGGTATTACAAATGTGTCCTCATCCCCCCCATTAACCCCCAACCTCCCCCCACACACACAAACTCATGCTCCCATCCCCCTGTTGTCCATGTCCATTGGTTTGGCTTATATACATGTATACAAGTCCTTCTGTTGATCTCTTCCCCTTACCCCCGCCCTCCCCTACTTTCCTTCTGGGGATTGATAGCCTGATCGCTGTTTCTCAGTCTTTGGGTCTGTCCCTTTTCATCAGTCTATGTTGTTCTCTATAATCCACAAATGAGTGAGATCATGTGGTATTTATCTTTCTCTGACTGGCTTATTTCACTTAGCATAATGCTCTCCAGTTCCATCCATGCTGTTGCAAAAGGCAAGAGTTCCTTTTTTTTTTACCGCAGCATAGTATTCCATTGTGTATATGTACCACAGTTTTCTAATCCACTCATCTGCTGATGGGCACCTAGGCCGTTTCCAAATCTTAGCTATGGTGAATTGTGCTGCTATGAACATAGGGGTGCATATATCCTTTCTAATTGGCGTTTCTGGTTTCTTGGGATATATTCCTAGTAGTGGGATCACTGGGTCAAATGGGAGTTCCATTTTTAGTCTTCTGAGGTAGCTCCATACTGTTCTCCACAGTGGCTGCACCAGTCTGCATTCCCACCAGCAGTGCAAAAGGGTTCCTTTTTCTCCACATCCTCTCCAACACTTGTTGTTTGTTGATTTGTTGATGATAGCCATTCTGACAGGTGTGAGATGATAACGCATTGTCGTTTTGATTTGCATCTCTCGTATAATTAGTGACTTTGAGCAGGTTTTCATATGTCTTTCGGCCTTCTGTATGTCCTCTTTTGAAAAGTGTCTATCTAGGTCCATTGCCCATTTTTTTATTGGATTGTTTATCTTCCTTTTGTTTATTGATTTTTTACAGAGAGGAAGGGAGAGGGATAGAGAGTTAGAAACATCAATCAGCTGCCTCCTGCACACCCCCCACTGGGGATGTGCCCGCAACCAAGGTACATGCCCTTGACCGGAATTGAACCTGGGACCCCTCAGTCCTCAGGCCGACGCTCTATCCACTGAGCCAAACCGGTTAGGGCTCCAGTAACATTTAACCCAGCAGCTTTCTTCTACCTGGGCCTTCAACTACTTTTCTCTCTCTTTTTCCCTTTAAGAAAACCAAGTCTGTTTTAATTTTATGGGCTTGACAGAACTAGGACAATAGGACAATGTTTGCTGGGATCAAATTTTTTTGTGCAAATTTTTTCTGGCAGAATCAGTGTTTGCAAGAAGCAGATAAAACTTGACTGTGGGAGAACCTCGCTGGAGCAGGCAGCTGCCTGCCAGCAAATCTCCAGTTAGCAACAGAGCCGGAGTCATTGTTAGCCAGGTAGGAGAGACGGGAGGGAAGAGAAAACCCCAGAGCTTCCTTGTTAGGCTTGAAATGAAATGAATCGCCGCTCAGCAATTACTGTAAGACAGCAGACCTGGTACATGACTCTCTGAAGATAACATCTCAACTTGGTTTACCTTCCTTCCACAGCACAGGTGCACACGCATCAAGGAAGCCCCACAGCCTCGAGATATTTTATTCACCTCACACTCGGAGGAGTTCACTGACTGGAATTCAATAGAAATGGTTCTCTGTGTGAAAGTAATTTCAGAAAGTAATCTAGTTTATGGAAATGAAAGGCATCAAAACACAAAAAAACACTGTTTCTCGACAAGTGCTTTGCCTCAAATATTTGACATGGAAATTTGTATAATCCCTCTGGGGGCACGTGGGTTTCACCAGTGTTAACATCTTTTGAAATGAATTTCACAAATGTTTATTTGCCGCACCAGGCTGACAAATAATTTAGAATATCGAGGCAGCTTACCGGAATCAAACTTAATGATATGGATCTCAGAAGATTGTGGAGGTTAAGTGTGAATTTTAATTGGGTGTTGGGGGGTGACTTCACTTTCAAATACTGCCTCTGGAGAGCAAAGGTGTCACTTAGCTGCTCTGGGCCCCCCCAAATCGCCTTGCTATGTAATGCACCTCAGAAATGACAGCAGATGCCTACTGCCACATCTACTTCATTTCTCACATGGGAAACAGGGCTTACTGCACCTGCCTAGAGGGAGAGGGGGAGGGGAAGGAGAGGGCAATGAAGCAATGAGCAGGCTCAGGTGGGATGTGGGCACCTAGTGAAATGGGGTGTCTGGCTTCTCACCAGTCCTTAAGGCAGTGGTTCTCAACCTGTGGGTTGCGACCCCTTTGGCAGTCGAACGACCCTTTCACAGGGGTCGCCTAAGACAATCCTTCATATCAGATATTTACATTATGATTCATAACAGTAGCAACATTACAGTTATGAAGTAGCAATGAACATAATTTTATGGTTGGGTCACAACATGAGGAACTGTATTTAAAGGGCCAGAAGGTTGAGAACCACTGGCTTAAGAGAAGAGTAGGCACAACATAAGCCCTACAAAGACAGGCTTTAGGTTAGAGTAGAATCAAGGAAGAGCGAGAGGGGGAAGCTTATGTCTTCCATCATCTGAGTGTGAGTGCTCATGGAACCCCTCTTTTCTTCCTTGAGGGGGCTACTTTAGAGAACCCCTGTGGTCTGTGGGAACCCTTTCCCCCCATGCAGGAGGACCCTCATGATGAGGGTCCTTCCCTGGGGCCATGATCGCCAATGAAAGAGTTAGAGTTGGCACAATCCTCAGGGCTCATCCAGTCCTTCAAACATCCTGTTTTACACAGGCCAGCAGTTTGGCTGGGTCTGCCTGGGGAGTGAGGAGCAGAGCCAGTTGCAGACCAGGCTGTGCTGCTCCTTTTCCAGCATCCTCCCTGCCCCTCAATCACCCTTTTTGGCCTCAATGATCACTAAATGCTGGTGGCTGTACCCAGGCCAGAGGGAGGTCTTCTGGAGCAGGGCGCCATGAACCTTATATATGACCTAAAGTGGGGATACTCAGACCCTGCAGATTGGTGGAAACCATGGGTGGGATAGTGGGCTTTTCAACACCCCCATCCCATCGCCTGTCTTCTGAGTGTGCCCTGACCGCCATCCTGCTGTCTGTGAGACGCCTCCATCTGGAAGCCTCAGGAGCACCTCAAACTCTTCAGCTTCCACCCAAGCCTGTTCCCCTTCCTGGATTTCCTCTGCTGTTTATGATGCCAGTCATCAAATCTAGAAACCGCCCTAACCGGTTTGGCTCAGTGGATAGAGCATTGGCCTGCGGACTGAAGGGTCCCAGGTTCAATTCCGGTCAAGGGCATATACCTTGGTTGTGGGCACATCCCTAGTAGGGGAGGTGCAGGAGGCAGCTGATTGAGGTTTCTCTCTCTTTGATGTTTCTCATTCTTTATCCCTCTTCCTTCCACTCTGTAAAAAAAAATCAATAAAATATATATTTTTTTAAAAATCTAGAAACCTTTTATCTCCCTTTTTGCTCATCCTCCATGCAGTCACTTGCTGGGTTCTATTGTGGAGTCTTCTATCTACTAGGACTATTCAACAGGGCATAACAGATAGGACAGTGCTTCATTGTGTGGGACTGCCCTGTGCATTGCAGGTTATTTCACATTCCTGACCCCTGCCCACCAAATGCCAGTAATGCCCTCCAGGCACTGTGACAATCAGAAACAGCTCTAGACATCCCCAAATGTCCCCCCAGCTCAGTGTCATCCCCGTGGAGAAACACAGGAACTTTTCTTCTGGTTTTCTGTCACTCGCCTGGATTCTGACAATTTACTTTTCATCTGAGATGTTGAATTTGGGGTCATTGAATTGGCCTTCTCACCCCTAATCTTGCCTTCCTCCAATCCACTCTGCACAAAGCTGTTCAATGATGTTCTTAAAGCACAGCTCCGGTTGCATTACTCCCTGTTCAAAACACTCAGTGGCTCTCTACTGCCTCTATGAAAATCTCACTCCTTAGCCTTGAATTCAAGACTTTGCAAATTGACTTAATATTCAAATCAGTGACTTTCCTGCTTCAAAGACTTTAGTGCTTCCTTTTCTTTTGTCCCCAAAGGAATGATGAGAGGATGTTTGGCCTGTGTGCTGGTGTCTTCCTACAAATGGAGCCAACAGCAGGGCGCCTGGTTAACTAATGCTGCAACATAAACCACTCAAAACTTAGTGGCTGAAAACATCAGCAATTTTTTTTAATCCTCATCTGAGTATATATTTTTTAAAAAATTGATTTGAGAGAGAGAGAGAGAGAGAGAGAGAGAGAAGGGAGAAAGAAAAACATCTGTTGGTTGGTTGCCTCCTGTACACACCCAGACTGGGCATCAAACCTGTAACCTACTGGTGCATGGGACAACGCTCCAACCAATTGGGCCACCGGGCCAGAGCCAACCATTTTCATGTTTATTATAAATCCTTGGGTCAGGTATTTGGGCAGGGTTCCACTGGGAGGTTCTTTTGTTCCATGTGGTGTCAGCTGGGGTACCTGGTGTATCAGCCGGTGCCTAGAATGGCCTGGAGGACCCAAGGCGACTTTACCGGCGTGTCCTGCACCTCAGCGCAAACAGTTGACAGGTTGGGCTCCGCGGGTTTCCTTTCCTCCGTGTGGTCTCCAGGCTTCCCCAGAAAGGGAGTGGGAATTCTTTCATGATGGTTCAAGGCTCTGGAAGAAGGAAGCAGAAACGGCCAATCCTCCTAACGCTGGGCCTGGAAGTGGCGGAGCAGTCACAGAGCTGCCCACCTTCTGCTCAAGGGGGTGGGGGACACAGACCTCCTGGTGGCAGCTGACTCTAATCTCCACAACAGCGCAGATTCAACTGTGAGGGTGACATAATACTGTGGACATGGATCTGCTGCTTCTACCTGTACAATTCTATGAGTTCCTGTCAGACATAGCCCGAAGTGGAAAACAACATCACTTCTGCCCGTTCTTTACCTCTGTCCTCTACCTAGTCTCCCTTAGTCTGAGCTACTCTCACCTTCTGCTTCGGAAAATCTTTAATCAATGGGTCATCGTGGCCACACCCAGGACCAGCGCTAGACAACAGGGTCTAGAGCGGCTCCCTCCAATAGAAACATAAGCAAGCCATAGGAGTTACTCGGCATTTCCTTGTTACATGAGAAAGTAAAAAGAAACAGGTGAAACCAATAATAGATCTCATTTAACCCCATGGATGAAGAAGCTGTCATTTCAATATATAGTCAATAAACAATGTTATTGAGATACTTCACATGTTTTCACGTGACGTCTTCAAAATGCCATGTGTAACTTACACATGCAGCCTGTCTCAGTCAGCCCAGCCTCCTCTCCAGTGCTCAGCAGCCACACGTGACTATGGCCACTGCCCTGGACGTTCTGGTCTAAAGCTGTTCCTGTTACTCCCCACCCCTCCGCCACCCAAATGAAAACCTGCTCTACAAGTGGACTTGTGCTAGAATAATCACGCAGGCATCCTCGGGGGGACAAGCCACCAAGAACGTACCAGTGAAGCGAATACCCCGTCATTTGGGTGGGTGTGGAGTAGATCGAGGTGCCTGGTACATTTCTAAAGCTGCAGACTCCCCACCCTCTTCCTCAGCGACTGTCTTTCCAAGTCCGATCCCTCAGCCTCTCCACCGGACGAAAAGCTCTCTCTGAAGATGCAGAGGTGCTAAGGCGCTAGGTGACATTCAGCTTAAGTAAGAGCCTGCTTTACCGAAGGGTGCGCTTCAGCATTGCCTGAGCCAGAGCATTTCTCTTGCGTGTTTCAAATACATCCATTTATTTTTTAAAGATTTCATCACATTTTACAAACACCTATTGAGTGAAATAAATTATCCCTGAAAGCTGAGTTTTGGGGATGAGCATGAGCACAGAGAGGAAATACTGGTAGAAGGCTAGGATTGTAAGAAGACGTTGAGTTCACAGAATCTAGGCCGGGGATGGCAAATGCAGGCACCTGCTCCATCGCGCCTCATGGCAGACCGTGTGGTGGCCTGCCCCCATGGCGGTCCAGTGTGGCCCCAGACATCTCCACGCTCCACTGAGGCAGCTGCTTCCAAAACACCTGCAGCAGTGAGATGGAATCTGCTATCCCTGTTCTTACAACATGCAGGGCAGCTGGGGGAGTATCTGCTGCGCCTTCCCCCGTCCCTCCCCCCCCCCCCAGTATTCTTAAATTCGCCCAGGCCCCCCATCCAGGGCTGGTTGGTATAGAGTTGGCACCTGACCTAATAGAGCCAGGGAGGCCCTTTCCAAGCGTTGAAGTTTGGGAGACCAAGAGTATGTCCGACTGCGAGTCTCCCTGGTGGCTGAAGCTTAAGATGGAAATGCAAGAGCTGTAGGTTCTGTTTTACCATCAGGGCAGGTCTGAGGGAAAGGACGGAGCTGCTACCCTGAGGAGAGCAGAGATGAGAGAACAGGGCCCTCGGGTTTTCAACTCTCCCTTGGTTTCCTCGATACCACAGTAACTGTTCCCTAAATTATCTTCAGCGTGAAGAGTGTGGCTTGGCTTCTCTCGTTTGTAAACCTAGAGTCCTGAGTAATATACAGGGCAGACTCCCAGGCGGGGACCTGGCCCTTCACACAGGGCCGGTGCTCAGAGAGGCACTGGGCTTGGTCTGAGGCTCTGCTGCTGCCATCATGACATTCTCAATTTTTCAGGAAGGGGCCCTGCATTTTCATCTTGTTTGGGGCCCTAAAAAGTATGTCTTTGATCCTGCAGACACACCTCTCCTAAGGAGGCACCAGACCGAGATGAAGTCAGTAATTCATTTAAAGTCGCAGAGCTGGGTACGGAATCCATTTTCAGCTGAGTCCCGCTTGGGACCGAGAAACTGACATAAACAAGTGAAAAGGAGGAGGGGATAGTGTTGTTTCTCTTGCTTCTTCATCTACACAGGAGCTCCTGAGCCCTCGACCTTAATGGCCATTGTTTTGCTTCTCCATTTTTCTGTGAATAAACAGGAGAAAGGGCGAGTCGGAAAGGGCTGGCTGGTGTCACAGAGCAATTGTTCTGAGAGAAGGAAACACTTGCCAAGTAGCCAAAGCCGACCTCATTTCCCATTTTCCCAAAGACCCAATTTCCCCAGCTGCTTTGTTGACATAGCAACAGTGAATTCTGAAAGGGTTGTTATAATATTAATATGTATTTCATGGTGGGCTGGCCCTGTGTTTGTCCCTAACCGTGATCCAGGTTTGAAAAGAGGTGCTTTTGGCATCTGGCCACTGGAAATAAGAAACCCAAGGTCCAGTTCTCCCAGTGGGATGAGAAGTAAGGAGCAGGTGCCTCCATCAGCACGTTCAGGCAATCGGTGGAAAGGTGGGATACCCCAGTCCCCCGGCTTCTCAGCCTTCCCCAGAGGAAAGGGGTTGCCACTGTGGATATTTTCAGTACAGACTGCACCTTGGGAAACATTTCCATCCTCCTCCTACTCAGGGTGTTAAATGTAGCACCTGTGAGCTATTGCGTGGAAAACCAATTATATCTTGGGGCCAGTGATAAGAATTCATCCCCCCCTGAGCTCAATTTTCAAAAGGCTTCAAAAGGCTTCCCACCTCTTTCCCTTTTTCCAATGCAAATGAGCAACACTCAGGAAATTTGCATGCCAGATTCCAACAAGGGTTTCAAGCGAGTAAATGGTCATATTTGTTAGTAATAGCGGTAGTGGATGAATAAGAGGTATTTAATAAATGTATGTTGAGTGTGTAGCATTTCTATAGCACTTAACAGTTTTTGAAGCTTCTCCCTGCCCCATACTTCATCTATTTTATTTTTTTATATTGAATTTATTAGGGTGACATTGGTTAATTAAATTATATAGGTTTCAGGTATACAATTCTGTAATACATCGTCTGTATATTGTATTGTACGTTCACTACCCCAAGTCGAGTCTCCTTCCATCATCATTTATCCCCCTTTGACCTTTGTACCTCCCCTCACCCCCTTTATCCCTCTGGTAATCAACATGCTGTTGTCTGTGTCTTGTGAAGTTTTTGTTTTGTTTTTGCTTAATCCTTGTACCTTGTTCACCCAGCCTCCCAACTTCCCTCTCCTCTGACAGCTGTCAGTATGTTCTCTGTGTCTGAGTCTATTTCTATTTTGATTGTTAGTTTATTTTGTTCATTCTATTCCACATATTAGTGAAATCTTATGATACGTGTCTTTCTCTGACTGGCTCATTTCACTGAGCATAAATAATAATCGCCAGGTCCACTCAGGCTGTCGCAAAAGGTTAGATTTCCTTTTTCTTTACGGCCAAGTAGTGTTCTATTATGTAAAGATACCACAGCTTTTTTATTCACTCATCTACAGATGGACTCTTGGGCTGCTTCCAGATCTTGATGATTGTAAATAGCATTGCAATGAATATAAGCCTTCATAGATTCTTTCAAATTAGAGTTGTCGGTGCCTTCGTATATATTCCCAGAAGTGGAATCACTGGGTCGTAAGGCAGTTCCATTTTGAATTTTTTTAAAAAAATATGTTTATTGATTTCAGAGAGGAAGGGAGAGGGAGAGAGAAACATCAATGATGAGAGAGAATCATTGATTGAGAGCCTCCTGCATGCAAGCCCGCAACCTGGGCATGTGCCCTGACTGGGAATCAAACCATGACCTCCTGGTTCATAGATTGATGGTTAACCACTGAGCCGGGTGTTTGTAATTTTTTGAGGCAATTCCATACTACTTTCCACAGTGGCTGCACCTATCTGTGTTTCCTCCAACAGTATATGAAGATTCCCTTTTTTCCACATCCTCACCAGCACTCCTTGTTATTGATTTATTGATGTTAGCCATGCTGATAGGTGTGAGGATACCTCATTGTGGTTTTAATTTGCATTTCTCTGATAAGTGACCTTGATCATCTTTTCATATGTCTATTGGCCATCTGTATGTCCTCTCTGGAGAAGAGTCTATTCGGGTCCTTTTCCATATTTTAATTGGCTTTGTTTTTTGGTGTTGAGTTTTATAAGATTCTTTCTAAATTTTGAATCTGAACCCCTTATCAGATGTATCATTGGCTAATATGTTCTCTTATTCACTGGGTTGCCTTTTCACTTTGTTGATGGGTTCCTTTGCTGTGCAAAACCTTTTTAATTTGATGTAGTCCAATTTCTTTATTTTTTTTATTTTGATTCCCTTGCCTGAGGAGATATATCAGGAAGAATATTGCTACTTGAAATGTTTGAGAGTTTACTGCTTACGTTTTCTAGGATTTTTATGGTTCTGAGTCTAACATTTAAGTCTTTAATCCATTTTAGTTTATTCTTGTGAATGGTGTAAGAAGGTGGTCTAGTTTAATTTTAAAAAATTTTTAATTTTAATTTTTAGAGAATAAGGAAGAGGGAGAAAGAGAGAGAAACATCGATTGGGGCTGCCTCCTGCACACCCTATACCAGGGATTGAGCCCACAACCTGAGCATGTGCCCTGATTGGTAATGGAGCCTACAAACTTTCAGTACACAGGATGATGCCCAACCAACTGAGCCACACTGGCCAGAGCTGATCTAGCTTCATTTTTCCTTTTTTGTATGTATCTGTCCAATTTTCTCAACCCCGTTTATTGACTAGACTATCTTTACTCCACTGTATGTTCTTGCTTCCTTTGTTAAATATTATTTGACCATAAAGGTATGGGTTTATTTCTGGGCTCTCTATTCTGTTCCATTTATGCCAGCACTATGCTATTTTGATCAATATGGCCATGCAATGTAGTTTCATAATCAGGTAGCATGATTCCTCCAACTTTGTTCTTCTTTCTCAAGGTTGCTGTGGTTATTCTGGGTCTTTTGTGGTCCCATATAAATTTAAGAAGCTACAAGTAAGTGGAAGCATATACCGTGTTCATGGATAGGAATAATTAACATCATTAAAATGTCTAAATTTCCCAAAGTAATCTGTAGATTCTACACAATTATCATGAAGATATCAATTGCTTATTTCACAGAACTAGAACAAATATCCCAAACATGTAAATTTGATTTTTAAACAAGCACACAAACAAACCCAAAGCCCTATGATGAGGACACAGGGGAATGGTAATATTCTCATTTCCCTGATGAACAAAGTAAGTTTTGAAGATGATTTTATCTTGCCCAATGTCATAGCTGATTCAGTAAGTGTCAGGTTTGATGAGAACTTGAGTGTGACTCCAGCAAGCACTGCCTTTCTGCTATAACACATTACCTCATGGTATTTCAGAAGGGACAGAGGACAAAACAGAAATGGTATTAAGTCATTGCAAGAAAATGCAATCAATAATAGTTACAATACATTAAAGGCTCACTCTGTGTTTGTCATCAATATCAACTCATTTTATGTTTTAATTAAATTTTTGGTTCGAGATAAATATCTACTAGTATTCACATGCAATCTTCCTAGCTAATAAAAGAGTAATATGCAAATTAACCACCACTCTGCTACAAAGATGGTGGCACCCAGTCCCCTCAGCCCTGCCGCTGAAGTGTCCAGGCCTGTTAGCCAGGCAGGTGGTGGGGGAGGCGGGGCAGAGGCCGAGGAGCGGAGCTGGTGATCGGAGGGGACAGGGGCAGAGCCAGTTCCAAGGGGAGCAGGGAACAGGCCTAAGCCATCAGTAGGACAGTCCCTGAGGGCTCCCAGTATGTGAGAGGGGGCAGGCTGGGCTGAGGGACCCCCCCCCCAGTGCATGAATTTCGTGCATCAGGCCCCTAGTTGTAGAGAATAAGAGGAGAGAGTCAGTATCCTTTACCCAGTTTCTCCCAGTGGTAACATCTTGCAGAAGTATAGAACAATGTCAAAGACAGGATAGTGACAGTTGCTGCCAAGAAACACATCCCCCCAGGATCCCTCATGTTGTCCTTGTATAGACACACAGGCTTTCCTCTCACCTCCACCCTTTCTTAAGCCCTGGCAACCACTAGTCTGTTTTCTATTTCTATAAATTTGTCATTTCAAGAATGTTATATAAATGGAATTATACAGCATGTAATCTTTTGTGTTTTTTCCCCATGTAGTATAATTGTCTGGAGATTCATTCAGGTTGCTTTATGCATCAGTAGTCCATTCCTCTCCATTGCTGAGTAGTATTCCATGGTATGGATGTTCCACAATCGGTGTAAGATTCACCTGATGGAGGACATCTGCCTTGTTCCCAGTTTTTGACTATCATAACTAAAGCTTCTATAAACATTCATGTACCAGTCTGAGTGTGAATATAAGCTCATTTCTCTGGGGTAAATGTCCAGGCATGTAATTATTGGGTTGTACGATAGTTGCATGTTTAGTTTCTTAAGCAATGGCCAGACTTCTTACATTCCCACCAGCAATATATGAGCAATCCAGTTTCTCCGCACGCTCACCAGCTTTTAGTGTTATCAACAATCTTTTATTTTAGTCTTTTAATAGATGTGTACTGATAATTCATTGTAGTTTTATTTTATATTTCCCTAATGATGTTGAACGTCTTTTCACGTGCTTATCATTTGTCTATCCTTTTTGGATAAAATATCTCTTCATGTCTTTTGCCCATTTTCTATTGGATTATTGTTTTTCATTTTTTCTACTATTGTTTTATGTATTCTAGATACTAGCCTTTTATCAGATATATGACTTGCAATATTCCCCTCCCCCTGCTGCAGCTTGTTTTTTCAATGTCTTAACAGGGTATTTTGCAGAATAAACCTTTTAATTTTGATGAAGTGTAATTTATCAATTTTTCTTTTATGGATTATGCTTTTGGTGTCAAGTAAAGAATTCCTTGCCTAAACTTAGATCCAAAGATTTCCTATGTTTGTTCCTAACAGTTTTATAGTTTTCCATATTCCATGTAAGACTAAGAGCCATTTTGAGTTAATTTTTATATAAGACTAGAGGCCTGATGCACAAAATTCATGCAAGAGTAGGCCTTCCTTCCCCCGGCTGCCAGCACCAGCTTCCCTCTGGCACCTGGGACCCGGGCTTCCCTCTGTCCCCGGCTTCGTCCAGAGGATGTCTGGAATGACGTCTGGTCTGACTAGTATATTACCCTTTTATTATTATAGATGTAAGACTGAGATCTTTCCTCCCCCTCACAGCCCTCCCCCATCGATATATTAATTGCTCCCGCTTCAGCAACCTGGGGAAGGCTATTTTCCTCTATTGATTTTTTTTAGACCTTTGTTAAAATTCAGTTGGGCATATTGTGTGGGTCTATCTCTAGGTTCTCGGTTCTGTCTTAATTTAATTTTTAACAGCCCTTTTCGAGAGATGCTATTGCTATCTCCACTTTACAGAGGAGTAAACTGAGTGCAGAGAGTGGAGGTAATGTTCTATGATTCAATATTTGCTACTGTAAGGGGCATACCATGAACAGTAGCCAACACTTCTGCTTATGAGAGGATATATTCAAGATGGGCTCAATTACACTAAAATTTATTCTATCAAGAATCAAATCAGAAAGAAGCATCTATGCTTCCTTTAGAGACGTCCTCACTCTTTAATTTTTTAAAACTTGTTTTTATTTATTGATTTGAAAGAGGGAGGGAGAAAGAGAGAGAGAGAGACGTCGATTTGTTGTTCCACTTACTTATGCATTCATTGGTTGATTCTTCTATTTGTTATATGTGCCCTGACCAGGGATCTAACCAACTGAGCTATCCCGCCAGGGCCCATCCTTAAGACAGCCTCATCCAGCTTATCAGAAAAGCGTCAAGAAACAAAATAAGTAATCTTGGACACAATAAAGTGACTGCAAAGTGGATTTATTCTTTTATTAGGCTCAATAAACATCACTTTGTTGCCCTAATGACCTACTGAGGACTAGCGTTGGTTAGATAAACTAACCATCAGGTGGAGAAAAAGCTGTCAACAGGGGGTCCTTTACCGGTTGGGTTGACAGACAGCTGTGAGGTGGAACCTGGAGGCACATCCTCATTATTTGAGAGGCCCTTTTTAAAATGCAGATTCCCAAGCCACATTCTAGGGCTACTCAAGCCAAATCTCCAGACTTAAACTGCTTCTACTGATAGTCACTTATTTACCTTGTTTGTTTGTTTGTTTGTGCATGGTTTTAAAAGTCTCTGGGAAATTTTGATGCACTTTGGGTCACTGGATGGGCTAAAGGACTGAAAAGGGCTTTTTAAAATGGTAGAGGCTACTACTTTTAGGAGAAGAGTTCAAGTCCCATTTTGAGGAATTGCAAGGACATGAGGAGCCCTTTCATAGGACCCTGTGTTTGGTTCTTTAGGAAAAAAGAGCTTCTAAAAGTTTGCCCATCAGCTTTATCCTCACATCCAGGCCTGAGTGTGATTGCTAAGGATTTAATCAAGGTTTAATTTAATAGAGATTGCTCTGCGGGGTCAAAAAGATTTTATGGACCCTCAAATATTCCATTCTGATGTGCCAAGGAACCCTGATATTGTTGAAAACACCCATACCTCCAAACTCAAATTGTTTAGGCAGAGGGACTTCTCAGGTAGAGGGCAATGGTGTGTTTAAGTAAGATTCTAACCCAGGTAACTGGAATTGTCATTCTCCTCCTTTTCTCCTTTAGTTGATCTAATAAAAAAACTGCATCATCAATGCATGTGCAATCCCAAATGAGCTGCTCTTTGATTTGTGTCATCTTCCAAGAATCTCAAAGGTTTACATTTGTTGTCTTTCTAACTTTCAAACAGCCTGCAGGGCTTTATGGTTTACTCCCCAACATCCATCCCACCTTAGATGACCTAATCTTATTCCACTGCTCTCCTCCCACTGGCCTGGCCAGCGAATGGTCAGACTGAGCACAGTTGGGGAGACTTCCCAGTGTTTTCCATATCTGGTTCCACTATGCTTCCCTGGGACATAGATTGCACTTCCCCCTCCAGTGCAATTGGATGGAGGTCATATGACTAATGTCCATAAAGTGACAAGTATCATCAGTATGGGATTCAGCATCAGATTGTTGCACAAGACCCTCCATCACTCTCTTCCTCTGCCACAGTGATTGTGGAAGGATGTTTGGAAGTGCAAGTGCCCACAAGATTTCCCAGCCTGCTCACGGAGATCTCCACTCTAGAAAGGTTCTGGGCTCACATCAGGCTTTGCATAAAGCAAGAATTGCACCTTTGTTGTGTGAGACCATTGAAACAGAAGATCAGTTCTCACAGAGCATTAATTTAGCTTGAGCTATGACCCTGTTCTAGAATGAGATGTGAGATAAAGTCTGAAGGAGGGCTTCGGGGAAATGTTTCCTCTCAAAAGAAACCACAGAAAAAGGTAGGCTCTCCTTTTCCTCTGGTTTTGGGTCTGAGAGTGAGGCCTGGGACTGACTGCTACCCCCACCCAAGGGTGAGGCTGACACTGAAGGTGGCAGAGTAGGAGAACTTGGGTCCTTGATGGCATCTTTGAGCTGCCGAATCAACACGCTCTGGAATTCACCATAACTATTTCTGTTATGTGACATAATAAATTGCTCAGACTGGTGTGCTTTGAAGTTTTCATAACTTGCAACCGAAAGCATCCTAATGATAAATCATGGCTGTTAGCAAAGCGAGATGAAACTTACTTCAGTTCTCTGAAACGACTGCTCTTGTAGCAGAGACACTGCTGAGCTCCTCATTTAATTAAATGGGAAACTAAACTTAAAATAAGCTGATGTACACACTTGCAATTATTCCCCAAATGCTTTACAGTAACTAAAGCCAGTGAGAGAGTGTGTCTTCCAGCTGCAGGGACGGCACGGACGTGCTAGGCCTTTCTGGCTGCACAGGGGGGCTCAGTCATTGCGGCTACATTCTCCCATTGAGGCCCTGCCTCCCGGCCTTCTGGGATCAGCATCTCCCCCAATGGAATGTGCAGATTTCAGAGAAAAATCTGACAGCTACACATGATGTTTTAGACAGAAGATAGGAAACCTGAACAGGGCTTGTTGGCACCTTGGGATGCTTTTTAAAATGAGTTTCTATTCTTGATGCCAGTTTCCCAAGATGGCTTGATTTTGTATTATTGGGAGTCCAGATAAAATATGTGCATCACTCCAGTCTTGAGTGGTTCTAAAACTTTATAGAAAGGACCTGATCCTAGAGCAATCCCCGAAGGAACGTCTATAGGATCCCAATGAAACTTAAAGGATCAACCTTGGAAAGCAGAAGAAAGGGACTAAGATGGGATCAGCTACTCAGTAGCCAGAGCAAGAGAGGAGCCCCATTACAAGGGCGCATGCAACAATGAAAGTGTGTTGTTGTTGTTGTTTATGTGGGAGGCATTATCCATTACAGTTTTTCTTCGTTTCCCTAAAATTTAACTTAAATTTTTTTTTAAATTTTATTTTGGGGCTGAAATGGGCTTTAGGTAAATAGTGAGCTAGGATATGTGATATGGGGCAGCCATGATTCTCTTGTATTCATTCATTCATTCATTCACCCATCAAAAATATGCTTAGTACCTGTTGCATGGCAGACACTGTGCTAGGCACACCAATACAGAAAGAGAGACACTGACCCTGAATTCAGTATAAAGGAGAGACAAACAAATAGGCAGGTCCTGATGACCTCATATGACAAAGCCATTGGAGATTATGCCTTTGCAGCAAGAACTCTGTCCCAACATATATTCACAGCCCAGGAATCCCACCCATGGGGATGTACCGGTGGGGCCTTCTAAATTCTCTGTTGAAAAAGATGTCTTACCTTGGCTTCTCCTCAAAAGAAGAGCCTGGGATAAGGGCCTAGTGCAGGTAGTTTATTTTGAGAAGTGAACTGGAGTGGGGAAACCAGGGCAAATGAAATGAGGAAGGGAAAGCCAATCCAGGGGTGCCTTAGGGAGCTGGTTGCCACTGTGGGAAAGTGGAATCCATCCCCGGGGTGGGGGGAGGGGGCAGTTTCTGAGGAACCATGTGACAGAGAGGGGCAAGGGGAACTTGACGCATTAGCTCTTATCTCCACTGGTCAGAGTTTGCTCTGGGAGTGCTGACTACCTCCCTCCTGCAGGTTTGTGCCTGGGTGTGTGAGCAGGGCTGAGCTGGCTGCCGCAGGCAGTGCTAGGACAGACGCCCTGTGCAGAAAGCTGTGGGAAGGAAGCACAGCCAAGGAAAGGGCTACACCTGGGCACGGGTGTTGTCACAGTAACAGCTGGAGCTCAAGGTGGCCTAGGTCCCTGTGAGAAAGGGCACCAAAGCCGTCTGGCACCAAGGAAATGTTATCTGAGGGAGAATGTCACTATTCCATTAGGCTAACGCCAATCACTGATACGTATACTGAATTCTGATCAAGCTTTTTTGAGCTTTCTCCTCCAGTGCCAGGTGGCCCCCTCAGTGTCCTTCTGAGGAAATGGAGCAGAAGACAGGTACATTGTGATAAGTCAGTGGGAGGTGAACAGTTTGGGGGCAGTGACTGGGGGTGGAGAGGGAAGTCCCACGAGGGCCTATTCAAGGCACCAGCTGCCTGAGGACAAGATGGAAAGAAGTCTGGGTCCCCTGTGAAAAGGAGGAGAAAAGCACCCAGGCACGTCTCTCCCACTTGACTCAGGAGGACTCCCTCCAGGGCGAGTTCAAATGAAGGCTCCTAAAGACGGGAGGACATTCAGGACAGCAAGGAGAGGCAGCTGGCGAGTGTGTGAGCAGTTGGAAATGTCTGAGTCTTAGCATAGTTTCTGAACCAACTCCACGTTGCTTGAAACATAAGACATGTTTCCCCTGAGGCGAGGCCAGATTCTTTAAAGATTGGTCATGATGAATAGCCTTCTCATGGCTTCACCAAACTTGGGTTTCATTGGAATTGAGTTACACTTTGCTGCTTTGAGCATACAATACCCCCCACCCCCACTGGGAGTGAGCAACTCCCCCTGCCCCCACCCATGGCCATAACTCTGCACTGTAATAGAATAACTGTCAGAACCACTAGGTATCAGTTCCGACTCCTCTTTCCTTGTTAGAGTTGGACAATACCTTAGACGTGTTTAAAAAGAAATGCCCTGGTATTCTATTCCAGAAGCCACACGTAGCAACCTGGGCCCTCGCAGACCCCACTCGGTTTACTTTATTTTTTTGCATGTGCGAACCTACAGTTGCAAAGATGCATGGGCTGCAATTCCCAAGCCAGGAGAGGAGAACAGAAAAAAGGATCCAGTGTTTCAGATCTCCAAAGTCGGCTATTACCTGCAGGCTTACTATGTGCCAGACGGCCTGTACATCACGCAGCGGCCTCATGTAATCTTCACAACAGCAGAAAGTAGGTGTCGGCGTCCCCATTTCACAATCAAGGACCTTTGATTATGTAACCTGCCTGAGATCACACAGCTGGAAGAGGAAGAGCCAGGACTCACACTTAGGTCTCATTCTGAAGCTTTGCACACGGAGTGGCGGAAAAGTATTTATAAACAAGAATAAAAAATATCGCCCTTGAAAGCATGTCTCAGAAAGGATAAGACTTGAGACATTGCTAACAATTTGCCGTAACTGCTCCGGGCTCTTGGCTTGACGAGCAGAGACGTTATCCTTTCCCTTCCTAGCTTGTCCCTCTGCAAAACCAGGCCACCCAGCCACCCTCCTCCCTGCAAGTCACAGCCAATCAATATTACACACTCTTGTTCATCACACCCAGTTTTTCAGGCCCTTTAGGAGACAGAAGAGTAGTGGGACCAGTTGGCCATAAAATATCTTTATTTTTTTTGGGGGGGGGGAGAGGAGGAATTCTATTAATTTTATTTTATTTTTTACTAGAGGCCCAATGCATGAAATTTGTGCAAGGTGCTCGGCCCTTGCAGCCACAGCGGGCTTCATCTGGAAGGTCGTCCAGAAGGATGTCTGGAAGGTCGTTTGGCTGTCCGGTCTAATTAGCATATTGCGCTTTTATTATTATAGATTGGTATTGTAGCTATTACATTTTATTTTATCTATTTTTAATATACTTTTTGTTGTTGATAGTATTACAGATATCTCCCCCTTTCCCTCCTTAACCCCTCTCCTCCCAGCCCCTACCCCCCCCATGTCTTCACTACCCTCCTGCCCATGTCCATGGGCTATGCCGCTAAGTATCTAAGTTCTTCGGTTTATCTGTTCTCGTCCCCCACTCCCCACACTAAGTATGTCAGTCTGTTCCATGCCCCCATGCTTCGGGTTTTATTTTGTTGGTCAATTCATTCTGTTCATTAGATCCCACAAATAAGTGAGATCCTGTGCCATTTGTTTCTCAGATTGGAAAATATTATGCTAAGAGAAATAAAATATCTTTCTCCCATGGATATTCCTCTGGGGCGGTAGACTTCTCGGCTGCCCAGAGCTGGGAGCCCAGTAACGCCCGTGAGCTGAGCAGACAGCCAGAGAGCCTTTCTTCCTACCCGACTCTAAAGGAAGTTTGATTGCATCCCGTGGAGCTGGAAGGGGAACGGACTCTGCAGATTAGTTGTCAGTTTTGACTCTGGCCTCTGGTTGGGCGGTGGGATGATTGACCTGCCTCCCTATCACGGAGGCTTCCTCCTTCTCACACGCAGATGCCTACGGGACCCTTCAGAGGCCGCTCGTCAAATAAATGAGGCCCTTGAAAACAACCGAATGAACAACCTCCCTCTCTTTACGATTTTAATCAGTTCTTTCATTTTGCCCTCGCTCTTGGCGGGTGACTTGGCATTTTAAATGCACACCTTTCCTCTGTGGTGCCCTCTTACCTGCTCCCGGCGCCTTCCACCTGCTCCTGGAGCAGAATCAATACTCTGTTATTCTCTGTCATTTGGATGTTACTTTGTGCAAACAGTAGCTTAAAAAAAAAAAAATTCTGCCAGGAGCTCTGCTGTCTACACAAATCAACAACCACGGGAACCAAGAAGTGGATTACTACTGAAATCCTTTTTGTTCTAAATTGTAATCAACTATATTGGATGCGAGGTTTGCCCATTTAAAAAATTTAATAATGGGTTCTGGTCCTCCTGGTTCTATAAAAAGGGCATTTATAAATATTAATATGGAATACCAGGGAAAGAACAATACATAACAATAATGAGAATCACGAAATCCCATCACATTTGACACTGTCATATCACCAGCTTAAGGATTAGCAGGTTAACCTTAGAGTTAAAAATATTGCTTCATGATTAAAAGAAAAACCTCAGAATAATAATAATAAAAAAAAGCTCCTTGTTGCATTATATATTCCTTTGGGCTTCCTTATTTTTCTTCAGGTTATGGGATCACTGCTTCTATTAACATTTGGGGGGAGAGTGGGCTGAAGGGAAGGTGGTGGGTTGACTTATCTGCATTCTTTCTTGCCCAAGTCGTGCTGAGCTTGGCTTTTGTCTAATTCTAACCCCTGACATTGCTTGAGTCAAAGGCCTGGTGACTAATACCCCCATTTTAGCTGGTATTTTTTTTCTTAAATTATTATTATTTAATTCACCCGAAGCTCCATTTTCAATGATAAAGTTACCCAAGGTGTCAGTTTTCACCAGAATTTCTAAATACATCTAGTAAAAATACAGCAATTTCATAGAAAATCCAAGCTATTGAGATCTAATCACTGCGTAAGCTGTGGCTTTATTCAAATCTGGATCACCAATATGGCTTAAGATGTAAATGAAGTGCACACAGTAATAAAGCAAGAAAATCTCCGATGGCCTTTCTCTCTGCTGTTTGATGCCTGGGCCCTTATCAGTCAATTAACGCCGCTAAACTTCAGGGGCAGCTTCCCAGTGCAAGGCCAATGGCGGCTGTCCTCCCCCAGCCTCAGCCAAACAAAACACACTTTCAGGAGCCTTAATATGAAGCGGAAAAAAGGTCAAAATAGACGGGCTTTGCCAAATAAATCCCGAAGATCCATTCTCATTTCCACCCGTGGATCTTTTAAGTCCTCCCGGATGCTCTTTATGATATGTTGATCCACACTTAGTTTCATTAAAACTTTGTGACTTGGTATTTTCTCCCCCTGATAGCTTCACTAAACTAGTTCTCAGAGTGCTCGCTAAGCCGCTCTGCATAAAACTACTTTGCTGTCATGGTGGCTTCTAATATCACCTCAATGCAGGCAGCGGCCGTTCTGGAAATGAACCTGATCTACATGCATTCCATCTGAGCTTGGAAGTACTTTGCCTTTGCTTTTACTGGGTGTCTCGGGAGGGAGAGGTGCTGTCCTCCGCAGCCCCGCTCTAAGCCCTCCTGAAACCCAATGCTAAATGATCTACCCCCGTATTTGTTCTGGAAGCAATCTACACAGAATGAGACTGTTATCTTGCTTAGGTTTCCAACTGGGATTAACAGATGCAAAAACACCTGGGAGGAGGGAGAGAAGGAGGGGCCCAGAGAAGAGAAAAGAACTAAAATGAAGGTCTCTTCCAACAATGGTATGGCAAATACACAGGAGAGTCAAACTAAGCTAAAGAAGCAAGAGGATTCCCAGAGGGGCACACCAAGAACCTGGCTTTACTGACGTAGATTTTAAAGTGGTAAAAGGGGGGGAAAAGCCACTCTGGGCTCCTGGCTGTCCAAGCTGGCTGGGCCCGCCTCTGTGCAAGAGCTCCCAGAGTGTCCCTCCCCCCAGGATCTGACAGAAGCCTTTATTTCTTTATCAATCGCTGTGGTCAGTATGCACTCCCGTAGTTAACAGAGCTACTAGCAAGGGTTTCCAAAGTGGTGGAGATCGTTTTTCTAGGGGAAAAGGGGATTAAACATAAAATAAATAAATAAACCAGCAAGGTATAATAACCAGTTTTGAGTCCCAGCTGAGTCTGCAGTTGCCATGAGTCCCCAAAAGTTCCACCCATCGTGACAGGTGGACAGCCTTGGTTAGAGTCCAGTTTCTGGGGTACAGCGTTGGAAACCGGGCCTTACTTTAGCTGACCTTGCCTTTCTCCATAAGCTTTGTGTCAGGTGTGGGAGGTGTTGGCGGTGTTGGCTAAGACCTGACCAGGCCTGCATATCTATACTAATAAAAGGGTAATATGCTAATTAGACTGGGAGACCTTCCAAACATTCTTCCAGACAAAGCATGGTGGTGGGGCGGAGGCAGAGACAGTTAGAGGCAATCAGGCCAGGAGGGGAGGGCAGTTGGGGGTGATCAGGCTGCCGGGGGGGGGGGCAGTTGGGGGTGAGCAGGCCAGCAGGGGGCGGACAGTTGGGGCGATCAGACCAGAAAGGGGGGTAGTTGGGGGTGATCATGCTGGAAGGCAGAATGGTTAGGGGCGATCAGGCAGGCAGGTGAGCAGTTAGGAGCCAGCGGTCCCTGATTGCGAGAGGGATGTCCGACTGCTGGTTTAGGCTCGATCCCTGAGGTATGGCTTTACCAGGGAAGCATGCTGGCCACCCAAGCACGAAAAATTACTTAGTCACCTCCTTGTGGGTTGCATCAAAGTATCTGATATCTGGGGTGCTAGGAGAGGCCTCCTTCAGAGTCTGAGGTGGAGAGAGCACTGGGCAGAGAGGTGGGGACCCCTGTCCTTGCTCTACCACAGAAGGGCCGACTTCACTTTCTGAAGGGCTCAGCATCTTGAAAATGATGTGGTTGACCCTAGTGATGGATTATCTCTGAAGCATGAGATTCTGGGGAGAGCTTCCACTCTCCACTTTGGACAACTCTACCTGTTTAAAAAATTCTTTTTAACAACATAGAATCCTTGTATTATTTTTACAGTATAAACCTGTTATTGAAAATGACACTAAAGGGCTAGGACTAAATATTCTATAATAGCCAAAGAAAATGGTGGGTCTGGGTTATAGGCCCTGGGATCAGGCCTAAACCGGCAGTCGGCCATTCCCCTGAGGGGTCTCAGATTGGAGAGGGTGCAGGCCCGGCTGAGGGACACCCTTCTCCCTCCCCGCTGCCGCCTGCATGAATTTTGTGCCCCAGGCCACTAGTATATTTATAACCAGTCAGGCTTTGCCATCAAATCAACCTGGATTGGAAACCTGGCTCTTTTGGGGACTGGCTGTGTGACTTTTGGTACCTTCTCTGAGTCTCAGCTTCTCCATTTATAAATGCAGATGATAACAGAGCTCTCTGTGAGAGTTGATAACTTATGTGGAGCACTATCAAGTATGCCTGGCACATACTTGATGCTTAATACATGACAGTTAATATAATGAAACTTATTGTTGTCTTATGACTCTGCAAATACAGAGAGCAGGGCTGTTCACGACTGTTCACTGGGTCTACTGAACAAAACAAGATGCATCCTGAAGCGTGAACCTCCACTTTGTTGTTAAACTGGAACCAAACTGCACCTGGATGCCCCATTAGTTGGAAATCACTCTCCACTCCCATCCCTCACCAGATTGTATGCTGTAGAAAGATATGACAACCAGAGGCAGGCTCGAGTTCCCAGGAATGTTGGGGGAAGGTGCAAAGGCCTTTAGGAGAACTCAGAATGGCACAGTGGGCTCTGCTCGGGGACTGTAACTCCACCTGCCTTACCCTCTTTGTCCTCCCCAGGACACTCCAGCCACCCAACAGCTATGGAGCATGCTCAGTTCTGCTTTCCTTATTGAGAATCAGTAACCTCTGGGAACCTGGTTCAGAAAAGTGAACCCTTGTGATGAGAAATTGATGGGTGCCAAGGTCAGAAGGTTGGAGGAGGAATCAACCGTAGGGTGTGTCCTATAATATGGAATAATCAGGTGTTGAGGTGTGGCTTCACCAGGGAAGCGTGCTGGCCACCCAAGCATGAGAAATTACTTAGTCACCTCCTTGTGGGTTGCATCAAAGTATCTGATATCTGGGGTGCTAGGAGAGGCCTCCTTCAGAGTCTGAGGTGGAGAGAGCATTGGGCAGAGATGTGGGGACCCCTGTCCTTGCTCTGCCACAGAAGGGCCAACTTCACTTTCTGAAGGGCCCAGCATCTTGAAAATGAGGTGGTTGACCCTAGTGATGGATTATCTCTGAAGCGTGAGATTCTGGGGAGAGCTTCCACTCCCCACTTTGAACACCTCTACCTGTTTAAAAAAATTCTTTTTAACAACATAGAATCCTTGTACTATTTTTACAGTATAAACCTGTTATTGAAAATGATGCTAAAGGGCTAGGACTACATATTCTATAACAGCCAAAGTAAATGGCGGGTCTGGGTTATAGAGGCAGCCAGGGAAAGACAGCATTTGGGACAGGTCAGGAAGTCTCTGAGCTCTTGCCATGACCAAGGCAAGGTGGGACCTGGAATATTATCACCAAGAGCATTAGATGAAATTGGGCCTATAAAACCCAGATCCTACGGAGACCTGCTTCTCACAAACCGGATGGTCCCATGACCCATCCCGCTCCCTCCCCTAACTCTGCCGGTCCTTTCATACATCTCCGGCACCATGAGATGGCTTTCTTGGGAGGAAGGGGAGCTGCCCTGCAGTCCCTCTTGGCTTGGAGAGTGGTCCTATTGCTCAGGCGCGGGGTATAGATGATCCTTCAAGGTCACTCTTTGTACTTCGCAAAGAGTGACCCTGCCTCCTAGCAGCTTTAGTCTATAATTGAGGCCATGGGTCTATGCCTTGTGACCAGCTTTTTCTGGACGGAGGTGATCCCCCCCAGGGTACCCAAGCCCTTCTCCTCACTTCATGCCCATGTCCTTTCACCAAAAGGTCACCAAATGGTTTCGGTCGCTAGTCTGCATATCAAACCCAGCTGCATATCAGAAGCACTTTGGTAGAGAGTTAACACAGATTCCTGAGTCCCATCCTAGGCAGTTCTGGTTGAATAGGTCTGGGTGAGACCCAGACACCCTCATTTATCATGAAGCACTCCAGGTATTTCTGATGCCACCAGGCCACTGATACCTACTGTGACACATTGCCAGATGATTTCTTTAGGGCTTCCCAGGTGCAGTGGTCTGGATGCAGACAGGTGAACTTAAAACACTAATCCCAACCTGCCAACGCACCACGCACAGGTGGGTATCAGCGATGAGAACTCCACACGAGGCTGCGGGTGTTTTGACAATGCTGAGGGTGCCTCCCACCTACCCTACCCACAATGCACCTCTTCCCCCTGCCCTCTCCCCTCCACCCAATGGCAAGTTAATGCACAGATGGAACAAACCTCCCAAAACAAGAAAAGCTCTGCATGAAGCATTCTTGGCTTCCGGAGAACGCAGTCCAATTTGCCACCAATATCCAGGCTGGCTTTTGATTATGTTGATGATTAGGACTGTAAACAAAACAGCCTTTCTCTACTAATTAATTCCCTTCGAAGAACTCTGAAGGTCTTTAATTACACAGTTTGAAAAGCAGCGGTTACCCGATCGGCCGATGGGCCTGTGCGCTCCTCTCTCTGCCCACCTGACGCAGTATTTTCTTGTTTCCCCTGCTTCACACACCTAGGATGGGCTGCAGCAAATCCTGTCAACTAAACGCCTGACAAAAGTGCTCTGATGTCAGGTATAAAGAATACCACCTCCAGCTTAATGCCTGAAAAAAACTCGGAGGGCTGCGAACAATGAAGGTTTTTGTCTTCTTAATGCCCAGCATGCAATCGAGTGGAAATGCTACTTCCATCTGTAATCTACGAATGAAATTAAAGTTGTTGAAAGACACAGAGTGAACCAGAAGCTTTTGTTTCTTTGCAGAACAGGAAAAATCTAAACCATTAAATGTTTTAGCAGATTTACTAAAATTCCAATTAAATCATGAAATCTATTATTGCAGAACTCTGAGAGAACAGTGTTCTCTCTCTCTCTCTCTCTCTCTCTCTCTCTCTCTCTCTCTCTCTCTCTTTCCCTATCCATCCTCCTTTCCTCATGCCCCTCCCCAACACACATATGATATCAGCAAACCAAAGTCTGCCCCTCCCATATTTAGCCTCATTCTAGTCCACCTGTGGGAAAATCAAGGCGCAGAGAGGGGACACACAAGCTTGATGGGGAATGAGGCCAGCTCAGCAGTGGTTTTGCAGCATGGCCTCGGCCAGCCCTTGGAAAAACAAACAAACAAACAAACAAACATGGCAATTTGCCCCACGTGAGGGTTCCAGGGCCCCCAGTGGGAGGAGGCAGCCCGGCTGGAGCAGGAAAGCATCCGGAGCTCATTCGTGGGGAGGGAGTCAGATCTGCTATACAAGAGCACCCTCTGTCAGCTGGCACAGAGGGCGGCTGGCGAGGCCTGAGGCCCGAGTCAGAGAAAGGACCGGGAGCCTGGGTACAAAGCCGATGGGGCTGGGGGCCAGGCAGGAGGGAGATTCTATCTTCAAAACTAGACAGAACACTCACCTCTGGAACAATAGGCAGTGCAGGCAGGGGCGATGCTGATTTTCCAAGGGCTCTCCATGCTAATCCGTCCCACCAAATCCAGCCACTAGGAGCCTGAATGGTCCTCCAGACACCCATTCAGTAGAAAATGACGGGTGATTTTTGCCCTTGTCTCCGGAGATCTCCGGTGAGCACCGCTCCTCTGGCTGACATGTGTTTGTAAAGATAAAGCACCAGGCTACTTTGGGGGCCCTCCCAGGCTATTACAAAGAGCAAGTGGTGCCAACTCGGGCTCTGCATGGCTTTTTAGACTTGAGCTGTTAATTTTTTTCATATACGCACCTCTTTCTGCAAAGGATTTGAAGTAACTTGCTGTAAAGGCAAACACAATACGTTTATTCAACTAAAATTAGAAAAGCAAAGCCATGAAAAGAGGGAAGACACAGGCCCTGACTGTGACGTGTAATAGTTACTGTGATTTAGCATCATATTAGGTTTGAGCTTCCTGGCAGCCACAGCAAAAAGGATACCCAGTTAGATGGTCCACATACCCTGCTAGAACGAAGTGGAACAAGTAAGAGACGTATACATTTTTTTCTGGCATTAAAGTTTTTTTTTTTGGAGACTTCATCTGGGAACACTGAAAACATCATACACTGGGTTTAACAATCATTTTATATACAAATGCAGAGGCCATTCTGATACAGCTATTTCTTGCTATAATCCTTGGTGCTTGGCATACATCAGTCACAACTCAATGGTAAATTTTAATGAAAGAAAACAGCAAGGGATGAGGAGTAGCTAGACAAATGTGATCCAGATTTTAGCTCTTTGGTATTTCAATCGTTTCTTTGGTACATTAGGTGGTTAGGTACCTACTAAATGTCAGGTTCTAGATGTGGGGGTTAGAGCAGTGAACAAGCTGGCAGAGTCCTACTCTTGAGGTCTGATGCAACATGATAACTACGAAAGAACTTAGCATCCTCAGGGGGGTGGGCAGATAGCAGGCAAGCTTCCTTTAGCTTAGTTGCTGAATAAGGACAGGTGCAATAGATAGGATGCTTTCAGACGTAAGTCTCAGAAATCCCACCTCATGTTGCCTTAAACAATAAGGAAATGTAGTGCCTTTGATTAGCAGCTCGACAATGCTTTGTCCACCTTCACTGTGGGCTCCGTCCTCGGGCCTATAGCAGTGTGGCTGAGGTAGTTCTGGGAGTCACACAGACATGGCGACCTTCAGAGCAGGGCAGGAGTCCACTGCTTCCTGTGGCTCTCACTTGGGATGGAGGGAGTATTTCCCAGCTCCTGTCCCCACCCCACTCAGCAGACTTCCCCTTTTGTCTCATTGCCCAGAATTAGCCCACATGCCCATTCCTGAGCCAGTCCTGGCAAGGGGGCTGGGGTCACCCTTAGACCAATCAGGCCACCCCTGGAGCTGGGGCTGGAGTTGGCCTCCCTTATACTTGGCCAGGTGAAGAAGGAGGATACTTGAGCAAAAGTGGGGTTATGTTAGGCAGGAAAAAGGGAACTTGTGAAATAAAGGAATGCTGCCTTTTTTCATCTCTAATGCCACCTCCCCGGAATGTCAAGGTCAGTGTAGGCGAACAGTCATCAAGGGTTGGAACATCTGTCTGCTTGGCTTTCTCAGAAAAAGAACATTCATACAATTGCCTTCTTTTTTGAGTTAGACTTATCATTTATTTCTTTAAAATATATTTTTATTGGTTTCAGAAAGGAAGGGAGAGGGAGAGAGAAATAGAAACATCAATAATAAGAGATAATCACTGATTGGCTGGCTCTTGACTGTCCCCTACTGGGAATCGAGCCCGCAACCTGGGCATGTGCCCTGACTGGGAGTCAAACCATGACTCCCGTAGGTCAATGCTTAATCACAGGCTAGATTTATCATTTCTCATACCTTCTGCCACTTCCTCAGTTTAGGTCTTTACTTCCATTTGTACACATTAAAAATAAATTCTCCTACCTCCAGTTTTACTCAAATCTAATCCATCTTCCACATTGTTAGTACAATCTTCTGAATAAAGCAATTATACGACATTACTCCTTTGCTTAGCAACTTCTTTGATTTCCTGTTGCCTACAATATAACATTAACAATCTTTGCATTAGCACACAAAAATGAAATGTTTAGGTATATACTTAACAAATATTTACAAGCTCTACATGAGGAAAATAAAAGTACTCTGATGAGAGAAATCAAAGAAGATCTAAAAAATGAAGAGATGTTCATGATTATGGATACTTAATAAAAAATACTTAGGATGTCAGTTCTTCCCAATTGGATCTATAGACTTAATGTAATCTCAATCAATAGCCTATCAAGTTATTTTGAGAATACAAACAAATTGATTAGAAAGTTTATATGGAAAGGCAAAAGGCCCAGAAGAGTCAGCACAATATTGAAGAAGAATAAAGTTGGAGGACTGATACTACCTGACTTTAAGACCTACAATAAATTGCGATAGTGTGCTTTGGTGAAAGAACCGACAAATAGACCAATGAAACAGAATAGACCCTCCAAAACACCCCAGACGCATACGAATATAGTTAACTGATCTTTGACAAAGGAGTGTAGGTAATGCAATGGAAAAAGAACAGTTTTTTAAATAAATGGTGCTGGAACAACTGGGCATCCACATGCAAAAAATAAATAAAAAATGAATCTAGACACAGACCTTACACCTTCATAAAGATGAACTGAAAATGGATCATTGACCTAAATGTAAAATGCAAAACTGTGAAACTTTTAGAAGATAACATAGGAGAAAATCTAGGTGACCTTGGATTGGGTGATGATGTTAAATATAACAGCAAAAGCACAATCCATGAAAAAATGGATAAGTTGAAATTTATTAGAATTAAAAAATTCTTCTCTGCAAAAGCTACTGTTAAAAGCATGAAGAGACAAGCCATGCATAGCTGATAAAGGACTTGTATCCAAAATATACAAAGAGTTCTTAAAATTCAATATTAAGAAAACAAACAGCCCAATTAAAAAGTGGGTGGAAGATCTGAACAGATATCCCACCAAAGAAGCTATGCATAGGAAAAGATGATCTAAACCTTAGGCTTTGGGGAAATGCAAATTAAAATGAGATACCACTACACACCTGTTAGAGTGGCCCAAATCGGGAACACTGGTAACACCAAATGCTGGCAAGGACATGCAACAACAGGAGTTATCATTCATCACTGCTAAGGATGCAACCATGGTACAGCTGCTTCGGGAGACAGTTCTGCAGTTTCATGCAGAGCTAAACAGTCTTACTGTATGGCCCAGCAGTTGAGCTCTTTGGTATTTTACCCAAATGATTTAAAAATTTATGTCCATGCAAAACCCTGCCTTTTTCGTAATTGCTGAAACCTTGGAAATAATCAGAATATCCTTCAATAGGTGGAATAAACAGAGGCACATCCATTGTTATTCTGCAATGAAGCCACAAGAAGACATTGGAGGGGGGTGTGTGCCCTTAAATACACATTGCTATGTGATGGAAGCCAGTCTGAAAAGGCTACATGCTCTATGATTCCAACTATATGACATTCTGGAACAGGCAAAACTATAGAAATAGTAAAAAGCTCAGTGATTGCCAGAGGTTTCAGGGGAGGTGGGGAAGGAAGAATAGGTGGAACACGGAAGATTTTTAGGGAAGTGAAGCTATTTTGTATGAGACAGTAATGGTGGGTACATGACATCATGCATTTGTCAAAACCCATCCAACATACAACACCAAGATTGAACCTAATGTAAACTATGGCCTTTAGTTACTATTACTGGGTCAGTCCATCAGTTGTAACAAATGCACCACACTAATGCAAGATGTTAATAGTAGGGGGAGCAGTGTGCACTGGGGGAGAGTGGGGAAAGGAGGCAGTATGAGGAACTCTACTTTTTTCCCTGAAAACCTAACATTGCTCCCAAATCCAGTCTTTAGCATGATATGAAGATCCTGTGCTGTCAGGAAGTACCATTTCTTCCCAGCTTTGCTTCACAATTTCTCTTCATACAGCCCTTGCATTTTTAACTTACTGTTCTTCAGCGTGCTATGCCATTTTGTGTGTGTCTAACATGTACTAAGGCACTTTTCTTAGAATACTGTTTGTTTGTTTGTTTTTATTCACTGACTGGAAAACTCCTATCCATTTAAGTAAACATTGCTTGTAGGCCTACTATGTGCCAGACCTATCAAAGTCCCCATCTTAGAGAAGTCCACAGTCTATTGGAAAGACAACTCAGACAACCATTATAGCTATTTTACTGAAGTGTTCAGGTTCATTTGCTCTTGCTGATTAGTCTACAGTGTCAGAATTAGCCTCATGGTTCTAAGGTGGCTTCTGAAAGCTTCCATGTTTCTTCAGATGGTAATATCACTGCCCAAGGGTAGAAAGATAAATTACATGTTGGAGTACAACCACCACGTGTATTACCAATGTATATATTTCCAGGTAAGTGTGTGCCCATCCTTCAGGGTAGCAAGTGAGGCGGAGGGCAGCTCAGGAACTTGGGTGATGTTGCTCAACTGGAAGAACAGAGACCTGGCTCCATGACCTGGGAATAGTCCAGCTGTCTGTAGGCCCTGAAAGTGAGGCAAGTTCACGGTGGCACACAAACTGAGTCTGAATCAGAGCTTGAGCCAGAAGAGGAGACAGACCAGCTAAGAATAAGGGAAGGAAGGGACGAAGAGTTAGAGGAGAGCCACTGCCAAACTCTGAGTGGTGTGTGTCGCAGCAATGGGTTGTGAACGGGCGCTGAACGATGGGCCAGGTCACATTTATGACATCCTGTTAGTCTTCAAACCTCTGCAGGGTGACTATCATTGCCTGCATTCTACAGATGAAGAAACAGCAGCTCAGAAAGGTTAGGTAACTGGTCCAAGACACCCCTCCTCACCCAGGGCTAGTGCTCCTGGAAGAGGGTGCCCCAAGACACAAACCCACAAGGCTGGGGCAGGCAGGCTCAGGTCCATCTTAAGAATCAGGGAAATATGCTATCATCTCAAGAAAGCAAACAGGCCTGGCAGTGAAATGTAAAGGCGCGTTAGGTAACAGACTTAGCGGGGAATGTTTGCAGGCTCACGTGGTTCGCTGACCTCCCCTAGAAACATCTCAGTTTACAATAACATTACACGTTTTGCTCTCAGTGTGTAAATAGGAAGCTGTGTGGGACGCTTGCTGCCAATCTCTGAAAGCAAAGAAACGGGGCTGCGGCCAGAAAGCAGCACTGGAGGGAGTGTTCCTAAGTGGGGGCCCGGGGGCTGCGGGAGGCTGGCAGCGCCCTGCTTCTGGCCAGCAGACGAGAGGGAAGAAAGCTGTGTCCGGTGTCGCAAGCACAGGGCCAGGGCGCGAAGGATCCGGGGGTTGTGGGGCAACGCTGCGAGCCTCCAGCACCCCTGACTGAGCTGAGAGAGGAAGGGCAGCCGCGTGTGAACGATGCGGCAGAGGAAACAGTATCGCGATGCTAAGGCCTCCTCTTTCCTGGTGTTTATTAATTCCATTCAGAGCACACAGAGTGATGTGAGAGGTGACCCTGTGCTGGGGACTGCTAATTACCACCAGCCTCTGAGGGCACCAAAGGCTCCGAAGCGATCCTGTGGGCTTCTCTACCAAGCTCCCCACGGTTCCTACAGATGGTATCTGCAAGCACTCGGGAAAGATGGAGGAAGAGGAAATGTTTTTCATGCCTCCAAATCGGGGACGAATCAAAGATCAGGAGGAAGATCAAGCCGAAGTTAGCAGGCCTGAACGAATAGTTCACTCCTTGGCTGCGAAAGGCAGGAATGGAGAGGGTCTTGAAGGTGTTGATGCAGCCCTTCCCCAGCATGGGAGTCACTGCCCAGTGTCCTGGGAGGTGGTCTGGACAGAGAATTGGGGGTAGTCTGGGAATGGGAGCCTGCTAAGTCATCTCAAAGACCACTTTCAGGTCTGAGCGGAGGCATCCTAACCGGGAAAACAGGCTGTAGAATGGCCCGAGCCTCTCACTAGACCAGCCGTGGGCAAACTACGGCCGGCGGGCCGGATCCAGCCCGTTTGAAATGAATAAAACTAAAAAAAAAAAAAAAAAAAAAAAAAAAAAAAAAAAAAAGACCGTACCCTTTCATGTAATGATGTTTACTTTGAATTTATATTAGTTCGCACAAACACTCCATCCATGCTTTTGTTCCGGCCCGGTCCAGTTTAAGAACCCATGGTGGCTCTCAAGTCAAAAAGTTTGCCCACCCCTGCAGACGCTTAGCACTTGGCTGCTATTTGTGCTCCTGTCTCCTTCTGTGTCCTCTTCTCTTCTTATGAGGACACCGGTCATTGAATTTAGGGCCCACCTTGTTCCCATATGACCTCATCTTAATTGATTATATCTACAAAGACTCTGTGATCAAATAAGGTCACATCCTGAGGTTCTGGGTGGACGTGACTTGGGGGGCAGGTGTGGGGAGAGAGACACTATTCCATCCAGTACAGATGGTAAACCTTTTACAGAAAAATGGAGCAGTTTTTGCACAGGCCCTCCAGGTAGGAAAGAGCTTAGAGGTTTGGGGCCAGGAATAGAACAGAATCAGGGGATCGTGGAGAGAGAAGCAAAGCCAGATCATGGAGGGGAGAGGGGAGGAATGAGACGCCAATGATGCAGACGCGAAGAGGCCGGGAGGAGCAGAGACCTTGAGGAGGTGGCCAGCGTTGGCTTCCAGAGTTGGCTTGTGAAGGGGGAGGGATCTGAGCTGGAGAAGGGGAACATGGGCACAGAAGCACGTTGGTCCTGATGCAAGGAAGAGAGAAGACACGCTTTCCAGTGGCTTCTATTTTCTCAACTAAATAGGAGATGGTGAAGAGGTGGGGGAACAGGAGGGAAGAAAGCCTGTGGTGGTCCCAGGGAGTAGAGACCATGCTAACCAGGAGTGCTAGGCAGTGTCAGGAGCCCTTCCGAGGTGGGAGGGTCACTAGAATATGCCCACTCTGCTTCCTTCCCACTGTATGTACCTGGCTCAGACCACATCACCTCCTCTATGTGACTGCAGCCACCTCTGATTGGTTCCCTTCTCCCTGCCTTGCTCCTGCTCCACTCTCCACATTGTGGTCACCCTAGTCATTCTACATTCTCAGGGCATCACACCCCAGTTCAAACACTTCCCATAGTTTCCCACGGCCGCCAAGATGCACCCATGCTCTTTATTAAAGTTTATTTTTAAATTACAGTTGGCATGCAATATTGTACTAGTTTCAGGTATAATCACCCAAAAACTCTTTCATGTGGCCCTGAAGATCCTGTAGGAGCTGGTCTGTGCTTGCTTCGCAGTTGCATTTCTTGCCACTTTCACTTCAAATTCGGCCTTTCAACCACCCAGCATGCCTGTAAGTTCCTTGAGTGTGCTGTACTCTCTCTCTACTCCAAGGCTTGGCACTTGGGGTTCCCTCTTCCCGAAATAGTTTCTCCTCCTGCTCCTGCCTCCTGCTCTGTCTGTCCTTCTCCTCTCCCCCTCTCATCCTGGTCTCCACCTCCCCCCCCCCCCCAGCTTGTTGTGACATTCCTCCACTTTGAGTCTGGGTAGGTCTCCTCTATGCTTCTCTCGTTAGAGCAGTCACTACATTATAATGGAAGTACATCTTTATTTTGATTTGGGCCTCATAAAATTAAAATCCCCTAAAATACCATACCTATCTGTAAGTAGTTTTTAAAAATACGTTAGCTTTATTTTTTCAATAAGTGAAAAGATTAGAACAGTGCATGTCTGCGCTGAAGGTAATTCAAAGCTGTAGAGCAGTGGACTCAGCTTGCCCTCAAGGCCCAATGCGACTGAACCTTATACTGGTGACTGTGTGGCCTTCGGGACTTAGCTACCATTTCAGCTCGGGTTCTCCGCTGGACTTCTGACTTTCCACTGGAGGCTGATGAGCCTCTGTGAGGGCTCCCCTCAGGATGATTGCCGCTGCCTTTAGCTCCTGCCCACCTCCTGTCTCTTTAGCATCCGTGGTCTCTGTTATGTTCTTCTTTACGAACGGTCTTCCGGAGCAATGCATGTGTGTAGTCTCTTGGGCCACTTGACTTTGAATTTCCAGAAATTCTTGTTTTAGCTGCTCTTTAGCATAAACAGCTTGGCCCCAGGTCTGACACTTGAGTGGCATGACTTGCTCTGCCTTCCAGCAAGGTCCCCAGGAAACACTCCACCGACGCCCAGGTTGTCCTAGGATGGTTCTCAAATGCCAGTGGGAAAGGGCAGGTGTGTGTTGTCTCCTTCCTATTGGCAGGCCCTCTGATTGTTGTGGAAGCCCGTCGATTCTATGGCTCATGCAGACCCAGGTCCTGCAGACTGACCAGATATTCCTTCCTCAGTTCCAGCCTTCACAGCAGGGAGCTCCCACCAGCTTCCGCGTTCTTAGCGGCTAAATTCAGCTTCCTTTTGCCCTTCTGCGCCACGTTCTAGTCATGTATTGATTACCATGCGCTAGACATAACAAAACGGGCACAATGCATTGGCCTCTGCTAGCTCATCTACTGCTAAAATGAAGGAAATCCTTCCCATCCCCCCTTTTTGTGCGTGTCAACCTCAGGTCCTATAAATTCTTGTTGGGACAATCCTGCATAACTAATGTGTCCATTTCTGAATGCACACTTATTTTGTGGTTCAAAAGAAACTATTGGCTCTTTTCCCTCCCCCAAAAGGCAGTTTTCGTCTCTGCAATCTGAAGTGTCGTAGATGGTGTAGGGATGTTGACCATTTCCTCCAGCAGCCTCCGTGCAGCCATTCGCTCCAGGGCTCCGGACGTGAGCACGGTGGGCCGCTCAGATGCACTCGTGGGAGCTGGAGGCGGCAGTGAGACACAGCCCCCGCCTCTGTTTTCTGCTGGCAAGCACTGTCACGACGCACATTTAGTTTCGCTGTGTCTGATCACTAGCTTCATGTGTGTTGAAAGCCGTGATGGGTCAGCCATTTGCTGGTGTGGATTCCAGTGGGCACGTGGGTGGCTTCCTGCAGGTGCCAGTGGTGTCGTGGTTCTGGAGTTGGGGGCAGGGCAGTAGCTTGGCTCTGGCCTAGAGCTGCCTGGTTGCAGAAGGCACAGCTCTGTTTGTGATTGGGTTCTGCATAGCATCCTGGGGGCATCCTGGGAAGGTTAAACTTAGAGCTTGTCTCTTCAACCCCCCCAGTAATTCTGGGAACCTTTTCATGCCTTGTAATAAGTCCCTTTCTGCTGAAAGGAGCTGGAATAAATTCTGTTCATGGCAACAGGACCCTGGCTGATGTGCCAGGAGAGTAGTTATTTGCAATATTAAATATAGCTTCTGATTACAAAGATTTTTAAGGCAAGAGAATCTGTAAGGGGGCACGGGACTTGGTTGGAATGTCTGTAAAGAGGATTCTCCGAAAGGTTGGGGGCCCCTTAGGCGGCAGCCCCTACCTTGACTTTTCCAAACCAGTCTGATCCCCGGGGTGTTTTGCTAGAATCTCTATGTTTAGTCTTTTAGACCCAACCTGTAGAAGCATATACTTTCTCAAGGATGCTTACCTTGCTGATTGTATCTAGAGGTTAATTCTAGCTCAAGATGTTATGACAATAAAAGCCAAAGGAGGCAGGCGAACAGGGCTACTTGGTGGCGATAGCCAAGTGGTGCCTCAGCCCTCTCTCACAGAAACGTGTGTTAGAGCAATCATTCACCTGTTGCTCAGGGTCTGCCGGTCAGCCCCGGCAAGCATCAGCTATGTAAGACGGGAGGAGGATTTGTGCTTTTTATTGGTAGCTGCAGCTAAAGCCTGCCTCTTGCCATTTTGGGTGCCTACACAACCTTCTGTGACAAACCACCAACAGGGTTTTTGAGGGGTGGGTTGGAGGCAGAGCTTTGGAGACCTTAACTTTCTCATGAAACTTGAACTCAGCCTTCAAGTTCATCCCCTAAAACTCAACTCTTAAATGTCTACGCCTGCAGGTGGGATTCTCCTGCCACGCCCACTGATGGTGAACGTGGAATAAATTCCACTCTCCCCATTCTCCCCGTTGTCTCCCCCTCCTTTCCCTCCTGCGGGAAACCTTCAGGACCACCCCTCCTCACTCACCACACACACGAGGGAGGAGTCCATCTGTAAAGAAACAGCACAGTATAAACAGCTAACGTTTCCAAGGAGCAATGCTGACATGATCTTCAGTAGAGAAGGGTCCCTATTTTTAGGTGAAAAGTACTGGAGCGAGAAAGTGATGCCCTTGGCGGGGAGAGGGGTTGACAAGGGCAGGTCCGGGAATGGGAGAGCCACTCTTTATCGATTGGCGTGGGTTCCATTTCTCTACAATTTTAACATCAGGAAATACTTGCTCAAAGCTAAAAAGTCAAAGCTAAAAAGGGGACACAGGGAGCCTCCTTACTCCCCTGAGCCCACCTGCCTGGCTCCCCACCCAGAGGCCAGCTCACTTTCCCAGAGGGTGTCTCTGACCCTGGGACTGTGTGGAAAGCTCCACGATGGTGGAGAGCTAGGAAGAGTCTGTGGTGGGGGCGGGGGCAGGACGACAGGGAGTCCAGACCCACCTGGCTGGTGCCTGACTAAGGGCCTGATCATGCAGCGTGGACAGGACAGCGTGCCTGCCCACTCCTGGTCACTTGGTGCTTAGGAAATGGCCGATTCTCTGGCAGGAAGTAGGCCTGTGACTTTTCCTTTAGCACTATTTTCTGCTGGGCTCTGTGATGTGGTAGTTTGCTCCCACAGCTTTCCCTGCAGCTGCAAACAAGCGTGCTTACAGACGAAGGTGTGTTTGTATCTGTCATGTTTCTGTCTTTTAGGATCCAAATGTGTGCACTGGGGACAGGGGACTGTTTGTTTTTTAAACGAAGTGGAACTGCCAAACATTCTTTACCTAGACCGTGGAAAGTTTACACAAGAGAAATCTGAGAGAGAGAGAGAGAGAGAGAGAGAGAGAGAGAGAGAGAGAGAACCTGAATAATCCTTTGGCAATTCCGGGTGTGACACAAGATTCTCTTCTTTCTTAGCATTTCTGTGCCTTATTCCTGATCATTTCAGGGCCTGCTATGTTTCTTGCTATGAGAATTACCATCAGCAGCTTTCAAGATGACTTAGCGGTTAACCCCCTCCAGAAATCTTAAGACACTATTCTTTTCTTCCCCAAATTTCCCATCTCTAAGCCTTCTAATTCTCCTTCAAATATCCATCTGTAAAGTTAATACGATCCAATAAGAAAATAACGTGCTCTTGAGACGCTGACATGCTCAGAGCCATTTTATCCTGCCTTAAAGCCCGGAAAGTTTGAATTTTTCTTAGGCTAAGAAGAGGGAAGAAATAATAGAATAATTCACTGTACTGTAACAATTAAATCCAGCAACTTAGCATTGCGCATTGGTAAACATAATGCTCCCAACAACCAAGAGTCTCCCATGTATTGACAGACAAAACCGAAGTTATAAACCTAAACCTCCTATTCTGAACCACATTCCTAAATGTAAATAAGCATCCAAGCATGCTGCTACATATCTTTGCAGAGACAATTACAAACAAGCCTTATCAGTCTCCAAGTCACCGACGCACACAACGCTTATCTGCTGTGCCCTCTACTGGATAGAGTACACAAGGCAAGCCGCATTCTTCCCAATTAATTTTTGGCATCATCATTCCGCATCTGCTTCAGGAATGCAAGGCGTGAAATTCATAGTAGCAGGTTTAATATTCCATCCGGCCAAAATCATTTTGCTACAAGGGCTTACCTTTGGTGGAGTATTTCAGATTGGCGGGGTTTTTGTTTGTTTGTTTGTTTTTTAAATACGTAGATTGCTTTGCTCCTTCTTGCAATCCACCGTCCAGACTCTCAAGCTGTCACCAAACTCAGTACGCGGCAGGAATAATTTCCTGCTGAGTAAAATGTGTTTAACTTCACATCCTGTAAAAAAGAATTACTTAGCATAATGCCACTTAAAATGTATTTCTATCTGCAAATGCTAATGAAGCTACAAAACATGAATCATCTTGGGAAAGAATGAGGGTATTATGGGTGCTTCGCCTTCACTCCCTCTTCTTCTGTAGTGACTGCCTGAAGAGAGAAACTCAACCACAGGCATAACCTGAGACAGATCCTGCTGGTGTCCGACGGGGTGTGAGGCCAAGGATTTTGTGGGGAATTTAACCCCACAGGCCTCTCCTGAGCCTCCCCAAGATGGGAAACCGAGCCTTGGGCTCCCTGGAGTTGCCCGTCCACACCCAGGACCCATTGGACAGCCACTAGGAGGGGCTCAGTCCCAGGGCCAAGGAGGACCACCTACCCTTCCACAGCGCCGGTGGCAGGCCTGTGGCCTTTGGCCTGAAGAACTGTCTCTTTGATCATTGGTGCGCCCAAGTAATAAAGACCACTGTTCTATTGCTCATCTTGAGGATTAAAGCAGTCAACAAAGAATGACAAAGAGTGAGAGGGGAAAGGAGTGCTTCGCCTTAAAAACATTTTCTTTATTAAAAAACAGCACACCAAACCTTTCTTTTTGAAATAATTTTAGAATTACAGAAAAGTGGTAAAAATAGCTGAGTTCCTATATACGTTTTCCCCAACTTCCCCTTATTTGATGTCTTACGTGATACGGTGCAATGATCAAAACCAATACTATTGCCCTAACCAGTTTGGCTCAGTGGATAGAGCATCAGCCTGAGGACTCAAGGGCATGTACCTTGGTTGCGGACACATGCCCAGTAGGGGGTTTGCAGGACGCAGCTGATCGATGTTTCTCTCTCATCGATGTTTCTAACTCTCTATCCCTCTCCCTTCCTCTCTGTAAAAAATCAATAAAATACATTTTTTAAAAAACACACAATACTATTAACTACATGGCGGACTTTAACTCAGAGCTCACCGTGTCTCCACCAGCATCTCTCTTCTGTCCTAAGACACAATCCCGGATCCCACGTTGCCCTCGGTTGTCACGTGTCCTCAGTCTCCTTCAGTCGGGGACGCTCTGCCTTCCCCCGTCTCCCATGGCTCTGACACTTTTCAGTTTGGGTTTCAGGCTAAATTGAGGTTATGCATTTTTGGCCAGAATACTACAGAAGCGTTGATTCCTTCCCATTGCTTTGTGCCAATGGGGACCTGCTTTCCCAGCAACATTCAGCAAGGTGTGAGCTGAGGGCCTGAAAGAGTAAGTCCCCCTCTGGGAACCTGAGTGGTGGGTCTCAGTCAGGCACTGAGCCCAAGCATACACATATGCTTCTCATTCTCTCTCTCTCTCTCTCTCTCTCTCTCTCTCTCTCTCTCTCTCATCTCTCTTTGTTAATCCTCACCCAGGGATATTTTTTCCATTGATTTTTAGAGAGAGTGGAAGAGAGAGGGAAAGACAGAGACAAATATTGATGAGAGAAACACATTGATTGGTTGTCTCCGGCATGCACCTCAACGACAACCTGGGCCAGGGAGGAGCCTGCAACCAAGGTACATGCCCTTGACTGGAATCGAACCCAGGCCCCTTTGGCCTGCAGGCTGACAGGTGTCTACCTGATGGATGGGACTGACTTCTTCATCTGCTCAGTGCTTCTTCCTGCTTTCCCTCCTTCCTTCTTTCCTGCTTCCTTTCCTTCCTTCCTTCTAATATATATATATATTTTTATTGATTTCAGAGAGGAAGGGGGAGAGAGGGAGAGTAGAAACATCAATGATGGGAGAAAATCGGTTCATAGGTCAGTGCTCAACCACTGAGCCACGCCACACCAGCTAGGTGCTTTCTTTTTTTTAAAAAAAATAAATCTATTTTTATTGATTTCAGAGAGGAAAGGAGAGGAAGAGAGAGATGGAAACATCAATGATGAGAGAGAATCATTTATTGGCTGCTTCCTCCATGGCCCTACTGGGGATCAAGCCCTCAACCTGGGTTTATGCACTGACCAGAAATCAAACCACTGAGCCACGCCTGCCAGGCCTTGTTGCTTTCTTGTAATTGCCAGTTTTTCATATAATTTAAATAACCTGATTGTAATTACCATTGTAATTTAAATTGATTTATATAAGTTTTCCGGGTATCTGTTTGGTGAGGACTTTTTAAACAAACAAGAGAGAAGCAAAGCAGTAGGAGGCTCTGAAGACTTCTTTTACTCGGGTGTATAAAGCAGATGGAAATGGTTTCATGGGCAGATTATGAGCAGTTGGCCTGCACCAAGCACTCTTCAGTGCACTTGCTATGTGCCAACTCGTTTCAGCCTTACAGACACACCGTGACCTAAGTCCCTTTGTCATATCCCCATTCTACAGAAAAGGAAATTAAGGCCCAGAGACACTTGCTTCAAGTCAGCAGCTAGTAGGTGGCAGAGCTGGGAGTCTGGCACTAACCACTATACGGAACAGTGCTTCTGGTACGATCTAGACAAGAGAGGCCTATGCTTTCCAACATAGCCTGTACTCTGGGAATGGGAATGCAAGAGGTGGGAAGGACTAGGTTTCTGCTCTTGGCTCTTCGAGGCACAAACATGAGTCCACCAGGCACCCATCCTGAGTGTGCCTCTTCAGGGAGGCGGTGGGAACGACAGTCATCCTCCCTCACTGGCAGGTCCTACTGAGTCCTGCAGGAGCGTGCACACTGTTAGGGGAGCTTTCAGGATGAATTGAAGGTGTTGGTTAAGGTGTTTATTTATTCTGCCAGCACAATAATAAAAAAGGAACACAGACTATATCTCATCAAAATGTCAAGCAGTCACCCGTTTTACATGACAGTCACTGTGGAATCTCATGGCATTGCTTTAAAACAAAGTTCTAATGCATAACCCATGGACACAGACAATGGTGTGGTGAAGGCCTGGAGAGGGGCGGTTGCAGGGTGCAGGGGGTCACTGGGGGAGAAGGGACATCTGTAATACTTTCAATACTAAATTTTTAAAATATAAAGTAAAACAAAGTTCCAGTTTTGTTTGATTCTTGTATAGGTTCATACATTTACCTTGTACAACTAGCTCATGGTGTTCAACAGGTTTAGGCTCCGCGGATCAGCTGCTACTTCACTGTTCACAAGGGGACGTGCAAAAGGAGAGCAGAAAAGTATCTTCACAAAGACGCTCACCCTGGGACATGGGTCATCTCCAACAGATACGCAGAATGCGGGCAGCATGGTTTGTGTGGTCACATCAGGAGTCGTCGTCTCATGCGGGACACCAAATTCAGTTGTCTCCCAAAGACGAAAGGCCAAATGCCTTCCAAGGCTGACAGCAAATGCAGGTAATTTAGGTGACTTCAGACCATTGAAGCCATTCAGTAGATAGTGAGTGGGATTAGTTGTTACAACAACAGTAATCGCGATTATTATGTATTTTACAAACCATACATATGACTCAAGAGCCAAATTTGGAAGAAATGGTCACCTACACACTGAATGGGTAAGGCTCATGATTAGAAAGCCAGACTTCTAAGTCTTGAGAGGCCTCTGCCCTCTGGACATTGTTAAAGTTTTTAATAGAGTGGCTGAAGCTAACAGAACCGTCATGAACAGTGGCTCTCGATGGTCTTGGATTCTGGCAGAAAAAGTCAAATTCCCAACTCAATGAGCATTCCAGTGGAGCTGGGACATATTCCCTTCTGCCAAGTAGAAATACTAGTATGTTTTGAGTCCTGCTCGGGAGGGGAAGGAAAACATGAATGAGCATGACATTTATTTATTTGTTCATTTATTTATTTACTTATTTATTTTCAGTTACAGTTGACATATAATATTATATTGGTTTCAAGAAGTGCAATATTTTCCAAATGGAATTTTTGGTAGCTCATGCAGCTAGACTGCAATTTATGCTGCTAAATCACTAGATTTCAAAGTGACTTTTTCTTATCACACTAAAACCTTTTAATTTGGATATATATTCCTAAGTCCAGAATGGGTAGGAAAATTCTCTGTCCAAAGATAGAGATGTGCCCTAGCCGGTCTGGCTCAGTGGAGAGTCGGCTTGCAGACTGAAGGGTCTCAGGTTCGATTCTGGTCAAGGGTCAAGAGCATGTACCTTGGTTGTAGCCCCAGCCCTGGTAGGGATGTGTGCGGGAGGCAACCAATCTATGTGTCTCTCTCACATCAATGTTTTGCTCCCTCTGTCTCTCCCCGTCCCTTCCACTCTCTCTAAAAATCAATGGAAAAGATATCCTTGGGTGAGAATCAACAACAACAAAAAAGCTAGAGATGTAACTGGCCCTGCCGAAAACAAAGGGAAAAAGTGAAATTGCATTCCAGAGATTTGAGGAAAGGGAAAAGTTTGATGCATGGATTGTAAACAATTTCCTATGACATAGTTCCTGATTTCACACACCATTTACCTCTAGAAAAGTTTATCATAATTTTAACATGTCCATATTATTTGGGGACTCTAAGTGACAACGTTGGTAGAAGTAGCTGGTTTCATTTAACTGTGACAGAAGAGGGGAAAGTATGCAGACTGAGCCAAAAATCGTGTGTTCTGGGACCAGCTCTGCACTGCCTGGCTGTGTGACATTAATCAGGGTGCTTACTCAGTGCAGGGCTGTTTCTTCATTCATTAAACTAGATTAGTCATGCTAGTTATACTAGGTGAACCCTTACCAGCCTTTTTGGCATTAACATCCAATAAAATAGGATTAAGTTCTCCTAGGCCAACATATGTATGTGTGTAGTATACACATGTAATACATACAATCACACACACATATACATATATGAAATGAGTTTCATGAAGCAATATGTACCCTTGTTACCTCAGATGCATTATTTTATTATTTTAGTTCACTGAGAAAACCTGTTCAAGTTCCACTAAATTGAACCCATTTGACAGTCACCACAGCCAGGCACAATCCTGCACTTTGAGGACCTGCTGCCAAGTGAGTGCAGGTGATTGCATAGGTTAATGGTCAAAATTCTGATCACTGAGAAAATTATAAAAACGGTATAGATACTAGTCCACGTATTGAAGAAATATGCTATAATTTTAGAGAAAAATTATGATGCATTAAATAAAAATAACCTCTAAGTATAAGTGCTCTCCAATCAAAGGAACCCTAGTGTTCTGCTAAGTGGATTATCTTCTGTTTATAAACAACCCATTTTAAAGTTTCTGTAGTTTTAGTTAGAGTATTTCAAAAGTCCTTGACTTTTTAAATATTAACTTTTAAAAGCACCGTCAATAATACAATTTATTAATTACACATGTATCATTAATACAAAATTATATAATGTTTCCTTCCTCTCTCTATTTTGATGGAAGATACTGTAAGAAGACTGTAGTCCTCGAATCCTTCACTCTGTCCTCAAATCCTCGATGGGCCCTCTGTGGTACTTCTTGAGTTAAGTCTCGGCATGCCATTTACTGGTGTTACTGGGACCTCTTGTGCCTTAGATGAGACTCAAGGGCAGCGGTTCTCAACTTGTGGGTTGCGACCCCTTTGGTGGTCGAATGACCCTTTCACAGGGGTCGCCTAAGACCATCCTGCATATCGGATTTACATTACGATTCATAACAGTAGCAACATTACAGTTATGAAGTAGCAACGAAAATAATTTTATGGTTGGGTCACAACATGAGAAACTGTATTTAAAGGGCCAGAAGGTTGAGAACCACTACTCAAGGGTCTAAGGTAATAGATGCTTCTCTTAGGTCCCATCATACCATAATCCAAGGATGAGAAAGCTGGGTCTAATTTCCCAAGCAGTGCTCCCTTTCTGTAATCACACACACTTTTGTATATAAGCAACAGCCACAAGGGTTAGGGATATTTTCAATGGTTCAACCATTGGGACTATTTCATGTAGATGAGAGAAATCTCAAAATATCTTCTTTAAAAGGTTACATTACAAAATAACCCCTTTCCCAGTAATACTTCTAAGTAGAAAATAGTTGTGGTTTGTGTGTATATTTAAAAAAACAGGACATAATCTTCATTTATTAGTTTATAATATTTAATAAGCTTAACAATATAAAGATTGTACTCCATCAATCATACTTTTCCCTCCAATACTATTTATACAGATTTGTAAGAAATTCTAGCCCTGGTCAGGTGGCTCAGTTGCTTGGAGCATCATCCCATACACCAAAAAGTTTGTGAGTTTGATTTCTGGTCAAGGCACATACCTAAGTTGCTGGTTTGAGTCGGGGAGCATGCTTTTCTCTCTCTCTCTCTCTCTCTCTCTCTCTCTCTCTCTCTCTCTCTCTCTCTCTCTCAAATCAATAAACATATCCTTCGGTGAGGATTTTTAAAAATCTAAACAAAATTATTAAATCTTAAATCTGGCTTATTTCTGCTTATTTTTCATTGGATCTTATTTAACATTATTCTCATCCAGTGACAGCTATGTACAAAAAGACTTGGTATCACTTGGGTGCTTTGTGAAGTTGGGTCACTGGGATGGGAACATGGGGCAATTATTTGCCTGTGTTTTTTATCTGTATCTTGAAACTTTCTCAACCTTACCAACTTGACGATATTTATATTACCGAAAAGCCTCACCAGTAATATGTAGGATTGCGGAAAAGACCCGGATAACTGCGTATAGAAAGGTCAATAATTGTGGGTTTCATGGTTACAGTTTTGGAACTTCTACCCATCCTCCCCACCTTTCCTTCTGTTTCCTATATGATATAAGCTAATCTTTCCTGGACATACAATTTCCATCAAATATATGTTACATCGTTGAAAAGCAATCAGATTTTTTTTTTTCTTTTCAGAAAAATCCCTTTCTCAAGCTATAGTCCTACTCGTTTACTTTCCTATATCCAGGTAAGCACAGTGCTCTTCCCAAGGCCTCTTTACACCACCCATGCTGATCCAAACCAAACAGACCTTTAGACGGTACTGACAATGACGTCTTCATCGAATATGACTGCTGCTCAAAGCTTCAGCTCCCTGTTTGCTCTGTAATGCTGTGCCAAGATCCTGGCCTTTAGATGTTCCCAGGATCCCTGGAAACATTCCTTATTTGTTTGCGAGTATAAGTCTTAGAATGGTTTTGCCTTCACAACAAAATATGAGAATGAATAAAAGCAGTGTGGTCTTTTATGGGTGGGAATATTTTCTTTACCTACCATACAACTTGGAACCAGTTAGAACAGAATTTTAAGTAATAACCCACCTTGGTGCATTTGTAAATACACCAGAATTAAAACAGGGGAAAAGGATTTACTGTAACAGGTTCCATTCCCCCTCACCCCATCTTTGGTATTGTTTTCCTTAGTATTAAAAGTACTAACATTTTTAAATTCTGAGAAATACTGGTGGGAACTATGATTAAGGACTCACATTATTTAACCTTTAAAATATAAATTAAGAAAACCACTCTTTATACCCTATCATTAAAGTATCAAACATACCCTGGCACTCAAAATGGGCTGTATTTAATTATCATAAAGGCTAAACATCATGGTTCTATCACCAGAAAATACTAAGAATATGGACAGAAATAACACTTCCTCATTTCTATTTGAGGATTTCAAAAGAGTACACTAGTAATTGATTCCCTTCTATCTTGGCTGCATTGTAATAGAACAAAAGCATTTTGTAAAAAAAAAAAAAAAAAAAAAAAAAAGGGTCCTTTAATAAGGAACCAAAGTCAACAGCAAGAACCATTCACAGCTCCCATCAGCAGGAACAGGGCAGGGGAGGGGTTTGTTGGACACGGCCGCACAGCCCCTTCTCCACTCGCCCTGGTGTGTGCCAGCCCGGGCCGGGCAGCAGGGCACAGCAGCATGTGGACAGGCAGACAGTTTTGCTGGCTCCCACTGGCTCCTCAGGCCAAAGTCCAGGCAGAAGTTGGCCTTGTGGGGTTCCTGTCGCCCTGCCAAACCCTGGCACTCCGGGGACACTGCTAGGAAAGTGCTGGCCAAATCCGCATGAGAAGTCACCTCTTCACATTGTCTTCCACGTCGGGGGTTGGACTGAAGGAAACCCCTTCTGTCAGATGTTATGGTGTTTGTGCACCAGCCAAGGAAAGTGAGAGAGAGAGAAAAAGCAAGCAACTTGTTTAACCTCACGCAATGGAGAGAAAGGATTCTCCAAGGTAGTTGGTTTGGGAATGAGGCCCAACAGGCCCAAATCTCAGCTCAGCTTTCTATTTTTTCACTTACTGATGGTTTTCAAAAATTTAAAGAATTATGATCCTATCGATGTTGGGCCATCATATCATTGCTTTCTCAAAGAGGGAGTGGTCCAAAGTCATTGTTGGACAAATATAGAAAAATCTGCGCACCATTTGACAATGGCCAATACACAAAGCACAGTCAGATATACATATATGTATATATCTAGATATACATATCTAGCGTCTAGACAAATTGAAAAAGCAGATATTCTCAAAAAGGAAAATGTATTCATTGGCCATTCTTAAGGCTCTAAGTAGGAAATACTACTTTTAATAAGGTTCCTTCAATACCTCATGTATGTATAGATGCTCAAGGATTTACATCCATGTACATATAGATGTTTAGAAACAGACATCATCTCATGTATGCAATCTTTTTTCTGAACCAATAAAGACAATGCATTTCTAGGGAACATTTATGATTTTTATTATACTTGATTTTAGAAAAGTGGAAATCATAACCTTACATACTTTCTTTCAAATGGGTAAACTTAGACAATTTGCCAACGCTTCCTTAAATTTTCACACCACGCTGAACTCCAACAGGTTTTTGTTTTAAGGTAAACCAGGTTTTCGGTTCCTCCCTGTGGAGAAGTTACTTTCAAGTCAGTGAAAGTTCTTGGCCCATGATTAAAAGTCTTTGCCAATTAGTACTCAACAACTTCAATTCATTTTTTTCTGGTTCAAGATGAGTAGGAGCCTAATAAGGCTGTGATAAAAGGGCAAAAGGCACTGAGAGCCAAAAGCGGATTAATGAGCTCCTCCATTTATTTGTCTTCCTAACAGCTGAACTGTTACAACTATTGACACTCTTCAAAAGGTTCCGCTCTGAACCCTGTCCAGGCACTGCAGGCTCCAATGGACATCTTCAAATCCAGAGAATGGAGGGGCAAGAGCTTCCCCCGTGTGGTGCCAAAACCAACAAAGCCCCATGGATCAGGTAATGAAACTTCAGCTTTTCCCCCTTTGAGATTTATTTACTGGCAGCTGACAAGGGGCAAATTCAGCTCGAATTGTGCAGTCAAGGCCCTGTCAAGCTTTTAGAGGCACCCTTGTCTTGAAGCACCTTCATGACTGGCATTTCACTCAAAAGCCCTCGGCGCTGGTCCTTAACAGCTTATGACATCACAAAGGACACTCCAGACAGATGCCTACATGGCATCCTGCAGCATTTTAAAAGAGAATTAGTGGTTTTAATTATGGTCGTAGTATGAAAGGGAACCATGCGAGCTCCACGGGAGACCTTTGATCAGACCCTTTCGCTAGCACAATGCCACGGAACTGTGACTATTCCTGGTAGGGGCCCTTTCTTGCTGAATGACTCACCAGTGGTCTTTGAATGCAGGCAAGCTCCTAGCCCTCCCTCTTCATTAGCGAGCATTTCTATACAGGGGCCGATATAGTGCCCGGAGTCTCGGAGCTGTACAATCGGGGGAAAGAATCCCTACGGATTCGGGCCTCTACTTAGGAAGTGCTGAAGGACTCTGAGTGACTTTATTCATTAAAACAGGTTGCTATTAATTAACTGTCATAATAAAATAAAGAACCATTATTTGCATTTCTTACTATGTTCTCTTTAGTAATATGTATAAAAGATCCTTGTAACAAAAATGAATTTATTGAACCATTTCCTCATCCTCCCCCTCGAATCCCCGCCTTTTTTTTTGCATTTTGGCAGCAGGAGCCTACTAATTATTGGGCCCAGATTTATGAGCACAAACAGAAGCAAAACATAAATATAAAATTAATTAAGGAATCAAAAAATTCTTTTTACTGGCCAACCAGTTTACACAACTGGAAGAAAGCAAACAATGAATTAGCTTTATTTTTCAGTGCTTTCAGAGAATTGCCTAAGACAATAAAACCCCAACTTTTTTCAAAATATCATCGGTTGGCGTTTAGCTTGAAACAGGAGATTATGTAACAACCACAGCTACTAAAAAATAAAAACTAAAAGAATTCTGACTTGCAGCAAAACAAGATTCACTTTTTTTGTGTTTTGTTTTTTTTTAAAGCCACTTTTGGGAAACAGAAAATGTCTTTGGTATGGTATTAATGTTTGAAGAATTTAACCTTCAAAACTGATCCCAATAAGCAGGGCCCTTAAAAGATGCACAGTCAATATTTTAAGGATATGAACAGAGTCCATTCTCTTTTAGAATCTAATGGAGCAACATCATTAGGTGAAAAGTTGCGAAAGTGGGAAGGATGTTCGGAAGATTCTCCCTGAAATGCTAACTTGGGGACAGGGGAAAAACAGATTTTGTACAAACAGCACAATTCAGTCACAACCACCCCACCCCCAACCCTCCCAATTACTTCTATCTGGGAAGTGACTTAAGTCTTCAATTTTTTATCAGTTTCTTTTCTCTGAAGAAAAAGTTTTGGACCTCAAAAGTTTGGAAGCAGGATGACAAGCAGGTTTTCCACATTTTGCTGTCTCAGGCATTTTTCCTGTTTCTCAGACTCTGCAGTTCTTTTCTTAGGTGCTTTAGGGCGGCTGAAATATCAGCCAGCTGCGGGTCATTCTGCGCTCTCTGAGTGTAGAGGCGGAAATGTCTGATGGTTTCCGATAACAAGACTTCAGGGTCTGCGCCTCCTTCCTGAAGGTGCAGCATCCGCTCGCAGGCGATGGCATAGTTCTTATGCCAATTCACTGGGTGTTCCTTTTGTAAATAGACAATCTCCTTATAAAGCTGGAAGACAGAAAAATGATGGTATTTCATTCTTATCCCTTTACTTCCCCCCCACCCCCCGCCCAAAACACCAGAAAACACAGAAGAATTAATAACACAAGAAAAAAAAAATCCAAGCAGCCTGCGGTAGAAATCTAATCGTTGCCAGGCCATGCAGAAAATGCAAGGATGCTACTGTAATTACTGCAGTGGCAGGAGGCAAATGTGCTCCGTAGAACTGCTTCTGGGGTTTTCAGATGTTGCAGGGGAAGCCTAGGACACACTGCGTCAGGACAAATGCTCTTCCCGCAGAAAGATGTTCCGGGAAAGAGATTTAGTTCTAATTCATGGAAAGCTATTTACTCACTAGGCAGAGAGGCTGAAACTCTAAATTTAGCTGTTGGAGAAAAAAAATATAGCTTTCTTTAGAAAACTGCATGGGAAAAGAACTTGAAGGAATTTAAATTTTGTCCCTCATTTTTACATAAATTTCTCTCTACATTTAAAACAACAGCAATAACAATAGCAATATTAAAACAAACCCAGCATCGAACAGGCCAAGCATAATAGACTTTAAGTGATATCTTTAGAATGAAACATTAAAAATCTTCATAGTATCCTATAATTACAATTTTGATAGTGAAAACTTTGCCCACAGGAATTAGAAATTTTATTTCTCAACACCAGAGGTAGTATTAATTAAACAGAGTTGGAACTTTTTTGGATACAGTTTTCTGGTGGAAAACCATGGAAATTTAACAAAAGTAGATATATATCTGCAAAATGGAAGATTACACTAGTTGCATGGGAATTTCAGCCTTCCTGGGATTGTCAAGTTGGAGTGGGATCCATAGGAACTTGAGTTTACAGAAGACTCCATGAGAGCACAGAACAGCAACCATGTTTTCTCTAGGGACAAGTGCTTTCTGAATTACGACTGTATTCACCATATCACTCACTTGAAAGGAACCCAATATATTATCTATTTCCCCAATGCCTACTCTAGAGCAGACAAATGCATTTCTAATTTATTTTTAAATAGCATCCACATGAAAAGTTCCACAATCCGTGCATGATATGCCATTCTGACATTTTATAATCTTCAGTGTTTAAGTTGCTTTTTTAAGCAATTTCCCCTGAAGTTTCCTTCACTTCACAAAACAGGAAAGTCATCCTGCACTTTCATGAATATACTTTCAAATTCACCAAAGGTAAGTAGGAAGTTAAACCCCTACTCTTTCTTTTTTTTTTAATTTAAATTGTTTAATTTATTGATTTGAGAGAGATTTGTTGTTCCACTTATAAGTTCATTGGTTGATTCTTGTATGTGCTGTGACTAGAGATTAAACCTGCAACCTTGGTATATCGGGACAACTCTCTAACCAACTGAGCTACCCAGCCAGGGCCTGCCCTCCACCCTTTCATTCGCTTGGCATTGTTTTCTAGCTTTCCCCATAGTCTTTTTCCTCTTCCTACTCTCTTCCTGATCCTCCCTCAGATGAGGAACACATGGAAAGGGCGGGGCACACTCCCCAGCACAGAGCAAGCGCTCAGGAACTGTTCCTGTTCTTTACTTCATCAAGTTTTCAAAATTCTACTAAGACCCTTAGTGTGGTTGGGTCTCAACGTTTGTTTGGCTTCCTGGGACCACAGTCAGAAGACAAAGCTATGCTCTTCCCCTTCATCTTTCTCATGAAATCTCCACCAGCCATGGCCTGTCGTTTTAAGTGTCACAGGGTCATGACTCCTGCAATAGAGGGCGGCCTGTCGGAACTTCTTTTCTAAATAAAGTTAGTTTCCCATTACTATTGTAATAAATCACCACAATATAGTGGCATAAAACAATATGAATTTATCATTTTACACTTCTGGAGGTCAAAAGTCATAAAATCAAGGGAACTGTAAAATCAGCAGACTCTAAAACCCATTTCTTTGCCTTTTCCAGCGTCCAGAGGCTGCCTGTACTCCCTAATTGTGGTCCCTTCCTCATCTCCCAGGCCACCTGCATAGCATCTTCAGTTCTTCCTCTTTGGCCTCTGCCTGCACTGTCACATCTCCTTCCCAGACTCTGACCCTCCTGCCTCCCTCTTCATGAGGACCCATGTGAGGACACTGGGCCACCTGGATATGACCCAGAATAATCTCCCACCTCCAGATCCTCAACCACCTCTGCCACGTCCCCGCCACCACGTAAGGCACAGGTTCTGGACATCTTCAGGGGGACCATTATTTTGCCAATGACAGCCATTTACTTTAGTATTATTTGTGATACATGAGTATTTTTTCCATTTACACTGTTTTATAATGGCAAATAAAGCTGGAAACTAAAAAGTAAAAACTCTGTGACACACCTTCTCTCCATCCCAACAACTCCCACCCTCCCACCAAATCTATAATAATAAAAGCATAATATGCTAATTAGACCAGACAGCCAAACAACCTTCTGGACGAAACCGGGGCTTTGAGGGCTGAGGCAGCTGCCATGGCTGCAAGGGCTGAGCCCCTTGCATGAATTTCATGCATTGGGCCTCTAGTCCTATATAATAAAAGGGTAATATGCAAATCGACCAAATGGCGGAACGACCAGTTGCTATGACACGCACTGACCACCGGGGGCAGCTCCTGCGTTGAGCATCTGCCCCCTGATGGTCAATGCGCTCCCACAGGGGGGCGCCACTCAGCCAAAAGCCAGGTTGATGGCTGGCGAGCGCAGCAACAGTGGCAGGAGACTCTCCCACCTCTGAGGCAGGGCTAAGGATGTTTAACTGATGGCTTAGGCCCGCTCCCCATGGGCTCCCGGACTGCAAGAGGGCGCAGGCTAGACTGAGGGACCCTCCCCCACACCCTGAGTGCACGAATTTTGTGCACCGGGCCTCTAATATACTGATATATGTAGAAGTATACCATACATTATATGCGTGAGTGTAGAGTTGAGCTTTCACATTTGAAGGCACATTTACAGTTTCTGCCAGGTTAAAAATGAAGAACGGTGTTTTCATCCTGGAAGGGTAAAGGGAAAACACTTCATTAAAATCATGCTGTCAATTTCAAATTTATCTGCCAGACTTTTCCACTGATAGATAACACACAAAACCCTTTATTGCATCATTTTTACTTCTCTCAGATTCAAACGTTTACTCTACACCAACAGTAACCCTTTCTTCCCCCAAATGCCAAGACACTGCTTTCACACTGATTGCCAGATCTTTTAGAAAAAAGCTATGTTCATCATCACTATTATACATCATTTCCCCCCAAGATGTGCACTATTGTTATGCAAGAGAAGCAGGGAGCAGGGGACTTGCTGAGTTTGGTGCCCGTTGCAATGGCTCAGGCCGTGTGTGACCAGCTCCTCAAAGGTGGCTGCACGCTTTGACCATGTGAACTCATCCAAATTGTATTCAGCACACCAATTAAATCAACACCCACCCGAATAATAACCTGCTTTTTTCTTTTATGTGAATGCTCCTCCAGCTTTCCTGCATTCATTCATAGAGAAGAACTGTGCAAACATATGGTATATCTTTGTTCAGTTCTTCAAAGTATTTGTCTTTATAACTAGGCTGATAACTTGAAATATGCCGTTTTCTGATTATTTTCATAAACACTATTGCATAAACTATAGTATATCTATTTTTAAAATTGTTAATTTGGAGCTGGATTTCTTGACAATTTTTTTTAAACTTCTTTAAACTTATAAGTAAACCCTTTTACACCGTAAGTCAAGCCTCAGTGCAAAGCACAGTCCCTGGCCCGGAGTAAGCTTCCTGCCTTTGCAGCAGGAAATACGTCCTATGTACATGGGACACCCATCTGTATCGTTTAGAACTTTAACATTAATATTTAGGCCAAAGTCTGTTAGCATTAGGGATTTTGAATTATTTTTAAATGACAGGAACCAAGAGAATCAATAGCATCACCATGAAGCGTTCCATACAGAAGAACAGAAATGAATAGCATGGAGCACATTCATATTCAGATCTCTTTTAACATATCTGATTGCTCCATAGTCTGAGCGGCTCGAGGGCAGGGACTGTGTCGTATTCACGTGTGCAGTCCCTGTGCCTGGCACAATGCCTGGCTTCTAGGAAGTATGCAATACGTGCCTAAGTAATTAACTAGAACATTACACGTGGGCACGGTCATTATCAACTTCTCCTCCATCACACTCACTCTGGCTTAGCTGAGGCGGGAGAGGACAGGTCCGCATCAGATCAGCACTAGCAGCTAAGTGGCCTTGGACAAGCACCCTCTCCACCTCCAGTGTGGTCTTTTGTAAAATGGAGATAATAACTTTCAGATAGGTTGTTGTGAGGATAAAATGAGGGTACTCATCATAATGACTAGTACACTGCCTCAAACAAAATGATTGCCCATAAATGTCATTTTTATTGTCACCACCCACCCCTGTTTCCTCAATGAAAAGTGCCACAGGCTACTTCTCTGCCATGTTAACAGGCCACAAACACAGACGTGCAGATTAGTCACCTTGCTTGCCACATCTCCTCATTGGCCACAGATTCCCAAGAAGATGGATCAAACCTGTAGTTACAAGAAAACAGTGACGTTTTTCTGCCAACCACATTTATTGCTATGGACATGTAATCTTTTATAATCTTATAAGGCAAATGAAATAGACTGGATCTTGCCCTGGATGGGTTTACTCAGTGGTTTAGAGTGTCGGCCCGTGGCCCAAAGGGTCTCGGGTTCGATTCCCAGTCAAGGCACGTATCTTGGTTGCAGCTTTGCACCCCACCCCCAACAGGGGTTCGTGCAAGAGGCAATCAGTAGGTGTCTCTCTCTCTCCCCTCCTCCTCCCTTTCACTCTCTCTAAAAAAATCAATGGAAAAAATATCCTCGGGGGAGGATAAAAAAATAAAATATAGACTGGATCTTGATGTACCAATAGAGACTGAAATAAAAAAACCTATTCTCCTAGAAAAGGTGGATTGTTAGCAATTTGAAGTTTTGGTAAATGTGTTCTTAATCTGCATAATGGGCCCCAGTGCCTCATGGGAGCAAACAAAGGATTGGTGGGAAGAGGCTGGAGGCATTTAGGGAGCCAGCTGTTCTAAGAACTGTCACTGTCAGCCAGGCAAAGGGGCAGGGCTAAGGCCTCAGCCACTCTATGGACACAGCCAAGAGCCAATGAGCGGAAGCAAGGGGACAGGCCTGAACAGAAGGGCCTCCTGGCTTTGCTACAGCACTGCTGGAGCTAGATGCTGCTCAAGGAACACTGGCTAAACTATTTACTGATTTTCTTTCTTTCTCTTAATTAAACGTTCTCTTATGTATCCATTTTGACTGAACGAAGATGATTTATGTTGTGTCCTTGTGCTGTACTGTCATCAGCTGTTTACAGAAGAGGTTATTTTCTATCTTCTCCCCACGGTGGTCTCAGAGTGCTCTGATGTAGACCTACCTACCCACCTCTGGTTCATGCACAGCAATGTGGTCCGTTTGCTCGATTTGATTAAAAAATCCTTTAGAGCATTTTTCATATGATCTTGCCTGTTGTCCTGGAACTATAAGCAATAATTATCTAATCTTTAAATAATTCATATTTTAAACATAGGCAATAGAGGCACCTTTCTTTAGATGGTGACTCAGTTTCCATATGGGAGAAAGTTGCTTCAAGGAAGAGTAGCCATGCCCAAAACAACATAAACAATTGTGAAGAAATTTCAAGTCCCAGTCTTCCCTATAGAGAAGTTAGCTGCCACTCTAGAAGAAAGAAAAATATGACCAGTGTACGATGTGGAAACTATCACATGCTACAGAGTGGCTTTCTTTTTGTTAATCCTCACCCGAGAATATTTTTCCCATTTTTTTAAGAGAGAGTGGAAGGGAGGAAGGGAGGGAGGGAGGGAGAGAGAATAGAGAAAAAGAGAGGGAGAAGCATTAATGTGAGAAACACACATCAACTGGTTGCCTTTTGCACCCACCCCGACCAGGGCTAGGAATTGAACCTGCAACCCAGGTACATGCCGTTGACTGGGAATGGAACCCACAACCAGAGACGGCCAACTCTATAACCATTGAGCAACACTGGCTAAGACCCAGAGTGACTTTTAAAGCTCAGCCGTAGTTAATGAATCTCTTCCACCTTAAGGATATGAGATACAGGCTGGCAGACAATATGCATTACAGGAGTTCCATGCATCTAACTATTATGTCCACTCAACCACAACCTCCCTTTCCCTTCCATTGTCCCACTGTTCTTCAAACATGAGGACAAGAAATACATATTCTCTTTCTCTATTATGATACTCCATGGGCAGCAAATGACTATATTAATAACTAATAAAAATAGAAAATATCCAAAAAATTTAAAGGCATCTCAAAAGAGTGTTTTTTTAGGCACACAAATTGCTATACTCTGATAAAAAATATTACTCTATTCGTACCGTCCATATTCTTCAGTCCAGTTATAGATATTTCTTGTAAGTTTAATCCACTCCTCAGGGTTGAATACGATCTCCGAAGGAACCAATTTGTCACAAGAGCCCCATGGCCAAAGTGAATAGTTCTTTTGCCAGGTTGGGTCACCTTCATGAATTCCTATGCAAACAAACGTTTCTTTTCTATAGAAAACAGAAAAAAAAAGATATATTTTTACCTTAAAGTTCTAAATGTTAAATAAATGTAACTCATGATGGGTCATTTTTGACTCCCTAAACCTTAGTCACCAATAAGCCAGTTGCAACCATTTCGGTTTATTTAAATCTTTCCCAAACAGATTGTTTGAAATTTACATTAGTGTGAGAAAAGCTGTTTGGGGGGCTGGGGAGAAGTAAACAGACATACATGATAAAACCTATCTGTTTGTAACATTATAGGAAACCACCTGTGGAGCAACAACATTCATATCATCAGAATTCTAAAAGAGAAAAATGTTTAAAAAATAATGTCTGAAAAGCTCCCAAATTTTGGAAAAGACACACCTTACTGATTCAAGAAAATGGACTTGTATGCATGCATTTAAGCCTAACCAATGGACACAGACAACAGGGGGGTGAGGGCATAAGTGGGGGGGTGGGCAATGGAGGTGATAAGGACACATATATAATACCTTAATCAATAAAGAAATTAAAATAAAATAAAATTGGAAAAAAAAAGAAACTCAATGAACCCCAAACAAGTTAAATTCTAAGAAATCTATGGCCATGTATACCATCATCAAACTCCTGAAAACTAAAGACAAATAATCTTGAAAGCAAACAAGGAAAACAACACATTTCATCACACAAGGAAGCAATGATTTGAATGACTCTGGATTTCTCAACAGAAACCATGCAGGTCAAAAGTATGTAAAATAACATTTTTAAAATGCTGGTGGCCCAGCCGGTGTGGCACAGTGGTTGAGCATTGACCTATGAACCAGGAGATCATGGTTTGATTCCAGTCATAGCACATGCCCCAGTTGCGGGCTCGATCCCCAATAGGAGGCACGCAGGAGGCAACGGATCGATGATTATCTGTCATCACTGATGTTTCTATCTCTCTCTCCCTTCCTCTCAGAAATCAATTAAAAAATAATAATAAAGTGCTGGGGGTGGGGAGAAGAATTATCAACCCATTATTCCATATCTAGAAATATACATCAAAAGTAAAGGTGAAATACATTTTCTGATAAAGGAGAACTAAGAAAATTCACTGCATAATAGTCTTGATGTAAAAGAAATGTTAAAGGAATATCTTCAGATGCGAGAGCAATAATTAATACAAGAGGGAAACTCGGAATATCAGGAATGAAGGGAGAGCAACAGAACTGAAATATATGTATTAATATTTTAGACAATTTTTCATCTTAAATTTTAAATATATATGTACCAGAGGACCGATGCATGAAATTCGTGCAAAAGCAGGCCTTCCTTCCCCTGGCTGCCAGCACCAGCTTCCCTCTGGCACCTGGGACCCGGGCTTCCCTCGCAGCCCTGGTTTTGTCTGGAAGGTTGTCCAGGAGAACGTCCAGGAGAACGTCCAGTCTAATTAGCATATTATGCTTTTATTATTATAGATGACCGTTGAAAATGATCACATGTTGATATAATACATATGACAACACAATAAAAGTGGGATGGTTAAAGGGACTTATGGAGCAGTAAGTTTTCTATATTCCATTTGAAGTATAAAATATGATCCTAAATAGACTGTGAAAAGTAAAGTATGTATACTGTAATCCCAAGAGCAACCACTAAAAATAATTTACCAAAAGACATGGTAAAAATCCCAATAAAGAATTTAGAATGGAATACTAGAAAAATCAAATTATCTAAAAGAAGGCAGGAAAGGGCAAACAGTGGAATAAAAAAGAGGGAACAAACAAAAAGCAAATAATAAATGGAAGACATACATCTGAACATATCAATATTTACACTAAATGCAAAAGGTCTAAATACACCAATGAAAAGTAGATAAATGAAAAGTAGATATTGTCAGAATGAATAATAAAACATGATCCCACGTATATTTTATCTAGAAGAAACCACATGAAAATACTATTTAAAAAAACCCCAGAAGGATTTTTTTTTTAAAATACACAGAAAGGTACAAAGGCAATTCAGTGAAGAAAGGATAATGTTTTCAACAAATAATATTTGGACAATTTGACATTCATATGCAAAAACACTCAGAATGTTCGTCACCATGCTGTATTACAATAGCAAAAGTCTAGAAACAACAGCAATATCCAACAATACTTGGTAAGTTATCATGAATCTATGTGAGAATACTATATAGCTCCAAAAATGATGTTAATGAAGACCATTTATTGAGTGCGTGGGGGAATGCTCATAATAAGATATTAGGTGAAAAACTGACAGGAAACTTGGTATTACCCCAGCTACGTAAAATATATTATACAAGTGTATGTATGTGTGCATATAAATAAGTAATTCGTTAAAAATAAATGGAATCCCAAAAAGCTTCCTAAAGTGTTAACGTGATTGTCCTTGAAAGACAGATATTGATCTTCTTTATACTTGTCTGTATCGTCTATAGTTTCCACAAGGAGCACGAGATATTTCCATAATGAGGAAAGGCCTCATCCATGCCTACAGAATAAATCCCTTCATGACCAGGGCCCCACCATCCCTCGACACTCATCCCCTCAGCTGGCACTCTAAGCCTTGAGCTCTGACCTCACTGGGCCACCCCTGTGTCCCTGGAGCTCAGCAGGTCCTTTCCATGACTCTGCACATGCAACTCCCTTGAGTCAGCCTTCTCCCACCCACTTGACAAATCCCTACTTAGCCTTTAGGTCTCCAACATTCTGCACATACTAACATTATCACACTTACCAGATGATACTATAATTTATCTGTTTCATAGTTAAGATAGCACCTGTAAGCGTATCAGAAAACACTGTAATTGCAGGGATATCCATGCAGCTGTGGCTAGTATAGTTGTTTGGACACATTGGACACCCAATATTTATTAAATAAATGTTGAACGAATGCCCCGAGGCAGAATTCATTGCTTCCTCAAGCATGCTCCTAGAACACTCGGCTTATACTGTCAGTTAAATCATCCATTCAGGAGACACATACTGAACACTTACTGGGTCTCACACTTGACAAAGCTTTGCTAGAATAGAGCTTATCCTATCATATTATGGCCAGTTGTATTTGTACCCATGTTTATATACAACTGGGTTGTGGTCTACTTAAATTTGGAACTGGTCTCATTATAATGCCAGGGCCTAATATAAGCTAGAACAAGGCATATTCAATAAATGTTCAATAAACACAATACACACACACACACACACACACACACACACACACACACACGCCTATTTGGTGATGCTAATGGTACTTAGAATTTTAATCCAAAATAGAACAATTAAATGTTACTGTCACAGCACGTTTATATCCATTACCTTCATATTACTTCATGAGGCACAGTAAACTCCAGGTTCTGAACACCAAAAGTATATTATTATGTTCTTAGTAAGGGATAATTTAAGTTTGCAATTTACAAAGTATTTCTGAAGTCCCCTTTAGAAGAGAATAGAAATTACGAGATAAGTTTTTCTTCTTCACACTCTGGACAATTGCATGCATTTCACAGACAGGAGAAATGTTCAACACTATACTGTTGGAGGAGTTATTTATTCTTGACCTTAACAATGAATAATTTTATGTTCTCAAGTATGGAATTCACAATTCTCATGTTATCTTAGCCAACATAACTGTAGGTGTTTTTCTTATTTATAAAAATGCCTTATCCTTTATAAGAAATCCTTAAGCTATTTTTATGTCGTGATTATTCCTGGAAGCCATTTCCTTTACACTTAAAAGGGGGCCATGGTGTTGATCAGAGGGAAACTATAATTGCTTGCGATTCACCTGCAATGATTTCAAGTAGGAGGCACATCTCCAACTTCTCTGAATTGTACTAAGATCTTATTTGCTATTCTTGCTAATCTGTCTTTATTTTTCCTTTACCCAGAACAATAACATTTATTTCTGCCTGGTCTCATTTATGCACAGATATTCAATTTAATTACAAAGATAATCTCACTGGTGACAGGAAAATAGGTGTAGAAAATTGGTCTTTTGGATGAAGCACAGCTGCTACATAAACAATTTTAGAACAGCTTAAGATTTTAGAAAAGCTATTATATTAAAAGAATGCTTACTGTTTATTTATTTCAAGAAAATGATAAAGATTAAATGTGACCATTCCACTGGGTAATACTCCTTCCACAGGATTCCACCGGTTCCCAGGAAAGTTGACACCTGGTAAATGCTTTGCCATCTTGGGTAAATACCACTCATAAGTCATCATCTGCCAGAAAAATAACATATGATGTCATGCTTTTATTTATACCTCTTTAAGAAAAATCAAATTTAGCAAGTACAAAAAAAGTTCTAAAATGTGGGTACCCTGACCGGTTTGGCTCAGTGGATAGAGCGTCAGCCTGCGGACTCAAAGGTCCCAGGTTCGATTCCGATCAAGGGCATGTACCTTGGTTGTAGGCACATTCCCGGTGGGGAGTGTGCAGGAGGCAGCTGATCGATGTTTCTCTCTCATTGATGTTTCTAACTCTCTATCCCTCTCCCTTCCTCGCTTTACAAAATCAATAATATATATATATATATATATATATATATATATATATATATATATATATAAGTGGTTGTAATGCCAAACCGGTTTGACTCAGTGGATAGAGCGTCGGCCTGCGGACTGAAAGGTTCCAGGTTCAATTCGGTCAAGGGCATGTACCTGGTTGCGGGCACATCCCCAGTGGGAGATATGCAGGAGGCAGCTGGTTGATGTTTCTCTCTCATTGATGTTTCTAGCTGTCTATCCCTCTCCCTTCCTCTCTAAAAATTCAATGAAATATATTTTTTTTAAAAAATAAATAAATAAAAATAAAATGTGGGTATATGCTCATCAAATATAAACATAATGGGCCTGGCTAGTGTGGATCAGTGGTTGAGCATTGACTCATGAACCAGGTCATGGATCAATTCCCAGTCAGGGCACATGACCAGGTTTCAAGCTCAATCCCCAGTAGGGGGCATGGAGGAGGCAGCGGATGGATGATTCTCATCATTGATGTTTCTATCTCTGTCCCTTTCCCTTCCTCTCTCTGAAATCAATGTAAAAAAAAAAATCTTTAAAAACATAAACATAATTGAAAAATACATACAAGCACAACCGAGGTATGTGGCATTGACCACTCTTGTAATGACTTAAAACTAGGATTTCATGTCTTAAGTTATGACTCTCATGGGTAAGGTCAGCATCTAGTTTCATTTTGCTTTTGTGCATTTGAGGTACTATCCAGAATGCCCTTCCCCCATTCTGGAGACTGTGTACTCAGCTTTCAAAACCAGCTTACATATCACTTCCTTTAGGATACCCTCCCCAATTTCCACAGCAGAATGATATGCTACCGCAGCACTTGCACCTACCTCTGGTATAGCTTTTAGACTATTCCTCGCTAGACTGTATCCTCTCTTCTTTGTGCTTCTGCACCTAGCACACTGCCTGGCATAGAACAGTTCTCAAATTATGTTTGCTGAAGTTGGAATGTCTTTGATGGCCAGACTAGATAATCTAGGCAAAATAAAGATGTGCCATTACTCCGTTCTTTCATCCATTCTAAAAAAATATATTGTTCACCTATAAAGAAGCTATAATCCCTGCCTGGGAGAAGCTTGATCATATAATAATCTAGGCTTCAAAGATAAAAACCTTTTGGCTAAATTATCTGAATTTATTAGTATCTCCAAATTGATTACATATGCTGACATTTAAAATAAATCATTAATATCAGAAAAGTCATTTTTCTTAATTCTATAGTTAATATATACTTAGCTATACTTTTATTTGTACAGATTTTCTTTTTCTTTTTTAAAGAAAATACTCCTGGTCCAGCCAGACTAATTTTAATGTAAGTGTATACGGCAAATATTCACAGAATACTTATTTTTTATTGATTTCAGAGAGGAAGGGAGAGGGGAGAGAGAGATAGAAACATCAATGATGAAAGAGAATCATTGATCGGCTGCTTCATGCATGCCCCCTACTGGGGATTGAGCTGGCAACCACAGGCATGTGCCCTTGACTGGAATTGAACCTGGGACCCTTCAGTCCACAGGCTCACGCTCTATCTACTGAACCAAACTAGCTAAGGCACAAAATACTTAATGAATTTGATTTTATTACCTAATAGTTTGTTCTTGGGATATTAACATTAATTAAATACCCACAGTGTGCTATGACATTGTTTCTCATTTAATTCTCATAACAACCTTATATGTGAGAACAATTGTATCTGACTAGAGGCCTAGTGCACAATTTCGTGCACTGGTGGAATCTGGCTGGCCCACCCCGATTGGGGCCAATCAGGCTGGCCAGCCACAGGCAGTTGGCCAGCCGGCCCCACCCCCTGGTCAAACTCCTGGTTGAACTCCCAGTCAAGGGGACAATTTACATATTAGCTTTTTATTATATAGGATACTGTGAATGCTCACTGAACAGCAAGTACCTTCTTCTTTCTCACGAACACAATCCTGACTTTGATCAGTAACCAGGGCAGCAATATGCTTGGGTCTAGTCATTCCCCTTTGTTGGTGATAGGTTAGGAGTGGGCATATGACAATTTTGGTTAGTGTGGCCCAAATGGAGGTCTGCTTGGGGCTTCTGGGACACATGTTACTCCCAATAGAGAAAGGGGATGGGGCAGGCCCTAGAAGAAGTCTGTGGCTAGGTTTCATGATGTGATGTTTGGAAGAGGGCACCCATCAGGTCAAGGTACCTGCAGAGAAGCTGCCCCAGTACACAGACATCACTGAATTGCTTATAGTAACCTAAAACCAACTATCTCCAGACTACTTGTCATGTGAGATTAAAAACCCCATAGTTTAAACTACCTTAATCAGGTATTTTGCTTCTTGCATTCAAAAATATTCTATGTTTATATGATGGCCATTTCCATTTTATAAATAAGGAAACAGGCTCTGAGAGAGAAAAAAAATCATTAGTTCCATGTCACATATTCAAGAAGTGATGAGGACTTGAATTTTGGTCTAGTTAACATTGAAATCCATACTTCTCAACTACGTATAGTAGTTGCCAACTCAAACAGTATTTTTTTTTATTTATTTTTTTTATTGCTTAAAGTATTACAAAGGGTATTACATATGTGTCCATTTTATCCCCCCGCCCTAGACAGTCCCCTAGCCTCCCCTATTCCCCAGTGTCTTATGTCCATTGGTTATGCTTATATGCATGCATACAAGTCCTTTAGTTGATCTCTTACCCCCCTACCTCCTGCCCCCCAACCCTCCCCGGCCTTCCCGCTGCAGTTTGACAATCTGTCAAACAGTATTTAAAACCATACTGTGATACCATATTATCAACAAATAACCTAGCTTTTGTCAGAAGCTAGATTGAAGATAAAATTAATCAGTGTACTAGGTATAGATGTAAACTGCTTATAAAAATGTATCATTTGTAAGTTTCCCTATATTTGCAAATCTGTTTATAAAGGTTTCTCCAAAAAAGTTTGTTATTCACTAACTCAACAAAATTTGTTAAATAAGTAATGCATCTAATAATTTTCTCAACCAAACTAATCATAGTATATTTTTTAAGATTAAGAATTTCTCTTTTCCTATGACTGCTCTAAAAATAGATATATTTGTTCCCTTTTAAGTATTTATGATTTAAATAATAAATCTTATAGTTTAAATATATTTCTTCAGTTCTAGAAGATTTACTTCTAGGACTTTTCACAAGTCCTTTCTGACCATATATTTTGTATATGATCAATAAAGTTCACACAAAATTCTATAGCAGAATCATGGTTAATAATTTCTATTTTGAGTGAAATGTTTACTTACCTGCAGTATGACTTATTTTATATTCAACCTAATTTATTCTAATCCCTGGGCCAGTGGGAAGTGTTAATTTGTATATAAAAGAACAATTTAAAAATAAATTTATAATAAAATATTCCCATGGTTTGTCATGTGAACTAGAGACGTAGTATATTATTTGAATATAACATGAAACACATTCTTAAAATGTGTTTTAACATTAAACACTCAGTTTAAATAATGCAGAGGCAACTCATAGGACTTACACCATTAGTTAAGAAATAAACAAAAGAATATGATATATATTCTAAGAGTGATCAAGATAACTGTACCCATACACTGTTAAAATAGTTTTTTTTTTAAAAAACATGTTTTTAAATGATTACAATTACTATATTCTCAGTATATTTTCCATATACTCACTTCCTGATCCACTAATGAAATGTCTGGCCTCAGTCCTTCACAATAATGCATATAACGGAGAGAATTTCCTGGCAAATCTCCTCTGAGTAGGATAATTGCATCATGAGGCATAGAGGCTAGAAGGTTCTTCGCAAATTTATCAATCACATAGTTGGTCTTTTGGTCACAAATGCTAAATAAAAGAATAAAAAAACACATTAAAATAGCAGCATATTGCTTCAGATTTTATAAGACTGGGCTTATTTTCTGCCTCATTCCTTTCCCATCACATAATCTATATTTAGTGCTTCAAAGTATTCAAATTTATATTTTCCAACAACATGCTTATATTTGAAAGTGAACACTATCATCTGAATAAAAAGGAACTAACTGTGCACTTGAGAAAAAAATCAATGTATTGTTTCAATTCTGGAATTATAATCATTTTCATAAAAAGAGAATCAGTTAGGGCTCAAGAATAAGACCTTTTACTTTTCCTAAAAGTGTATCCAATTTAACTAAAAAGAAGTAAGGTTTCTGATTCCACCTGGAATTTAAGGTAATTTCATGTTAATTCCACTTAGTGCAAAGGAATATCCAGAAATGCAGAAAGAAATCTGCCAGTTTGTAGCATAAATTGGGATGCCCTTTGTCTGACCCTTGCATGCCAGATTGACCCTTTGCACCACTTCCTGAGCTACAGGTTCCCTGTGTTTCTCTCTCCCTTCCAGACTAAGAAATCATTAGAGAATGGGACCAATGAGAAGAGAGGGAGGAAGGGAGGGAGGAAGAGAGGGTTGAGTTGTTACTTCTCTCCAGGCATTATAACAAAAGCAGTGCAATTCCCTTCAATGATGAAGTGAAGGTTCTAACTTCAAAGAAAAACTGGCATGAATTCTGAGCACTTCCCATAAAATAAGAAAAAGACTACAAAAGCAAAAGCATCAAAAAACTGAGCAAGCAATGTCCTTCCTGGTCTCCTCAGGTCTATTACATTTAATGATACTGAGAAACACAGCCGAAACTTGAATCGGTAGGCTAGTCTCACAAAGCAAATAAGCCCTTCCAGGAACAAAATATTATCCTTGCCTTTGTAACGGATGCAACTCTTTCCTCCTATGATCCCCTACTTTGCAGGATGATGCTTCACATTCACCACCCAGCAGTGTTGCTATCTATTCCATTCACCGGGGGCAAATAAAAGAATCAAAACAAAATAAAGCCACCCAGCCTGTGCCGACATCCCTGGTGTTGAACCTGGACTGCCAAAAGATCCGAGCCAGAAGACTGGGATAAAAACAAGGTTGGGTAAACACACACAAGGGTTGGCAAACCCTTCTGAGCTAGCTATGGAGTTGGGTCTGGAATCCCACCAGGTGTCTGCTGATGCAGTCTTCCTAACACGGGCTCTTCCCAGGTATTATAAAGAACATCAGTTCTTAAAGCTAAGTTGACAGAGGAAATTTAACCTTGTAAAATACCAATCAAATCTTATTACAAAACTCCCATGGACTCTTCCACTTCTGTAATGTTTACTCAATACTGCTGGAAATAAAAAAATTATCATCTAAAACTTGGACATCTTTTAAGTTAGACTGAGATTTTCATTAGCATGATTATTTAAAAGATTTTGAAAAATACATACAATACTAATAATGCCTAAGGGTTAAAGAAGCTTTTAGACCAAGCATGTCAAACTCAAAGGCTAACTCGGGCCAAATAAATAAGGTTTAAGTTTATGTGGGCCGCAAAAAAACAAAAGCTTCAATTTTCATAGAAATGTAGGTTTATTTCAATAGAGACACACTGAATACAAAGGGCTGAAATAAATGATTAATCGTTAACATACATTTTAATAAAAATTAATTAATATTTTTCTTGAACATTAAGTTACCAGACACAGAATAACTGCACAAATAAGCATAACACAAATAAACCTATTTTTCTTGTTCTCTGAGAACGAAATATTTTTTGTTGCGCACACCAAACAAGTCAGTCCAAGATTAATGACATGGCAGTCGGCTGCTAAAATATCCACTGCTAGTATTAGTGGAGAGAAATGGTGCACCTGCGCATAAGGCACGTAAGGGAAATGAATGCAACACGATTATAGTAATAAGTCATTAGTGAATGTTGTAGCTCGTTATTAATAATTATGTATAACAATATTATAAAAATTAAGTTATGAAATTTTTACTAAAACATTTCTTACATACCGTTATATTGGCTGGGCCACAAAAATATTCATTGTGGGCCGCATGAGGCCCGTGGATCGTGAGTTTGACATGCTTGTTTTAGACCTTTACTTTAAAACTAGAGGCCCAATGTACGAAAACCATGCAAGAGTAGGCCTTCCTTCCCTCAGCTGCTGGCACCAGCTTCCCTCTGGCACCCAGGACCTGGGCTTCCCTCATAGCCCCAGCTTCATCCAGAAGGTCATCGGATCTAATTAGCATATTATGCTTTTATTATTATAGATGATTAATATTCACTTCTACAGTATGAACTAGGTTAGGACCAGGTACTACTCAAAAGATGAAATCTTTGAAACCTAGAGTGAATTACTTTAGGGCATACAACAATGCCCAAATATCTTTACTCTCTAAGTGGTCTTTTACATCATGGAATTTTACACATACTGCAGACTCTACAAACTCTCTCCAGAGTTCCTTAGAGGAAAATACACAAATGGTTTACATGCACCACCCTGTTTGCAATGCCCTGAACTACATATCACTCATGCTGAGATTCTGGTTCAAAAGTTTAAGGACCACAGCATTCAGACCAAGCTGTCTCACTCTGAAAAATGGTGGAAGGCGAAGATGAAATAAAGTTCTAGAATCTAAATATCCAAACATCTCTGGCTTGAGCGCTACCTTTCATAAAAATAACCACTTCCTACCTGTAATTAGAATATATTTGGTAAATTACAAAAAGAGCTGCTGAAAGCCACTCCAGATACTGAAAGCCTTTGATGTTCAGCACTCGGTTACTTTCGGAAACCAGTGTGGCCAGCCCGATGCCAGCAAGGACTGCCACCACAGCATTGCTCTGCATCCAGAATCGCTCCACCTGCGAAGAGACAAGCAAGGTGACTGATCTGCAATCAATCTGGTACTTATATATCTTATAAATATACTGCTTACACCTAGTTGCTTATGCCTGCTGTCATTCAGGTCTTGCTTACTGACTTCCCCAATCCAACTTCATGTTACTTTAGTTTTCAATTTTCAAATATTCCTTCCTCCCAGTTTGATATGTGACGCTCCCTTTTGGGACCCACGCATCCTTTTCGGTACGATGGACTTGGCGTTGAACTCCTGCAATATGTAAAGTGGGAGAGGTGGAAAAAGGCGTTTGCCTCACTCCTGATGTTCCCGTCCATGTACAGAAGTGCTGTTAGTTTAACACTCGCTGCCCTCTCACTTATTTCTTCCTGCAGGACCGTATGGACTGAGGTTACTGGGCAAGTTGGGAGCTGGGGCTGGACCTGCATTGCCCAGTGGCAGACTCTGTCCCTGTGGCACCAGTGGGATGGAGTGGGGTACAGAAGGCCTGGCCTGTGCAACACTACCTGTGACTGGTGGGTAGGTGTGTCTACTAGTATTGTGGATGCAGAATGAGGAAGCCCCCTCGCTCACAGACATAAACCACATTCTCCAACATGAGCATTATCAGTGATAAAGGTAATTCTACTACTTGTTATCTTGTTCCTCAACTGATTCTGAACTCAGGTGATTAAATAGGATACTATCTACTGGGCCATATGAACACATAAAAAATTGTTTCAGCTGTTAAGAAAGAGTTGTCTACATTTACAGAGTTTCTACTACGGAGAATCTCAGAAATGGTAGCCAGTTAAAAACAGAAATGTGGTTGCTCTTTTGCATAGGCCTGGACAAGTGAGGTAAGAAATAATAAACTGTGTTGATAAGAGCCCCCAATTACAACTCATATTTCTTTGCTATTTAGAAAAAATCCAGGAAAAATACAGTAGTACCTATATCTATTACACACATAAAATGCCTAACTTAAATCTACCTTACATTTATTTTTCTATTTAACTATTGTGTTAACTAAACAATGCATTTTTACCGAAAGAGGCCTTTGCCTTACTAGTTCAATAATTTAATTTTTGATTATTATAATGCACACATAATTTTATCTATTTCTGAGATAATCTGCTTTTCTACAAGATTCATGAGACAAACTGATATATCTTTTGACCAGAAAGTTTGTGAAGAATATATCTAAATAAAACTTACCACACCCATGAAAAGTGGTTTTGAAATATCTAAATTTGCCCTCCAAGCAAAGAACAATGAATAAATGCAAAGCATTCCAGTAAAAAGCCACACTAATGATGTGTTCTGTCTGTCCCTATAAAAAATTAAAATAAATCCAATATTATTTGTGTACAAGAATACCAATACTACTATTACATAGTTTTAAACTATAGGAAAATATTTGGAACTCTAAAACTTTCCATTTTTAAGTAGGACTAAAGAAGGATCTCAGTGTTTCAAATCTGAATTGGAATAGATAACCAAAACATAGTCATAAAATACACTGTCTCTATATTCTAGACAGCTAGGAAATATGCAGCAAAAGATACAAAGTTAAAATTTGCAGAAGAAGTACAAATTATTAATCTTGTTAAATTAAAATGTAATTAACAAATGCAAAACAAAAGGATAATTTCATGCCCCAAAATAATAAAATGACAAATCTCAATAGTATTGGCGAGAATGCGGTTGCATGAGAATGTATATTGGTACAGTCTTTAAGAAAAGTTAATTTGATAATATATATCAAGAGCCTTAAAAATATTCACATTTTGACCCTATAATGTGACATGTAGGCATAAATCTTTAAACAATAACCAGAAATGTGGATAGAGATTAATCTCTAAAAATGCTTTGGTATCACTTATAATAGTGGACAAACTGGAAGCTATCTGAAGATCCTGAAATAGGAGAATATTTCATTATAAAGACATTTAAATGATTTTAAATATTTTTATGGTATAGGGAAATGCTCACAATATAATGTTAGGTATTAAGGAAACAAAACTATATATATATATATTTGATGGGCTAAAAATTAATGAAGGTTAAGAGTGATTTTTTTTAGTTTGTTTTTTTATCATTGGAGGTTACTTTTATCTTTAGAGGAATTCAAATAGTTGTTTGCTTCTTTTGTAAAGCAATAATAATTGGCTATGGGCAGAGTAAGGGATCAAACCGAAGTTTAAGACATTAAATGACTCGCCTAGTTAGACTGTAATACACTGCTCAATCTTTCAAAATCACTAATTTATAATGAGAACAAAAACTATCAAGAAAATAATACATATTTGCCTTCATAGAAGTGGTTAAATTTATTTGAAATATAAAATACTAGTGGCCGTGTTCTACAATGACATATTGAAAATATGAATTTAATTAATAAACATGGGAAAAATAACAGGAAATATTATATTACTCACCTTCTTACTAAACATATATTAGCCCAAACTGCAAGGGCTTGGATGTTGAAGGAGAGTTCAGTCCTCATGTTTGTTATTTGAGAACTGTAAAAGACAATCGAACTTATTGTTGACAGGAAACAAATTTGGTTAATTCCAAATAAAACACTCTTTGTAAAATACATCAGATTATGTACTGAATAATTTTTTAAAAATATATTTTATTGATTTTTTACAGAGAGGAAGGGAGAGAGATAGAGAGTTAGAAACATCGATGAGAGAGAAACATCGATCAGCTGCCTCCTGCACACCCACTACTGGGGATGTGCCCACAATCAAGGTACATGTCCTTGACTGGAATCGAACCTTGGGCCTTTCAGTCAGCAGGCCGATGCTCTATCCACTGAGCCAAACAAGTCAGGGCTGTACTGAATAATTTTAAGGGATGAAGTCAGACTGAAAGTTATTTTTTCTTCTTTCAAATTTGGGGGGAAAAGTACTTCAAGAAAGAGTTAAACAGTTCTAAGATATTTTCCAATTGTAACATTTGATTATCAATTTATATAATTTGGGATAGCATCAGAACAAATAATTTTTCAGTGTTTGTGATACTAGTATACTGTATAGATATTATAAAACAATTTGCATTCCTGATTGGCTTGATAAGAAGTCATCTGAAATGGGTTTCTGAACTTCTTCCTGGCCTCCAGTGATTAGCAATTAAAAACAAAATTAATTCAAAGCATTTTTTGGAGATCCAATCATGAATTTAAAAAAGGACAAGAGAAATGATCTCCAGCCATTCATTTCTGGGTTACCTTTTTCCTTAAAAAGGTTTCCTTGTTTTCTATATTTGGTTCAAAAAATGTTCAAGGAATCTCTGAGAAATGCATCATTTTTCCTTATAATTACACTAAATTCTTCCATTGGCTTCATAAAACTAATTAACAAGCATTTTCCAAGTGGTATCTGAGCTCTAGCAGTCTCCATTTTTTGAAAAATAAATGATTCGATATACCATCTAAAAGAACTTTCTTCTCCCTACTGGCAATTTTACTGGAGAAAATGTGATGCCATAATTATGGAAACCACACAATGTGTATTTTACTAATGGAGACTCATCAACTACAGGAAGACATCCTTACTCGTTTTCAAATACACTTAAAAAATTGATTCCAGCATGAGGCCCATTTCAAGCCATTCTTCAAAAGGAACGAAGTCAGCCTCAAAATTAATTCTTGGAGATATGTTGCTTAAATGTAAGCTCTAAAACATGGTCACTGCCTAGGGTTAGATTCAATAATTTCCTTGTACAGGATTGCAATTTAGAGATACGCGTGGGGAAAGAATTTAATTTACTCGACTGGCAAAGGGTTGATGATTAGGTTCCATCATTTTGAAGGATTTTCTAGTAAGTTAATTATGAGTTCCCTTTCTCAACACTCTTGTCCACCTGAAACAATTAAACACTAGAAATTCTCTTAATCAGAGAGTATAAGGATTATGCCTCCATTTTTACATTATAATCTTGTCCAAACAAATAGTGTAAGTGGTCATCGTTTTTGTCAGGTCTTTTTTCTGGGTGTATAGCCAAACTGCTATTATTTCAATGTAAAAGGGGCCTACAATTACCTAATAGATGACTTTTATGTGCAACTTATAAAAGTTAGATGTCTAGTCTAGGGTTGCTCTTGAGAGTTCTTTGGAGTCCATGTGGGATTTGTTAAAGCAAATACACCAGTAATCCTGAGTGTGATAGCAACCCCGAAAGGTAGGTAAAAAAAGAGCAGGCAGTGGGTCTTTGACACAGAGCACAGAAGGAGAAAGTAAAAGCCCCGAGACACTAGCAAAGCTGTCTTTAGCTTTAAAAGGGAAACTGAGCTTCTTTGCTGTCTCCCCAGCAAAACAGGAAAGTGGGCTGTAAAAGTCTTAGACATAAACAGAAATATTTAAAATCAGCTGTGAGAACCATCAAAGGTTATATACAAATAATTGGTGGTAGGAAAATGTTTTCAAAATAGAGTATAAAATGAAAAACAAAAGGCTAATAAATCAGTATGTACAGAGGTGGACAAAAGTAGGTTTATAGCTATTAGTATGCAAAAGTTTATTCTTGTATTATTATTTTTCCATATAAAAAACTATAAGTCTACTTTTGCCTACCCCTGTATATTATGAGCCTATTAAAAAAACAAATATATTAAAAATATTGGAAGAACAGAAAAAAACACAAATGGATTAATAACAGTGATTACCTTTACATGCTGGAATTACAATAATTTTCATTTTTGTATTTTTGCTTAACTGTATTTTCTGAACTTTTCATAATAATTTTGTATCCTTTTTTTAAAAAAGAAAAGGAAGGATGAAAGAAAAACAAGCTAGCAAGTAAGATAGAAATTCTGGCCGAAACCGGTTTGGCTCAGTGGATAGAGCGTCGGCCTGCGGACTGAAAGGTCCCAGGTTCGATTCCGGTCAAGGGCATGTACCTGGGTTGCGGGCACATCCCCACTGGGAGATGTGCAGGAGGTGGCTGATCGATGTTTCTCTCTCATCGATGTTTCTGACTCTCTATCTCTCTCCCTTCCTCTCTGTGAAAAATCAATAAAATATATTAAAAAAAAAAAAAGATAGAAATTCTGAGAACCTATGAAGTGATTTATATATAGAGTTGAAATATTCTCGATAATTTACATAAAAAATTTTAAGTTGATTTTTAGAGAGAGGGAAGTGGGGGGGGGGGGGGGGGAGAGAAACACTGATAGGAGAAACATTGATCAGTTGCCTCCTGCACGTACCCTGACCAGGGATCAAACCCACAACCTACGTATGTGCCCTGATCCAGAACTGAACCCCTCACCTTTTGATATATGAGATGATGCTCCAACCAAGTAAGCCACACTGGCCATAACCTGCCCATATTTTTTAAATGGTTTTCAAATTAATAATTAGAATCCAAAATTAATAATTATAGCCGAAACCGGTTTGGCTCAGTGGATAGAGCGTCGGCCTGCGGACTGAAAGGTCCCGGGTTCGATTCCGGTCAAGGGCATGTACCTGGGTTGCGGGCACATCCCCAGTGGGGGATGTGCAGGAGGCGGCTGGTCGATGTTTCTCTCTCATCGATGTTTCTGACTCTCTATCTCTCTCCCTTCCTCTCTGTAAAAAATCAATAAAATATATTAAAAAAAACCCACAAAATTAATAATTATAGATAACCTGAGTGTTATAGAAAACTATTCTTCCCTAATTTCATATTGAAAATATTAAAAAAATATTACAGGATTGGTATGGATATTTTCCAAGTTGTCTTTATTTGTGTAGATTTTAAAGCAAATATTAATCCACTTTTTCAAAAAAAGCTAATAGATAATATAGATAAAATATATTTGCTTGAGCTGGCTTTAATAAGATTGAATGTTAAAAAATGTATGTCAACATAGAGTTTAAGGATAGTCTACAGGAAAAGTCTTAAGAGACATTAAATAAACTAAGCTCTAAAGAATTAAAAAAGCATAGCTCACTTCAAGATAACAAGAAAATAATTGTTCATGTTGATAAATACTATGTTATAAAATGTCTGTGGAAGAAAGAAGATAGTCAAAATCAGAACAAAGCATGAACTTTATTAATAAAGGAACACTACATTCGAAGCATTTTAGTTTTATAGGTTCTATGTAGTCTCCTAATAGCCCCATTCATTGTTGGATTTATTGCTCATTTTCAGTTTTCTCTTATTGAAGGAGATAGTAGAATACTTGACAATATGCAAAACAACTGCCAATTATGTGGCTGAAAACTACTCACAGACATACCACTTTACAAAAAGAGAAACTCAGAAATACCTCAAACCATTCAAAGGAACAAATAGAGAATTCATTTTAAAATAGTTCCAAATATTACATACTCACAGTAAAATTTCAGACATACTGGATCCTATTTCAGATTTAGCCTAAACATAAATGAGAAAAGTTTATTTGCATAAGCATTAAACTAAAGCTCTGCTAAGCTACCGTATTTAACTATCTCCATTTAAAACATACAGGCTTTAAATATACAATGCAACATTTCTCTTCATTCCAACTCTTTACTTCAGAGCCTTACTGAATTTTTATAGCAAAGTCAGTGAAACTAAACATGAACATTGTTTAGGAAGAAATTCAGAAATAATAATTGGCTAAAAATCAAACTATTCCAGCAGAAATGTCTAGCACATTAATGAATTAATAGTCTTTACTCTTAGAATCTCTTTAGGCTCTTTTTTGGGGCACTTTGATTAGAGCTCAGTATCACTTGTTAGTCTATAATTTCACAATTGTGTGTGAATTATACAAATTTCAAATCTGAAATGGTCCTCAAACAATACTTTAATGGAATGACCAATATAAGTAAACCAGATGTGTTAAATGCTTAAGTAAAAAAAAATTATGCTTTTATTAACCTATTTTATTATTAAACTAGAGCCCCAGTGCACGAAAATTCGTGCACTCGGGGGGGTGGGGGTGTCTCTCAGCCCAGCCTGCACGCTCTCACAATCTGGGACCCCTCGGGTAGGGTCCAGTTCCATCACGACATGGCTGTGGTTCCCTGGTCCTGCGGACCTGGGGGGGGGGGAGGGGGTAAGGGGGAGGAGAGACTAAGAGGCCAGTCCAATCGCAGCATGGCTCCAGTTCCCCAGAGCCTGCGGGAAGGGGAGGGACCAAGATTCCTAGATCGCAGCATGGCTCTGGTTCCCCAGAGCCTGTGGGCAGGGGGAGGGACCAAGAGGCCAGTCCGATCGCAGCATAGCTCCGTTTCCCGGAGCCTGTAGGCTGGGGGTAGGGAACAAGAGGCCAGTCCGATGGCAGCATGGCTCCGTTCCCACAGCTCCCTCCCGCTACCACGCAGCAATCGGCCAGGGCCCATAGCTCCATCCAACCGCCGTGCCACGGGCAGACAGGACCCAGGACTGACACCCACCACGGGCGGCTAGGACCCAGGACTGACTCCCACCGCTGGTGGCTGGGATCCAGGATTAACTTCCGCCGTGCGGGTCGGGACCCTAGTCTGTGTTCGGTTGTCCTTCCGGATGTTTAGGTTGTAACGGACCCTTGCTCTTTATATATTAGGATATCTTTAACATAGAAACAACATATCAATACACATAAAAGCTGAAGCGACCCACCGACTGGTGGGCTGGTTGCTATGACCACCAGGGAACAGACACTCAACACAGGAGCTGCCTCCTGGTGGTCAGTGCACTCCCACATCCAACCTCCCGTGGCCAGCCAACCTCCCGCGGTCCCTCCCCCTGGTCAGCCGGCCCCTATTGGCCCCAATTGGAACTGGGCAAGATGGCTCCGATTGGCCCCAATCACTGGCCAGGCCGAGGGACCCTACCCATGCACGAATTCATGCACTGGGCCTCTAGTATAATGTATATTTAAGTGATAGTTTTTAAAAATCTATAGATCTACCATTCATTTAAGAAACAGAACTACATGAATACATAAGGTATCTCACACAGCCTGGCCTTCCTCATCTCCCATAAATTTTCTAAAATATGTAGGTTTACTACTTTTGTATATATCCTTGAGAAATAGATTGTTTAATTTTTGCATGGCTTAGAATTTTGTATAAATGGTGTCATATAATATGTATTCTTTTGAGATTTGCCTTCTTAAGACACAAAAAGCACAAACCATGAACGTCTGATACAACTGTCTATATTAAAATAAAAACCCATCTGATTATCTTTTTATTTTTCAAATAACCTATACGGTAACCACTTTAGTGTTTTCCCCTAATATGTTTTAAGAAAAACAAGCCCTTTTGACCTTCTTTAGGACATAGTAAATTTTACACACTTAGTGAAATTATATTTTATAAAGCCTTTACACATAGGCATTACACTAAATACTAACATGAACACTATTCATCATATATATAAAAAGAACGTTTTGGTCAAAGTAAATTAAAAATCGAGTTTTCTTTTTCCTTTAATCTTTTCAGATATTTTAAATTACAGACCAAGAGCCCAAAGTGACCCCCAGCACTACGGAAATGCTTCCAAGTGCTGGCGGCAGAGCCTTTTGAATGCTTGTTACCCTAAAATACATTCAGGATATATAACGGTATAACGTCAGGTTAAGGGATCCCATTTTTTTCTTCTTACATATATTAAAGGTCACATTTCAATGGGCAAATTTGTTCCATAAATAACTGAAATAAAAATTCTACATACTGCCATTGACAAACATTGTTTTTTTCTTTCTTTCAATCGAGGTCCAGGCAGAACACAGAAGTTTTGCCACTTATTCCTTAAAAGAGCTTTAAGTATAAATTTACCAGATTGAATGTTCCATATTCTTCCCTGAGAAAATGAGTCAAAAATCCCAGCACCGTTGTCTGGTCTCCCCAGGTCCAGCGGGCTTGATTGAGGTAGGATGAGATAGGAAGATAGATGTAGGGCAGCAAACCAGCAGAGAAGCACAGACTCAGCTTCAACACAGAGCCCCGGGAGAGTTCCTGCATCAGAGCACAGGGTGTTGTACGACAATGTTTATCCTAGTAGATTCATCCTGGAACTTCAAGAACACATCAAGGAAAACATCAACTATGTTTACTCAGCACTGATCTCTCAATTTATATGAAGTCACCACAGAATACTATGTTAAACCTTCTGATTACCAGGGATTACTAGAAAATTGCTCAGCCTGAACTCCTTTGCATGGCAGGTGAAATCTGAGTGAAGCAAATAATTTTAGCGAAGACCCTTAAGTACCATTTTTATTGCATCTTTTAAAATTAAAACCATGTCATGACATGCAGCATTGCAGAGATAACCCAATTGGAAGTGATTACGCTGTTCAGTTGATTATGAATATGCCCCCAAATATTGTCCTAATGCAAACTCATTTCATCACCTTCATCAGGAGTAGACTTTAGCTATATGCTCTATTATGATTATACATTATAATATGAATCTTTCTACAAGATTTTAGGTCATATCATGGAAATATTTGGCACAAATGAAGCTAGCTTTTAAATAACCTCCCAGCTCACCCAAATGCTCTTTATCCTCAATTTACATATAGAATGAAGTACTAAAGGAAATGTGTTGTTCTATATAACAAGGTTGCCTCTATAGAGAATATATTTCTCATTTGCACACCTCTAAAATGAAGGATAATATTGACAAAATCTTACAAAGATTAAGTCCAAAAGAATTCTGGTGTACTACTACAAAGATTCAAATAGTGTTCATTGTAGTAATCGGGAAAGGGGGTCTCTTACAAATATCATCATTGGAAATTGCCAATTTTTTCTTTACAAAAAAGGGAAATTCATATGTGACAATGGATATAAGAATCAAGATTCACATTCACCAGACATACAACAAGCAGCTGACTTATATCAATATTTTCAAATAAACATTCTTACTTGATTATGGAGTGTTTTTATTATAGTGCTGATTTGCTATTCCTAAAGTGGTAATGAGATACATAAAAAAATGACAGCATGAAAAGAGTGTAAGAAGTAACTAACTGAACAACATGCCTTTGCTATTCTTAAAAGCAGTCTTAAAGAAAGTGAATGCTTGCATTTTGGCAGTTTCTGCATGTTCCAGAATGGCAAGATGCAACTGCTGCAGAACTTTCCTTTTGTGCAGGAAAGAAACAGGAAACAGTTGCATGAAAGCTATCCACAGGGCCCAGGAGAGTGGTTCCATGTCCTAGCTGCGCATACACTAGAATCACCTGGAGAGTTTGTAAATATCAGTGTCTAAGCCTCACCCTGTATACACACACACACATAAATATATATGCGTAAACACACAGATACATACATTAATATATAAGGTGTCCCAAAAAATGTATATACACTTTAACAGCTGATAGCTGAATTCTGAAAATAAAATGTATTTTAATAAACATGCTTTATAATTATTCAGTGTGTGTATGCATTTTTGGGACACCCTATATGTACACACATATAAAAACACATTCACTCTTTCAAAGCTTCCCAGATCATTCAAGTGAGCAGCCAGAATTGGAACCAACTGACTGACTCAGGACTTCTTCCTCTGCCTCAAATCCAACTACCCTGTCTCTCCATTGGTAGACCTTATTTTCTAGCCTCTTGTTATTTAAATAATGGAAATGACAGGTCCTTTGAAGAGTCTTTCTCCAAAAATTTCATCCTTCATCAGTAGCTGGCCTCAGTATAGGGCCAACAGGCTCTCAAACCAGCCTCCTAACTTGCCAGCTCTGAGTCCTGCATGTTTTACACAAAGCGTGGCCTCCCCTCTCAACCATCTAACACTTGGTTGTCAGGTTCATGCCAGAGGACGCACCTCTCAGACATCTGAATGTACCTTCTCGGACGTCAGACACCTGACTAAGAGTGACACCATTAAGTTGGTAACATAGATCATTCCTGACTTCAGTCCCCTCACAAAAAGACCAACCAGCAGCTATCCATAGACAAAACACCATTGTGCAAGTGCCCGAATCCAGGCCGAGGCCGAAGCCTGTCCCTGGAACACAGACTGAGAAGGACTGCGTTGGAAGCGACTGCACCACCCCTCCGGTGGGGCCAGCACAGCACTGCAGGAGAGGACGCCCTGGGGCTACGGCTTCCCAGTGGACGTCCAGCTCCTCCGGCATTGCAGGATGCTTTCCAGGAAGCCTCCTTGAGTCTCACCTCATGGGGACCACTGGGGGCATTTGCAGGGCTCAGCTGCTGAGGATCAGACAGAGATGGAGAAGGGAAGCCGGGCTGACAAAGCAACCAGTGCTCAGATCTTGGGAAACTGCATTCCTGCTGCCTGAGCAGAGATCCCAGCCATTCATAATCCATAAGAAAATTACAAAATAGGCCAGATGCCACTGTAATCAATACGGCAGAATTTTTGTCAAAAATCCTATTTTTTCAATGTTGTTAGGACCTAAGGTAATTTAAACAATATATAAAACTGAAAATAAAAAGTAAATTCCCATGGTGACATATGTTGTATTGGGCCTAAATAAAATATTATGAACTTTCATTTTTACAAAATTCAAAACCTACCTTCTCTTTGCAAAGTCGAAAGAGAACCCATGGTATTATGCACAAAACATAGAGTACTATTGTGTGCTGATTACATAAGCTAAGGCCACAGCAGAAAGCACCAATTTTAGCTATCTGAAAATAAAGTAAAAATAAAAAACAAGTTAAATATTCACCTAAAACTCTAAGTAAGCACAATAGTAAAAAACTATTCTGTATATTAAAATTAGGCATACCACAGGTCAGATTAAAAATCAATTGCTTAGACACAAGCAGTCAATTTTTACCAGTCACTAATATTTATCACCACTATTTTTATTAATATTTTTCATTCTTATCAAAGCATTTCAGTTTAACCTTAAATAATTGTCTTCAAACTAAATTTCAGAAAGTCCTGTATGAGGACTAGATAAGTCCTAACAGTAATAGGATGCCATATAATTCTTATTTGAACAAAATCTGTAACTAAAATTCAACAATATTTGCTTTACTTTTTCTCCCAATAAATTAAATAAGTGAACTATAACACTATTTATTTAAAACCTGGTTATCAATGGGTGGTGTTTTTACTTTTTTTTTTGAACATGCATTATTTTCAGAATCAGAAAAAAGTTTATTTTAAACAACAAAACTCTAATAGTATCGCAGATGTGTTACGGAAGCCACAGATAACCACAATGGTTTTTTTGGTTCTATATTCCCTAACAACACAATGCTGCCTATAGAGAGATGATTTGACATTTTCCAATGTGTAGACTGTAAGCTCTTAGGAGACAGGCTTCCTTCAAGCTTCAAATTATCTTGAAGATAGTGCCATCATAGAATTCATTGTAATCTCTTCTGAACTACTTCATTCTTACATTTGGTTCTCTCCTCTTAAAAAGTACAAATTTGGGGAGAGGTCAACAGGGAAAAAAGGAGACATATGTAATACTTTCAACAATAAAGAATTTAAAATTTTTTTTAAAAGTACAAATTTGATCCTTTTTTTTGGAATTGGGTAATAAGTCACTCTACCAGAATTGTATATAATTTAAAGTGGTAATTTAAAGTGGTCAGTCTAGAGCTTGGCATATTACGATCTTTCTCTCTCTTGCGCGCGCGCAGACACACACACACACACACACACACACACACACACACACACACACACACACTATGGTGGAATTAACCAACAAGCCTATCTTTCCCATAGGAATCAAAGGGGATTTCAGAATTCCCTCCTTCTCCAAAAAACTTGTGAACTCCAAGGGGGGAAAAATCCCATGTTTTATAAAGTCTCTCATGGTCCACAGTAAAAGACCTGAGAATATTTTCTCTCTCAATATGCCTACATTACCTTGACAGTAATCAGAACAGATAAACAATATCTAAACCAAAGTTTAAAAGAAACACGGCATCTATCTAAAAATAAAAACCCAAAGTGACTTCACTGTGCTCAAAATAGGTTACCTTTGATCTTTCTTTTGCGGTTGCTGCCTCCTCGAAATGTACAGTAAGAGCCATAAGCAGCCCCACAAACAGATTGTTTAAGCTAAAAACCTCCGCTCCGATGGACCACTGCCATGTTAGACGAGAAAATGAAAACACCCCCGCAGCAAGGATTCCTCCCGCATGTGAGCCAGAAAGCCTGCAAATATAGATAACATGAAATCTTCTTTCCCAACAAAAAGAACTGACTTTATTCTCCTTTTTATAACTGTAGCAGTGGAAATTATGACAGTCACCCAGCACTATCCCAACACACTACATGGTTAATACATTCCTCCACGTAATAATATTCTCCAACAGATTTTAATTACAAGTCCATATGTTAACCTACTAACACAAATGAACAAACCTGCTTGGTATCCTGTGGATGACATGAGGTTTAGTTCTCAGATGTAACCTCTAGGGTTCAAGCCAGTTCAGAAAGCCTGAAGAGTTAGTAGCTAGAGCAGCGGTTCTCAACCTTCCTAATGCGCGACCCTTTAATATAGTTCCTCATGTTGTGGTGACCCCCAACCATAAAATTATTTTCGTTGCTACTTCATAACTGTAATTTTGCTACTGTTATGAATCGTAATGTAAACATCTGATATGCAGGATGTATTTTCATTGTTACAAATTGAACATAATTAAAGCATAGTGATTAATCACAAAAACAATATGTAATTATATATGTGTTTTCCGACGGTCTTAGGCGACCCCTGTGAAAGGGTCGTTCAACCCCCAAAGGGGTCACGACCCACAGGTTGAGAACCGCTGAGCTAGAGAGATAACCTGTGTCATTTTTCTTCCTATATCCACAAAGCATGATGGTCTGGTTAAGACTGAAATATGCTTAATTGTAAAAATTAAGGAAATGGCAAAATATCTGTTCAGGAACCCTCATTCTCACTCCGCGGGAATGTTTGGATCCAGGTACTTTCTATACTCATCTCCCAACATATGGCGAAGCATCTCTTGGTCACAATATTTGGCGATTTTAAGATCTTGTTAGCTAAGTGCTTAGTTTCTCATGATTTCTTCTTTACACAGAGTTGAAGTTAAAAACAATATATTTTCAAAGAGAGGAACAGGTATGGGAATTTGAATAATGCAGAAAGAATCAAATGCTGCACTTAGATGCCGGGGTCCAACCCCAGCAGGTCCAGGGGTTCCCAAAGGCGTAGACGGAGTCGGCGAAGAAGGAATGACACGGAGACAGTGTTCAGTTGATCAGCAGCCTAGCCAGGATCTCCAGCCAAGTTCTGGTCTCGATCTCCAGAGAGGTTCTGCTTAGGATCTCCAGCCAGGTTCTGTCCAGGTTCTCCAGGCAGGTCCAGTCACCAGGTTCTAGTCAGGCTCTCCTGCCAATCTCCGCAGTCAGGTTCAGTCCAGGATCCCCTGCCATGCTCTCTCGCCAGGCTCCGCCTCCAGGCTCCGAGGCCAGTCCCTGTCCAGGATCCTCCGGCATGCTCTCACCAGCGAAGTTCTTCTGTCCCTAGAGAACGTTCTGTGTAGGTTCTGTGCCTAGGCTCTGTCTCTTTTGGTCCTGTCTTCCAAGCCCTGTCTCCTAAGTTCTGTCTCTGAAGTTCTGTCTTGTTACATCTGTATTTATACCAGTTGATTCAATCCTATCAATCTCTATTACAAAGGTTAGGGCGTTTCTTATCTCCATTCCAGGGAGTAAAGATTATGTAGCTTAAGCATGATTGTTTGTAGTGATTAACTACCCGGCTGGCACTTAGTTAAGGAGTTTCATCCCCTCCCTGACTTCAGGGAAAAATTCCTACCTGGGGAAACAACCTTTCTCGGAGAGGTGATCTTGGTAAAAACACACAGCGCTAAGGGGAGCAAACATATTAAGAACCGTATGCCATATATGCCAGGTCCCTTGAAACAGCAAGCATGGACCGGCTCCCGGCACTTAGAAACAAATTCCTCACCCCCCAAATGCCAACAAGAGCCATACATTTCAAATCAGTCAGGAATCTGGATGTCAATTCAGACATGATTCAAGACTGGTAATATGGTTGAATATACTAGTGTATATCAAACCAAAACAACTTCCTATTTCACTGTAAGTCTAAAGCTATGAAAATTAAAGCAATTGTAAATATGTCTAGCAAGTGTTATAAAATTCAGCAGGCACTTCTGTTCTAATAACTTTGATTTATATGACCCCACATCATTACTTGTTAATTGTATTGTTTTGTATAAAAAATTATGTAGTAATTCTATGGTTCATAACCAACCATTATAGGGAAAACCGTTACTAACAGTCTAACCGTATCTCCCTTTACACAGATTCATTACAAAGGGAAAAGTGGTGACTCTACAGTGGCAGACCCCATCCTACCCACATGATCAAGGTTAACAGCCCAGTAATGGAACAAACACAGTGTATCTATGATATTCCTACAAAAAATTCTTTACCTAAGTCTAAACATGAGGGAACAAACTCAAATTGAAGAACACTCTACAAAATAACTGGCCTGTATGTATGAAAAAATTTCAAGGTCTTAGAAGACCAAAAAAGCCACGAGGAACTTTTTAAGGAATTAAGGAGAATGAAGGGATATGACAGTAGAATAAAAGGCACAATCTGGGATTTTCTTCTGCTATAAAGGGCATTATTGGGACAACTGGAAAATCTGAATCAAGTCTATAGATTAGACAATAATGTTGTATCAGTGATAATTTCCTGATTTTGAGAACTGCACTGTGGATACATTAAAAAATGTTCTTGGTTTTAAGAACCACACTCTGAAATAATTAAGGGTGAAAGGGTGCAGTGACTGCAACTTACTCTTTAAAGGTTAAAAACAAAATGATACACACAGAAACAAGGACAAAGCAAATGTGGTAAAATATTAACGTTTGGGGAACCTGGGTGGAGGTTATACAAAGACTGGGCTACTCCTGCCACTTCTCTATAAATCTGAAATTATGTCCAAAAAAAAAGTTAAAAAATAAATCAATAAACTCCAGAAATAATTTGCTGACATTTATTGAGTTTTTTGCCTGCCATGTGCCAGGTATTGTTCTAAGTGCTTACCTTATATAAATTCATTTAAATAGATACTATTTATTTCTTTTCAAATAAAGAAACTGAGGCCAAGAGAAGCAAGGTGATTTTTCCAAGGCCAATGGCAATTAAGTAGCAGAACCAGAATCCAAACAGTTCGTAGCTATTTAGTGCCATTACATTATGGAGTAAAAGGTGGCTATTTTAGTTTTAATGCCAAATAATTCATTCTATATTAATGATATAATGTACTTTATTGGTTAAATATGTACTCCCCTGGAGTGAAGAATAGAATAAAAATTTTATCAGTTATTAGAATTGTGTTTATTTCTCTTTCATCAAAACAACACACTATCAGCTTGAATGGTGTTCAACATCTCTCAAGACTGGTTTTAACACTCCACCACACACACACACACACACACACACACACACACACACACACACACACACCCGCCCCCGAAAGGGCAATTAGTCAAAGTTTAAAACCGTCAGTTAATTAAAGAGAACTGAAGAGATGACAGTCCTGATATGTCTGCATCCTCAGGAAGAAATCTCAAGACTCATTAATCTATCATGATTTTTAACACGTTATTATGCTCAGGAAGACATCCTAAAGTGTTTGAATTGTTGACATTAATTATTGGAATAACTGTCTTTTCACATATTTGATAAGGTTTTAAAAATTGAAGAGTAAGATAAAATGATAAACTTCAGTGATAAAATTTATCCAGTTACCTTAGACTATTACAATTACTTATATACATTAGCATTTTATTGAAGACTAATTGTACATCAACAAGTTCTATAATCTGAATTGCCAACTCCCCATGCCAAGGTCAGGATGGTTTTGCAAAGAATAATCCATAGATTCTTAACACCCAATTTTCCTTGGTATCAGAGAAATGATTTATTAGACTACTGAGTATGGTTATAGAAGAGAGGTAACATCATAAAACCAGTAATGGAAATCAAACCTATAATCTTGATATTTTTAGTATTTCAAATGAGCTTGCTTAGAAATCAAACTAAGTCTTACCAGAATTTGGGTTGTAGTCCTAATATAAAATGAAAACAAACGGGTAATCTAAAATCCCTTTCTATGCTTGAGGGATTCCCAGCTAATGAGGCATAGCCCTCTCCTATTATACATGCTGAGAATACAAAATACTTTTCCAGCCTCCCTTGCAGCTAGAGCATGAGTGTATGACTTGGGCTCTGCCTATCAGAAGCACCCATTCCATTCTTTGACTTGGAAACTGGTGAGGCGAAGAAGCAGGGATGGGGACAAAATACATTCAGGCATGGCTGGTGGCATTTCTCCATAATTTCCATAGAAAATGACGGCAGCACCTTCAGGGGCAATGTTCAGAATCCAGGTCAGCTGGTAGTGTGAGCTGGGGTGTCTGGTGCCCAGAGAGGACAGCTAATGTTGTTTTCACTAGTGACTAGAAGACCATACCTGCCTAGGACTCTGGATGTTTCAGGCTCAGAGCCTGGTAATCCAGCCTGGCTAGAAATTCCCTGGGCTCTCCAACTTCCTTTTCTTTTCTTTTTTTTTCAATTCTAGATTTGAGTATTTCCTTTTGTAAAAAATAGCTTTATAGAGATAATCCATTTAAAGTGACAATAAAAGGTTTTTAGTATATGTTATAAATCAAACTGTGACTGTCCCCTAAAACACACACACTTGAACACACTGCCTTTAAAAGTTTGCTTTATGCTTAGATTCAGAATCTGTTGACACTGACCACATAACATGTACAGATGAGTGGGTTAGGAAAATAGAGATACTTTACAAGCTGCAGAGGGATATATAATGAGGACTCGTTGGTAGCACTCTACGCTCAGCAGCGGCTAGAGACTGCAGACTGTGGATGTGGAATGGCAGCATCAGTCTGCATGGCTGCGGCCTGAGCCAGGGTGAGGGGCTTCACTAGGTAGGTAAGTCAGAATGGCAAGATGGAAAGAGAGTTAAAGGAATGAACCATGGGGCCTGCATTAGAGAGGGAAGTAAAGCCACAGGTGGCAGGTGGAGGAGACAAAAAGGATGAGCACAGGGTTCTCAGGCTCAGTTCAATGGGAGGCAAGTGTAGGGGCATCAAGGAAATGAGCGGCCTGACAGCTGAAGTCCTGCAGGGAGTGAAAAGTAGGTTGGAGAAGGAGACATCAAACTGTTGAAGGATGCAACCGCCTGTTAAATAAGACTGGACTCTAATGGAAGTTTAATGTGAAGCTGTTCTCAAAATCTTAAAATTTTCATTAGAACTAAGTATTGGTCCTGAAGACAAGCCACACATGAGTAAATCTGCAGGGCGCTGCAGTGTGGGAAGACAGGTGTGAGCCCAGTGCCACAGCATCGCATGCGTGCCAGCAAGGGGCTGGAATGCCCATGTCAGTGCACAGCAAGCTGAGTCTGTGCCTTGCTGACAAATCAATGATGTCAGCAACGGTAAGAATGAGGACTTTCTGAAGACTTTGGAGAAGGTCTTCAATTTATTCACTGACTCTATAAGTAGGCAGTCTCCTTATATTGTTCAAGGCATATTGCATTATCTGAGCATGCTTCCTTTCACCTTCCTGGTCAGAGATAACTGACTAAAGAGCAAGCTGATGTCAGGATGCTCTCATAAAGGGAAGTTTCAGGGCCATGGCTAAGCACAGTGTTAGCCTCACAGGGTCCACATCTGCAGCCTCTACCCTCCATTCTCACCCTACCCCTCTATGGACATTGCTTTCGCCAAGGTCCCCAGTGACCATCTAACTGCCTCATACGATAGGCTTTTGGGATCTCTCTGCTGTCTTGATTACTGCCCCAGCCACACTCTACTGAGCTGACATCTGGGACCTCACATCCCTCTGGTTTTCCTTCTATAGCTTTGATCTGCCTCCTGTGTTTTCTCTGAATGGCTCCTATTCTTGCACGAACTCCTTTAAAGTCAGTGTTCCCCAAGATTTCATTACCAGGCAATTGTTCTTCTCACTCTACTTACTCTGCCTGGGTGGCTTTATCTACTCTCTTGATGTCAACTGCCAGCTACAAACTGAACAAACCAAACCTTTAGCACTGCCTCTCCCTTAATTTAGGACATACATATCTCTGACTGACTGCTGTACACCTCACCACAAAGCCACTCCAACTCTGGATGTCCTGGAGAATTTCAATGTCAACACGTGCAAAACTAATTTCTCATCCTCTTTCCTAAAATGGCTCCTGCTCTGAGGTTCTTTTAGTGATTTTCATTATCTACCTAGTTATCTAAACTAAGAAACCTAGGACTCACCATCAAAACTCCCTTCCCTCTCTCCCTGTTGAACACATCACACCCTGCCAATTTTACTTCATAAACATTTTTAAAAACTCATCCTCTTGTCTCCATCCATATCACCACTGCCCTATTTCAGCTATTACATCACCTCAGGCTCACACCAATGCAACAGCTTTGTATACTGTCTGCCTCCAGTCCTAGGCCCACCATTGCCACCAGAACAAGAGATCTAAAACATATCTGATCTTGTACTTTTCTGCCTCCAACCCTTTAATAAGTCTTCTTTGATTATAAACTACAAGCTCCTCATCATGATACACAAGACCTTTTATGATCGGATCTCAGCTCACCCATAGCTTCATTTTTTGATATAGCCCATCTCACACTTTGTGTTTCAGCAACACTAAATGACTTGTAAGTCTCTGTACTTATGAGCTATCTCTATCCATCTCTGGGTTTCTTTGCACATGAGGTTCCCTGTATCCAGAATAATTTTGCCTTCACTTGGGCAATTCCCACTGATTGTTTACAACTCAGCATAAGCATCACTTTTCCATGAAGTGTTGCCTACTCTTGAACACTATGGTAGTTGCCCTTTTTCCAGATTCTCATTAAATGTATTAAATAGGTACTAGATAGACATTTTTCTATATTTCTAAATAAATAAAATCCTGTAGAAATGTTTAACTGTAACCTAATGAAAACAGAGTAAGGAAACCAGATTTGAGGAACTTAAGATTCTCTAAATAGTGTATTACAGAGCCAAGAGAATTATTTTTGGGCCACTTACACCAGAATAGACATGTCAGCATATTAGTGCATTTTTAAAATTAAAAGTATGACTGAAATAAACATATAAATATGAGATATGTGTGTGTGCTAGGAAAGCTATTTGATATGTTTATACTTTACCTTTAATTTTCAATGCTCTTTAAATAGCAACAGTTTCTATTTACTTCAACCTAAGTCAATTCATTTCCAAATAATGCTTTATAAAATTACTTCTGCCATTATCTAGAAATTCAACTTTTTTTAATTGTAAAAAGTGGAAAGGAAAAGGAAAGATGTTATGGTATTGGGATAAATTGTTTCTTTTAAGAGCTACATCCTATACCATTGCTATCCTTTACTGTTACAAAAGTGGTGTCTTAGTAACAAAATTAGGGGGAAACTGAAGGATTCATTTTTTTTTTTTACTTAAATTTTTTTAATGAAGTGACTTCCATATGGATATATCTTACAGATACTAAGGAATAATCATTTCAGCATTCTGTACGTTAATTCAAGTGTTTAAATATTTTTCAGCAAGAGTATAGAAATTACAATTTACTTACAAAGCATTTTTTTATATTGCTATTTATTCCTTGTCTGTAACATAAATATTTCAAAGGGAATGATAAATAAAATACAGAAGGTTCACATTACTCCCATTGCCTTTCACATACTGCTATGTAAAGGAAGTCTTTACATTTTCTCAAATTTTTCTATGTTAAACAAAATACCTCAGAATTTCCGTCTTATACCTTATTGAACCAAATATCAATGAACCTTTCCTATCGGTATGCTATGTGAATTTGAGATAGAAGAAGATATTAAATGTACAGTAAAAATGATGCTAAGTGATGCTGTAAAAATCACTTTGATGAAAATGTCTAAGACTAATCTAGTCTTAAACTTGTTGAGCAAATGAGGTGATGAAATAAGCACTTCTGTTATCTATTTATGAGTTTTTTAAAAAAGGTATAAATCCTATGAATCTACAGAATTCCTAGGGCCTACAATTAATCCATTACCTGTATTGATTGCTGGGGCCTTTGTTATCCTAGGAGCCAATTAGAATCCCTCTCAGGGAAGGGTGCCCGGGAGTGAATGATTAAAGAAGTTAGCTGTAATCTAACTCTTTGGGGCAATAATTCTAACCAGAACATACACTCTATAGAATTTTTATTTTCCTGAAAAGGCTACAACAATATATTTACAACATTCTTTGGGAAAGTTAAATTGTGTAAGTAGAGTGAAATACTATTCATAAACCTGACTGCATATCTTACTGTTAATTGGTAGTACAAATTTCTGGTTAAGTAATTTTTTTTTAGAAATATATAGAAGAAATGTCCAATCTCACATTATTATTTAAACACTAGAGGCCCAGTGCACGAATTTGTGCATGGGTGGGGTCCCTTGGTCTGGCCAGCGATCAAGGCCTATGGGGGGCTACCAGCCAGCAGGGGGGAGGGACTGCGGGAGGTTGGCCAGTGGCCCCCGATCAGAGCCGAACGGGGGAGGGGGGAAGCTAGGGGAGGGGCCGCGGGAGGTTGACTGTGGGAGCACACTGACCACCAGGGGGCAGCTCCTGCATTGAGCGTCTGGCCCCTGGTGGTCAGTGCATGACATAGCGACTGGTTGACAGGTTGTTTCAGTCATTCTGGTCGTTCTGGTCATTCGTTTGTAACAGTCGCGTAGGCTTCTATATATATAGATGAATTTTAAATAAAATTGCTGTTCTGAGGCCACAAAATGAGCTGTTTGGTATCATCCATAAAGTCAAATGTACAGACAGACTATACATGTAAGTGTTCCTCAAATAAGACAATTGTGATCTACCCAGAGACTAAATCTGATGTTGCTTTTTTCAATTAAAAATGACATAATCAGAAGCAACTTTGTGTTTTCACTTGGCAATCCAGGAGCCCTACTTTCAATGTTCCTTTTATTGTTTTAAATAAATATGCTTAGTAGTTATTTTTTAAGAGACAACCAAGAAATAAGTTTATTTATCTACACTTAGTGTGTAGAGTGGCATCTTAAAATTAAAAGATACACATTTTTCTACTGAAATTGATGAAATACTTCAACAAAACTAATAGTAAACTAGAGAAAGAAAAAAAATTCAAATGAGATTGTGAATAAAATGAAGTCTTTTCACCAGAACTCACCTTTAAATTGCCAAATAGTCTAAACTATTTTCCATGTTAACTTAAGAACACCTTATGATAAAGTAGATATAAGATGAGAAAAAATGTTTTCTATTCTCAACCTAATTCTCATAGAGCCTCACAGAAGAAGCTCAAGGGAGACATTTCTTCAAACGAAATACATATTTTTAGAATCTAACCTGCCTTAATAGAGATAACATCTAATGAGGCTATATGAAGATCACACTTCAAACACCATTACTATGATTATTTTAGTAATGCAATACTGTATTGTAAAAGACACATCAATACTAACAATGAAAAGCAAACTTTTACATTGTTACAGAGGTATGATCAATTTTCAAGGTCTCATGCTAACAGAGTATATCAATTATATGGATGATTCAAAATAGCAAATAATCCAAAATGTACTGAAGTATCTTTTATTTTATATAAATAAATTTTGTTACATATTTATTACATATTTGTTTTTTAAATATAAAATCTATTTTGCAGTGTATGTGCAGTAAATGCACCTACCTAATTGCTTTTTACTTGGGTTGACACTAAAATCATGCAGCTCACGTTCTAAGACAGCAACTGGGTAGTCAATGAGGAAAGATACACCAAGAGTATGATAGTTGTATGGGAAGGGTGATCAAGTATTTAAAATTTCACCCAGATAATGCAAATGACAGAGATTCTCCACTGGGGGGCGGAGATGGGGTAAGAACATGGGATGCTATTAAGAGCATCCTAACAAATGTGAAGCTCAGAATTCCACGGTTAAAACATAACTGCCTTCTCTTCAGTCCACAAAATCCATGAGGCCTACATAAGATGCCTTAGAGAGGTAATGATTGTGCAATAGTTTTCTCACTGATGGAAAACTATTCATCTGTTGACACAGCGGATAAATCAGGAGGTTACAACTTACACCACTGACACAGGTTGCTATTGATGATAAGTGTATTTTTCTTTACACTACCTGGCATTTGATTTTCATGTATAGTCACATGTTTGTCTAACCCTCCATCAAAAGGCAAATAAAAGAAACCTGAGATTCTTTCAGAACACATATTTGACGTGCTTCATTAAATCCACGAATGTATTTGTCTTCAGTGTTACTTGCATGCAAAGAATCCAACATGGAGAGTACACTACCTTCCTTCTACATAGAACACTCCTTGAAGTAAGTGGAGTCGAGTAGAAAGGCCACAATGCAGCAACTGGGCACTACTGGTAAGTAAATTACTCTTAGTGTCAACTCATACCGACGACTAAAAAAATGTATTGGATTACAGTGTGGTAAAACAAGATACAATTAATAGCAAATCTACCTACCACCTCCATCCTCCCAAGTTCTTATCTTTCTGGGCCTTATTCATGAAAATTATATAAATGTTACCTTCTGGCTCATTCACATAATCAACACCCATATATTTATCTCTTCATTGTACCTGGAGAATGGTCAGAGTGGGAAGCTAAGCTACTGAAAAAGAGGTGCACTGCTGAACCTTTCTCTGTCTGTGGCAGTTAACACAGCACCCAACAAATACACACTGAGCATCGACTATGCGCCAGGTAGTCTGCAGGCAAATTATAGTCAGTGGCCACTTAGAGAGCAGTAGAATCTAAATTTTTTCCTTTCATTTTCAAGTTTAGATTTAATGAACATAAATCAATAATTTAGGACATGGTGTATTAAAGCTATATCTATCTCCGAAGCCACCACCACGGCGCCTAAAAAAATGCCAAACATTTGCATCTTTAAAATAAATCTGCAAATAAGTCCTTTTTTTCCACATTTTATAAAAATTTACTTTCACTCGAGATAAAATCCTACCAAGGTTTGTTTTATTTCATGAGACTCAATCAAAAGGAAAAGAATTGTTCTACCCTGAATTTTCAGCTACATGAATATCAAACACCAGTGCACAAAAAGGAAAAGTACGAAGTATTAGTCCTGATTTTAAACCAGAGTAAAATTGGAGGTAAAAATGTAAAAGCGTTCAAAACAAAAAGAGGAAAAAGCACCACTGAAATGGAGGGAATAAGATTATGAATAGCTTCCATAAATAAAATGCAATCACACAATTTCCATTACAAGTAAGATTTATGCATTAACCAAATAAATGAGAAAGCTATTCACAGCTTAGAACAATTCACTTTATTATATCCCATCAACTTATACCTGAATATCTAAAAGAAAAATCCTGGACTGGGCTTTATAGAAATCACCATCATTTACTTTACATTTTACTAAGTGTTCATGGTATGCCAAATAACCTGCACAACGGGAGGCATTATCTTCTTAAGCACAACCTAGTTTAAAATAACTCCCAAATTACAGATTTTTGTCAATATTGTTTGAAATGTTTAAAAACACACAAGACCTCAATATTAGCTTGTTACTCAATTTTGATAGTGTATTTTGTATTCAGTAGCAAAATCGAAATTGGTTGAAAGTATATTCCAGCATATTAGTCTCAAAGGCATGGGCCAACGCATCATAGTAAGTTACTTTTAACTCAAAACTTAGAAAATGCTGCATAATTTTTAAAGTGTTAAGATCCTAAAGGTGTATGAGTAAACTTAAAAGATAGAAATAATAAAAATCAACAAAATGAGGGTATTAAACTACTTTCACTAGCAACCCTAACCAACTTAATAGACAATAGAAAATTAGTATTCAGTAGTCTTGTTATGCAAAGTTAAGAAGTATGTCTTAACATTTGAAACCATCCAGCCTGTTTCCTATTGCTATGGCTTTGAAAAGCAGAAAATCTATAGGAGTTATGATCTGTCATTTTATTTGTAGTTTTAAGAAATATATGCATTTATTATTATAGCCATAATGACTGATGACTAGTTCCAGTGGCAAAATCTCGGCAGGAAACAGATTTAGCAATTTAAATGTTTTATAAGTTTTTGTAATTGAGGAAACTTTTCATAATCTGACATTTGTTAAAACCACTTATTAGAAATTATGCAGCACAGTAGCTGTGGAAATATGAGCTAGCTTCACAATTATAAAGTCAGCCTATGTAGCCCTTTCCTATTGTATATAGTGGCATAAACCCCACGGCGGCCTATCAGCTAACTGGCAGGCAGGGGGCTGCTCTATTCAAAGTGAGAGATACAAGCTGCAGGGCAAAAACCTGGCAGCTCCCATCTGACCCCACAATCCCCTACTGGTGACAGCTCCAAGCTCCATGGCAAATTAGGCCTTCTCATATTACAATTGGAGAAGACAGATTCCATTAGCAGTATCTGAAATTGAGTGGAGAGCTGCACTGTTATCAGACTTGACTCATAAGCACTGCTATTAATCAGAGCTATGATAGCATTTATATATTTCAAGCTATCTGCTGCCGCTGTGATATTCTGCTACAAAGGGTTGATGGGACTTAGGAAAGTGAACAATAGAGCTTTCTGGGAAAAGCAGAGTAAATCAAGAAAGTCTATGACTTCCGTACATTCTGAAGGGATTGTGGTTTACATAAATTTTCTCCCAATTGGAGATTGAGCTCTTCCTCATCTTACACATGGGATTTAGTTGTCACTCAATGGTAACAGCTGTGAAAAGGTGAAGCGGCCCACCGCTCAGAATATTGCCTTCGCTTTTAAAGCAATTAACCCATGAACAGGAGGATACCTGGTGATATCAAAGGGATTAGGCCAGGCGGTGCATTATTAACATTTCCTTGAACTAATTCTAACTCTGACTAGCTGTCAGAAAAGACTCTACAGTCTTAAAAAAGAGTTTTTGCCCTGCTTTTTTCCCTTCAAAATGAAGTGCTGCTATTTGAGCCTAATATGTCCCTCTACTTATAAGAAAATGCAAATGAACCAAGCTCTTAATATGCTTACCCAGTCTGAGTCAATGCAATTTCAATACAAGTATGAGAGAAATGTATGATCAATTAACCAGGGATCAAGACAGATAGTCTCCTGAATGGAAATTAATGCTCCAGTACTTTTCATTCTTCTTCAACTACAAAAACTTGGTGACTACTTGTTACTTATGCATAGTTACCTCTGAAATTAGGCAGAGTTTCACATTATTCTCTACTGCAATCATCTAGAATACTCTTTGAGTTGAAAATCCAAATGTCCCTTAAGCAGAAGATTCTACATTCTCTAAGGTATGCCATTTTTCTATTCTTTATTGAATGGAATCTTAGCTGAAGCTCTAAGAACAGCAGGCAGAGTGCTCAGAATCAAGCGTTCCTTTTTCTAATCAAATTAATTTTTAGAAGCAGCATAATGTTTAGAAACATACAACTTATAAAAAATTAAATACCCCATAAATAAAGTAATGGCACAAAACAATTTGCCAACAGATATTTAAATATTACTGAAGTTGGTTGCAGGTTCTTTGTAGTAAACAGGCAGTTTCCATACACCTTTAATTATTATTAATATTCATATATTCTAGGTAACCTGCTTGACATTAAAAGATCTGATTTCCTACTGTGCAATATTAATGGTCTCAAAGTTTTTAATGCAAGTTTCCTGAAACAGTGCCTTTTAGAGAAAATACTTTAAAAACTGCCTGTTTAAAGGTTGGTAATTTTGTCTTTCTTTAAAATAAGCACTGAATTTTGATTATAAAAACTAAAACAAGTTTACTTTCGACTGACCTGGGTGCTCAACAAATATTGCTGAATCAGTCCTTCTATAGCTCCTTTTGGCCCCTAACAGTTTGAAAAGGATATGCTGACTCTCAAACCTGTTGAGATTAATTCCCTGCCTTGCAGCAACCAAAGTAAATGATACAAGATATGCCCTCATCTGAGATCATAAACTATTTAAATTTTTCCTGAGGTAAAGAATTTTTATGCAATGCTATCCATTCTCTTTTAGTGATACCAGGATATATGAAATGTAAGCACATGGATGTTTAATGATAGTGATTTCACTATTCCTTCCTTATTAGTATATAGGACCTAGTCTGATGTTTCTTAGGAAATAAGTTTGAAATTCAAGTACAAGGCAATGCTAAGTGGTGTTCATGTTAGTGCTTTACATTTTCTATAACTTTTTTTATGTTGTATTAATGGGATTTGTGAATTTCAAATGTAACACTTTAAATATCATACAATCAAACTCAAAAATCATTTACTTTAATGGCCTTTAAAAAAGAGAAAATCCCAGTTCCTATAAAACACTAACTGTATTACAGTCTTAAATGCACAGATGCACACATTAATAAAATGAATACTATGTAATATAAATTAAATGTATTACATTAAACTCCCTTAACATAATGCATGCTTAAAAGTACCCCTGAAGGGGACAATATATAAATACATACAGAAACAACTGGCACAATCTTACTATTTTTAATTCAATAAACTACAGTGACACAGATAGCTTTCAATGTGCTGTTTTACTCATATGCTTTCCACATTAGGGCAAAGCAAATATATAAATGATTTCTTGCCAAACACTAGAAAAGATTGACAAAAAAATGCAGTGTTAATGACATCTTACTGCTTTTAAAAGCAAGAGAAAGATGGAAGAAAGGCAAAAATTACATAGTAATTGGAAACAACGAATAAATCCGTCTCTTAATCAAGTCATGTTTACTGAAAAAAATGGAGCTTTTTACATCAACACATTTAAACAGAAATTTGCTTTTGAAATACAATCTTTGTTTAAAAGGTACAGAAGGTCTTTATGTCCACCCAAGAGCTAAATATAGTGAATGCTATGTGAACTATTACCTGGAAAAAAAACCAAACCTGTTAAAAGAATTAATTTACTGCACACCAGTCAGCATTAATCCCATATGTACAGTAATGTTCTCTTAAGTGACAGGAAAAAAAGAATAAAACAGCTTCCTGGATCAAAACCCCTCAATATGTAACAACAAAATAGAATGATGATTTGGTGTGTCAATGAATAAAGTAGTGAAATGTCTCCTCAACGAAGTCTGATAAAGGAGTCAACCTGCAAAGGAATACATTTACTGTACGGTGGGACTGGAAAAAAGCCGTCAGTGTAATGGCTGTACAAAAACTGCATCCTGCTGTTGGGTTTATACTCACAGAAGAGAGGTTTTAAAGGTTAAGTTCAGGTCATACAACAAATGAAATTGTAACAAGCCAGCTGACATTGTATAATGTCTTCTTCCACTCAATCAATAGGCTACTGTTCGTCCTATTACCATAGAGATGGCTTGCTCTTTCCCGAAGGGTGTCTATTGTTTGACAAAACAGATTTGCCACTTGAACTAGGTTGCTCCCAAAGGACGTGTACCTTGTCAATTATTTGTATTCAAAATAATGAAGTATTTTCATATTAAAATGCATGTAAGAGATAATATTTTTAGATCCCTTTTCTGAAAGAAAGCAACTTTTTCAAAGTACTATATTACTAAAACAACTTAAATATCCAGTTTATCATATTAAGAGTTTTTGGTTTAAAACATGTAACAGCAAGTACATAAATTTATCATTAAGACTACATATTAAAAGAAAAGGGTTACAGGCTAGTGTGCTAATCCAAAACCCATTAGAGTCAAGCATAATAATTAATAAAAGCTATTTTAAAATCTAGAAAACTCAAAGGGAAATTACTGTCCAGAAGTATTTGGATTCTATAAAGATAAAGATTTTTACGTATGATTTTTATAGTGATTTCCATGTAGAATAGCATCAGCAATTCATATACTGAAAAATATGGAAAAGTTTTAGAAAGAAAAGCTCTTTATTTGTATAAAAGCTATTTATATCCACACAGCATTTAAACATATGTATATGTTATAGAAATGGTCTTCTAAAATACAGATGAACTTCCTAAATACAAGTATTAACTTTCTTTACATGTCTGTCTTAAATGTCTTGTGAAAATTAATAACTCACACATTCAATATAGAACAGGTAAGTCTAAATTTCAACCTGAACACTTAAAAATAAAAAAAGATCAGTTTTCCTATCAACAGAAATAATGATAGATTCTTAATTATAAAAGACTCAGAAGGAGCAATCTAAAAAGATTATTCTAATTATTTAGAATAAGAAAACATTAATAACATTCATAATACAAATAAATCCAAGCAGAGATGCTACTTTAAACATTTCATGCTTAAAAAATTGGCTATCACTGAAAACCTGTAAGACTGAAATAGAAACAAATTAAATAATATAGATAAAAATTTAGTGAATGATCAACTATTATAACATCTGAATCTGAAAGCTTTCTACAAATAGATTTAAAAGCATAAAGTCATAATTATGTTAACTTTTACCTTACTATAAATAATTAAAAGAGAATTTAGAAAATATTTAGCTGAGGGGCAATATTATGACTAACTAAAATAAAAACATTCATCTCCAAGATGACATTTAAAATTATGTCTGTTCAAATTCTACTATATTTACATACAAAAGTTATTTGTTTTATAATCAAACCTACAATAGTTTTTGAAAGAAGTGTTTTAATTTGGCATTCCCTTTGCAGGAAGTATAATTTGTATTTTTCACTCTAATCCTCTTAGGCATAGGTTAGACTGAGTTAAGAATGAAGGAAACAGAAATAGCAAAGACAAATGAGTTCACCAATATCCTTAAACTAATGACCCATTTTTTAAAAGCAGCGCTGTAGCCTTCAAAACTAAGAAAGCCTTCCATCAATGAAATAAGTGGGGTCTAATTTGCCTATTTTCCCTACAGCTATAATGGAACAAAGTGAAACCTTACTAAAACCACATCCCAAATGATTTCTTTCGTTAATAGCCTCATTTCAAAAGGTATACAACATGTGCATATTTAAATACAATAGAATTCAGTATTAGCTCTGAACCTGATGGGCAGCTGCCCATCAGCAATACTTTGAGTAATTAAAGGACATTTATCATTTACCCAAAGATGAACTTCATATGGTTGGGTTAAACTGGCCCATCTGCATTTTCATAAAATGACGAACCTTATTAGTTCTGCCTAACAGGAGAACTGTGATAATGAACTGGTGATACTTTCATGCCATTGTATGAAGCAGAATTAACTGTGTAATCATTTAGGGGTCAAATGCATATGAAATTACTGTAAATTAAGAAAGTGAAATCGCATGGGTTATATTGGAAAACCATTCAAACAATAACAAAAATCATTTTTTAATGTATGTATTTGGGCAATAAGAAAATTACATCTCCAGTTAGTCCAAGTGGATTTTAACTAATCAACTACTTTACCTGAAAACGGTGAAAAAAAGTAATGATGCAGCTGCTGCTCCAAATAAGCCACACAGAAAATTGACTCGATAGGCAACGGAGCCAAAAGGAAATAGTATAATGGCCAGTTTAGCCACCAGAGTGAACAAAGGATAGCCAGGAGGATGGGCAACCTGCGGAAAAATTCACAAGTTAGAAGGTTCCCATCTAGTAAAGGAAGGGTCACACTGGCTTTAATTAACAAGTAGCCCTCTCCTCAGGCAAGTATAAGATTAAGAGCCAATGACTAACTGTTTGAATAGGGGCTTTCTATTGTAATCCTTTTGTGCCAGTAGAAATAAATATTTTCTTTAGTGGATTTGGCAGCGTCTATCACATGGTATGTCACCTAGAGAAAGGGTGACATATTTCATTGTCAATTCTTAAGCAGTTTGTTCTCTGGGTTCATAGTACATTAGGGTCATTTTAAAAGGCTACTGAAAAAAAGAAGCAGGTTCTGAAATATCGTATTGGTGAGAAAGTGGAAAGACCACACTGCTATCCGATTACCACCATGCTGACAGTCCTAAGGTCTTGCCTAAAGGGATCATGCACCATAATAAAGTTTATTAAATAATAAACTTATTAGAACTGTTAACCCGATTTATTTTATTCTCCACAGCTTAAACAAAATTTAGGGTGATAATAAGCCGGCTACTGTACATATAGTAAAGACTTTGCTTTATAATTTAGTTTAATTGGATTTAAAACTTAAAGTAAATTGTCACGTACTGTACTTATAAGTTACTAAAAACTGGGGTTTAAAAATAAATTAATCTACTTTATTCCATGCTTAATTAAACTTTCTTAATTCCTAAAACTGTTAATGAGAGCATTGATTAAACAATAAAACTAATACTTACTCCAAGCTCATGTGCGGCTGTGATCAGTTCCCCTGTGAAAAAATAATGTAAAACCAATAATGACTATTAGAAAATGACACTCCTCCAAAGTTTTCAAAATCCAAATGCTTGCATTGGGGTTTTGCATTAATTTGACTGGATAAAACTAAATCTGCAGAGATTTAACAGCGTGAATAGTCTAAGAATATTTTCCACCTTAGGTCTTACTGAATAAACTATCTTTGGTAGCTTTTAGTAACTGGTCAGTAAAAAAAGGCGAACTCTATTTTTACGAAAATGCTTATTTTCCCTCCCGAAAGTTGTACACACTTGCAAATATATTTTTTAAAACTCTTAGAGAGCATTAATGTAATATGCTATATTATCCCTCAAGAATTCAGTACAGAACTGTCTATAAAGATGTAACCGTATGAAATGTAGAATGTGCAGACATCTGAGGTTTGGACACTCCAAAGAGTGTGCCATCCTGCCCTACATCTGACATTTGAATACCTTCTCTACATTAATTAGGTGGATACCTTTAAACAATTTCCAAGTGTTAATTTGCTCCAGATTATTTTGGTAAACTTTGATTACTGTAATATATTTTTTCAAACTATTAAATCCTTATACTATTTACATAGCCCTCTATAGTTCCTTGCCATTACTAATTATTTTTAAAATTATAATGCATTCATTCAATGCCCGTTTTGTTAATATTGCTTTCTGGCAGAATTTTATGATTTTATTAACACAAATACAATGTGTACACAATCTGTCTATTCATTTTCTTCGCTGCGCAGCCTGGCATTGGGATTGGTGACTCTGAGGGCCAGCCGGGCTGCTCTTTCCACAATGGCTTTGCGGATCTTTGAGGAGACATTCTGAGCAATCTCAGCACAGTGAGATCTGTTGCACATCAGCAGCACTTCAAGCTCCTTGACGTTATGGGCCAGAAACTTCCAAAAGCCACTGGGCAGCATGCGCTTTGTTTTCTTGTTGCTCCCATAACCAATGTTGGGCACCAAGAGCTGGCCCTTGAATCTTCTACGCACCCTATTGTCAATGCCTCTGGGCTTCCGCCAGTTCCGCTTAATTTTGACATATCGGTCTGACTGGTGCCGGGTGAACTTCTTGGTCCTCTCTTTGACAATCTTGGGTTTCACGAGGGGTCTGAGGGCAGCCATGGTGCCCAGTAGGAGATGGCTGCCACCTCCATAGGCAATGCAGAGGAAGAGACTGTTTTGTTAATATTTTAAGTATCCAGAGCATGGGGACTATTTTTGACTCATCCGTGTATACTGTAATACAGTACAATGTAAGAAATCAAGCAATATTAATTGATGATTCATGAAAGTTTTATTACCTATTAGGAAATGTATTAATGTCCATTTTCTATCCTTCAATGATTATCAATATTCTTAATCTTTACTGACTGCCCCAGCCACAGTGTAGGCCTTTACCTTCTCTGGCTTGGACTACAAAAGCATTGACCAATCTTCTATTTCAATTCCTCTTCATACTGAAATCACTTATTAAATGCCACCCCCAACTAACTCCCCCAAACTGCAAAAGGCTAGTCAGCCGTGGGCAAACTACGGCCCGCGGGCCGGATCCGGCCCGTTTGAAATGAATAAAACTATTGAAAAAAAAGACCGTACCCTTTTATGTAATGATGTTTACTTTGAATTTATATTAGTTCACACAAACACTCCATCCATGCTTTTGTTCCGGCCCTCCGGTCCAGTTTAAGAACCCATTGTGGCCCTCGAGTCAAAAAGTTTGCCCACCCCTGGGCTAGATCATATCCCTCATCTAAAATTTCTCAATGGCTGCTCTCTGCTTACTCAATGAAGTTCAGATTCCTCAGCGTGACATGCAAGCCCTCTATGGCTTCAAGTTCCCTTTACAAACCTACGCTCACCTCAGTCAGATCTGATTACCCACTGTTCCTCAGGAATGGTCCTCTTTCATGCCTCTTATCACTCATTTCCTCACCTGCTATTCTCTTCTAAATCCTTCAAGGCCAAGTTCAATTGCCACCTTCTCAGTGACATGTCTCCTTACATATACCCGGCTCTGCAGCTAACTCCCCCATCAGAACTAACTGATCACTGCTTCCTTACAGAACCTGCCTGAACCTCTCTATTTAGCATTTATTTAGATTGCCTTTTATTCTGGTTAGTTGCTTTCATTTCTGTCTTTTCCATAAGTTACAAATATTATCCTAATCAATTCTGGATCTTGTCAAGACATCACCACGTCTTCCTCCTCTGGCCACACACAAAGACTCTAATTCAAGCTCCGGACATAGAGGTTGACCGACACCTATCACACTGTCATCCTTGCTCCTTAGACACCCCTCTTAGGTAAATGACTGCTTACATCATGGAACCCCCAAAAAAGCACCTAAAGACCGATATTGCTTATTTAAGTCAATTACTTACGGGCATATTTTAAGTTTTCTGAAGATATTCAAGAAAACCTTAGAAACCAAAGGTAATTTTTGTATCTCACATACTTTTCAAAGAAATTGTTTATGATCTAAAAATGTCTAGAATAACTGTTCCCTTTGTAACTATTGTCAAGTATATAGTTTTGTTCTAGAATAGGATAGTTCTAATGTCTTTAGTCCAAAACTATTTTAACCAAATTTTTTGTTCTTCCCCTTCTGTAGGTGTAATGAAGTACAGTGCAGTTCAAAATGTCAAGGCCACTAGTCATTCTCTTCCATTTAAAATGTTAACATTAACAAAAATAGCCCATTTTCTCTATTTATCAGTAGAAAGTCAATATGCTGTTATTCTTCGCCGGTGTTCTGTTTAGTATAAGGATAATTCTGGAATATGACAAACTTCCATCAACTCTTATCAAATGTTAAACTAAAATCTATACAGAGAAGATACTACTGTTCAAAGCAAAGCCTATAACTGTATCTGTGATAAAGAGCTAAAGGGAAATATTACTCTTTTTTGTTGTTAATCCTCACCAGAGGATATTTTCCCATTGATTTTTAGAGAGAGTGGGAGAGGGAAGAGACAGAGCGAAACATCAATGTGAGAGACACATGGATTGGTTGCCTCCTGCAAGCACCCCGACCAGGGCTGGGGAACCTGCAACCAAGGTATGTGCCCTTGACCAGAATCGAACCTGGACCCTTCAGTATGCAGGCTGATGCTCTATCCACATTGCCAAACTGGCTAGGGTGGGAAATATGACTCTTAAAATTACGTATGATAAAGAAAAGAAAGGACATGAACAGTCAAAAACAACAAAGAGCCTCCTGGGTCCTTGCTTCCTCCCAACCTTCCACCCTACTGAAATGTAAGTCCTACTACCACCTGCAATCAGAATTATCTGGGTGCTTTATAAAAATGACGATTTCTTGATCATACCCCAAATCTACCTACACTAAGACCCGCTGGCATTGGGGCCGAATTTTCCCAGGCAATTCTGAAGTATATTCAAGTTTGAGAACCACAGCTTTTTGTCTTTCGTGATGTCCTCCTTCATGCTTTTTATCACTTGTCTGGGACACAAACGGTAGCAAGCTTAGAATTGTCAGCAGATGCCTAATCATTAAAAATGAGTTCCTTTACATTATAATTCTTATAGTAATTATATTGTCAAATACCAAGTCTGTTAAAGATGGTTTTCGAATGTGAATTCATTTTCCCCAAGAATAACAAACTGACGTGAAGGCTAGATTCTCACCCTCTCCTCCGAAGGACTGAGCCCTCCTACCCATAAATCAACTATGTGTATCAAGTGGTACAAAAGATTGGCAAGGCCACACAACAGGATGGATTGATGGAGTATAGTTTAAGACTTATCAGGAAGAATAATACATGCTTTTTATTGGTTTTGAGATGGGTTGTTTATTGATATAAAATATATTTCATAAACACAAATATTCAAGGAGAACAGCCCATTCAACATAAAATTATCAAAGATATGATTATACAATTTATCATTCCCCGAAATGAACAAAAATACTAGAAGTGACTACTATTTAGTGTCAAACTAAACAAATACAAGCACCTAAAAAGTTTCTTGGTAACTCAGTGAATAGATAACTTTATTCTTTTGGGAAAAATTAAAACAGCATTAATAAAGACAAGGCAACAATCACAGATTTCAAACACTCTAAATATCACTATATATGTGATGACGGATTTAACAAACAATTTATGAAATTCTTTGACAGAGAGTAAAGGTTAAGAGAGCATGGTTTAAAGTCAATCTTTTTGGATTCTTTCCTTGTGACTGCCCCTACTTTCTAGTTGGGTGACTCTGGACATCTCTTAGCTTTAGTTTTCTCATTTATAAAGATATTTATTTTTTCCACTGATTTCTAGAGAGGGAAGTGGGGAGAGAGAGAAACATCTACATGAGACACATGAATTGGTTGCCTCCTCTACCCACCACAACTGGGGCTGGGAACCTGCAACCGAGGTAAGTGCCCTTGACCAGGAATCAAACCTGAGACCCTTCCATCCACCAGGTGATGCTCTAACCACTGAGCGACCTGCCAGGGCTATACAGATATTGATAGTAACTACCTTATAGTTATTGAAAGTAACTACCATATTGGTAGCTGGGAGGACTAAAACAATAATCCATGTAAAGCACTTAGAATTATGCCTGCACATAGCAAGTGCTCAGTCAAGTATTAGTTATTATTATTCATCACACCCCCCATACTCAGTTTCAATCAACCATGGTAAGTCCTGTCAGTGGTTTTCTTTTGGGAAAGGTACAGAACCACCTAACCCCTGACTAATGCTCTCCAATGTCAAAATCCTCACAAAAATAAAGTTATTTCTCTTATCCTATCTAATAATAGACAAACATGGTAATTGACTGTACCTTTGCTATGCCTCCCATTGGCTAATCAACACGATATGCAAATTAACCACCAACAAAGATGGCGGCTAATTTGCATACTGCAGGCAGGGCGGGACAGCGCCATCCCGTCTGCTCCACCGCCATCCAGGCCTGCTATCTGCAACCCGGGGTGGCGGGCATCCCGTGTGCGACCCGACCGGGGGCTGCCGGGGGGGGGGGGGGGTGCAGCAGTGATCGGCCGGCCCGCCCAGGCCTCCCGTGTGCGACCCGACCCAGGTTGGCGGGGCGGGACAGCGTGGCTCCTCTGTCACCCCAGCTTCCTCATCACAGCTCCCTTGGGGGCCTAAGCCTTTAGTCGGACATCCCCCGAGAGCTCCCTGGCTACCAGAAGGATGTCTGACTGCAAGCTTAGGCCTGATGGGCCTAAGTCAACAGGTGGACATCCCCCAAGGGGTGCTGGACTGCAAATGGGTGCAGGCTGGGCTGAGGACCCCCGCCACCCCGCACAAATTTTTGTGCACCGGGCCTCTAGTTTAATATAAGCCTTGGAAGCATGGTGACTCCATTCCCCACTATTCTCATGAAACAATCCTCCTACATGTTGAGCAGGACCTGAAAGAATAAAGGTAATGACTGGAAAATGGAACATCAAGGATCCTCAAGTGTGGCAGGCGGCCCTGAAGATGACTCCTAAGGACCTCCAACTCCTGGTATTCTCACCGTATAACCCTCCCCCAGAGAGCGGGCTTGAGTTATGGACTAACTTCCGTGATCAAAATAGAGCAGTGGTATATCACCTCCAAGATTAAGTTACAAAATGATAAAGGGGCCATCTCTTCCTCCCGACACAGGTTAGCTCACCCGGACCCACTTGGCAAAGAACTGGATTGAGCTTATAAGCGAGTCCTCCCGGAGCTGAGCCTGGAGAGGACTGCAGCCCAGCAGACACCATGACCGCAACCTTGTCCTGAGGAAGAGCACCCAGATCCCTGCTAAACATAAAATATGAGCTAAAAAATATTCATTGTTTTAAGCAAGTATCTTGTTATGCAGCGAAGGTAACTACAGATACACTCTCTGAATATAGGGCACTGACAAAACTACTGGCCATTAGTGGACATTATTGCATGATCACTCCAGTTGGCAGCAAGACAAAACCTATTTCTTATTTCTTCTGGGGCCAAATACAAAACAAGAATTCTCGTGATTTAAATGGCACACGAGTCATGGATTTCTTTTTAATAGAAGAAGCTTGCTTTAAACTACAGCCTGACTTCCACTATTTTAAGTATTCTAAGTATTCTCCCCCAAATATTCTGCAAGACTGGTTTCTATTCAATAGTCATGAAAATACCACCTCTTCTGTGGCCCTTCCTGACTGGCCATTCAGAAGGAGCCACTAGATTTAAAAAAAGAAAGACAGAAAAAGCAAAAGCTGTGTGTAGAATTTACCCAATGGAATACTACTACTCCGCAGTAAACAAAAGGAGGCCATCTTACTATACTACCCTTTGCAACAGCCTGGACAGATCCGGAGAGCATTATGCTACGTGAAATAAGCCAGAGAAAGAGACACACATGATCTCACTCCTGTGTGCAACATGATGAACAAAATAAAACTAACAAACAAAATAGAAACAGTCTCATAGGGAACAGGCTGACAGCTGTCGGAGGGGAGGGGACATGAGGGGCTGGGTGAAAAAGTGAAGGGAATCAGTGGTTCTCAACCTTCTGGCCCTTTAAATACAGTTCCTCATGTTGTGACCCAACCATAAAATTATTTTCGTTGCTACTTCATAACTGTAATGTTGCTACTGTTATGAATCGTCATGTAAATATCTGATTTGCAGGATGGTCTTAGGCAACCCCTGTGAAAGGGTCGTTCGACCGCCAAAGGGGTCGCGACCCACAGGTTGAGAACCGCTGGATTAAACAAACGAAAACTCCTGGACAAGGACCACGGTATGTGATTACTGAGGGACAGGGGTGGTGTGTGTGTGTGTGTGTGTGTGTGTGTGTGTGTGTGTGTGTGTGCAGGTGGGGGAGGTAGAGCGGTAGAAGAGGATAAAGAGGTGATAAGCGGTGATGGAAGCAGGCGTGCCTTGGGGTGAATACCAGTACAACACACAGACGATGTGTTATAGCACTGTACACCTGAAACCTATGTCACTTTATTAGCCAATGTCACCCCAATAAACTCAATCGAAAGAGAATTTAAAAAATAAAAAAAAAAGAGCTATTAGCCACCCCTTCGCAATCACACCCCCCTCACTGTCCACATTGACTTATCGCCACTTCGCCCGTCTCCCGGCACCAGAGTCCTCCCCGCGAGACCGTTCACCTGTCACCTCTGCCGTGAATGCCTCGGCCCGGGCACAACTCGCAGCGGGAAGACGTGTGCACTGAATGGGAATGGAAAGCAAAAGGGTCCAGAGCAGCGGTTCTCAACCTGTGGGTCGCGACCCCTTCGGCGGTCCAACGACCCTTTCACAGGGGTCGCCTAAGACCATCCTGCATATCAGATATTTACATGACGATTCATAACAGTAGCAACATTACAGTTATGAAGTAGCAACGAAAATAATTTTATGGTTGGGGGTCACAACATGAGGAACTGTATTTAAAGGGCCAGAAGGTTGAGAACCGCTGGTCCAGAGAAATGCCGGGGGACGTGGAGAGTGCGGTCCGTCCCAGCAGAGGAGACGGACAAGCCCGGTCTCAGAAGCCGGAGGACTAACGAAATCACAGGCGGGAGGAGGGGGGCGCGAAAGCCCAGGCCTGGCGGGACGGGTGTCGACCGGGGGAGAGGGGCAGGAGGGGCGGCCCTGAGAGTACTTTACCCGCGTCTCCCCCGGGCACGGAGGGGGGCAGCGTGAGGGCGAACACGGCGGCCACGGCGGCGAACACGGCGAGCCCGCCGCACAGGCCCGCGGAGCTCCGTGGCCCCGCTCGGGCTGCCCGCCCCGGGGCCGGGCCCCTGCCGTCGCTGTGGAGGCCCATAGGCCGGTGGGGACCCAGGACGGGGGACCCAGGAGAAGAAGCGGCGATCCCACGGATTCCGGGCAGCACAGCTCTCAACTTCCCGCAGCGGGGAGAGCGCCGTGCGCGCGGCGGAGGCGACTTCCGGGTCGGGCCTCCGCAGGCCGGCCCGTACCTCCCTCTGCCGGAGCGGGGGGGGAGGAAAATGCTGGGCCTCGCAAGGCCAGGCCCTGGGAGTGTTCTCACGCACTGGGGTTTACACAATTATAATATGTTTTTTAAGATCTCATAATATGGAACATATTTCTCTTGAGAAGGCGATCCTGAGCATAAGTCGGCAGCCTCCATGGCCATCCCCCCTTTCTCACTGACTTGGTAGGGTCTGACAGAGACAGAAGCTGGCGGGAAACCGGAGTGAGGAAAGGCTGCTTCTGCCCCATCTGGTGTGGGGTGGAACTGCACGTGAGGACCAAGATGAGGCGCCCGGAGCCCAGTGTTATATGCTTACAGCATGTGCAAGTAAATCGATAACTAATTTGATCGCTTGTGTTTACTACGATTGACTATAAGCCCGTGTGCTAATTATTAAATCGCTGAGTAATTTTCAGAGAGATTAAAATAACTCAATTGGTCTTTTTTTTTCTTATGGCAAGAGGAAAACTCAGCAGATGAGCTGAGAAACTTGAGTTTCTGTGTTAATGCAAATAGTAATTCATATCAAAATAGTGTTGTCTCCTACTTTTTAAGGAAGAGGGGTATTTGGATGGAGTTTTGACCACCAAGTGAGAAGGAAACACTGTCCTTCCCGACTAGCAGCAATGCACAAAGGGGGATTCTTGCACAACCACATAGCACACTCTTAGTAAGATTCTTAAGCTTGCATTTGACATTATTATCGCGGTTCTTCTGGAATGGGAGGGGAGGAGGGCAGCCTCTGTGAAATGTATCTCAAAGTACAGTGCAGATCGGTGACCACCTAAAACTCGTTACAAGCAATCAGACAGGAACGCGGTGACTCCGCTATAGAGTAACGTACATCTACACTGACAGGCAGTCATTGAGCCAGCACACCTTAGTCTTGCTCAGGTACCTACACAATGCGTTCTCGCCTATACTGGGAGTCCCTGGAGGGCAGGAGCTGTGTGATAGGCTGCTCCTAAAATGGCTTCCAATGATCCCTGACTCCTGGTATTCACTCCTTTGTGTCATCCTCTTCCACTGTATGTGGGCTGGATCTAGCGACTCCCCTCTAGCAATAGAATAAGACAACAGTGGTGGCTGTCACTTTAGGCCAGTGATGGCGAACCTTTTGAGCTCGGCGTGTCAGCATTTTGAAAAACCCTAACTTAACTCTGGTGCCGTGTCACATATAGAATTTTTTTGATCTTTGCAACCATAGTAAAACAGACTTATATTTTTGATATTTATTTTATGTATTTAAATGCCATTTAACAAAGAAAAATCAACCAAAAAAAATGAGTTGGCGTGTCACCTCTAACACGTGTGACATAGGTTCGCCATCACTGCTTTAGGCTGACTTTCATCTGGCTTGCATGTTCTCTGGTGGTCACTACCTCTCTTGCTGACTCTGATGAAGTCACCTACTGTGTTGTGAGCTGCTTGAGGTCCCCATGGCAAGGAATTGAGGGTCATCTCCAACACTCCAAGCCAGCAAGGATCTCAAGCCCTCAGTTCACCAACCTGCAAGGAACTAAATCTGGCCAATGCCACTTGAAGGAGGCAGGAAGCGGATCCTTTCCCAAATGAGCCTTGAGATGATGATAACTCCTCCCGGCCTGGATTGCAGCAGGTGAGGGTCCCGGACGCAGAGGACCTGGCTGGGCCTCCCACAGACTGCTGTCCTACAGAGACTGGGAGCTTGGCACTGTTGTCGTTTTAGTCCACTAAAGTGTGGGGTAACTTGTTATTCAGCAACAGATTCCTAAGACAGGCTGCATTCTGTTGTGTGTTTTTTTCCTACAAAAATATGCCAATGAGTAATACTGTCTGAGCCAAGTATATATTTCTTTCCTTTTTGATCCATTCCGTCTTTTTCTTGTTTATGAGCTTTCTAAAATGATAAATGTTGATCATGGCAAATTACTTTCAAAAAGGCATAATTATTTGCCTGTGTTTGGGAGGCAGAGAGCCGTGCTGGAAGTATGAATTTGGGAACTATTCACGTAAGGGTGATATGAATGAATAATTTCACAGAGGCTTAGTGTAGAGAGAACAAGGTTGAGGCCAAATGTTAGCCCATATCTTCATTTAGCGAATGGTGAGAGAAGAGACGCGTGGAAGAGAGGAATGTGCCAGAAGAAGCTAAGGAGGAAAAATGTCCGTGAAATATATGTTGTCATGGAGAGGTGAAGGATGATGAGGAGGGACAACACATCTGGGTTTTGTGGGGCTTGAGTTTATACAATTTGGAGAGTCATCTAAGCAAAAGAATATAAAACTGAAGATACAAAATTAGGGACAGGCATCGGAAGGAGCCTGGGCGAGTGACCATCTGTGAAACTTAAGCTTCATTAGTTTCACAGGTAATTTCCTTTGTGGGTGAAGAGTGGCCGGTTCTGTCTAGCTCTGCCTCTCAGTAGGCCTCTCAGTAAGCTCCTCCCTGAGAGCTTCCTCCTCCAGCTTCAAGGACAGCATGCTCCTTTGGCTCCCTCTCCCCCGGCCGCTCCACCCTGGCTCTGCTTGTCAGACCTCCAGTTAGAAAGTGCACCAGGGCTGAGCTGTAGACTTATTATCTCTCTTTCCGCTCTCTTTCCCACAAGTGTTTTACCAAAACTGCAATTAGTAACTACGGGGTGATCACTCTGAAAGCTACGTACCACCAACCTCTCCTTCAAGTGACAACTTTTTTTAAAAAAAACCAACTGCCTTGTGATTTCTCCATTTCCATGTCTAAACATCATTTCAAACCCGGAAGACCCTGTCTATCTTATTTCTACGGGATACCTGTGCCAGAAGTGGTACCTGGAACAAAATGGTACTTAACAAATATTTATGTAATGAATGAATAAAATAACAATAACAGACCATCAGTGTATCCATTAGGGATCGCATTTAGGAACTGGTAACAGAGAGCCTGCTGCTACCATAAAATTTGACTTAAATTGTCAGTAAACATATGAAAATGTCTTCAACTTTATTAGTAATCAGAGAAATGCAAATTAAAACCACAGTGGGATATTACATACCTACCAGGTTAGCAAAATTGAGAGTCTACATGTAATGTGAACAACTGTGTGGAACAATGGAAATGTTAGCAGGAATATAAATTGGTAAAACCATTTTGGAAACAGACATTTTTCTAGTAAAGACAAAGACGTGCAGAGCCTATAACTCAGCAATTCCCCTTCGGGTTTGTACCTGGGGAAGCCAGAAGCCAGATATAAGATGTTCATAGCAGTATTGTTCATAACAGTGCCAAATAGAAACAACCTCAAACACCCATCCACAATGGAGTAGAGAGTATGCCATTCCTGGTATATCTATACAGTGAAACACAACAAAGAGAATGAACAAACTGCAGCTATCTACCACAGAATAATAGGGGCGACTCTCGCTCAAAAATTCTAGCACTTCAAGTTGATTGTAAAACTAAACTATATTGTGTAGAGCTATATCCATAGAGTTTAAAACTATAAAGAAAATCAGAAAACCAATATTATGGATGTTGGGAAAATGGTAGTTACCTCTGGGGCTGAGTGGGGGCAGTGACTGGGGAGGGATACATGTGAGTTTTAGGGTGTTGTCAGTGTTTCTGTTCTTAACCTGGGCTGTGGCTACATGGGTATTTCCTTTATAATTGATCTTTAAACTATTTCTAAATCTTTTATGCATTCTTCTATCTGTATAATATGCTACAAAAGTATTTCACTAAAAATAGTAGACAGGAAGGAAGGATGATTACACAACAGTTATCTAGTATCTAATGGACATATTTATATTGAATGATAACCAGAATATTACCCTTAGTTAGCATGAGACAGCTCATGAGTTTTCCTTCATCTTTTTAGTTCATATAAGATCCAGACATTGCCTTTGACTCATATGTCTCTGAAGTCTGTTTTAATAACACTTCTCCCTCCAGAATGTGGGGAATTCTACGGGACAGAAAAGAAATTGGATTATTCATTCTCTAGGGTTTTCCATATTCTGTTTTTTGTTATCGTGTTCATGTGATATCACTTAAACATTTATGCACCAGTCATCTATTGCTTCAATAATGTTATGAGCCCTAGCCGGTTTGGCTCAGTGGCTAGAGCATTGGCCTGTGGACTCAAAAGTCCAGGGTTCAATTCTGGTCAAGGGCACATACCCGGGTTGTGGGCTCGATCCCCAGTAGGGGGTGTGCAGGAGTCAGCCAATCAGTGATTCTCTCTCATCATTGATGTTTTTATCTCTCTCTCTCCCTCTCCCTTCCTCTCTGATATCAATAAAATATATATTAAAAATTAATAAGGCTGTGAAACAAAACACTCAGTGGCATATAACAATAGGGCTTATTAGTGCTCATGCATCTGGGGAAATTGTCGTGGTGACTCTGCTGGTCTTGGCTGGCCTCGCTCACATGTCTGAGGATGGGCTGGCTGCTGGCTGGTCTAGGGCATCCTTGATTGGGAGGATGTAACTCTCCATGTGTCTCCCATCTTCCATCAAGCTAGCACAGTCATGTTCTTCTCATGGTGATGGCAGAAGAACAAAAAGACGGTGATGGTAAAGGAAGGCCTCACAAAAGAGCTCTCAGGAGTAGACTGAGTCGGAGGGAACTGGCTAAATAGACAGGTAGTAAGGTGGAGTCTTAGAAAACAGTAGGGAGTACAGCTACAATTGGACTCTAAGATAAAGGCCTAGTCCCAATGTATAAAATAAGAGCCCAGATTTGGGGCCCTAAATATAAACTGAGTCAGAATCAGGATAGACACAGATTTTCTTTAAATGAATATTTGAGAAACTTCTGTGTGCCAGGCACTTCATCAAGGAAGTCACACAAGTTATGGAGTAGTGGCCGGGTTGGAGCCCTTCCCCCAACGGTGAAAGGTGTAAATTCCCGCACAATGCTCAAAACACTGCTTGCTGCATCAATAAACACTCAGAAAAACGTTACATGTGATCTCATTTTACATCCCCAGCAGCCCTGGGAGCTGGAAAACATTTTCATTCTCATTTTACAGATGAGGAAAGGGAGCGCTGGAGAAGTCAGGTAACTTGTCCAGGTCACACAGCCAGTGAGGGGTAGTGTAGGAGTTCAGATCCGCGCATTTCATCCCACACGTGAAGCACGATGGGCATCAAGGGTACAGCTGTCTCGTCTGGACCCCTTGATGTTTCACTGAGGCCTTGAGTTAGCTTTGGAAGTGCCCTTGTCTTGGGCTAGGGTGGGCCCCAGAGCCTGAGTGTGGACGTGTAGGTGGGGGTGGGTGGGAGGGACTGGGTTCATCCTGAGAAGTGTCTTCACTTGTGGGGATCAGTGAGCCGTGGGGGCAGGAACCCAAGCAGTCGGAACAGAATGGGACGACCACGGAGACACAGAGGTGGGTTTCTAAGGCCACAGACACACAGGAGCGCGCTGTGAAGTCTCTCAGCAAGGCGCAGAAGGTGATGCAAGAGACCAGAAGTGGGTGTGAGAGAGATTTTTTTTTTTTAGAGTGAGTAAAGAGGCATCTTAAAGAAAGACCAAATCTGGCCATTGTCTAAGGTGCTATTTCCTGAACCTGGAAATACCAGCCAGATTATCGGAAACAGTTGGCAGACTTTTTTAAAATTGTGGATTCCTGGGCCCACCCTTGGAGATTCTAATTAGTAGATCCAGGTAGATCCTGGATCGCTGCACCTTTTCAAAGCTTCCCAGGTGATCCTGTTGGTGAGCTTGGTCTGGGGCCCACTGATCTAAATCTAAAGTTACAGCCCTTCATTGTGCAGATGAGGAAGCAGATACCAGGGAGGTTAAGTGTCTCACGGAGCCACCCAGCTGGTTGATGGCAGAACTGGAACTGGGCTTCAGTCCAATGCTCTTGCTTTTTTAAAAAAAATATATATTTTTATTCATTTCAGAGAGAAAGGGAGAGGAAGAGAAAGGTAGAAACATCAATGATGAGAGAAAATTATTGATTGGCTGCCTTCTGCAAGCCCCCCACTGGGGATCAAGACTGCAACCCAGGCATGTGCCCTTGACTAGAATTGAACCCAGGACCCTTCAGTCCGCAGGCTGATGCTCTATCCACTGAGCCAAACTGGCTAGGGCAAATGCTCCTTCCATACTATTCTATATTCCTGTCACTATATTGGATGGGAAAGCTGCTTCAGGGGGAAATACTCCCAAGTTTATATGCTGGCATGAGATTATCAAATAGTGTTCACACTATAAACCGTGAGTAACTGTAATTATGCACAATAAATTCTATCCCTGACCAGTGTGCCAAGTGGTTAGAGCGTTGGCCCTCACACCCAAAGGTCCTGGGTTTGATTCCCAGTCAAGGGCACATACCTGGGTTGTAGGCTCCATCCCTGGCCCCCTCAGGGTGCTTTCAGGAGGCAACCAATAGATGTGTGTCTCTCACCTCCATGTTTCTCTTTCTCTCTCTCTCTCTCTCTCTCTCTCTCTCTCTCTCTCTCTCTCTCTCTCTCTTCCTCCATTCCTCCCTTCCACTCGCTCTGAAAAAAAATCAATGGAAAAAATATCCTCAGGTGAGGATTAACAACAACAAAAAATTCTGTGTAACAATCTCCGTTGACAGTGCCTGCGTATGGATTCTATTCCCAGGAGGGGGATGGGAGTGGCTCAGAAGTAGGAACCATATATATCTTTTCATTTTTTCTGTCCCCACCTTCTCCCACAGTACACTTCTAAATGACAGTGAAATAACTGCAATGAATTTAAAAAGCCCATAGAGTATAGAACATGTTTAGTGGTGAAAAGTCAATATTGTGGTAGGAAAACATTTATTTGTGTCGATCTCATTTTTTTTCTTTTCAAGTCTGTCAAACCTCTGTTGCTCTGAAATGACAGCTTGCTTGGTAAATAATACCAGCCCAAGATGGAGCCACACTAGTTCCTTCTGGCAGGCAGCTGTGACGATGGGGCTGAGTCGGCCCCTGCAGGCGGACGGATCAGTGAGCGCGAGCCCAGGGGCCTGAGAGCTGCCTCCCGAGAGCACCGATTCTCCCTTTTAGGGTAGCAGGACGGTTCTCACATCACCTCTCCCTATAAAAGAGGAAACCGAGGCCCAGAAAATCTGAGTAAACCTCCTTGATGACACAGCGGAGAGCTGAGGAACTGGGGGCCTGTGCTCCTCCCAGGACCACTCTGCCGGAGGGCTATGTTGTGCTTTGGTTTTGCTCTGCAAAGAGCATCTGCAAACCACACACGCACAGACGCTGAAGGACTGTCGGAGCAAGAGGAGAGCCAGGCTCAGCTTGGGGGCTTGGCCATCACAAACCACCTCTATGAGGTTCTCAGGGCCTCTCGGGTGCCTCAGAACCTGGCATTCTCGGGGCCCCTCGTCCTGACAATCCCGGAACCGGGAGGAGGACGGACAGATGGTGCTCGTTTGCCCCAGGAGGCGCAGCGTCCGGCAGCGCGGCTCCCCGGAAGGGGCGCTGCAGATGAACCTGGGCTCACGGGTCCCTGCTGATGGGGCTCTGCTTGGAAGCTGGAGGGGCCACTCATCACATCACTCGGTTTAAAGCTGTGCTTACATCGCAAAGGCACTGCTTTTATTTAGATTCTGCTTTATATGAGGTGGCTTTGGAGGGGCTGGGTGGAGATTATTGGGGGGGGGGGAAGGGGGTCCTGAAATCTCCCCAGCTGCCTCTTCCTGTCTCCACGGTCTGCTGCAGGGTGGCCCCTAGAGCAGGACCTGAGCTGGGCCTCCATACTGCCTCCAGGCGGCTACGCACTCCTGTGAAAGCGCTCTGGGGGTACCTCCTGGGCCCCGGAGGTGATGGTCTCCGAGCCCTGAGCGGACAGAGGGGTTTAGAGATCTGGGGAGACCAGGGAGTCCAGCCACAAGGACCTTGTTTCAGACTTTGCTGGAGCAGCTGTGACTCATGCCCAGAGAAGGAAGTTACATTCCACCTGAAGCTGTTTAAAGGCCTGAGAGCAGAAGGGTCCTGGGTCACTGGAGGTACCAGGGGCCTGAGGGGCCACAGGGCCTGGAGAGAGGCTCAGCGACCTGCGTATTTCTGGGGAGGAGTGCCGAAACGCAGTGCTCTGTTTCAATAGAGGGCTGAGGGAGGAGGTGCTGGAATCGCACTGCTGAGCTCAGTGCCGCCAGCATGACCAGCCTCCATGCTGATGCCGGACCTTGCTCTCCTCGCTACCCCACATCCAGGATTGCCGAGGAGTCTTCTGCCAGGGACTTGGGACAAGGAATAGATACTCAAGGAGTTACTTCTTCCCAAGCCACCCCACATTCATGCACTGGGCCACAGTGACACTAATTTTATAAGTGAAAGGGTTATTGCCTGAAAACATAGCTCACAAGTGGAGGGGAAGTACTATTTCTTAGCACCCCATTAGAGCTAAGTGGGGCGAATTCAACTATGAATATGAAACTCATCCCAAACATTATCCAGTGTTAGTACTGAAGGTAAAGCCATGAACAAAATCCAGTCTTGCCAAGACACTTAAAGGGACACATATTAGATGGAAAGATGTTTTTCTAGGTATTTCATCCATCTCCTTCACCAACCAGCTGCGGAAACTCCCAATCTCGTGGCACTAGAGCACACTCTAGTGGTGGTGAGGCAAAGCGCACACTTGTTTGGGCGAAAGGTTAGGCAGGCTTGCCTCAAAACAGCAAAATAAATTAATAGAATATTACATGACGACTCCAAGCCTATAATTCTCTAAGAATAAGGCAATTTGTTTTGTTCAATGCTCAATGCCAAGGGCAAACAAACAAGAATTATTAAACATCTCAAAACAATCTAAAATAACAACCAACCCAGTGAGATTTTAGGAAAGCTTTTGTTTTCTGTCTTCTTCTTAAATCCGAGCTACATTCAGACTTCTTCCTTGGAGACTGGGTTTAAAGACGGGAGAGGAAGCCGATAATAGATATAATACCTAAAACAAACTTCCTTCAGCCATGACGGAGTTATCACAAACTTGAGTGAGTACCATTACTGCAGATAAATAAAAACAACAGACCAAAACCAATTTTGCATAAGGAAATAATGTGCAATGTGTTGCAAGCCTTGGTGAAGGCTTTTCTCTACTCTATCAAGTGATGCTTAATATACACAAGGAACTTGTCTTTGGTTACAGATCGCAAGGGCTCTTATAAAAACACACATAGATGTTTAACCAAGTAGCAACGTGGCACAGACTGTTTTGTGTGTGTGTGTGTCTAGAGTAAAGGAAACATATTCACTTGGTTCGACATGTAAATTATACTCTTAAAATCAAACTAACACAAACTGGGGGGAAAATTCAACAACACACATTAAAAATAAAAAAAACTTTTTTTTAAAGCCAGAAGCTTTGTGTTCTATTGTGTTTAGACTTAAAATATAGAACTATTTAGAAAGAATTAAAGAGATTATGTTTATTTGATTTCAAGTTATCTCAGCAAGAAACACATTTTTCATACCTCTTTGGAAGAACAGCAGGTCAAATGACACATTTGTGAGTGACTGTTTGAAATATTTCAGCCACGCCGCAGGGTCCACCTGACCTGAGCGCCACAGATTGAGGGAACAAAGGCTTGTGTTTTAAATGTTCCTTTAAGAGCCTTTCTGGGGAGTGGAGGGGACGCAGGAAGCTCTCACAGGCCTCCCTTTTTATTTTTATCCTATGACACTCATCAGTTTAATTCTATTCCTGACCCATGACTTAGGCTCATAATTAATTTTCCCAAAGGCAAACATTATATGGCATAATTCTGCCACTTTGCAAGAATAATACAGTTTGTTTCAAAGTCACCCACATTCAACGCCCAAGCGTTTCCCAACAGGTGCACATTTATTCCTCAAGTAGGTTTTGTTTTAGAATCTGCTCAATAACCAAGGTAGGGCTTTATTTTTAATGCTAAAATGAGGAGCAGAATAGGTTTGTTAAACAGGAGATCCAGGATCTAAGAAGTCATTTATTTTATCACTTGGCTAAGTGAAAATGACACATTTATGTGAGCTTAGTTCCCTTATTAAAGGAAACAATTAATATAGCACGTGTCTGAAGATCATGCTCAGAGGATTTCACTGAATGTTTCTGAGAGTAATTATTCCAAACAGCAGAACGTAACCCCTGTTCAGGGTGTAACTCAATATAAAGACTTGTGAGTCAAATTCTGAGCCCTTTAAAACTACACACCTTTGTCTGCGGCCTTATTAAAGATATTCTCCCATCTCCATGTAAAGGGATAGATTGCCAAGGCCTGAATAAAACGCCAGCACCGAAAACGAAAACGGTCTGACCTCACTGCTGCACCTGATACTTCCAATACCGATTCCCTCCGAGTTCCCCTTTCTTCACCTCCTTTGCCCCAGGCTTTCCTAAGCCAGAGAGATAAAAATGAATTTCACTTCCCAAATGCTAAGATTGCTGGTGCAGAACGGAAGTAAATACCAGCAGCTGTGCCAGGGCACCTGGGGCCATATAAGAAAACTGACAAAAGGCTTCGTTATGAGAAGACCTGGTTCTCTGCTCATCTTGGTTTCCTGTGCTTTCAGAGCGGCAGGGAGAACTGCAACGGTGCTCTAAAAGAAAGGACGAAAAATTACGTGTATGGGAGAAATTCATAGGAAAAAGAGAATAAAACAGATGTTCTTAAAGCCACACAATGAGACGAGTAATGCCAAGGATCCTGCTCATGGCCACGGCTTCCAAACTCTACTGTGTGAATGTACCTGGCGGGGATCGTTTAAGGCGCAGAGTCTGAATCGCAGGTCTGCGGTGGAGCCTGAGGTTCTGCATTTCTAACAAGCACCACGGGATGTTGGTGCAGTTGGTCTGAGGACCACGTTTTAAATAATCAGGGCTCGGGCCATTCACTGCCTTTCAAATAATTTGCCCTCCCTCCCCCCATATTACTATTCCAAAGTAGTTTCATTTGTTTTGTTTTTCTGCAGCAGGTTTGTGATGACAGTGTTTAATAAATAAAACAATACATGTGTTTTATCAAGCGTTTAGGCATATGCAGCGATTGTCTCAACAACATTAATGTGGTTCCTGCCTTCCTAGGACCCCCCGTTTTCGCCCTGTAGTTTGCAACACTTGATTGAAAATGGTTTCCCCTGGCTCTGTTAAACAGATAGTCATGTCACACTACTAAAACCAATCTATGGTAATAAGAAAAATACATTTTATATTACTGAAAGTCTTATTAATATTTTTATTGTTAAATGTTTTTTATTTTAACTTTTTTTATTGATTAAGGTACTACATATGTGTCCTTATCCCCCCATTGCCTCCCCCCCCCCCCCGCTCATGCCCTCACCCTCCTGTTGTTTGTGTCCATTGGTTATGCTTATATGCATGCATACAAGTCCTTAAGTAGTGTCGTTTAATATTGCTGTGTTTCTCTGCTATATCCCTTAGCTCCTTGTGTGGCCTTGTTGTAAAAACTAGAAAGAAGTAAGTGCTGCCCTAACCAGTTTGGCTCAGTGGATAGAGCGTCAGCCTGCGGATTCAGGGGACCCGGGTTCGATTCCGGTCAAGGGCATGTACCTTGGTTGCAGGCACATCCCCAGTGGGGAGTGTGCGGGAGGCAGCTGATCGATGTTTCTCTCTCATTGATGTTTCTAACTCTCTATCCCTCTCCCTTCCTCTCTGTAAAAAATCAATAATATATAATATATATATATATATATATATATATATATATATATATATATATATATATACATATATATATATATATATATATTTTAAAAAAGAAGTAAGTGCTAACAGTAACAGGGGCAAACCCTTTTCAAAGGTCATGGCAGCACACCTGTGAGGAAGACGACTTGGATTCAAGGACAAGCACATGGTATTGGCAGAAAAGGTGTCAGAAAGCCTTTACAGTCTGTCCTGAAGAGAGTTTGGGAAGGTCATCTCTGTCTCTTTCTGCCAGTTAGTTCAGTGTGTGAAATGCTGGTGCCCTCCTCGTCCTCCCAGAGGCAGTTTACAGCAGTAAGGATTGGGCTTGGGGGCAGCCCACAGGGTAGACTCTGTGACCTTGATTTAGCTTTTAGGCTTAGTTTACTCACATCTCAAAATGGGCTGAGCACACCCACCTGCAAGCTGATTTTAAGGAGTTGAAAGGACTCATATAAAGCACCCAGAACACTGCCTGTAGTTGCTCACAAAATATTAGGTGCAATCAACTCTGCCTCAGGGCTTGCTCTAACCCAGGTGTTTTAACCTTGGCAGCTGCACATTAGACTCACCTGAGGAAGCTTTTAAACATCCTGACTCCCCCTCCCAGGTCACACCCAGATCAATTAAATGATAATCTGAGGAGGTGAGGGGGCCACTTTTAAAGCCCCCAGGTGGTTCCAAGTTCAGCCATTAGTCTACGTGTAGCTCAGGAGCAGTTGCTTCTTAGGGGCCTAGTAACAGGACCAGCTCATTAGCCTGCCCCAGGGGTGGTGGGGAGGGAAGGAGAGGGGAGAGGCTCCCCAACCCCATGCACACCCCAAGGCTGTCTTCCCTTTTCTCACCCCTGCTGGGGCGGCAATCTGCCCCCTCTCAGTGCTCATCAGTTTCTTCCTAGTTACTGATCTGCCCCAGGGGACATCAGCACAAGCCCATCCCTTCAGATATTCAAGCTTGGACTACTTTATCTGTGTTCTCCTTAACCGATGGAGTATTTTATTATTGTCACGCATGTTTTCTGCGGCTTCACCAACAGTAAAATCAAATAGGGTCACATGAATAAAATAGCCACCAGAAAAACTCACCCCGATATTTAGCCCCTGGAGGGCTCAGCCCACAGTGTGTCTGAAGTTTCCGGGGAGTGGGGGTGCCTCACGTGTGTGCTTGAACAAATGGAGTCAGCTACCATCCTGGTTCTGTCACATCGTATCTGTGAGGTCAAATGACCTCAAAGGACTGTGACTAGTAAATAAATAACATACGTAATGTCCATTAGCCCAGTGCTCAGAACGAGGTGTATTTTCAATAATGTTAGGGTTTTTACAATTAATAGGTGGCACCTGCCCAGCTTGGCTACCTCTACCAGGCACCATTTTCCTTTCTCAATGCTGAATTTTTAAAGTAATTATCATTATTATTATTTTTTACCGGCAGATTGCCCTCTCATGGTGCTTCTCCATGGTCTGAAGACTGCACAGGAATTTGTGGCAAAGGTGGGCGGAGTCCCAGTCTTTTGGGAGACACGTTCTGTTTCCAGGTACTATGCGGGGCAGCTTGGGCCCCAAAGTCTCACTAAGCTTTTACTTCCTCTCCTCCCTCTGCCCCAGGCATAGTCCGCACCTTGTACTTCAGCAGCTTTCTGCCCTTTATTCCTGAAATGTTGCTACCAGGTCAGGTTCCCAGGCCAGATTTTCCCTTTCCCTCCTCTGGTTGGGCCAGCTGCATTGGTTTATTAGATATACCAACCAATCAGAACTGCTTCATAATGACCAATCAGAATGCAAAATACTGACCAATCAGAGCCACATGGTCACTGACCAATTAAAACTGTTCCAATCCGGGAAACTTAATTTGCATAGAATTAGACCAATTGGGAACCTGGGCAGGGACTTTCTCCATAAAAGGGAGCCTCCCCGTGGTCTCTGTGGAGCTAATTTTCAGTTTCTGCTGGAGGCTGAGGTTATGTTTCCCAGTTTGCAAACTGTTCACCTGAAGATCTCCTTTTCTCTCCTGTCTATTCATCTGAAGAAACACTCTTTCCTTTCTTTTCTCCAGTGCCTGGCACATTCCAGGTTTCATTGAAATAGGGCTAATTCAGAGGACTTTTAATGACTATAAGAAGTCATAGAAGAAACAGATCCTGGGAGTCAGCTTGACATGAGCTAGTCAGAAAGACTGTTGATAAGAAGAGTCTAAGCAAATGTTTGAAAGAAGAGTACTGATGTACAAGGGCGTAGGTTCATGAAAGTTGTCAGCTGGGTGTGTAGGCAGAATGGAGAGAGTTTTAAAAAAATCAGCTTAAAGTAGTCCCCTCTTTATTGTCAGCAGCAATTCTAGACAAGAAAAGACTATCCTTTATTGCCTTAGTAATTCTTACATAGTGCTATCAGCTGGGTGCTTTATATTTATTGTCAGAAATCGGTCTTTTTGCTCATGTTTGACCTCTTCCTTCTGTCAAATAAGATTTGTGTTTTTAATTTTCCACTTGATACCATTCAAGGAGTCTGGTACTTTTGGGGTCCTTTCTGGAAAGTATAGTGTTTAGTGAAAGTCAGTTTATTGTAATTTAGGATGAAAATGGGACATCAGAAAGGGGATTCTGGATGAAAATAATTGGGGAATGGGCAGTGGGTCCAGAAGCCTAGAATTTTGCTTTCAGTCTTTACTTTCATGATAGGCTTCTATAAAGCTGTGTTTCATCTGAAATCAGCCTGCCCATGGTTTCATGGAATTAGACCTTAGAGGGTGGGGGTCTTTGTACTATTCACTGATGTACGCAAAGCCCCCAAATTAGTGCTGGGCCAGAGGAGGGGCTCAACAAATACTTGCTGTGTCAGGGAAAAAGAAACGGTTCAGGTATTTCTAATAGAGGAGAGGTCAAAGGCTTTATTCAGCTGATGCAAATCTGGACCTGAAACCCAGAAACTCCAAAATGATGCAGGATTGAGGTCTTCTGGGTTGACAAGAGAGGGCTATGGGACCTTGTGGTCTGGCCTAGGCTGCAGTTTTCTTTATCTCGAACTGCTGTAAAGTTTGCGTTGTGACAGTTGACAATGACTCTGGGTTTTCATGACTCCTGCTGGAGATCATTAGAGTAATCTTAGTCCAGAAATTCAGAACAGTTCTTTCAAGAGCTGCTTTTGTAAGCTTGGGGGTTGTGTGTTAATCAAGGCTCATGGAAGGGGAGATAGCAAAACAACAAAAAAAGGGGGGGGATAGGGAAAGCAAAAATGGGAAAAAGAAACAGGAAGGAGGTAAGAGTTGAAACAAGGAAAATGAGGTCTGTTTTAATCTTTTTTTTTTTTTTTTTGTCAAATGAATGAATAGGCAAATTGCCTTTTCTTCCCCTCAGCTATGCATCTGCCCTTGTGAAATTGCTAGAAATATTTGCCATGTTAATTTTGTTTGGATACACACATAGATCCCAAGCAGCTGCTGCCGAATGTCCCCCTAAGAGCTCTGATCTTATACGGGAGATTTGTTTCTGTCTTCGTTTCCAAAGCCTCTGTTTTAGTAGTCATGGTGAATTAAAGTCAGCTTCACCAGGGGCATAACATTTCTTAAGCGATGAGATCAGGACTTGGGGTCTCCACTGAACACTTCAAATATATAGGCAAGAGAGCAGTCAGCCAAGTTCTACCAAGTTGAAAATTCAGTCTAATCCTGTGCTTGTATGTAACTTTGATCTGCTCTGGGGAATAGCCTGTACTTCTAATCTGGTCCCATCACCTTGGAAATGTGTACCTTGCTCATAAGAGACCTGAGAAAGAAGGGGTAGGTAGATCAGAGTGAGACTATCACCACCCCTGGGAAAAGCAACCCCAAGGGTAGCGCTGGCACTGTACCAGCATTGTTACCTGAAGTATGAAAGGTCCTTAATGTGGGTTCAAAGGTATTTGATTTAAATTTAGGACTGTGCTTGAATTTTGGAATTGAGGAGGGGAAAGAAGGCAAAATGCTATTTTATTTCTTAGGAAAACCCTAACACACACCATCTTCTCTTTTTTTTAAAAAAAAATTCTTGTTACAATGAATGAATCTTTACCACCTGTGTGTAGAGTCATTGGCTCACAAGAGCCAATTGTGAACATCTGTTTCCCACTTTACATTCAATGATATTAGGTTGGTAGCTTTAAATTAGCCAAAGGGTGGGAGTACTTATGAAAATTTGCAAAATCAGGCTCCCTGTTCTCCCCCACTCCTCTGCTCAAAAACTGGTTTCCACCAGCACGCCACTGCCCCATCCATCTTCCATGAACTGGCTTAGTACTCATCCTATATAATAAAAGGCTAATCGACTGAATTGTGGAACGACTGGTTGCTATGACATGCACTGACCACCAGGAGACAGATGCTCAATGCAGGAGCTGCCCCCTGGTAGTCAGTGCGCTCCCACAGGGGGAGCGCCGCTCAGCCAGAAGCCCTGACCCGGGCTCACAGCTGGCGAGTGCAGTGGTGGTGGCAGGAGCCTCTCCTGCCTCTGTGGCAGTGCTAAGGACCTCTTGGGGGATATCTGCCTGCCGGCTTAGGCCCACTCCCTGGGAGCAGGCCTAAGCTGGCAGGTGGACATCCCCCAACGGCCCCCCTCCCTCACTCCCCACCCCAGTCCATGAATGTGGTGCACCGGGCCTCTAGTTTCCTAATAAAGCTTCAACGGACTATTCCAAGCCAACAATGATTTCCTGCCTGTCAAAAGCTGAGAGTACTTACATGACTCCACTTATTTGACACTTAAACAATATATTGTGGCTTAGATTGTTGACTTTGCATTATTTTAACATGTCAACAGTTTACGTTTAAGAATCCTTCATGTAGATTATAAGCTCCATGAGAGGAAGAACAAAGTACTGCATATCTATATGTCCCTTGGGGTTTGCCAGAATGAAATGGCAGGGACCAAAATAATGTGTTAAAGAAATGTTATTGCCCTGGCTGGTGTGGCTCAGTTGGTTGAGTGTTGTCCTGTGCACTGAAAAGTTGCTGGTTTGACTCCCAGTCAGGGCACATGCCCAGGTGGTAGACTCAATTTCAGGTTGGAGGGTGCGTGGGAGGCAGCCAATTGATGTTTCTCTCTCATATTCATGTTTCTCTTTCTCCCTCTCCCTCCTTCTCTAAAATAAATAAAAACATATATTTTTTTAAAGAAATGTGTCATTGAGTAATATTTAGGTGCTGGAAAAATGTAGGCAACTGGAAGGAAAGGAAAATGTATGTAAAATTGTATTTTTGGAAAATTTAAATCGACCACATACAGCTGTATGCTATGCCACTTCCAAATTGTTGATAATTGATCTGGTTTATGGTTTTGGGAAACTTTGACATGCCTTTGTGCTAGTTCAGGTGTGTAATCTGAACATTGATGCCCTGTTTGCTCATGCCAGATGTCCTTCAGCACTGAAGCCAGGCATTCAAAGGCAGGGGAGCAAAATATGTCACAAGGTACCCTCTTTTTAATCTGCTGTCTCACTAATCAGTTCTTAAATGGCCATTAATCTTTCCTCAGCTAATAATTGAAAAAGTGATGTAAATTATAATCTGTGCTCCCTACCCAGCTTCACATAGTCATGATTTCTACTAAATGTGTTTGGGGTCAGGATATGTCTTAATACCAAGCAATAAAGCTTCATACATAATGTACCACAGTAATGGATACACATGTTTATAAATGTTTGTTTTAATGCTAATGTCAGATTATTTAGAGCCTAATCCATTCTGTTTATTGAAACTAGTATAAGTGGAAATATAAAGATTTCTATCCCTACATTAACACATTTTATGGGTTGCAAAGCCCACTCTTTCTCTACTAAAACACAAGGTTATGAACTAACGAAATCCTCACTTTCTGAGGGTTTTATTTGACTTAAAAATAGTTTTAGAAAAGACTAATCTACAAAACAGGCTTGTAGGAGTACTGGGTAAATAAGATATCCGAGTTTATAAAATGTTGCTTTCAAATCAATGTCTGTTCCACAAAACATTGTTAAATGGAGTAGAAGTAAATGTTAAGAAGCACTCTGCTCAAAGCTATTTATATTAATGTGCTGTCACAGATTACAATTAAGTGACTTGAGGCAATCTCCCAAAGAACAAACAAAAGACTAAGAGGAAAGACTCTTGGATTTCTTCACATCCTTTCCCCTGAAATGGCTAAAATTCCTGTCTTATGGCCATTAATAGTTGTAATACTATGATTTATTGTTACTGGGCTCATGGTCTGCTTCACTTTTCCCTCTACCACATGTTCTCCATGCAGCTGTCTTTACATCAATAAATGACAATTTCGTGGATTATTAAAAAAGCAGGAAAACCACATATTAGCGCTCTGCTTCTCAAAAACAAGATGGTCCCGTTTCCTTCGTGCTCAGTTACTGACAATCTCCTGCCTGACATGAAAGAGAATTTTCTCCCTTTCCTCTTAGTGTACAGGTTTCTATTCTACTAATTTCTTGTTCTTCCAGAATGGTCCATTTACAATGGACAAAAGTGCTGGAAACTAGGTCTGAGCCAGGTGGCCTGATCCTGTTTTATCTGCCTGTCCTATCTGCTGCTCAGGCCTGGCAGCTGATTCAGGACTCAAGGCTTACGGCCAGCAGATGGAATCCATTTCCCAAGAAAACCTGAGCTAACCTATCTCTTTGCTTGGGATATTTGCTTTGAATTGTACCAGGATAAATATATGGGGGCAGAGGGGGTGGAGTGGGTGGTAAAAGCAGGTTTACCATTCATATGGAAAAAGCCATGCAGGTTATGATTATAATAATACAAGAATGAACTCTGTTTTGTGTACTCACAACTGTAAACCTAGTGTTGCTCACCCCTGTATTGCAAACTTTTTCCTTCCTAAGTAAGAAAAGGCTACTGTAGGGACATTACCAGAGCTGAAACAAGTTTCAGGTGCCTAAATAAATTCTATTTGCCCACCAGGAACTTAGTAAACGCTGGGTTTTAGTTTTTAAGAAAATGGAAAATCTGAAACTTCAAAGTATTTTTCCCCAATGAAATAAAGGAGATAAAGGGACACTCTGGATTTGTCCCAATAACTTTGTATTGCTTCTCTTTGGATTATTATGTAGCACAAGTGTTTTCTTCCTGCCCATAGAGTATCATTTACAGACCTTTTCTTTCCAACTCCCAGGGCATCTTCTTTCCTCTGTTCCTATTGGACCATCTGTAGCCAGTCTCGCCATATTCAAAACCATCCTCCACATAGCCACTTGAGGGGTGTTTTCAAACTGAAATTGTATTATGTTATTCTGCTTTTTAAAACTCTTTAACATATAAGTCCTAGCTCCTCAAAATGGCCACCAAGGGCCTGGTCCCTTGAGAAAGTAAAAAGCACCCCAGGCAGCTAGCCTGTGGTGTTCCCACTGAACGTACTGTGCTCACAGAACAAGGATCATCAGACAGCTCCTCTCTGCAACCACGTCTGGAACACACAGACAAGGATATTCTAAAATTTAAAAAATGACTAAATATGCCCGTTTCCCAGCTAACATGGAAGACTATACAATTGACAATGCAAGCCCCACTTAATTCTTCCTTCTCCTAGATAAAATTATTACATGCCCAATTACTAAGTCAGCCCTGTTTTTGATGGCACTCAATCCAGAATGGGCCTGCACTTTCTTAAACCCTCCTTAGAAAGACTCAGCAAGAGCCCCAATCCTGTCATGAGCCCTTCCCAACTCCCTTTTACTCAGCTGCTCCAGGAATGTTCTGTTGTTCATTCCCTTGCTAAATTTACCATTTTTTTTTTGGCCTAGGAATAGGTTATCAATAGTTTTGATCCATTGTCTTTAACATATCTCTTCCCTCCACCTGCCATTTCCTTGGCTTTTTTTTTCCTCCCAAAATCCAACTCTCATGTCAACTCGTGTAAACACTTCTAAGACCCTACATACTTTTTATTATTATTATTATTATTATTAGTTAAGGTATTACAAATGTGTCCTCATCCCCCCCATTAACCCCCAACCTCCCCCCCACACACAAACTCATGCTCCCATCCCCCTGTTGTCCATGTCCATTGGTTTGGCTTATATACATGTATACAAGTCCTTCGGTTGATCTCGTCCCCTTAGCCCCACCCTCCCCTACTTTCCTTCACCCTACATACTTTCTTGAGTCAAGTTCCCATTGTCTTGTGTTAACTCGGAGCTAGAGTGTGTGGTGTGTAGAGACTCACCATCTGCCAAACATTAAAAGTAGAAGAACAGGTTCAAGTTCTGGCTTTGGCAATACATGACCTTATTACGCACATCAGGGATGAACTGAAAAATGTCATACCCCCTGACTAATTACTATTTTCATTACTACCCATCGATACTTAAATGACCCTGAAAGCAACTGCACAATATCTACGGGCCTGGAGCTTAGAACAATGTCTTTTTCTTATTTGGAGCTTAATAAGACAATGCCCAAGATTACTAAATAAATTACGTTCATTTCCTTTGCCTTTTTGCTTCCCTAGTTTGTAAACTGATATCTATCAACTTTATTCTAGAGCACGGTTGTGAAACACTTATTGGCTCTTAAGGGACGGAAGCAGCAGAGGGTCTGAAGAGGAGGTGCAAGTCTCAATCCCCATACTCTCTCCTGACCATTTGAACCAGCCAGACTGTCTCTACCTAAAAATTTGTGATAATTCTCTGAAAGTTAATGGGATGGATGTAAAGGCTCTCTAAATCAGTGGTTCACAACCTGTGATGCACATTAGAATCACCTAAGGAGCTTTTACAACATATGCCTGCGTTCTACCCGCTCCAAATTCTGGCATGGGCCTGTTCATTGGTAATTTTTTTAAAAAATATATTTTTATTGATTTCAGAGAGGAGGGGAGAGGGAGAGAGAGATAGAAACATCAATGATGAGAGGGAATCATTGATCGGCTGCCTCCTGCACACCCCCCGCTGGGGATTGAGTCTATAACCCGTGTATGCGCCCCTGACTGGAATCAAACCTGGAACCATTCAGTCCTCAGGCTGATGCTCTATCCATTGAGCCAAACCAGCTAGGGTTCACTGGTAATTTAAAAAAGTTCTGTAGGTGATTCTAATAGTGCAGAACATCACTGATCTAGTTCTTGGCAGGAAAGTTCCTCTAAAAACAAAGTATTCTCCAGAGCTGCAGAATGGATAACAGACAAGCAAGGACAAATGATTGATAACTTATTAAATTTTATGAAAACCCCAAACACCTTCTCACAGGGCAGGATTCCTCCAAACCAAATAGAAGTAAATGATGGAAAGAATCATAATAAAATTCAAGCTGTAGAAATGAAAACATTAGCAAATTTGGAAATGTATACTATTGAACAGATCAGGGAATTTAGAAATGAAATAGGGCCAGAAGCTAATTATATGGAAATATTTCTATTTGCACATTTCTCCAGAAGGCAAAGTAGAGATTGCAACCAATATATCTAAACAAGTGACAAGAATATTAAGTTTTCTATCATCCCCTAGTGCATTACTTTTCTCAGCGTGTTTTCTGTCCTAGTTCTTGTGAAGGTGAGAATAATATCAAACTCATTAATTGTCTACATTTTAGATACGATAAGACTTTAGTGGATGTTGTTAATTAAACTACAAAACAACTCCTCTTGCTGTGGTGTGCATTCCAAGTTAGAGCAATTAATTCACTCGCTTAAACTGATCAAGATTTAATTACCATCACTCTGTGCAAATTACTCCATAATTAAAGTAATTTGGTTCATTCCACTTGCTGACAGTGTCATTGAACAGCCATTCACAGAACCAAAAGAAGTGATAATTAACTTAAAGAATAGCTCAGGGCAATTTTACATAGACAAGTTCACTGTTAGTTATTCCTAAAACACCTAAAATGGGGTAGAATTGGGAAAAGAAAAATTCTGAGAGAATTCTTAAACAAACATAATAAAAATAAGACTTCAGGGTTTTTTCCTCCCCAAAATAAGATTCCCAGCAATTTAAATGATTGTGGTAGCTATCATTATAACCTAACCACAAATTAGTGTCATGGCAAAACAAATAGAACTTGAAAATAAATTAAGCACTTAAATACTGGTTAGAGCTAAAAACATTGTTGGGGATTACTGCCTACCTGGGGGTACAAAATATCCTGGTACAAAAGGAACACTCAGACTCTTTCGAGAGAGCAACCCAAAAGGTGTTTAAAAATTGCAAACCTCAAGTTTGAAAGAAGCTTTGGGACACACACACACACACACACAGCCCATGGAGATGAACTGTTGTCTCTACTTACCTGTGGAGTCATTGTTTTATAGAGTACCTAATTCATTAGTTCTCCAACCAGAGGAAATGGAGAGGCTAGCTGGACCTGGGGCTAGGATTTGTCTGCCTAGATCAGTGATGGGCGAACCTATGACACGCATGTCAGAGGTGACACGCCAACTCATTTTTTTGGTTGATTTTTCTTTGTTAAATGGCATTTAAATATATAAAATAAATATCAAAAATATAAGTCTTTGTTTTACTATGGTTGCAAAGATCAAAAAAATTCTGCATGTGACACGGCACCAGAGTTCAGTTAGGGTTTTTCAAAATGCTGACACTCTGAGCTCAAAAGGTTCGCCATCACTGGCCTAGATCATGCCATTGTCACTGGTCAATGACTAATGCTAACTATGGCACAAGTGACTCTCCATTAATCAAAACATGGAGTGTTTTCCCATTCATGACATTTCCATGTATGCATAGAAAATTTAGCTAATGCATTGCTCAGCCTTCTCTTAGAAAAATTCCTTTGAAATCCTTTTTCTTTACTGATCCCATTTGAACATATGAAAAAGGACTGTACAACACTGTTCAAAACTGACAAACATTAGGTGTCAGTGTCTTTATTCTGCTCACTGTGATACTGCAGAGAAATTATTTTTCACCACTGCTCAGCAAAATCATCGAATATGCTTAATGCTTAATCATCACTTGTATTATTTCATTTTATTTTTCCCAGTTTCCTTGCATTACTGGCTTTTAAGAGCTTGTTTATGACTAAAGATATTAACCATTTTCCATGCATTGCAAATGAAATAAACATTTTTCTTGTTATTGTTTTACTCTGGTGTGTTACTCTTTGGTTGTATCATACTTGTGTATTAAATATAATCATGTTCTGTTTAACCAAAAAGAAAATATGATAAGGGGATGTTAAAATGTCATTCGAGAGATAAGACATAACCTCAGAAGATTCTTACAAATTAATGTCATCTATTTCCTGAATATAATGAAAACAATTAAAATAAGGATCTATGGATTAAATGTAACAATAATATCATCTGTTTCAATGGTCTCCAATACATTTAAAACTTTGTATGTGGCTTGCATTATGACTATTGGGACAGCACTTCTATAGGTTATTGGCAAAAGGCTTTAATAAAGTGAAAAATGCTAGAAATTTTAAATAAGAAAGTAATAGGAATTTTAAATAAGAAAATAATAGGAAAAATAAAAGGAGGGGAACGATATGGTCACCTGAGTACGTGTATGTACATTTTAGGAAAAAGTGTGAGAGTTATTAAAGGTACAGGCGTATAGAACATCTTCCTGTTACATGCCCATTAAGAACATTTAGACTGAATACATCTCATGAATGAAGTAAGTAGTTATCAAGTACCAAGCATTGTGCTTGACACTAGTTTTCAAAAGCTTTATCCTCTTCTTACATCTCATTGGCCGGAACTGCTAATCCCCAGAGGATAATAGTATCACCATAAATCTGGGGGAAGAATCTACCTTTCAAGGAATCTCTACCTGTTACCTGAACAAAGTCTTGTTATTTTTAAGACCATGTTTTTATTTTTTTAAATCAGGATTTTTTTAAAAGCGGAGAATGAAGGTAACATGGCTGTATACCACAATGTGTGCCACAGTGGCCAGGATTTAAAATGAGCAGGTTCACAGCAATGGATCCCTTAAATTAATAACTAAAAATATCATTCAGACAAAACCAATGCCTGGGCTCATTCACATTTGATCATCATCTTCCCAAAACTTCAACCACAGACATAGAGTCCCGTGTCAGCAAAACTGAACTTTAACAACATATTTCATTTAGGTTTGGATTAGGAAATAAAAATGGTTTCAAATTAAGATACACTGAAGCATTTGGTCTGGAACTGGGTAAACCTTAGCAATGACTTATTTATTGGAAGGTGGAAGGCAGGTGGGGAGGCTCAAAGCTTTTATAGAAGATAGATTTTCTTGGGTACAATATACTTACGATTACATTTGTAATAACCTACCACAATGTCATAGCTTTCTCTGGTGATGAACTCTTTTGTAGCCACATCCATCATGGACTGATGTATAAATTTATATCTTTAAACACTTGTTCACAGGTGTAGTAACCCATCTTTTTAAGGCTTCTAAGGAGGTATTTTAGAATATAGAATAGAGGATTCCACGGACTTGGTTCAATAAGCTTTCTTACACAAGGATGGAGCACATTTAGTAATAGGTAGATGTAGACATTATTCATACTCACCTTGCACATTTAATACCATTAATTTGTCAGAACTAATAATATTAATTCATCCAAAAATGAGATTAAACCGGGCACCCCTTGCAGCCATAATCCATGACTGATGCTCTGTGACATGGATGGCACAGCCCCTCCAGCAGAGCGAGCGGCGCACATGTGGCAGGCTGCAATGAGAAACCAGCTAGTATCTCCTGTCTTCAGTTAAAGCACCTTTAAAAAAATGTGCTTGTCTCTCTGCGCTCCTTGAATATTATATTTTAGCAGCCAAACTGACTATTTATACTTAAAGCCAACAGGGCAAAGTCACACAATTATTTTTCTAAACGGCATTTAATGAAAATCAGCAGGTAAGAAGAGTCCAACCAGGCTCACAAAATGATGGTCGCTGCAGTTGACTTGCTTTCTGACCATGTAAATCGGGCGTCATTAAATGCAGCCGACCAGAAATGGTGCAACATGGTGTCACTCTGAATTATGAAGGACACCCACTTGTTTCTTATTTCCCTCTCTTCTTTGCAATATATTAACACACCATACCTACTTTTCTCTACTTTTATTCGCTTACTGAATGCCTACTATGAGTGAGGAAATGGACTGGAGCTGGGAATATGAAGATTAATAGGAAATGGAGATCTTTCCCACGGAGAGCTTTGCCTGTTGAGAGCCATTGTGTTGCATAGAAAAGAGCAAACAGCCGTACCACAGTCTGGCAGCTCCAGCGTCTAGTTCTAGCTGGAGTTAGAATAACTAGCTGTGTGACCTTGGCCAAATTACTTAGCTCTCTGAGCTTCCATTTCCTCTTCTGTAAAACTAGAGGCCCGTTGCACAAAATTCATGCACTCGGCGGGTGGGTGTCCTCAGCCCAGCCTGTGCCCTCTTGCAGTATGGGAACCCTTGGGGATGTCTGACTGATGGCTTAGGCCCACTCCCTGCTGAGAGCGGGCCTAAGCCGTCAGTTGGACATCCTTAGTGCTGCTGTGGAGGCAGGAGAGGCTCCCACCACCGCTGCTATACTCACCAGCTGTGAGCCCGGCTACTGGCTGAGCAGCGCTCCCCCTGTGGGAGTGCACTGACCACCATGGGGAAGCTCCTGCTTTGTTCCTCTGTTTGGTCAATTTGCATATTAGCCTTTTATTATATAGGACTAGAGGCCCGGTGCACAAAAATTTGTGCACTCGCGGGGAAGGGGGGGGTCCCTCAGCCTGGCCTGTGCCCTCTCACAGTCTGGGACCCCTCGGGAGATAACGCCCTGCTGGCTTAGGCCTGCTCCCGGGTGGCAGAGGGCAGGCCCAATCCCTAGGTGCAGCCCATGGTCGGGCTCAGAGCAGGGCCGATTGGGGTGTTGGGGCACCGCCCCCTGTCATGCACAGAGCAGGGCAGATTAGGAGGTTGTGATGCCACCCTCAGTCACACTCAGGGCAGGGCCGATGGGGAGGTTATGGCTCTACCCCATCACACACAGAGCAGGGCCCATGGGGGGGGGGAGGGGCTGTGGGTTGGGGCGCCGCACCCTGTCACACACAGAGCCGCAGGGCGATCAGAGGTTGGGGAGCTCCCCTGTATTAGGCACAGAGCAGGGCTGATCAGGAGGTTGGGGCGCCTTCCCCTGTCACAAACAGAGCAGGGCGGATAGGGAGGTTGTGGCCCCGCCCCCCGTCACACACAGAGCCGCAGGGCGATCAGGGGGTTTGGGCGCTGCCCCCTGTCACGCTGATCCCAGTGCCAGGAGGCCTCTCGGCTACGCTGATCCCGGTGCTGGGAGGCATATTACCCTTTTACTATATAGGGTAGAGGCCTGGTGCATGGGTGGGGCTGGCTGGTTTGCCCTGAAGGGTGTCCTGGATCAGGGTTGGGGTCCCCACTGGGGTGCCTGGCCAGCCTGGGTGAGGGGATGATGGCTGTTTGCAGCTGGTCACACACCCTTCAGGGTGGGGGTCCCCACTGGGGTGCTTGGCCAGCCTGGTTGAGGGGATGATGGCTGTTTGCGGAGGGTCACACACCCTTCAGGGTGGGGGTCCCCACTGGGGTGCCTGGCCAGCCTGGGTGAGGGGCTGAGGGCTGTTTCCAGCTGGTCACACACCCTTCAGGGTGGGGGTCCCCACTGGGGTGCCTGGCCAGCCTGGGTGAGGGGCTGAGGGCTGTTTCCAGCTGGTCACACACCCTTCAGGGTGGGGGTCCCCACTGGGGGTGCCTGGCCAGTCTGGGTGAGGGGCTGAGGGCTGTTTTCAGGCTGGCGGGTGACGGAAGCTCCAAACCGCTCCTTTTTTTCTTTTTTTTTTCTTTTTTATTCTGGGCCAGCTTTAGCTCTGAGGCTCCAGCTCTTAGGCCTCCGCTGCTGAAAGTAGGTATCTGGTTTGTTTCGGTTCGAAACAATGTATAACTCCAGCTCTGACTCCAGCTCTGAGATCCCAGCTCCCTGAAAGCTGGTTTCTGGGTTTATTTTTTAGCTTCTATATTTGTTAAAATGTTTAAAACTGCAGGCTCAGAGGCCTGCAAGGCAGGCGGGGAACGTTGGTTTCCTCCGTCACTGAAGCAAGCAAGCCTCATGTTAGTTTCAAGCTGCCTGGCTGCCGGCCGCCATCTTGGCTGACAGTTAATTTGCATATCGCCCTGATTAGCCAATGGGAAGGGTAGCGGTCGTACGCTAATTACCATGTTTCTCTTTTATTAGATAGGATGGAGATAACTACCTACATGCTGATCACATTGTCATGAGAATAAACTGGAAAAAACACATAGGTAAGACAATTCGTACAATGCCTGGCACATGGTTATTTTAAAAAGGATAGCTAACATTGCTTTTATATAAGGTTCCCAGCAAAGCATGCGTGGGGTAGACACTCCATAAATATTCACTCCCCTCTTCCTTGTTATTTAAATTGATAATTTTCTGGGCAATGGCCTTAGGCTGTGCTGAAGTGGGAGCAATTTATTTTGGGTGCTATCCCCCTCTTCTTCTGGGAGAGGTCCTCTCCCCATGCTTCTGTATGTTCTGTTGGAAAAAGTTCTGAAATTTCTCCTGGCTGAAACATGTGAGTAAAAAACTGATGAGGAAATTAAATTCTAATGGTAATTTAGTCACCAGCGTATAGATAGGGAAGACTTCCGATTTTTTTCTTTCTTTTCATAAATGGATTAAAAAAGTATGTTCACCTAGAAAAATGGACTCCAGCCAAAAATACAAGTTTCAATGAGCTTAGATTTCCTGTAAGGTAGTAGCAACACACTGTCCACATACATGCGCATGTTTCTGACCCAAGCTAAGGGGCTGGGAAAAGCAACCCAAGTGAATTTGGGAAGCCAGCGCAGTGATGAAATCTAAGATTTCTCAGAAATAGTTTTAAGTGAGGGTAATTCTAGCTGGATGGTGCTTTTCTGTGGGTTTCTAAGCATGAGTCCAAACTTCACAAAGCACCGTCAAAGACTGGGCTGCCCAGTGTCCCAAGTATGGCAGCAGGTCCAAAAGGCTGGATACACAGGCCATGTAAATAACGGTAAAAGCAAATCAAGGCCCAGGTGCTGAGACTTGCCCGCACGTCCCACAGCTGAAGAGTAAGTAGTTGAACTTGAAATAGTTTTCCACTTCTTGGCAGATATCCATTCAAATACATCTCGAACCCCAGCTGCCTTTTGTTCAAAGAACTTCGTGTTCTGGGCACTTGCTTGGCCCTCTGCTATGTCAGAGGAGGTGCTGTCCTGATGCACAAGGTGGGTGTGTTTGGGACCAGAGCGCCCAAAGTTCTTGACCCGCATGACTTTGGGAAGAATGGTTTTGTTGAAATGATCCTCCCGGGTAGGTGCGCTGAGGTCTCCTCAGCCATGAAGAAGGCACCCCGGGGATCATACTTGTGTAAGAACTTATATTTGCCCTTAGCAGCTTTGTGGTAATAACTGCCATTTGCCCGAAGCTCAGCTGGCCTCTCTTCCTCAGTCAGGTTTCACATGCATTCAGTTTCTGCTTTCTCCTTCTCAAGCGCTTCTCAACTCCTCTGTCGCTCTTGATTCTCTTCAGCTCCCAAAGTTTCCATGCCTCATATTTCTTCTCATTTCATCATCAGTATTCAGTGCATCCAGGGATCTCTTGTTCTCCCCCAGCTCTTCCCTGGTCTCCTCTTCTACAATCTTGAGTGTGTACTTGCGCCTCTCCTCAGCCATGTGTTTTGCCTCCTGCTCCAACTCCTTCTGTTTCATTGCTTCAGCCTCATGTTCTTGAACTATTACTCATTCCTTCTTTTGAACGAAGGCTGGTTTAAGGCGAGGCTCCATCTCATCTTCATCTCCTCATCCTCAGACTCTGATTCCTTCCCAGAGTGTCCCCTCATCTTCCACTTTCATGACTTCCATCTCTTCCTATGTTCTCTCCTGTGCTCTCTGACCATCATGCCAGAGCGCCCCTCTATTTCCTCCTCAATTTTTCCCTCTTCTTCACTACTATCTTCTTGTTTCATGCACCAAGCATCTCCTGCTTCTGAGTCACTTCCTCCTACCACTTCAGGTTCCACTAGTTTCCCATGTGGAGCCAATCTCTCTCCCACATCTTCACAGATACAGTTCTGCAAACGCCATAGGTGAGGGTCACCTTTCTCATAATTCCTCATGGATGATGGTGAATGCAGCACACTTGGCTGCTGATCAGTTGAACATTAAAATAGTCTCTGCTTAGGGAAATTTTTTTAAAAAGGGCAGGATGCTAAGCCTTGCTACATTGCTAAGTGATGCTAAGTGATGTTTTTAGAAGATTTGGAGACCATCTACATGAAAAGATTTCCCGACAGCTAGATATAGAAAACAATTCCAAAAGTATTCTTGTCTGTTCTTCTAAGTCTTTTCTAATATGTTTTTAGCCCCAAACACCTGCCTCAAATTCTTTGCATTTAAAGTAGCAAATTATTGGGGCTAAGTTCTGATTTTGCTGAAATAATGTTTTTCCCTAGGGGACATGGGATGCTAGTAGATGAAATGAGGAATATTTTTGTAGTTGGAAAACAAATCATTTTTGTGAGCCTGTGTATACACACACGTGTAGACATAATAGCTGTGGAGGAAAGACTTTTTTAGACAGCCGTTGATGAGCCAGACCTCTGGCAGAGTGCTGGAAGGAATGGGTGAAGCCATCATAAATATGACTTTTCTTCTAGGATAGTGACAAGTCCATCATAGGGAAACCCTATGGTTTAGCCAGAGTTTTTATGAGAGAGTCTCACTTTAATCTGTCCCTTGGTAGATCAAGTGTTTGTCTTGATCTGTCATGTGTGAAATATGAGCTACTGGTGATCATTGGTAAGACTTTCACTTAAACATGGTCTGAACCCATTTTGGCTCAACACTTATGAGGGATTCAAAATTTGGCCATTCCCTCTCCTCTGGTCTCTTCTTTGTAATACATTTCCAGGGGTGTAGCTCACATTTTCATGACAAGCCACTTCTATATTGAGACCAGAGTGCTCACAGGGCCAGGCAGTTTCTTAAATTAGGAATCTTCTTGGGAATTGCTAATGATTAACAAACACACACACTAGATCCACTTTATCTGAAACCATTGCACTTGGTTACACATATCTGATCAAATGGGTGTAGTTATAACTACAAATAAAATAAGCAAAAAGAAAGTTTTACTTTTTAAGTTTTATATAAATAGCATACCTTTAATTCAACTCTCTGGGCTGCTTGGCTATTAACTAGGAATATCACTGTCATTATAAGAGTATAATTATTGTATTAATTTATGCCCACTGGTCAACTATATTTTCTATATTTGCTTCCAATTTCATCCAAAATATGATTTTATTTTGAAATATGGCTACATTGTCTTCACATGGGGCAAGGAAATGGCATTTTACTCATTTTATGATAAGCTAATAAAATTTTATTCCAGTTTTTTGGGGGTTTTTTGTTTGTTTTTTATTTGTTTGTTTGTTTTGTTTGGCCTTACCCCCTCCCCTCTCCTCCCTTAAAGCTCTTACATTTGGGAACTTTGACTAAAATGCATATTTTAAAAGATACTACAGTGATTGAGACATTCTTTCCAGGGCTTTCTTTCAAATTTTAATTTGAAAATTACAACAGACAAAGCTAACAAAGAGCAGTTCATCAGTGCTTTGCCTCATCTCCTGGCCTCTCAGTTCCAAATTTTCAGTCCAACAAATAGCAGTCTGGGGTGTTACTTTATTATGGCATCTATCTGGCTGAAGGGTTCTGGAGGCTCTCTCTCCAGTCAGAACCACAGCATCTCAACACACCCGCATCCGTCATCCTAGGGTGGACTCAAATGCAACTAGACTGTGTGAAATGTTTTCATTTCTTATTGACTGGTTGTGTACTTCCCTTGTGTTAATCCCTTGTTAATGGACACTTTCTTTGAGCAGCTGAGATCGGAGTTGTGTTGTCTTTGTGATTCTAGCAGATTTTATTACTTGGATATCTTTGTTTTCATTATTTTGAGATTTGGGGATTTTGTCTGTTTCATTGATATCGATTCTCTCAGTGAGAGATGGCCGGGCCTCCCTCTGTTTCTGTTTGTGTTTGATCTACAAGCAGTGGGAGGGAATCCTCAGGCTGCAAATGTTTTGGTTCTGTGCTTCAACTGGGAAAGGCACGGTAAGAGCCATCAGCAGCTTTCTCAACTGAAAACAGATGAATGTGGCTTTCAACCTGGGTGAGGGACTAGCATTTTGTCATTTAAACGGCCTCAGGTGGTGTTCTGGGGCACTCATTTTGGAGGGCAATGTGGAATTTTGAAGAGTCTTGGCAACCACTTTATGAGAAATCCACAGAAAAATAACAGTCCCTTCCTTTAGTCGTTAGCTCTGCCTATCTGTAGCTGTGTGACTTTGGGCAATTCATTTAACCTCTCCAGGGCTCACTTTCATTACCTTTAACATGATGATACTAGACCTGCTGATATTTAAGTTCTCTCTCCCATTGATTAATATGTGGAAAAGAAGGAACATTTCTTATGCTCAGGTGCCTAAATATTTCATGTCAATGACCTATAGTTATTTCACTTAGCAACAACCCTGTGGTTAATTAGCCCATTTGCCAATGAGATAACTGAGTTAGAATATAGGTATATGTTCTGTAATCTGTGCTAGAGATATAGTTTGCTATATAGCTGCTTAGTACTGTATGGGGAAAGGGACCTTCTCTCCATTAGGGTTATAAACTCCCAGAGAGGAGAGACACCACTTTGGCAGCACCCCAAGCAAATTGGGTCATGACATTGAACATGAACAACGCTGTGGGGTTGCACCAGGCACCAGGCCTACTTCAGATGGCAGTTAGGAGAACTTTGGCTCTTCACTGGGGATTCTAGCTGTTTACTGCCTTGTCATCTGACTAATTGCCAGAAAGATGCTCCTTTCTGCTCATGATCCCTTGTCACTTATATATCCTTTCACTTATGTATCTCTTGAGAAAGGTTAAGCATTGACTTAATATGCATTTTTAAAAAATATTTTTTAAGTATCAGCATTAGTAAGGAATTTTAAAAATAGAAAACATGTTGGGGGAAAATTTAATAGACGCACAATTTAAAAAATCTAACCTAAATTGGCTACAGGTTTTACAATCGTAATAAAAACGCTGTCTGAGAATGCATGCCTCTGAGCTTCCCCTTCATTATCACTGGCAGTATGGGCTGGACGTCTGTCTGTCTGTCTGTCTTTGCAGGGGGTCTGGGCCAGGAGAAGTAGGGGAGCAGATGGGCAGGTCCAGACCGAGACAAGACGACTTAACTTGGATCCCTTTCAAACTGATATTCTTTACATTTAGGTTCAATATGTAGAAAAGGCTGAAGGCTTACGGTGGGAAGTTGGAGAACACCAAGTGCTGGTGTCAACAATTCAGCCTTGGCTGCACAATCTCTAACTCCCGCCCAGCAAAACAAAACTGTGGTTGACCAAGCTCATTCTTCTTAGTTTGGAAACCCTCAAATGCCCTTCCTAGCATGCCCTTTGGGGTTTTGATCATTTTAAACTTGAAGCGATCTATCAAAGAATTCTTTCCAGCCTGAAAAGTGTTCTTGTAAGTGTAGTTTCTCCATCGCCTTCCAGTTCTGGAGATGCTACAACAGGGTTTTGAGTAGCTGTTTTGCTGAGCCACCCTTGAATCCCGCTCTGGGCCCTGATGATATGGTTTGATGCCCTCCTGCCGTAACTCCCTTCCACGGACTGACTTGTTGGGATGCTTGAAGATTACCATTAGAACTTCTCAGTGGGTGGCATCTCTAGATCAGTCATTCTCAACTCTGACGGCACATCAGAATTCCCACAGAGCTTTAAAAAAAAATCCCCAATGCCCAGGCTGCACCCAGGCCGATACCTCAGAATCTCTTGACATGGAAGCAGGCAGGAGGACTCTTAAAAACTCCCCAGAGGATTCCCGTGTGCGGCCAAGGCTGAACCCCATGGCTTGGGAAGGACTGTGCTTACATGGCTCTTACCTGGAGTTTGCACTATATTCATCTGGATCTATTTACCTGGCATTTTCGATACATTTATCTGTTATTACCTATTGAAAATGTTGGCTGCTTCATCAGCTGGTCTGCGGAGGTCTGAAGGAAAAACGTTTCTATTTTTAAAAAGAGGAGTGGAGAGGAGCATGCGAAACCAGAGTGTAGCAAACCACAACAAACCGTGAGCTTGTGGTGATGCCAGCTCTGTACTCACCGGGGCTACAAGGGTAGCTAGCCTACATGTGTGGCTAACCCTTCCTGGAGAAGCAATTAGGAAAGGTTTCCTTGTGGAAAACGAGGACAAGAAAAAGCTGGGGGAAGGGGCAGAGGAGGGCTCTGAGTCAAGGATTCTCCCGAGAGGCTATATTGGGGAGCAGAAGATTCAGAATGGCCCTCGTCATTGTACCCCTCCCCTCCCCCATCCCAGGATGTCAGCGCTCCTTTGGATGGAAGTAGCTGCCCATTGTCACACCCAGTGGCTTTCCATTGCTCTGCTCTATCTGCACCCCATTCCCCTCCTAGACATCTACTTACTCAAAAAAATTTAGTAAGTGATATGCCAGGCTCTTTTCTAGGCCTTCGGCAATGGTTTCTTCTACTATAATACACATCAGAGTTACCTGGGGAATGTGTTTTAAAAGTCTGCTTCTGCCCTGCCCTATCTGATTAAAAATGAAGATTTCCAGCACTCACCCCAGAACTTTGATTCAGCAGAGCTGGGTGTGCAAAGAGAGCTGCATTTTTAAAATGTTCCCCCTGTGATTCTGATGAAGTCTGAGAACCTCAATTTGATATGCTATCCCAGAGGATATAGAGAGAGAAAGCTCATGCAGTCCCTGACCTTGAGGAGAAAAACAATTGGTACACCAAAGAGTTATGAGAGCCAGAGTGCAGGACCACAACATAGGGCACCCAGCCGGGAGCAGCAGGGGCCGGTCCCGCCTACTCTCCACTCATCCAGAGAACTCTGTCCTCTTCATTAGAAAGAGCCCTTTCACTAGAAAGGGCTAGTCACAGCCTTGCCAGAGGGTTAACCCAAGACCAGGGTAAGATCCACAGAACATGACTTGCTATCCCCCAACTGGGCACTTTGGTGCTTGGTTTCTTCTGCCTCATCTGCTCTTATCTATCTGGAGAATCCCATCAAGTCTTCAACATTCAATTAAGTGACCCCTTCTGGATAAAATCTTTCCTGATCCTTCCAAAGCCTGGTTGATGCATCCTGTGGCTCTCATGGCTTACGTTTTGTGCCATGTCTACATGTTTGCTGCTCACTGTGTGTCACATGGTCTCCAGAGCAAGTAGTGCCTACCAATCTCAGTATTACTAACACCTCACTGGGCACGTAGCAGGTACTCAATAAACATTTGTTGAGTGAAGTCCTGAGGATAGAACAGGTGACCACTGGGCCCCTTACCGCAGATAGGAGCACCCTGAGCAGTGGGAGTGAGATGGGAAGACACTCCCCTCCCTATACTCCAAGAATGAGGAACCGCCCAGCTGGCGTGGCTCAGTGGTTGAGTGTGGACCTAGGAACCAGAAGGTCATGGTTCAATTCCCAGTTAGGAAATATGCTCAGGTTGTGGGCTCAATCCCTGGTGTGGGGCGTGCAGGAGGCAGCCAATCAATGATCCTTTCTCATCATTGATGTTTCTATCTCTCTCTCCCTCTCCTTTCCTCTTTGAAGTCAATTAACAAAAATTTCTTTTAAAGAATAAGGAACCATGGGATGCGAGCATCCCTCTGTGAAGACCAAGGCATCCAGCATGCTGACAGATGCATTTCCTGCAGAGCTCACAGTCCCAAAGACAGCGCTACCCAACAAGCCAAGAATGCATGTGTAGCAAATAGAAATAGCTGATACACAGTGTCTTGTGTGCTGGCCCTCACTCTAAGCCAGCCGTGGGCAAACTAGGGCCCGTTTGAAATGAATAAAACTAAAAAAAAAAAAAAAAAAAGACTGTACCCTTTTATGTAATGATGTTTACTTTGAATTTATATTAGTTCACACAAACACTCCATCCATGTTTTTGTTCCGGCCCTCCAGTTTAAGAACCCATTGTGGCTCTCGAGTCAAAAAGTTTGCCCACTCCTGCTCTAAGCACTCACATGAGTGACTCACCTATTGTCCCTATTTCACAGATGAGGAAACCAGGGCAGAGCATTTAGTTGATGTACCCAAAGATGTTTCTCTCAGAGTGACAGGATTGCAACTCAAACATGGGCAGCCTGGCTCCAGAGTCTGGTTTAACCACTGTGCTTAGTGGTCTCTGTAAATATTGGAAAGAGTTCATTTTTTTTGGCAGAAGTGGGGGAGAAGCTTATCATTTGTGCAAAACCCAATGTTTTCATTGTATTAACTTTTCGTATCACTAAAAATTGTTTAAACCTCTTTGCCAATCCATTTGCGGTAATGATTCATCATCTTCAGGTATTTAATACCACCTCCAAATCTATATTAATTCTCTAATATAGAATTCAACATTTTTGTTTACCTCTTCAGTTGCTACATGGGGAAGCAAATTGACTGTGTAGAATCCTTTCCAGTACTTTGTATGATTTTATAGAATAAATTATTTGTTATTTAAGCTTAGTTTTCAATGCTCTCCACTGAGTTTGCCTTTTTTTACTCCTTTTCATTGCTTCAAGGTACTCATTGGAAAGGATTTAAAATTATTGCTTAGAATGCTCTCTCCCTCAACCAAGAGTTTTAAAGAACATTATGTATCCAATAGCCTGTTAACTCACTTTTTCCATTTAACTATCAGAAGTTACTCATGCTTAATATTTGAAGCAGTAAAGAAAAAAGCTTGTATATTGATGATTTCAGGAATCAATGCAAGTGAGCTCAGGGGGAACTGGCAGGAGCACAACACAGAAGAAAAAAAGCTTAGGAAAGTCAGAGAGGAGGTGCTGTCCTGAAGCCCCCTTGGCTGGCACTGGGGTAGGGACCTGGGCATTGGAGGATGCCTGAGGCCAGAGCCTGCAGTCCTGTTGCCCAAAGTGTGGGGCATTCTATATCAGCAAGCAAAATTCCAGAGACTTAGAGCTTTTGCATTTGTCAGCAATTATTCACTAACTCTGAATCCCTTTTGTGATGAAGGAAGGAAGGAAGGAAGGAAGGAAGGAAGGAAGGAAGGAAGGAAGGAAGGAAGGAAGGAAGGAAAACACCCTACAAAATACACTCCAAAAATGGCAGAAAGAAATGGTAAGCCTACTAAATCCTACGTATTATCTATTATTGTGACTTTAGTTCTAAATTTTTTTCAAAAAATACTGAGAAATTTGCATTCTTTTCTGTTTTTGTGTTGAATGATGAGTTGATTCTTGGTCTAGAAATTTTCTGGAGATGGAGTAGAAGGATATGGGATGGTTTGGGACTCCCCTAGGAAGCAGAATAGATAAACTTGCCAGAGGGTTATAAACTTACCTCTTGGAAAAAAGACAGAACATTTCACATCTGGTGTGGGGGTGATAGTGGTAAGAGCAGCATTTAGCACTCTCTAAACAAAATTCTAGCAAAGAAACTGCTGGATTGTATAGTAATGGTATGTTTAATTTGTGAAAACTCTTCCAAAGTGGCTTTATTATTTTGCATTTCCCCCAGCAATAAGGAAGAGTTCTTGATTCTCCACATCCTTGCTAGCATTTGGCGTCCGTGTTCTGGATTTGGGCCATGCTAATAGCTGTGTAGTGGCATCTCATTGTATTAGTTTACAGTTCCCTGATGACATATGATGTGGAGCATCTTTTCATATGCTTATACCATCAGTATATCTTCTTTGATGACATGCCTGTTAAGGTTTTTGCCTATTTTTAAATCAGGTTTTTTTCTTATTAAGTTTTAAGAGTTCTTTGCATATTTTGGATAGCAGTCCTTTATCAGATTGGTCTTTTGCAAATATTTCCTCCCACGTTGTGATGGCTTATCTTCCCATTCTCTTGGTATTGTCTTTCACAGAGCAGAGGCCTTTAACTTTAATAAAGTCCAGCTTATTTCTTTCATAAATCATGGTATTGTATCTAAAAAGGCATGACCATACCCAAAGTCATATAGGTTTTCTCTTATGCTATCTTCTATAGTTCTCTATTTTCTGTTTAGATCTGTGATCCATTTTGAGTTGATTTTTTGATTGGGTGTAAGAACTGTCTAGATTAATTTTTTTCATGGGAGGAGGTATACTACTCTTTGACTCTTCCTTCTGCTTGGAAGGTGCACATCATGGCTAGGACTTGAGTAGCCATTCTGGAACATGAGATGGCATACAAAGGATGGCAAAGTGTCCATCTAGACTAGAGAATGCCTCTTCCTAGACCATGGAGCTGCTATGCCAGCACTCAGTTGCCTTCCTTTGACTTCTTTTAGGTGAAAAAGAAAGAAAGACACTTCTATCTTATTTAAGCCTCTGTTTGATTTTTGTTTATTTGGTTTTTGTTGTTGTTGTTATCCTATTTACATGTAGCCAAAGCTAATTTTAATATATGCATCTGCCTTTTACAGCTTATTATGGGCATTATCAATTAAGTTACACAAATCTTTCTAGATGGGGAAAGCTGAGACAGATTTTCTCAGAGACTTAGAACTTATACCTCAGTGTATCAACAAGTTTCTATCTAATAGGCCCTCTTTTGCCCCTAAATCAACAAAACATAACTGATTTTGATGGCTAAAGAAAAAATGCATAAACATGAAGAAAAGCCTAATTCCGCAACCCTTGTGGCGGGGGTTCAGGATCTGAAGGAGGGGCCGACACACAAATGAAAATGCTATACAAGAGATGAATTTAGCAGGCATCAGGGGCCAGGTGAAGCCTTTCTTGAAGAGACACACGACTTCTGGCCTGGTCTGCTATTTATTTACTTGAATACACATTTGCCCTTTAGCAATGCATACAGGCATATCAGAGTAAAGTTTGGTAAACAGTAAAAGGATTATCAGGTTAGGGAATTGCCTTGAGCCACCACTATCTCAACAGACGAGGTGCTTAGCGTCAGCCTTGCTAACGCCCAAGGTCCAACAGCTTTCCGCCTTCCTCGGTGCACTCTCACGACAGTACTAGCAGGCAGTGGCTTCCCGCAGCCTAAATAAAATGTTTCTGAAGAGGGGAATGATTTGTCAGTTTAAAATTCCCCTTCCTCCTATCAGCAGATCTCCAGAAGAGGAACCCGTTCTGAAATCCTGATGCTTAATCATCAACATGGCAAACATCAAACTGGCCTCTTGGTCTTAGCAATAGCTGCTGCTAGCATTAATCCTAACATCTCAATACTTTTGCATCAATGCAACCCACCTGCCCTTTTTTCTTGCACTAAGTGAATTGAAGCCCTCAACTGGTGCACATCACACTTTCAGATGTGTGAAATGCTGACACAGCATAAATAACCACTCCTTTCTCTCCTGAAACCATGCCCATGATTCATCATATACATTAGGGCTGTCAGGAACACACCAGCTCAGTATCCTATACAATAAAAGGCTAATATGCAAATCGACTGAACGGCAGACATGCACTGACCATCAGGGGGCAGATGTTCAATGCAGGAGCTGCCCCTTGGTGGTCAGTGCACTCTCACAGGGGGAGTGCCATTCAGCCAGAAGCCAGGCTCATGGCTGGCGAGCTCAGTGGCGGTGGTGGGAGCCTCTCCTGCCTCTGTGGCAGCACTAAGGATGTCCGACTGATGGCTTAGGTGGGGAGCAGGCCTAAGCTGGCAGTCGGACATCTCCCGAGGGCTCCTGGACTGTGAGAGGGCTGAGAGACCCTCCCCAAGTGCACAAATTTTGTGTACCGGGTCTCTAGTTAGGAAAGTAATCCAACACCATCTCCTAGACCAGTGATGGCGAACCTTATGAGCTCGGCGTGTCAGCATTTTGAAAAACCCTAACTTAACTCTGGTGCCGTGTCACATGCAGAATTTTTTTGATATTGGCAACCATAGTAAAACAAAGACTTATATTGTTGATATTTATTTTATATATTTAAATGCCATTTAACAAAGAAAAATCAACCAAAAAAATGAGTTCACGTGTCACCTCTGACACGCGTGTCATAGGTCTGCCATCACTGTCCTAGACACAAGATGTCATTCCACAATGCATTTTTTAAAAAGCCCTTTATACTTTCTTCAAGCAGGTGGATGATTGAAGTGTAAGTTGGCTAGCCCCTAAGAATGGGCTTTTCAACAGAAATCCAACACAATTGGCAATGTTGTTGGCATTTCTTTAGAAAGACGATTAGCGAAGAGGATCCTATTCTCCAGGGGGAGAGTCCTGGGGGAGATCAGCAGGACCGGTGGGACTTAGTTGATTCCTCCACAAGGCAAGGGGCATCTCGTTGTGACCATGAGGAGCTGGTGCTAGGGTTGAAACAAGAAGGGTGCACTGGATGACTCATGCCATTTTGTGGGAATAAAAGCAGACTGGAGCTTAGATCTGGCAAAGAGTTAAAAAATAATAACCAGCAGTTAGAATGTTTGGTTTTTCATTTGTGTTTATTTTTTTTCTAGATCAGTCATGGTGAATATGTGGCACCTTTTTCATTGTTTCCCTTTCACACCCTTGGAAAAAAATGTATTCTTTGCATGCGTGCTAAGTCTGGATGTAACTTCAGGGTACCTCTCAACACAGCACTAGGCAGCTACTACCAGTCCACTGGCTTTGGATGATTACCGGGTCCCTGCTTTGGATGCTTGAAATTCGGCGAATGTCATTTTAGCCAATGAGATTGATGTTGTGTCTGAGTCCGCTGGAGTTTCTGGTCAGCTAGGCTTAGAAGATGTCCAGAGTGCCTCATCCATGGTTCCCAGTGTCAGTTTTTATCAAGTGAAGTAAAAATGTAAAAGCAACTGTCAAGCAACCTCAGTTCAGAATGCTTTTTTATTTTTAGAATTTTCCCCCTGACTTTGTCCACACCGAGTACATCTGCAATATTTTTTTTAGGGCTCAGTTTCATCAAGTTTTACTAAGGCATTCAACTGGGTTTTCATAGAAACAGCTCTTTGTGAGCTCACATTTCATTGACTTACATAATATTTAATTAAATTGCATAATTAAAATAGCCTGGTGTAAACAGGTTTGGGAACAATCCTAACCAAACCTCAGGAGGCATACAACTCACCAGTGGGAGCTCAGATTTCCCTATAGATAACACTGGAGCATGTTTTCTCTAAAAAAATAAATAAATAAAAGGAAACCCATTAGCTCTGAATGTCGTCATTACATTTTTTCTTTTTTGCAGGAGTAAGGGAGCAAATAATTTTTTAATGGAGTGAGGTGTTTTTAAACAAACACATTGGAGGATGATACCATGCTTCAGCTTTGGACACAAGTCTGCAGAACACCTTTGCAACTGGTTCTATGATTGCAGAACCTTTTATCTCACCTCTGTTGTTTACTACCATTTACTATGACCCCCACACAATGGTCCAAATAAAGAAATGCAGTGTTTCTTCAAGATGACCTTTGTGGTTGAGTTCACTAGGTGTGCCTTCTTTCCAAACTCTGGTTTGTTTTCTTGACTATGGCCATCACCATGTCGCCCACAGCAGTTCAGGGAAGTCTTTTGGGCCATTCCTCCATCCACTTCACAGAAACATACAGAATTTTGGCTCCTGTGTTGTCAGTATAGTTGGTCATGATTCTTCCAGGAAAATACAAAAATTTGCACATCCTTGCCTCCATATCTTGAACATGGGAAAAGGCTACATTTCTTTTTTTAAAATGTGGTAATACATATTTATATGATATGTAATCAAATTTACCCTTTTAACTCCTTTGAGTCTAAGTATCATGTTGCACAACCAACACCACTATCTACCTTCAGAACTTTTTCATCACCCCTAACAGAAAGTCTGCATTCATTAAATGCTAACTTCCAATTCTCCCCTCCCCAAACTCCTGGCAACCACTATTCCACCCTCTGTCTCCATGCATTTGACTACTCTAGGCACCTCATAAATGGAATCATACAAGATGTGTCCTTTTGTACCTGGCTTCTTTCACTTAGCATAATGTCTGTGAGATTTACCCATGTTGTCTTACTGCTTTTTAAATGGCTTTCCCACTCAGACCACACCATCGTAGCCTAGAGTCTTCCATACACCCCCCTGAAGACCATTAAGGGTTGCCTTTCTTCCTTCAACCTCCTGAAAAGTGGTAATCACCTACCCCACCCCCCAAAGTGTGAGTGCCAGCTGTGGGCCTTTTATGGTGACCACCCTACAGTCCCCCAGACGTGGTTGCTGGGCTGCATTCGTCCTTTCCAAGGTTCTAGGATTTTCAACTGCCCATTAAATCTTCTGCAACAATCAATTTAAATGCACAAGTTTGGCTATTCAAATTACTTTTTCCAAAAGTACTTTAAAATGCATTAAGTTATTAATTGCCTGCTGGCACTTTAATCAAATGGGAAAATTGACATAGCCAGAGGCGTGTATTTTTGTGGAAAGAAAATTTATTTAAGAAGAAACAGCAGCTCTTACTGCTTAATTTAAACTGAGAAAACTGTGGAAAATCAACTGCTATGGAAAATTAATAAAACATTTCCAGCTGCAAACAGTGACTAATTGTACAAGGTGAAGACTGCCCGGAATTAATAACGCGCAGTCTTCTGTGTGGGGAACCCCCCACCACTTTAATTTACCGGGAGATTAAATGACTTCTAAGTTTGCCACATTAAAACAGAACATGAATAAAACGTTAGTGAACGCACATCTATTATTTACTGTCTGTGATATGGATATAATTATTTCCAAACAACTACAAAGTGACGTGACCAGTCATATTTAAATGACTCTTTTAGCAAGAGAATCTACTGAAACATTTTTCCCCCCTGAGGGAAAAAAATATCCTTCTTACTTGTAAAGTAATAAAACGATGCCTGGTGGACGTCCACAGATGCTACGTCCCTGCCCTGACAGACTGAAACATGCTCAGTGTTGGAGCATCGCCTTCCCTCTCTGCATCAGAGAGTGCTTGAGGGGAGCATGTGCAGCAGAAAATCTTAGCCACTCATTTCTGAGCTCTGATCTTAAATGGACGCTGATCCCGCAGCCCGGGGAAACCGATGCCAGTGCTTACAGGCTCCTCTGGTGCCCGGTGTGACGGTGTGACTGTGAGCACAGGGGCCGAATGGAAAAGATTCCTGTGTGGGAGGCAGAAGGGAAGGCCAGAGGATGTCCAGAGGAAATGGGATTCATTCACAAGGGACAGACACTAGCACAGCCCCGTTGCCATCATGGCCATATTCTCACGCTTGCTTAAGACATTGCATTCCCTTGTAGGCCTTAATTTTCGCAGCGATAAAATGAGGATTAAATAACACAAACAAGTTTTGTCCTTTTTCTATCTCTGTTGTCAGGATTGGATTATTTTCTTGCCCCAAAGAGCCACCAAGAGAGTCTGTCCATTTTCCTGGTGCGCTGACACTTTGAGATCTTGTGAAACAAGATACTGCAAGGGGACGCCATGCAATGACCAGGAGAGATTCAGGCAAGCCAGAGATGGAGGAAAGGGATTCAGAAAACCAAGAGTTCTATTTTTATAGAGTGCTGGATTTTTTATGTTTGTTTACTTGTTGTTTTCATTTTAGAGATTAAAAAATAACTCAGGAAACCAAGAGGAACGTGGCTATTTGATGTGTGTGTGTTGAGGGGATATATCAAAAATGGAGATTTGCTCAGTGGAGGGGCCCTGCCTCTTGGCCCTTATCCTTTAATGCTCTCACAGAGGGTACATTCAGCCTCTTGCTACTTGATATTGCCTGCAGGAAGGTCCGAGTATTGGCCTGGAGAGAATAAAGGCATGTTGTTTAGAAATGCAGAGGCTTAACCTGGAGCATAACTGGTTAGGGGTTTACCACAGAAGTTATCTGGACATATCATTTGATTTCCAGGTTTTAAATGTAATTCTAAACAAGATCGGGCTGCACAGTCCTCCGCTGTGTGACACAGAGAGACTTTATCTGCCGCCAAACGCCATTCAGGCTTACGGCTGTAGTAGTGGTGGATTGTATAAATTGGGGCATTCTTTGAGGCCTGAAAGCATTATGGCCTCTCGGAGGAGGAGAAATGAGGCCTGCTTCCTCCTCTTTGCTGCTCAGGCAAGACACTTTTTAGGTCTATTTGAGTTTATTTTGACCCTTTTTTGGAAACACTTAAGACTTACTTTAGCAGACCACGACTTGTGTGCAGGCCGGTGGGCAGCTGCAGATGCCATTGGATCTGAGGAGTCATGGGGAAGGTTCCTGGGAAGTCTGCCCTCCCTGCTGGCAGATAGGAGGCAAGGACTCCCAAGAGAGGCAATGAAATGATTTGTGCTTCTGCTAGTGACAGCTCTCAAGCAGGAATTGAAAGCATGAATCACTAGATCCTGAAGGGGAAGTGTGACTAGGGAAGGTGCCAGACAGGGAGAAGGGAGACATGGGACATAAAACCAAACTGCCTGGACCCAAATGGCTTCTGCCCTTTAGAAGTGGCACATGTCTTGTTCATGTAGTTCTGATGCATGGAAGGCACTTAATAAATATCAATGTAACATTGAAGGAACATAATGGTTGAGAATATTTCATTCCATTCAATGTAGGGATGCCCTCTCTTTGCAGAATATGTGCAGTTGCTATGATAGAATCATATCGTACATAGGGATTGGGCTCTTAAAGTCTATAGATTCCAACGTACTTGTTTCTGAATAAGACCAACTAGTCTCTTCATTAGTATTGGAACAGAAATTGATATATCTTTGGTTGAGCACCAGATGAAGTTGTTGGTTTGGTTTAGGGGCCAGGATGTACAAAAACACACATTTTAAACACCAGCCTCTCATACTTGGGGTGGGAATGTGCACACACTCTGAGAGGCTGATGGCAGTCAGCAAAGTGGACTCCTGGCTCCAGTCTCCTGGCCACACACGCTCCAGGGCTCATGCCTGCTCCCTCCTCGTGTCAATCCTATTAACCTTACCCATACCTCTATGAAGCATCCCCTAACTAAACTCTTTTCGACTGCACCTCTGTGAGTGTGATATTTGTTTTCCATCAGAACTCTGGCTGTTAGAGAGGTGGAGTAGTATGGCGAGAAAAAACCAATTTGGTGTCAGCCATGAATTTGAGCATCAACCCCATCCATCAACAGTGGTGTGACTGCACATATTTTTATCTCACTGATCCTCAGTTTCCCCATTTATAAAACGGGGATGATAACACTGTTCTCACAGGGTTCCTGAGAAGAATAGGATAATAGATAGTACCTGGCAAATAGCAGGGGCTCAACAATGGTATTACAGAAGTCGAGGGAGTATTCGCTTTCATTTTACAAGATAGTCTTGGAAATATAAAGCTTAAGCCCAAAGGAATGACTTTCTTATGAGGAAGTTTCAGGTGCCACAGCAATATCAAAGAAAAGATTGAGGCCCTGACAGGTCCCCTGGGTGGGGAGGGAGGAGCAGAACTCTAAAATAGTCCCCAAGTTTCCCAGCCCATGGTGTATGCGCCCCTTCTCCCAGTCATTCGATCAAGCACTAATATAGTTATTATTTTGGAGGGGTTTTGCAAATCTAATTGAAGTTCCACATCAATTGGCCTTAAGAAAGGGAGGTTATCCAAGTGGCCTGATTTAACCAGGTGAGCCCCTCACAAGCAGATAGATCTCTCCAGTCACAGGAGAGGAAGACCGAGGTGCACTCAGATGGTGTGGAGGAAAGACAAATCCAGATGATGCTGCCTGTGGGGGCCACATGGTGAACACCTGCAGCAGCCTCCTGAACAGCGGTTCTCAACCTGTGGGTCGCGACCCCTTTGGCGGTCAAACAACCCTTTCACAGGGATCGCCTAAGACCATCCTGCATATCAGATATTTACATGACGATTCATAACAGTAGCAACATTACAGTTAGGAAGTAGCAACGAAAATAATTTTATGGTTGGGTCACAACATGAGGAACTGTATTTAACGGGCCAGAAGGTTGCGAACCACTGCCTAGAAGCTGAGAGTGGTCCCCAGCCACCAGCTAGCAGGGAAGCAGAAAAACAAAGACCTCACTCCCACAACCACAAGGAAATCGTTTATGTCCACAAAAGGACCTTGGGCCCCTGAGGAGAACTGTGGCTTCAGCTGACACTTTGATTTCAGCCTGATGCCCCCAGATGAATAGAAACTAGAAGATAATAAATTTGTGTAGCTTGAAACCATTAAGTTTGTGATCATTTGCTTCACAGCAATAGAAAACTAATTCATTTATTGGGAATGCCAGCAAGTTCCTCTCCTGACTCTAAAGAAGATGCATTCTGGTTCCCACTCGATCACTGAACTGCTCCATCCTCCGGCTTCCCCATCAGCAAATGACACACACTCTCCCTACGCTTCCAGCTCACTCATCTTGAATAGTTGTCCCCCAGGAACAAGATTTCAAACAATGTCAAATAATGACAACCACACATCAAACTTCTACCCATGCTGGGGAAGGAAATCGTTTGCACAGCTATTGGCCAAAGGGATAAACACGCGAGGAGAAACAACGGAGAAGAATATCTGACTTGAAATGACATTTTTAGTGAGCTCACTTAATTTCAAAAGTGGTAATGGAAGGCTTTGGAAAATTTCTCAGTTCAAGAAAGAAAAAGGAAGGCTTACCAAAAGGTGAATGTCTTGGCACATATGGTCTTGTCTGCGCTACCTGTTTCTTTAAGCTACTAGGCTCTTTCTCAGGGGACCATTGTGCAAACACCTAAAATATTAAAGAAAATAAAGTGAAATAAAGCATATAGGGGACTTTGTTTATGTGGTGTGCCTGAAAAAAATGATTTTTTTAGTATATGTGCTGCCGAAGCGAGCACAAAAAAATGATTTTAAATAACTATTGTGGTAAAGTAGAGTAGATATTAGCCTTAAGAATCAAGGCTACTGTTCAAGGAACCTTTTGAAGTCTGTATTTATACGGAATTATAGGCTACAACAGAAGAATCTTATTTATGATTGCATATATAAATTTATTTAATTTATCTATATAATTTATCTATATAATTACATATTACCTTATAATATACAAGCTTAATGACATATGTTTGATTTTTTTTCCTAGTAAGGCACATTATTGAAATTGTATGCTTCAGTAGATTTTCATGATAGATTTTTAAAACATTTCCTATGAGCACTGAAGGGAATCGAAGTCCTTGTTGTTTCTCTGTTCTATGGAATCATGTGCAGAATTGAGCTTTGCAAAACAGTGCTAATGGCTTTGTTCCATCATGGGGCTAATTATTACCATAGGTCATTATAAGATAAGAAGCCACAAATACATTAGTAATGGCAAAGATCTAAGCAGCTAATGCAGTGTACATGCTTGGATGGTGAAATATTCTTGCAAAGATATCTTTACATTTCAGTAATTAAGTGTGTCATATTAATTGCATGGCCCTTTCACAAAACCTTGCAAAAAAAAAAAAACCCACAACACAACACCAAGAACTTTCTCTTGATATCAGATTACAACTGATTGCATAATTACATTACCTGGATAATTAAATACACATTTAGAAGCCTCAGAACTGTACAATATTGTGGTTTCATTTTCTAATAGAATTACCCTGCCTTTGGTGTAGAATTCTTGCTAAGCAATGGAGATCTAATTACTTAGCGACATGATATTAACTCCTCAGGGACCTTTCCTCAGAGAAAAGGCTCAGATTAAAAATGATTCAGGGAGCTTCTTTCTCATTTCATTACTGGCAGCCCAATCAGAGGAATTAGAGATGCGAGAGATCTATTAGGCTGTCTTCTCTCTCATCCAGGGGCCAGGAAAAGAGTGTTCACCAGATTTGACCTAAATAGGGTTAAGTCCAATTTAGATGATGAAGAACCAGTTCTGGATGCAAGACATTGTTGGGGCAAGTCCCTCTGCCAGTCCCTGAAAGACACATCATTACTGTCACCTCACAGATCCTAGAATGATGATCCAAGGACACACTTGTTTGGCCGCGGTACAGAGTGGTAATATGGGTATGTTCCTGCCAGAATGACAATTCCCTCATGTTGGAAATGATTTTAGGCATAACTAAAACAGGAATGTCCTCAAGTGAGGGGTACCTTCCAATAACTCTGAAAATAAATCTGTGTAGCATTTGAAGCCCATCATCATTTGGTTTGGTAAACAGACTTTAAAGCCACCTTTGCAAGTCAGAGCCCAGATGCTTTCATAGTTGTCGAAACTTCTACCAGCTTCAACTCTGAAAAATTTTCAATCAGGTGTTTGAAGAATTATCATCCAGACTGCTGACAAGAATCCTGTCTCTGTCCTGCCTGGGACTTCTGTCTCATTAACTAATCTCAGTCCACTACATGGTTTGAGATAACACAAGTCTTTTAACTCTGGGAAGATGGAATGAAATGTGTAAGTGTTAAGAGACTCAAATGTGTAGTTTTGGTATCTTTGAGTGAAAAGGAATCTGTGCATATTTGATGCAAATTACTATTTGTGATATTTAAGAGAAACTATCCTATTAGAGTAATGGGTCAGTTTTGCAATTCCAGTGTTAAAATGTGTGATTCAGAAATTGATTTAAACTTGTGATTTTAAGTTGAAATCTAACTAAGGTTATAAATAGTGTTAGACTGTCTAAGGGAGCTTAAGAATCGCCATGTACCTTGACACTGAACTCAGCCGTGTGACCTGCTTTGGTCAATGCAATGTCAGTGGGCAGGACCCAATCAGAGGCTTGAAATGGGGCTGTGCATTGGTTTGCTCTCCCTTGAACTTTTGCCACCACCATGGGGCCGTGCCGGGACCAGCCTGACAAGGGCTGACTCACACCAGTCACACCAGCAGCCAGTCTAGCTCTAGACATGGGATGGAGCCAAATCAAAGTCAGCAGGGCCACTTAGCTGACCCTTGGATGGTCGCAGATGCATGACCTACAAACACAGACTGCCACAGACTTCAAACGTGGGCAACCTATGCTCTAACTGGTCATTTCCACTAATAGAGGCAATAAATGATGTTTGAGTGCAACAATTGATGAATACATTGGGTATATATACACTAGAGGCCCAGTGCACGAAATTCATGCACAGGGGAGAGGAGGGTTCCCTCAGGCCACCTGCACCCTCTCCAATCAGGGACCCCTTGGGGGATGTCCGACTGCAGGTTTCAGGCCTGATCCCTGTGGGATTGGGCCTAAACTGACAGTCGGACATCCCTCTCACAGTCTGGGACCACTGGCTCCTAACCACTCACCTGCCTGCATGCCTGATTGCCCCTAACCATTCTGCCTGCCTGCCTTATTGCTCCTAACCCCTCTGCCTGCCTGCCTGATTGCCCCTAACTGCCTATACTTGCCTGCCTGATTTCCCCTAACTGCTCCCCTGGTGGCCCGAATGCCCCTAACTGCTCTTCCCTGCTGGCCTGATTGAGCCCAACTGCCCCGCCATGCCAGCCTGATTGCCCCCAACTTCACCCCCCCCGCTGGCCTGGTTGCCCCCCAACTGCCCTCCCCTGCCAGCCTGGCCACCCTCAACTGCCCTCCCCTACAGGCCCAGTCCCTCCCAACTGCCCTCCCCTGCAGGCCCAGTCGCCCACAACTGCCCTCCCCTGCAAGCCTGGTTGCCCCTAACTGCCCTCCCCTGCTGACCATCTTGTGGCTGTGGACGCTGCCATCTTTGAGGGCATGGCAGTCAATTAGCATATTCCCTCCTTATTGGCTGTGGGCACCGCCATTTTTGCAATAGCATGAGGGTCAATTAGCCTTTCCCCTCTTTATTAGCTAGGATTGAACCACTTTCTTACATCTTACACCAAACAGCTGTTGCCCTTAAAACTCCTCCTCAGCCCCCACCTTAGGTTCTACCTTCACCGTTCACCCAGATTAGGTTCTGATTTGTTGGTTTCTATGGCAGTCAGCGTCAAAAGTGCCGCCTCCTAGGCAGCCATTGGCTCTTCTGGGAAATGCAGAATGGCCCTGCTGACAGTTGTCTCTCTTTCTGGGACTATGTCTGGGCCTGATCCACAGCCTCCACAGCATCTGTTGATCAGGCTCTGTCTCTCTCTGTCTCAGGCCTTGCCAGCAGCCATGGTGGCTGTTGATCAGGACCTGCCTCTCTCTCCAGGCCTCTCTCTGGGTCTGATCTGTGGCCATGCCCACTTCGCCCTCCCCACTGCCCTGCCTGCCTGCCTGCTGCCAGCCTTGTGGGCCATGGGGGAGGGACCAAGAGGTGCTCCATGTACTTCCTGGTGACCAGTCGTCTGTCTGGTTGTTTAGTCGTGATGTTCCTAGGCTATTATTAGTATAGATATATATGAGAATATATATGTACATATATCTTACCAAGAATACAAAATGCTTTGAACTCCCAGTAGATAAGCTATGTTTACATATGTGCTATAACATTGCACCAGGGTATTAAAAATAAAGCCAGTTCTGAGCCAGGAATGTAAGTCTATGCACTGAGGTGTGGTAATCCCTCTCCTGGAGTATACCAGTAGGTCTCTTAACTCATTAGGATACCCTGCTTCTCATTTGCATTTCTTTTCTTGGCATTTTCATGCCAAATGCAAGCAGGAGATTGGAGAGTTCAGTCTGTCTACTCTGCTGGAGGGATCTAAACAGTACTCCCCGTGTCACCTGCTCACTGCCCCTATTACACGGCTGAGCAATGGGAACCAGGAGGTGCCCTAACATGGGTGTCATTTGATCAGGGCTTGTGCCTGGTCTTTAAAAACAAACAAAATAAAATCATTCTCACTCTGATCCTCTTAACCTGAAGTTCTTACCCTGAGGAGGGCTCCAGGAGCCAGGGGGAAAAAGAGAAGAGGAGGAGAGCAAATTGAAAGTCACAGAGGGGTGTTCCTCAAGGCAGTTTGCAAATCCACTTTCTTTGTCATAACAAGAACAAATCCCACCTTTGAAGTTTTTCCTTCTTGTTACAAGGGGAATGTCTTTTGTTTAATCCATTTAGCCCTTAATACCTGACCTGATCAATCCTGTTGGTTAGATTACACAGCATTCATGCTGATTTTAAACTGGCCTGGTCAGGGGAGGGTGCCAGGTTCTGCCTCATTGGTTGGAGAATCTCAAGAATAGTCAACATCTATGCCCAGACCATCTTTATTTTGAGAAAAAAACCAACGAAAAACCATCTCTTTATACTAAAGTGCTTAATCTTAATGAGTGTTGTTAAATAGATTTTGGTGTGTTCTATAAATGATGTGTTTTCAGTGGTCCTTTAAAACTTTCTTATTCACAATGGCATAAGGAACATAGTGTCTTCAAACAAAATTCAAAACCACTTCCCGCCCCCCCCCCCCGACCCCACATCAACTGTGGGTGCAGTTTTGAGTAGCAGTGGACACAACTTCTCAACCCCTAACCTCACAGTGTCATATCTCTTTCCCAGGGATCTGATTATTGAATTAAAAAGAGAAAAGAAGGAAGAGAGCTTGTCTGTAAAATGCAGCCTTATTTCTTCCATTTTGAAGAGCTTTTAGCTCCATTCCTTGCAAGAACTCTCAAAGCCAGTGGCCAGCGGAGGTGAGGAGCCCTCAGAGTAAGCTTCAAAAGGGCCACTTGCTAATTCAGAATTTTTCTAAGCAAGTGGCCATTAACAATACCTGTTGTTTCACAAATCACTTCAGGTTGCCTGGGAGTTGAGAAACCTTCCCAGAAAACCAAATGGCTGAGTAGGGAGGAGGACCTGGGCCAAGCTGCAGTTATCAGGGGGCCTTCTGCTTACCCTCTTGTCCTGAAGGAGCACAAGAATTCCCAACGACTCCCTACCAGCTTGGCTTGTTTTTGAGAAAAAGTCAATGGTAATATAAAAATAAAAAAATAAATTTTAAAGAAGAAATAGTCAACCATATGACTAGAAAATGGTCCAGTCCATGGGGGCAAGGGATACATATTTGATACTTAGATAAAGAAACGGGCCATTGGCCAAAGAGCAAGATGGGTTGGCTCTGGTTTCTTCTTTGTGTCTGTGCTGTGCTTGCTTTGATAGTTGGCCCCAAGCTTCCCAAGGGCAGAAACCACATTTATTCATCTCTCCAGTCACAGCCACTTCGCAGGGCTTGGATCTTTGTCAAGATTTAAGAAATTCATGGGTACCCGAAAAAAATGATTTTGAGAGGATATTTCAACTTCTAGAAGAAAGTGACAATTTCATTTGTTTTGTCACCAATAATCACATGAAGTAACAAATGTGGAACATGCCACTTTTTCTCTTTAACCATTGGGGGGAGAGAGAGAGAGAGAGAGAGAGAGAGAGAGAGAGAGAGAGAGAGAGAGAGAGAGAGAGAGAGAGAGAGAGAGGAGACTAAGTTAATGGTATGTGAGAACTGAAATTAGTTAATGGATATCATATTAATCCATTGATTCCCATGATGTTTTTTCACTCTTTCCCATTGGCAGTGGAATGCACTGGTGCTTGTATAAAATAAATATATGAAGTGATCCTCAGAGAGAAAGCAGAGCATCTTGGCCCACTTGCTTAAGTCACATGGATTAGATTTCAAAGTTACTGATTTTTAAATTTATCTTAATGTAAAATGAATGTGGGTGCGGAAGTTGACAAGATGATTCTAAAATTCATGTGGAAATGCAAAGAACCCAGAATAGCCAAAACAATTTTTAAAAAAGAAGAACAAAGTTAGAAAATACTTCCTGATTGCAACACATCACAAAGCTGTACTACCAAGACCATGCCGCGCTGGCAGTAAGTGAGATGTGGGCTGTGATGGTCAATTTCATGTATCAGGTTGGCCAGGCTACTGTCCCCTCTTATTCAGTCAAAAATAATCCAGGTGTTGCTGTCTAGGTATTTTGTAAATGTGTCTAAAGTCTATAATCAGTTTACTTTAAGAAGGGAAGATTATCCTAGATAATCTGGTGGACCCGATTCAATCAGTGGGAAGGTCTTAGGAGAAGAATATAGGCTTCCCTGAAGAAATGCTGCCTGTGTGTAGCAGCTCCAACTTGTGCCTGATAGTTTCGGCCTGCCTTCCTGTCAATCTGCCCTGTGAATTTCAGACTTGCCACAATCGCATAAGCCAACTCTGCAATAAATCTCTCTCTCTCTGTGTGTGTGTGTGTGTGTGTTCTACTAGTTCTGTTTCCCTGACTGATACATAGATCAACAAAATAGAATTGAAAGTCTAGGAATCACCCTTACATTCTTATATTTATGATTCCATTTATATGAAATATCTGAGAAGGGCAAATCCATAGAAACAGAAAAGAGATGAGTGGTTACCAGGGGCTTGGGAGAGGGGAGTATGGGGAGTGATAGCTAATGGGTACATGGGTTTTTTTGGGGGGGGGGTGATGAAAATATCCTGCAGTTAGTGATGGTGGTTGCAACTCAGAATATAATAAATCTACTGAATTGTATGCTTTAAACTTTAAACGGTGAATTTTTATGGTATATGAGTTATATACAGTATATCTCAATGAAAGAATGAATAAGGGGTAATTATAAATTATTTTACATACATTTAGAACATATATAACTTTATTATATATTACTTTTTGTGACAGCATGGATGACCTGGAGAGTATTATGCTAAGTGAAATGAGCTAGTCAGAGAAAGACAAATACCATATGATCTCATTTATATATGGAATTTAATGAATAAAATAAACTGATAAAGCAGAAATAGAAGCATGTACACATGAAATAGACTGACTGCTGTCAGAGGGGAGGAGAGAGCGGGGGCCTGGATGAAAGTAGGTGAAAAATTAGCCAAAGAACATATATGCATAGCCCATGGCACAGGCACTAGTGTGGTGTTGGCCAGAGGGAAGGGCGGGTGGCAGGAGCTGGGTGAAAGTGAACAAAGGAGGGGAAATGGGGACATTTGTAATAGTGTAAATAATACAAATAAAGTTAAAAGATTTACATGTAAAAAAAATACAGTGGTTGCTATGGGCATTTCCTACAACCTTTCCTTTAACCTAGGGATATAATTATCACCAGGTTTTGTTTCTTTTTTATATAGAGCTGTCTAAATATGTGCATGATATAGAACTAATAAATTTCCAAACTTCATTGTGTGATATGGAACTTTCTGACTCTAGGGAAGTGAAAACATCTTCAAAAAGAAAACTTTGACCTGATAAAAGCATACCATTGAAGATATAAGACATTCACTAATACTTTCTTGAGCATCTACCATGTGCTGTGCACCTTACATCTGTAGCATCATTTAATACTCAAAACAACCCTCTGAACTGTTATTTTCTCATTCTACCAATGATCAACCTGATGATCAATGAGGTTCATTAACAGGTTGACTCATGTTACTCCTTATAGAGTGTGACCATGGCTTCGCCAAGGTTCAAACCTCCAAAGCTCAGGCTGTTTTTGCCTCCTCAGAGAAGGCCCATGGATGAGAGCACTCTCCCTCCACCACATACATTTGGAGAGCTGGGATTGGTGAAGGGATAGAAGATGTCTGCTCGTTCTAGAAGATGGCAGACAAAAGTAGAAAAGCCAGACTGGATTGTCTTCTCTTTGAGATAGGGCGCTTCTTCCTTGAAAAGTGTGCTCTTTTACAATCCCACATAGCAAAGTTTTCTGTGGGTGCTTTATCCAGCAACATCATTTCTTAAGGAATTATAACATATAACAAAACTTTGTTTGGAGTTCTCATTGATTCAGCTGACTATTGGGCACTAGACACCAGGCTCACGGCTGGCAAGCACAGCTACAGTGGTGTAAGCCTCTCCCACCTCCACTGCAGCTCTACAGAGTAGCGGCAGGCACAGTGGGGCCAGGATGAGCGGGAGTGGCGCAGCACCTGGCCCAGGCTCGGGCTCCTTCCCAGCCATCTGCCGCTTCACACACTACTACATCCCTGAGGGGATGTCAGACTGTGGGAATTGGGCTGAAACCGGCAGTCCAACATCCCCTGAGGGGTCCCGGATTGTGAGAGGGCACAGGCCAGGCTGAGGGATCCCACTGGTGCACGAATCTGTGCACCAGGCCTCTAGTTTCTAGATAAATACAGAACACTTCCAAATAAAACAGAGAAGCAAAGTTTCTCCCACCCTTTAAAAAAATCTCCCCATCACCAACTTTTCTTAATTTGGTGCATCTGATTGACCACTACTGAGAAAGGCTGAGCTCCATGGGTGTTCTTCCTGACGTTCATTCCTTTCCAACTCCATTTGCTCTGGGAAATTACAAGAAGGACATGGCCATTCTGCCTTGACAAATTCATGACAATGCAGCACCCATGGCAGCCACCATATAGTATAAGGTCCCTTCAGTCTTCCAGATAGCTAGTAAATTGCTGTGGTGAAGATGGCCCACAATCCTGAGGCCATGCACATATCAGGTTGTAATTACCAGAAAGATTTCAGCTTCTGCTCCTGGCAGAGGACCTTGTTTATCTTTGTCACTGGCACCATTGCGTCATCACTGAGCCAAAAGCTTATTAGCCACGAAGTTGGCAGAGGCTCAGAGACCAGAGCAGCTGACTGTGACATGAAGAGCTGATATTCTTGCAGCCTGAAGTGTCTCCACTGCAGCTTCCCATCGGCCATGTTTGCGATGGCCCACCTCAAACAAGGGGCAACTGACTAGGTGTCGTCATCTGTGTCACATCCATCTCCAGCCCAAAAGACAGAAATAACTTGATACTAGACTTAGATATTTCCATCAGGTTTTTCTTTCAAGCTCAACGTAAAAAAATCCACAAGAAAAGCAGCCCAAGATGACTTTTTCCCCTGAGTTGAAGCCACCTAGTTTTTATTTATCATTGAATGTTCTGAGAAATGGCAGTCTTATGAAAACACATATATTTTTTCTTGTGAATAAGAGACTTGGTTGTGTATAATCTTTAGGCAACCAAGAGCTTGTCAAGGGCAGAAGCAAGGCTTTATTTTAGCACCTGCCCATAATTCAGTATTCCCTCCCCAAATGGCAATTTGTACTGATTTTGTCCTTACTCTTCTCTGTCTCGCCTTCCTCATCCCCACCTCTTGCATCATTTCTTCTCTTGGAGGTTTCGTGTTCCTACATATAAAGATTTTTTTTTTAGTTTATCCAGTTCTGCATCTCCACCTATTACTAGCACAACAAAGGCTGGCTAGCCAAGTAGTGCAAACAGAATCGAGGGAGGGGAAAGTTTGAATATTTTTATCCATGTAACCCTTGTAAATCATAATAACTGATAAATGTATACCCCTACTTAAAAACCCCCATGTGTCCCCCAACTTCTGAATCTCTCTTTGCCTACCAAATAAGTTCCATCCCATTCTTCTGACATTTAAGGTGCCCCTTGACCAAGACCAACCTTCCTTAAAAACAGGGTTTCCCAATGCTGGCAGTGACTGACATTTGGGGCTGGATAGATGTGGCAAGCTGTCCTGTGCATTGTAGAATATTTAGCAGTATCTCTGGCTTCTACCCAGTAGATGCCAGTAACATCCCCTAGTAACTAGTTAGTTAGGGCCTAGTTAGTTATGAAAAACAAAAATGTCTCCAGATATTGCCAAATGTCCCCTGAGTAGCAAAATCTCCCTGGGTTCAGAAACACTGCTTTTAAAGCCTTCTCATGGACTACTTCCCGTACTTTGCCTATAATCTCTCTATATCCTACACACTGAATTATCGCTCCTTCATACCTTTGCTTACTCTGTCCCTTTGGTTTGGGATGGTCTCTTTATCACTCAACTCCATCAACCTAAAAATCCTATTCATCTTTTAAGGTCAAAGTTATTGCTCCATGAAATATTACTTGATTTCCTTTTATGGAGAGCTTAATGTATTCTTCCTTTGAATTCTCCATAAAATTTTGTTGATACCTCTCATGACTCCATTTCCACTTGACTTCTTGAATGTAGTAACTATTTTGCAAGTGCTCAACAAATGTTTGCTGAATAAAAATATAATGCATCTTTTGTGGTGGGACAATTAGAGCATGAAGGTAGAAGATAATGTTCTCTCCCCTTAGTGAAGGAGATCACAGGGGGCTTGTTCTCATGTTTTTCGCATCCTTCTTGCTGAGTTACCAACAATCCTATCTAATAAAAGAGAAACATGGTAATTAGCGTACGTCCGCTACCCTTCCCATTGGCTAATCAGTGAGATATGCAAATTAACTGCCAGCCAAGATGGCGGCTGGCAGCCAGGCAGCTTGAAACTAACATGAGGATTGCTTGCTTCAGTGACGGAGGAAACCAATGTTCCCCGCCTGCCTTGCCGGCCTCTGAGCTTTCAGTTTGAAACATTGTTACAAATATAGAAGCTAAACAAAACCCCAGAAACCTGCTTTCAGCCCGCCGGGATCTCAGAGCTGGAGGTGATACAGTGTTTTGATTATAGAACCCAAACAAACCAGATACCTGCTTTCAGCAGCAGAGGCCTCAGAGCTAGAGTCAGAGCTAAAGCTGGCCCAGAATAAAAAAGAAAAAGAAAAAAAGGAGCAGTTGGGAGCTGCAGTCACCCGCCAGCCTGAAAACAGCCCTCAGCCCCTCACCCAGACTGGCCAGGCACCCCAGTGGAGACCCCCACCCTGAAGGGTGTGTGACCAGCTGCAAACAGCCATCATCCCCTCATCCAGGCTGGCCAGGCACCCCAGTGGGGACCCCCACCCTGATCCAGGACACCCTTCAGGGCAAACCAGCCGGCCCCCACCCATGCACCAGGCCTCTATCCTATATAGTAAAAGGGTAATATGCTTCCCAGCACCAGGCTCAGCGGAGCCGCGAGGCCTCCTGGCACCAGGATCAGTGTGACAAGGGGCAGCACCCAAACTCCCTGATCACCCTGCTGCTCTGTGTGTGACAGGGGGCGGGGCCACAACCTCCCTATCCGCCCTGCTCTGTTCGTGACAGGGGAAGGTGCCCCAACCCCCTGATCAGCCCTGCTCTATGACTGATAGGAGGGAGCTCCCCAACCCCCTGATCGCCCTGCGGCTCTGTGTGTGACAGCGTGCAGCGCCCCAACCCCCTGATCGGCCCTGCTCTGTGTGTGACAGGGTGCGGCGCGCCAAACCCCCGCCCGCCCCCCCCACGAGCCCTGCTCTGTGTGTGATGGGGTAGAGCCATAACCTCCCCATCGGCCCTGCCCTGAGTGTGACAGTGGCGACACCCCAACCCCCTGATCGACCCTGCTCTGTGGGTGATAGAGGGCGGCACCCCAACCCCCTGATCCACCCTGCTCTGTGTGTGACAGGGGGCGGTACCCCAACTCCCCTATCAGCCCTACTCTGTGAGTGACAGGGTACGGAGCCCCAACCCCCCTGATGGGCCCTGCTCTGTGCATGACAGGGGGCAGCGCTCCAACCCCCTGATTGGCCCTGCTCTGTGCGTGACAGGGGTGGCGCCGCAACCTCCCCATCGACCCTGCCTTGAGTGTGATGGGGCGGTGCCCCAACCCCCCAATCGGCCCTTCTCTGAGCCGGACCAGGGGCTGCACTTAGGGATTGGGCCTGCCCTCTGCCACCAGGGAGCAGGCCTAAGCCAGCAGGTCGTTATCTCCTGAGGGGTCCCAGACTGCGAGAGGGCACAGGCCGGGCTGAGGGACTCCTCCCTCCCCCCGCCCCCCGAGTGCACAAATTTTTGTGCACCGGGCCTCTAGTCCTATATAATAAAAGCCTAATGTGCAAATTATCCCCTCTACTGGGAGTTCATCCAGAAGTTTAACCAGGAGTTCAACTGGTCGCTATGACATGTACTGACCACCAGGGGGTGGCACGGAACATGGTGGGCGTCAACAATGAGGAGCTGGCAGCAAGCAGCAGTGGAGGCGCTGCCCGCCCCAATGGGCCTGACAAGAGTGGATCTCAGCGGGATGGTGGAGCAGGTGAGCGGGTGGTGCCAGGCCAAGGTGGGTGTGAGCAGGGCCGATCACCCCGCTGATTGCCCTGCAGACAGTGACCAGCAGCAGCAGCAGGAGGCAGGGCCGCCGCCCGGCTCCCAGGCACTGAGGGATCTGGGCGGGGGCCTGATGACTCAGGTGGAGAGGGGCTCACGGGGGTCCCAGGTGATGCCCAGGGCCCAGGTGTTGCCCAGAGGTCAGCTGGGGCCTGCCCTTCCATGCCAGATGCTCATGCTTTGGTCGCTGGCCAGGTCTAGGGACCATACCCATGCACAAACTGTACCCGCGCACCAGGCCTCTAGTATATTATAACTGATCTGATGATTCAGTAGATCCTGCCCTACTCAAAAGAATTTAAGAAGCAAACAAGCTGATCTTGATTGTTCCCTCCTAATGACACCCATGGTGTGTGTGCTAAACCACTCTCACTGTTACTAAGTGACTAGAAAAGCTTAGGCTCCTCCCCTTCTCCAGTGAATCCCTGGAAATCCATATGTCCCAGCTTTATCTGACCAACCACCGCCCCCCGCCCCCCCCCCCGGCCATTAGCACTCCCACTTCAGAAGCCTTTCTGTCTCACTAGGTTGCATCAGCAACAGTATAAAAAAGTAGGTCTTACCTATCTAGGCTTGAATTTTTCCTCTAACTCATTTCTCACCTCCAAACATAGGGCAACTAGAAACTCATGGATTCCAGTCGAGCCCTCCAGTTGTCGTGGTGGCTGACTCAATGTGGTTTGGGAACCGTCCTTACAACTAACCCACCACCAAAGGAGTCCTTCACTGGAGTTAGCTCAGAGTGGAATTCATTTCAAGCATATCTACACTGCCACCTTGAGCCCACTGAGAGCTACGTCCTCCTTCCTCTTGTCATCAAACAGACAAGCCAGCTGTGTGATCCACCGTCTTCTGTGCCTCAAATGACCGGAACTGCAGCGGCCTCAAGAAATGGAAGCCTTGTCCTTACACAGGACTTTAGTTGCTCAGGTTATTCTGGCCACAGGGTGGACCCGTCAGAGGAAGACTTTGGTGTCTCATTGCTTGATGGCATATCCTGGGCATACCATGTTGCTTTCTTTGAATGAAAAGCTCAGAACTAAAAGCTCAGAATGAAATGGAATTACAAAAAGTAGAAAAAATAAAATTAAAAAACAATCTCTACTCCTGCTTGGTCAGTGTGGTTTAGTGGTTGAGTGTCGACCTATGAACTAGGAGGTCACGGTTCAATTCCCAGTCAGGGCACATGCCCCGGTTGCGGGCTTGATCCCCAGTAGGGGTCGTGCAGGAGGCAGCCGATCAGTTTCTATCTCTCTCTCCCTCTCCCTTCCTCTCTGAAATCAATAAAAATAAATTAAAAAAATAAAATAAAATCTCTACTCCATCAGGCTGACTAGGGTTCAAACTTTCAAAAGCAAAAACAAGACTAGTGACCAAGGGATCTGTGTGTGTGTGTGTGTGTGTGCGTGTTTGTAAAAGATGGAGAAAATATGATATTGCTTAATTTCTCTCTGACTTCCAAAACAATTCCATTTCACTGAAGTTGATACTTTGTCATATCACATAATGGGGTTTTATTTATATCTGAATAGCATCTTTAAAAAGGAAGTCTGTTTAAAACTTTTTCATTGTTTGTATTCCTAGAATAAACTCCCCCCCCCCCCCCCCCCACTAGTACCTGGTGGCTGGTTTGGAAATCTAGAGGATGTTTTTTTCCCCGTCCCCTCCTTTTCTTGGTAATTGGAGTGTTTTTCTTAAATGTCTGTTATATTAATGATTAAAATCAATTAAGTTTATCTTGGAAAGTGGTATGAAAGGCACCAATTTTCTCATTCCCATTAGGTGATTTACTGCCCTCTAGTGATGTGATATGCTACATATGGATGTAAAGCAAAGCAGAAAGAATTTGAATTCATTCGCTTAATCATTTATTTACTACTCTGGGCCATGCATAGTGCTAAGCTCCCTAGTTAGAGCAGCAAAGAAGATAAATCAGAATCCTAACTTCAAGGAGCGTACATTGTAATGGGGGAAACAGAAAATTAAAGTTTAAATCAGAACAATTTCAGCGATGCTTGCTCTGCAGAAAATCAAAGTGACAGGATCAAGAGTGATTGAGTGGACACTTTACACTGGCATATCCAGAATGGCTAAGAAGGTGATATTTGCCCCTTGACTGGATGTGAAGATAGCCAGTCACATGAAGATCAGGAGATGGTGTTCCAGGCAGAGGAAATGGCTAGAGCGAGAATCTTAGGACAGAAATAAACTTGGGTATTTAAGGAACAGAAAGATGGGCAGAGTGGCTGGAGCATGGCCAATGGAGAGAATGGTCTGAAATAAAGGTGCAAATGCAGGTCACGGCCAGGTCATATAGGGCCTTAAAAAACTGAAGGAAAGAAAATTGAAGGACATCAAACATTTGAGTCACATTCTTTAAAAACTCACTCTGGTTCCTATGTGGAGCATGAACTGTGGGTAAGCAAAGGAGGAAGCTGGGAAAGCTGGGGGTGGGCTGTTACATTCAACCTCCATCAGCGTGAGGGTGGCCTGCTCTCGTGCTGCAGTGGTGGCAATGGCCAGAACTGGCATGTTTGGATATGTGTTAAAGGTGGAATCAACAGGACATGTTGGTTGGCTTGGATGCAGGCAGTGAGGAAAAGCGAGAACTTGAGAGCAACACCTGAATTTTTAATTCATGAACTGAGTGGGAGGACACGGTATACACCGTGGGGAAGGTCGCCTAAGGATTCGGTTTGGGAAGCAAATCAGGTCATGGCCTTCATGGCGCGGATACAAAACACAGTACAGCCTCTTAAAGGATGTGTTATGCAATGAGGCCAGGCCAATAAATACAAATATTTAGGTTTCAAGAGGTACAGGAGAGCTACAGAGCGTAAGAAAGGAAATTAGGAAGAATAGCCCCCAGACTGCAGCGTGAGGCGACACAAACAGGTAGGGCAGGAGAGTTTAGTGCCATGGGGCCAAGAGCCCAGGGCTTCAGACCTTGAGTGAGGAGCTTCTCTCCCGGATCCTTGTCTGATTTGGGGACTGACATATGTACCATGACAGAATGTTGCACGTCACAGGACACTAGAGATGAAAAACTGGAAGTAAAACTAGTCCTAACTGTCCCCACCTTTTATTTTTAAAACACAAATAAAGGTGTTGAAGGCTAGAGGCAAGAGGTGGAAGACACACCTGCAATATACCAGATGCTAATGAAGAACTTCATGTACCCCACCGCATCGACTCTTTGAACAATTTTGCTGGTTTGGCTCAGTGGATAGAGCATTGCCCGAGGACTGAAGGGTCATGGGTTTGATTCCAGTCAAGGGCCTCTAATGCAGGCTTGATCCCTGGCCCCGGTTGGGGCATGTGCAGCAGGCAACTAAGCCATGTGTCTCTCTCACATCGATGCTTCTCTCTCTGTCTCTCCCCTTCCCTTTCATTCTCTCTCTCTCGAAAAAAAAAAAAAAAGTCAATGGAAAAATGCCCTCAGGTGAGGACTAACCACAAAAAGGAAGAGAGTAGTATATAAATTCCCATTTTCCAGCTAAGAAAACTGAGGCCCTGTAAAGGGCTACTGGCAGAGGTGAACCTGTCACTCCTGAGTCCCAATACTGGAATCCACGCAATGATGTTCTGAAGAAAATTTTTGAAAATGTGAAGAGGAAAATGAAACTAATTTGGGTAACTCTTCTTCGAGTTTAATACTCCATCCTTCCACCCAAACATATGGGGCAAGCCAGACTGCAATGTTTCCGTAAAGCAGCCGAGTGACCATTCCTGCCTGGGCCAGAGCTTGACTTGAGAATAATCATGATGGTGATGATGTAGCTGCCATTTCTCAAGTGCTGTCTATGTTCCAGTGTTTCAAACACTTTCTCTTGTTCCATCCTCACAACAACGTTGCAATCTGTTATCTCCATTTCACTAATGAAACGGAGACGTAGAGAGGTTAAGTAATTTGCCCAAGGTCACGGCACTATGACTCAGGGTGTTATGCCCAGAATTCAAGATCCCCAAGATACCACGCCAGGGAGCCAGTCCGATGCAAAAGCAGAAGGTCCTTTATTGAGTTAGCTAACCCGACCCGGGCCTCCAGCCGACGCAGCGACCGGAAAACCGAGTGATACCCATGAGAAAATCAGGGCTTTAATAGTGGGGGGGGGGGGGGGGGGGGCTAGCTGTGGGCCCTGCCGATTGGCCAGGCGCCAAGTCGGGTCTTGTTACACAGGATGTGGTCATCTCTATGGCGCGCACATCCCTTGCTTGTCATTGGCTAGTTCAAAGAAATCCCGGGCGTGGCCAGCAGGGGCCTGGGCTTCCGGGAAGAAGGCACTCTTCTGAGCACATGGCCTCTGCCCCAACATGGAGGATCCAGGGTAAGATGGAGGGCATTAGCCCTCACCCTTTCAAGGGGAAAAGTTTGGATGAGGACAGATCTGCCTCCCCTGTAAGCTCACATTACCCTTTTAATAACGCCTCTTCTCTGGGGTCCCAGTGCAATGGCTCACACAGGCCTGTCCTCATTTGCAGCGCTGGAGATACGGGGAAATGGGACCACTTCTGGGGCAATCTCTGGCCACCATTGAGCACCACACACAGTGTAAAGTCTTATCTCACGTGGTATTACGACCCTATAGGGAAAGGAGAAGCACAGATGGGAGCCGACACAGCGTCTGTCTGTGAAGCTGGGAGCTCTGGGTGTCCTCTCTGAGTTGGAGGGAAGGCCCTTTTGGTAGACAGCGGGTATCCCTACAGGCTCAGAGCGGAGACTCTGGGTTGTCCTGGAGAGCCAAGTATATCCTATTCAGTTAGTGGGAGGTGAAAACCGAAGCTGAGAATAGAAAGGAGGTGAGGGTATAGGCCTTTTCTGAATAGAAGTCTTTACGGATTGTAAGCTAGAGCCCATGGCTCACCTAAGAGCCTGTTAATACAATTCAGACATGCTTGAGTACTGACTCTTATTGCAGTTCTGTGGTTTAAGAATGAAATTAGACAGCATTGGCCCGAGATACTGAGGAGTCTGTGGCAACCTCTGGGCTCTGTGTCATATTGTTTGCTACCTAACGCTGAGGTTCTTGAGACACATCAGACCCAGATGAGTGGTTGCTGGCATCTACCCAGACGAGTTAATGTGTAGAACTCTCCAATCTCATCACATTGACACTCAATCACAGGATATTTTTAGCCCAAGTATGCACTCACCTTTGTGAGGATTTGCGCATCTGAAAACTGACCTCTGCCCACCTAGATGCCCTCACTATCTATCCTGACGGCCACATCGCTCACGGTACCCAGTGGCATCTGAGTCTGATCTTTCCATCGATTCAAGTTTGCTATTGACATTTGTTCCCATAGTCACCTTGCAGATGAGAGGCAGAGGTGGGAGTATTGACATGAGGAAGAAAGGGACCCTAACAGAGGTGAAGGGACCAAGGCAATGTCAGTGTTGGAGTGACCAGATGAGCATCTGTGGTTTGAGACAGCAAAGGGACTGAGATATGTAACAGGAAGAAATGTGTGTGAAGCATGTCTTCTATCTTCTTGGATCTGGCCGACGAACTTAAAATAGAGCATAGTTGTTGTTTTTCCCAGGGAGTGTAAACCTAGAACTGCCTTGCTATTGTTTACGGCCATGGTGATAACCAGTGAGCCAGTAGGGGGAGCTAATGCACCATACAGGGGACTTCTGGATACAGAGATTCATTGCAAAGAACTCAACTACTGAAGAAGGGCTTAAAGTGACTTTGTTGCAGGAAGTTTGGGGATGCAGTGAAGTGGCACAAGCTCAATAAAAACATTGCTAACAAGATTCTGTTGGTAAGTGGTGGCTACTCCAATACTTACATGCTTAATTAAAATGCATATTATAGCCCGGCTGGCATGGCTCTGTGGTGGAGCATCAGCCTATGAACCAGGAGGTCCACAGTTGGATTCCTGGTCAGGCCACGTGCCCAGGTTGCAGGCTCAATCCCTAGCGTGGGGTATGCAGGAGGTAGTCAGTCAATGATGCTCTCTTATCATTGATGTTTCCATCTCTTTTCCTCTCCCTTCCTCTCTGAAATCAATAAAAATACATTTTTAAAAATGAATATTATGAATGACAAAACTTGGCTGTCATCCAGAAGACTAGGGTACCAAAAAAAGTGCCCCTTTCCCTGTTTAATTGGCCACGCTAAATGGAAATCTTTGGATTTATTAAATCCCTGGATTTACCAATGCTGAGAGGTGTGAACATTTAAAACAGTGCAGGCTCTCAAAATACAATAGAAAACAGAATCTTCATGGAGGAAACAGTGAATGCAGCTGTCCATCGCTCCCCTTTGGAAATACAATGGTCTACTGTTGATCACTGGTTAAAATGTGCTCTCCTAAAAAGAACACCGGAATAATTCGAAGACCAGAAATTCCAAAACCATCCTGCGTAACACGTGAAAGACACTTAGACCTTGGAGGGGTAGCTCACAACAAGTTATGGATGAGATAGAAATGACACAGTAAGGAATGGACAAGAGGACATTAACTGGTTGTGGGCTATAGGATCCATCACGGGCAGCTGCAGCCTGGAGCTCAAACATCCTCACAGTAAGATTTCCTTCTGACAACAGGGACTTGCGAGAGTCCACGGCCAGCGTGGCTTTCACGGGTTCAAAGACTTGGAGGGAGGGCTGACGCGTAAATGATACACAGGATGGAATATTAATTTTTATAATTACCGGGGGAACCAGAGAATAACTCAACTAAAGAAGTCAAGTTCTCCCTGTTGCTCCTTTCCCACCTGCTTTTATTAGCTAGAATACACCATTGCCTTTAGGAATGCAAACAGACATATCAATGGCAATGTTTAGCAAACAATAAGATTGCCAGGTCTTGGGGGAGTTTGCTTTAGGCCATTGAGTCAGCAGCAGGTAATAAAATGTAGATATTCACCCTGTGAATATCAAAAGGAGTCCTGGTCAGCCTTCTGCAAGACTCCTCACATTTATATCAATTACTGTTGATCTTGATCTCCAGCAGGGACTTACTTGTGAGAAGGGAGAAGGGAGAAGGGAGAAGGGAGAAGGGAGAAGGGAGAAGGGAGAAGGGAGAAGGGAGAAGGGAGAAGGAGGTGGTTTGGGGGGATCTGCCTATGAGGACAGGGCATTTACCCGGAGCAGGACAGGGTTCCAGATCCTGCTCTGTCTTGGGAACCTGTTACACTGTCAGCAGAGGGCATGGCCTTTGAGTAAAAGGCAGGGGGAGCCATTCGAACTACGCATGGGACTGCTCCTAGGAAAGCAGCCGAATTCCTCTGAAGACAGGAAAGTGAGAGAGCAGGCATCCTTCAGGAGCACCCCACACAGAGGGGTAAGATGCCTCCTCGCTTCAGAGAGAGAAGGGGAAAGCTCAGGGAGCCCGGGAGCTCAGAGCAGGCCCCTGATAGGGAAAGGGCCTGAGATTTCACTTTTAACCAAAAATAAACAAACACATAGGAATGGAGGCAAATGGTCCCAAAGTCCAAACAAATTCAATGTAAATACTCAATGATCAACGTTTAATTTTAGATTATAGGCCATTTACCGAGAATCTGTATGAGTCAGTACTGGAAGGTGTTCGGAACCATTCAAACCCAAGAAATATCAGAATCTCTGGGGCTGGGACCTCAACATCAGTATTTTCACCTTCGTTCCGACGTGGGGAGAGGCTTGGTTGGGTCTACAGGTGCAGTCTACTAACTGAGGGAAACACATGTTCATGCAGGATACAGGGACACCAGATGTTCCCCAGGCATTCCATTCCAGGAGCCATTATTTTCCATCTGCAACACCTTTGCCTTCAGCAGTTATTTCAGGCCCTTTCCACCAAAGCCACCAAAAGGCTTTAGTGTTCTCAAAAGTGAAGGGCCCTCTATTTTGAGGGCTCCTCTGAAAAGTTAAACCTTGGAGAAATGAGTAGTTCCTTGTTCCCTGCATAAAACTCCCATTTAGCTTACTGAACGACACAAAGGTTTCTTAAATAACCATGTGATGCCTTCAGTAGGAGCCTCGTTGCCAACGTTAGTCTTCCCAAATGACCGGCCTGGTCCAGCCGGTTCTCCTGTTTCCCCTTGTGCTCAGAGGCTTCGAGCCTGATCTGTCAGCCCAGGAAACTGCTGGCGGGCCTCTTCTTTCACGCAAGAGGCACGGAAGGCAAAGGGGTCCTACTCCTCAGAGCTTTCAAGTGCACAGTTCAGTTGGAACTGGAAATCCCCCCCACAGGAGAACAGGAACTGCAGGGGCATCATGTATGCCAATGTTACCAAACAAGGAACCAATTTTCACTGAACTATTGACCGTGATAATATAGAAACACTTCAGGCATCTGTTTACTGGCCCAGCCCAGCCCAAGGAGATGCTGAGGCCTCTCACCAAGAATTCAAGTCCAACTCAGCACCAGAGAGGGACTCGTGAAGACACACAAGGAACAAGCATCAACTCTGAGGACGCTGTGCTGGATGGTGGACCCCCACTTTACAATCAAAATAGCCTTTGCTGCTCCGGTTGTGGTTAGAGAATATGAAATTTGACTAAAATTGAGCCTTCGCCCCAGCCAGCTTTTTACATAAGAAGTTCAGTTGTGGTCCAGGAGCCCTTCCCTTCCATGAATTCGGGAAAGGTTACTCCACTGGCCAGATAATGTGGAGTAACCTTTCCCGAATTCATGGGCGGGTGGGCAGGGGCGGGGGCCAGGGGAGAGATCATGTCTGGAGGTTCAGATCTGGAATTGGCCTCAGATTGGCTCATGCACTCACTCAAAAAAATGCTTTCAGGAAAATTGTGACGAAGTGTCATGGTTTTCACAGCTCTCAGAGGAGCGCAGAGTTCTGGGGTTCACAGCATGAGTTTCTGAGCTTGTCAGGCTCCTATACGGCAAACACTACCTGTCTTTCCATGGTACCTCCCTCAGCTGTAGCTCTCAGAGGAAGGTCAGAGGAAAGGTGGACACCACCTGGTTTAAATGGTGATGAGGGATGAAGAAATGAAGCTGGAAAGGAGGCCAAAAGAAAAGAGATGGGGAAGGTGGGTGGGAAAGCAAATATAGCTATAAGCTAAAAGACAAGAAAACCCATAGTTCAAAGTTTCAGTGAAAAACGGATGGGCGGAACCCCAATTGGACCTGAGATTTCTCCTCTCTTTCCCATATTAATAACACTAAGCCACAGTTAGTACGTTATAGTTAACTAGAACTCCCACCACTTCAGCAGGAAGCCCCCAAACTCAGAAATTGTACCAGGTCCCTACACTCCCCCCCCCCCCCCCGCCCAGCCAGAAGCTCTGGGCAGGTGGTGTGCCAGTAGCTGACTCACATCTGCAATCATCAGCAGGTACCACAGGCTCCAGGGACCACAGACAGCACTGCGGCGTTTAGGCCAATGGTGAGAATAGATGTTAAGACACATGTGTCTGAGCGTGGCTAGAACCCTTCTAGCAACTGCAGGCAAGCAACTGCAAGCTTGCAATGGGGACCCATTCTTTACACTGAAGCAGAGAAAGGCCCTAGCCAGCGGGCATGCTGAGAATTTCAAGGACAGACAGGGTGGCCTCAGAGCAGCTTCCTCCCACATTCCCAGGACAAAGAAGGAGCCCAGGTCTCCATTTCCTCCAATTCTCCCTTCCTAGATCCCAATATTCTAAATCCCTGCTCCTGGCCCTTGAAATGCCGTGCCTACAACGGGCAAACGTGAAGTCGTAACTCTGGCGTGTTGGGGATACCACAGCGGTGCCCGCCTCAGCTTGAGTCTGCAGGATGACGTGGCTGCCTCATCGCTGACTCTTCTACCCGGAGATGGTGGGACTTTTCATTGATACTCAGAACTTGAAATATGATGGGATGTAGCTTTCATCTGTGTGTATTAACTTTGGTCAAAAGATGGCAGCAAAGTTCAGCTAGTTTTTCCGACGCCACTTGAAAGCTGGGGGAGAAGGGAATGGCTGTTCACATTAAAGGTTAACGTGTAAGCACGTTACACATGCTTAGCGATTACACATGGCCTTTTCTTTCTGCTCATGTATCACAATATTTACCAAATATTAAAATATCGGAAGTTCAGTGTAAGCGAAGTGACAGTATTAAAAGAACATTAACTCATTCATTTGTTAATTAACACATATAAATATCCATTAATTTCCAAATGTTCAAGAACTTGCTGGGAACTAGCACTGTGCTGAGAGATGATGGTACTTGTCAGCAAAAACAGCCAGGATGCCAGCTCTCATTGAACATGGAGCCCAGTGTGAGGCAGACATTAAAAAGATAAGCAGAAATGAATTTATAATTATTCATAGAATTACCCATTGGATGTAAGCTCCATGGGATCAGGGAGTCTTGTTTGGTTAGTTCCCTGATGGATCTCAAGTGCCTAGAGCAGTGCCCAGAGGCACTCAGCAAAGGGTTGTTGCCTGAATGAAGAAATGTAATTACAAAACTGAGACACATGCACCCAGAGCATGAGTCTATGTGAGGATCTAAAAAGGAACATGTCATGCATTTGAGGAAATGATAGAGATGAGGCATGAAGGTTAAGCAGGTTAAGGTTTTTTGGGGGATGAGGAGTCCCCAGACATAGAGAAGACCATGAGTAGAGGCCCTGCAAAGGTAGTGGTTGTGAAAGGAGGGAGCAAAAAGAGGTGTGGGGACCCCTGGCCAGCTTGCTCAGTGGTTAGAGCACATGCCTGTGGACTAAGGGTCCAATGTTTGATTCCCAGTCAAGAGCATGTATTTGGGTTGTAGGTTTTCTCTCTGGCCCTGGCTGGGACATGTGTGGGAGGCAACCAACCTATGTGTGTGTCTCACACTGATGTTTCTCTCTCTCTCTCTCTCTCTCTCTCTCTCTCTCTCTCTCTCTCTCTCTCCCTCCCTTCCTCTCTCTCTCCCTCCATCCCTTCCATTCTCTCTAAAAATATCCTTCATGAGGATTTTAAAAAAGAGGCATGGAGTGTGGCTCATTGCAGGAAACTAAAGGACATCCTGTATGGCCATAACAGAGAGAGAGAGAGAGAGAGAGAGAGAGAGAGAGAGCAGTGGCATGGTGATGATCAGTGGAATCAGATGAGTGGTTTGAAGGGCCTTTGGTGAAAAGAATGAATAAGAGAGGAATAAAAATGGACTTGAGAAGAACAGGTAGGAGGCCTTCTATCTCAAGTCCAGATGAGAGATGACAGCAGCATAGACCAGGGAGATGCTGATGGAGTGGAGGAAAGCTGTTAAAGTCACCAGGTACTCAGCAGGCAAAACCAGCAGGACTTGGCAATGAATAGGCTCAAGAGTGTGGCAAAGAGAGCAGTTCCGAGGATGGTTTACAGATTTCTGACCTGTGCAATGGGAGGTGTGAAGGGAAACGCTGGAGGAAAACAAGTTTGGCGGGGTGTGGGGGGGGGGGAGATCTTGAGGTCTGTCTGGGCATGTTGGGAATTTGAGACATCCTAGTAGAAATATGAAATGCATGGTTGGATTTAAGGGTCGGGGCTCAGAGAGGTCTGGGGTAGAAATGGATTCGAAGCTATTGGCATGTAGATGACATCTGAAGGGGAGGACATGATTGAACCCTCTTAGGGAGAGGAAGTGGGGGCTGGGGGGAAGAGGGGCCCGGCTGGAGAGGGATGGACCTGTCAAGAGGACGGAGTAGCCAGAGAAGGAGAAAAGCCAGAACAGAGCATGTGGGCCCAATGGACAGAGCTCCCCAGAGCGGGAAGTTCAGCCAGTCATTCATTTACCACTTTAGCAGTGGCTCCCACTAGGCCCAACACAATGTCCTTGGCTCCTGGTAGAGCCAGGCCCTAGGATCTAATAATGTTAGAGACACCAGAATCATAGGCAGGGCAAATAGGAGTCAGGAATAATGGCATGACAGCAACTCCAGTTAATTGGTGAAAGAAATGAATGGGAGAGTTTATTTACAGAGAAACAAGGAAAGATCTCTGGACCAAGGGTCAGGAAACCCGAGATCCAATCTGTTTCCCCACTGGCCGCTATGCCAGTTTGGGGATCTCGTCACCAGGCTGGATTTCCGTGTTAGCATCATTACATTTCAGGCCAAGACCGTGGGTGGGTGGGTGGGCCGGTGGGGAAAGAGACGAGAAAGGGAAGATAATACTCACTGTGCCTACCTCACGGGATTCTTCCGAAGAGCTGATGAAATCAACTGCCTACGTGTGCTTTGAAAAACATATAGCATCAGGCATGTTTCTATACGGCACAAGGACTGTTTTATTAGTCGCGTAAAAATAGAACCATATAATTTCTGAATCTGGAGCGTTTCCAGGCGTTTATTCCTAAAAGGCTGCGTGAATGCCTTTTTATCCCGTTTAGCCTGCTGCCAGCCAGCACCTTATTCTCTTCTAACTAAAAATAAAAAGCGAAACCAACAGTAACAAAAAATTCCTCTAAAATCTACTACCGATACAAGGAAAGGATAAATGTAGAATTTTTAACAGAATGGATCCTGGACCACCCAAGCTAATGGATTTCAGGCCAGACAGTGGAAACAAAAGGATTGCTGCTAAATCCTCCAATCTGTTTGGGAAGCTGAGGAGGAGGGTTACCCGGAAACCCTGTGTGACAGCTATTGGTGGCCTCTCCCCGGAGGCCCTGGCTTTCAATCAGCCTCTTCAGAGCAGTGGGGGCGGCGCAGGTCCCAGCAAAGCCCTTTCTGATTTGTGGGGAATCTTCGCTCGAGCAGCACCATGTTGGCCAAGATAACCACCAGGACCAGGCTCCAGCACCTTCCATCAGAAACCCTGCATTTGAACTGCTCTGACAACGATTGATTCACGCTTTCCTTTTCTAAATATGATCTCGATTTGAGAGGTTAGACATCGCGTTCATTTCCTTAAATTCTCCTTTAGAAGTACCCGGAGTCCAGAGGCTAACAGATCATAAAGCCAAGAAAGCTTCAGTGTCGGGGCTTTTCAACGAGGGCCCTTCTCAGGCCCAGGCCTCGTTTTATCTTAGTGAGCGGGTCTTTTTCTTGAAGAGCCAAACATGCTGTGCCCCTGCCCTGAACCAGCAAGAATATGCTAGACGTGTGAGTTACCCAAGGACTGAGACTGCAACTGGGCAGCGTTTGATGGCTGTAATCCACTCTGGATGGCTCATTTTACTCCAGATTTTTTATAGGTATACTAGAGGCCCGGTGCACAAAAATTTGTGCACTCGGGGGGGGGGTCCCTCAGCCCGGCCTGTGGCCTCTCGCAGTCTGGGACCCCTCGGGAGATAACGACCTGCTGGCTTAGGCCTGCTCCTGGGTGGCAGAGGGCAGGCCCAATCCCTAGGTGCAGCCCCTTGTCGGGTTCAGAGCAGGGCCAATTGGGGAGTTGGGGCGCCGCCCCCCTGTCATGCACAGAGCAGGGCAGATTGGGAGGTTGCGATGCCACCCTCAGTCACGCTCAGGGTAGGGCTGATTGGGGGGTTGGGGCACCGCCCCCTGTCACACTCAAGGCAGGGTCGATGGGGAGGTTGTGGCGCCACCCCCGTCACGCACAGAGCAGGGCCAATCAGGGGGTTGGGGCGCTGCCCCCTGTCACGTACAGAACAGGGCCAATCAGGGGTTGGGGCACCGCCCCCTGTCACACACAGAGCAGGGCGGATCAGGGGGTTGGGGCGCCGCCACTGTCACACTCAGGGCAGGGCCGATGGGGAGGTTATGGCTCTACCCCATCACACACAGGGCAGGGCCCGTGGAGGGTGGGGGGAGGTTGGGGCACCACCCTCTATCATCCACAGAGCAAGGCCGATCAGGGGGTTGGGGAGCTCCCCCTTGTCACCCACAGAGCAGGGTCAATCAGGGGGTTGGGGAGCTCACCCCTGTCACGCACAGAGCAGGGCCCATTAGGGGGTTGAGGAGCTCCCCCCGTCACTCACAGAGTAGGGCCAATAGGGGAGTTGGCGCACCGCCCCCTGTCACACACAGAGCAGGGTGGATCAGGGGGTTGGGCACCACACTCTATCACCCACAGAGCAGGGCCGATCAGGGGGTTGGGGCGCCACCACTGTCACACTCAGGGCAGGGCCAATGGGGAGGTTATGGCTCTACCCCGTCACACACAGAGCAGGGCCCGTGGGGTGGGGGGGTTGGGGTGCCGCACCCTGTCACACACAGAGCCGCAGGGTGATCAGGGGGTTGGGGAGCTCCCCCCTATCAGGCACAGAGCAGGGCCGATCAGGGGGTTGGGGCGCCTTTCCCTGTCACGGACAGAGCAGGGCTGATAGGGAGGTTGTGGCCTCACCCCCTGTCACACACAGAGCCTCAGGGCGATCAGGGGGTTTGGGCGCTGCCCCCTGTCATTCTGATCCCGGTGCTGGGAGGCATATTACCCTTTTACTATATAGAATAGAGGCCTGGTGCATGGGTGGGGGCTGGCTGGTTTGCCCTGAAGGGTGTCCTGGATCAGGGTGGGGGTCCCCACTGGGGTGCCTGGCCAGCCTGGATGAGGGGATGATGGCTGTTTGCAGCTGGTCACACACCCTTCAGGGTGGGGGGGTCCCCACTGGGGTGCCTGGCCAGTCTGGGTGAGGGGCTGAGGGCTGTTTTCAGGCTGGGACTGAAGCTCCCAACTGCTCCTTTTTTTCTTTTTTCTTTTTTTATTCTGGGCCAGCTTTAGCTCTGAGGCTTGGCTCCAGCTCTGAGGCCTCAGCTGCTGAAAACAGGTATCTGGTTTGTTTCGGTTCTATAATCGAAACTCTGTATCAACTCCAGCTCTGAGATCCCAGCTGGCTGAAAGCAGGTTTCTGGGGTTTTGTTTAGCTTCTATATTTGTTACAATGTTTTTTAAACTGCAAGCTCAGAGGCCGGCAAGGCAGGCGGGGAATGTTGCAGTCCTCCGTCACTGAAGCAAGCAAGCCTCATGTTCAGTTTAAGCTGCCTGGCTGCCAGCCGCCATCTTGGCTGGCAGTTAATTTGAATATTGCCCTGATTAGCCAATGGGAAGGGTAGCGGTCGTACGCCAATTACCATGTTTCTCTTTTATTAGATAGGATTGATATAAACTGGATGCCCAAATCCTCCAAGATTCTGGGATCATTCTTTCTTCTAATTAAGAAAAATGAATTGAGCCCCTTGCACATACACGTAGGGAATCCGGCATGCTTCCTCTCATTTCTAAAGCTTTTGGGAGCTGGGTGGAGCAGAGAGCAGTGACTTCCTTCTGTGACCTCCCTGGGTGAATTCCTCCTGCTGCCCATCTCGGCTGCTGTCCCCTCCCCTCTTCCTCCCCTGAGAACTCAGCTGCTCCTCCATTCCCCAAAGCACGCCTTCCACAAGAGTGTTGCTTAAGGTAACAGATTTCTGCTGAAAGGCGGAGGGCAATTATAGAGCAGCAGGAAAATCTTAATCAGATACTGGACGTGATTTTCCTTCAAGATCATCGTCTCCCTGGGAGGATCTGCCTCTGCAGTCTCAGGGCCTGTTCTCTGGTGGAAACTGATCTCTTCTCACGTCGCCAGGTCCCTCAGGGACCACACACTTCCTCCCTCCAGAGACGCGGTGGGAAAACTCTGGTACTTTATCACACGGACCATTTTTCTCTCTCTCCGTTTTCATCTTCGCCTCCCGGTTCAGGTCTAGGGAGCGTTGCCTTTCACAACCAGAAACAGCCATTCGGTGGCGAATCTCATCATGACATGGCTCTTTAAGGCACCCCCACCCCCCTTTAAATATACAATGTTCCTTTCCATTATATTCCAGGTGGAATTTTTCACAGGGTTCTGGGATTTGGGGTCATGCAGTGTGGCGCATACCTTCTGGGGTTCGCATTTGTAGCACGTGGTGGGCGCACTGGCCCTTCGCAGTCTGGAGAACTTAGCAAAGTCACCCCCCACAGGATGGTCTTTTCGCTTTGCTTCCCCTCCCCCCACACCTCCTCTCCTGCTCGCACAACCATCTTTCCCAAGTGAGCTTAGTTTCAGGTCAATGCCTAGGCAAGTTGTTGGCAATCTTAAACCCGCCTGGACTTTGGGCATGCGGGAAAACAGCGCTGCCGTGTCCCGGACACCCCTTTCTTGGCCTCTGATGTTCACTGAGAAAAAGGTGGCTTCTAACCAGCGTCATCACTGACCATCGGTTACCTGCCTTCCTAGGCTTTGAGAAGCAGATCAAGGTCAAAACGTCACAAAGAAACATGACCGTCATAGAAAAGTAAAGTGAGCACCCTGGCTGGTGTGGCTTTGCTGGTTGGAGGTTGCAGGTTCTATCCCCACTCTGGAGGCAACCAATCGATGTTTCTCTCTTACAAAGATGTATGTTCTCTCTCTCTCTCTCTCTCTCTCTCTCTCTCTCTCTCTCTCTCTCTCTCTCTCTCTCTCTCCTCTTTCCAAAATCAATAAACATATCCTTGGGTGAGGATAAAAAATAAAAAAAGTAAATTGAGCACACTCTAAAGACCTACTTATCTCATTGAAGGGCCAACCCTGGTTCAAAGGAATATAGGAGAAACGGATGTGTTTGTAGTTGCTGAAAAACCACACTGGAATAAATGACTGAATTACACACACAATTGGTTAATGTCACACAGGGCAATAAAACCTAGACCTTTGGGCTATAATCTTCTTTACCACGCAAAAATAATGGCTTTGTGGGCAAAATTCATTGTATTGCTCTCAGATAAGAATCACTGGCATTGCTTTAAGGTTACTACAATGCAACATTCACAAATCACTAGTGAGTAATAAGTCATGCAAAGGTACATATCAACCCCTAGAGAATTAAGTAGGCCTTAGGTGGGCCCTTTGGACATTGCTCCAGGGTGACATAGTACACAGTCACCCCTCTCCATATTCCCAGGTTTGGGGCTTGTGTTTTTTTTCTTAACATTAGAAAAAACTGCATTTTTTTCTCAACTTTTCTAGGTATTCCAATCATTTAAAAATTCTTTGCTCAATGATAGCATCTATGATAAAGCCTATTTTAGAGAATAATATACTTAACATAGTTCTGAGTTTTAAGCACCCCCCCCTCAAAAAATGCTCTTATTTAGAGTAATCTATGGATGGGTTAAGTGCAAGGTGTTTATATACATGCAGAAAATGGAGTAGCCCTGGTCAATGACATCTAGCGTGACCGGATACTGGGCTAAAGGTCTTATAATTATGCTTTCATCAGAGAGACAAACACACAGTAACTTGTTACCTCTCCATGAACTTTGACATATTAAGAAGACCTGAAACAATAGATTCTTCTGGGTGCTAGCCATGATTGTAAGTATGTTAAAGGGAGGAAAGTGTAAAACGTATTGATCTTCTGACTGCTCATCTCCCATGGTCAGTAGATCACTACAGAGCAGGTGCCCAGTCCCGAAAGGACGGATGGGAGCTGAGCTCACTTCAGTGACTGCCCAGTGGACCCCCCGGGATGCTGCCCTATGAGAGGGAGATGGGGAAGGCGTTCCCAGCAGTTCCTACTCATTAGCACTCCCAGAAGGAGGTTGTTCAGAGATGAGGAAACACAGGCAGGAGTTAGCTGTGCTGTGGAAGCATTAATGTAACAGCCCAAGTGTCCACCTGCAGCATCCCAACCTCTGCTCCAGGCTCCAGATTCCACTGTAATCCCACAGAATTCCCACTGGAGGCTCCCCTTGGCGGAGCCAGCACAGAAATTCTTTCTGCAGCTGCTGGGGAGGCCGGTCCCAATCAGGGGAGAGTAACAATGACAGCACTGAGCTATACCGCACATCCAAGCATAATTCCACAATCACCGAGGATAAGTGGGATGAGAAAAACTTGAAATCTACAGATGATCCCCAAACTTAAATGCTGATTAGGCTGTAATTAACCCCGTGTTCCAAGAGGGCCACGGATTAGGCCAATAATCAGCAGTACTTATAAGGTTAAATGTATCCTCCCTTCATTTCCCTTGCTTATTCCTGTTGAGGAACAAATACGGAAAAAAAGGCCAAAAGGTTTGACTGGTGGCTAGGAGTGGGGGAGTAAGTATCTCTGACTTTTACCAAGTTGCACAATGTATCTATTTGTATCACTTGGAATGTACTGGCGTCACAGGAAACACTGCTTTTTGTGCTCTTTATTGTGGTAAAATATACAACATAAAATGAACTATTTTCAGGTGTACAGTTCAGTGGCATTAGGTACATTCACAGTGATGCGCAGCCACCTCCATATCTACTTCCAGACAGAAAATCTGACCCAATAAACAAGAATTCCCCGTTCATCCCCTCCCCCCAATCCCTGGCAGCCACCTTCCCACTTTCTGTCTCTAAGAATCTAGCTATTCTAGGTCCCTCATATAGGGTGGAGTCACACAATATTTGTCCTTTTGTGCCTGGTTTATTTCATTTAGCATAACGTTTTCAAGGTTCAACCATGGTATCTTGTGATGTGCTGTAATAAATCTCAAACTCACATCTCCAGGTCTGCCCTACAAAACAGCTGGCAGTGGCTCTGTTACTTTTTTAAAGTTTTTTTTTTAAAGTTATTACTTTTAAATTTAAAAATTATTTATTTTTTTATATTTTTAGCTGTTACTTTTTTTTTAAGCCAGATAGTAGCTCTAAAAAATATGAACAAGGAAAAGTATAGTTCAGAATGTTCACCAAGTGATTAATCTTGGCTGCAAGCATGACTTGCAATTCAGTAATGAAAGGAAATCATCTCCTTGTACCTAGACTGAAAAAAAAAACAACAACAAAATGTCCTGCTCATTGCTCCTCCCCTGAGCCTCAGAGAGATGGGACCATGACTGATGCCAGTTGTTAGATGATAATGAAACGCAATCGGTGTCCAGCAGATGCAGCAGAAACACTCCGAGGCACAAGAAAAATATGCCCGGATGGTAGTCTCCATTTTTCAAACTAAAAGAGCCAATTGCCTCTCTACTTTGTGCCCAGATGCTGCCTTTTCCAGATAGAGGCTCGCCCATGGATTTCATGACCAATGAACCAGTGTGCAGATTCACCAGCAGATCAGGGCTTCTTTCCTCCCAGCCCTCCCCACCCCACTCTCACATGGTGCCTCAGACACTGGGGAAGGGGAGGGAATGAAAGGAGAGAACAATGTATAAGGAAAATAAGATCAAATATGATCAGGTAGTAACCCCCAACCTAGTTCATCCCAGCTGTATTCCAATTACAGTCAGTAGCTCCCAGCTGTACCACAAAACAGCCGTAACAAAAAAGTAAATTCTTCTTTAGGATAAGCTTCTCATGAACAGTTCCAGTTGTACCCAAATTCATGCCCTTAAATAAAAGCTTCAAATTGTGTGACGCTTAAAACACAAACACATGCAAATGCACACGCAAGACCAAAATGAGATAGTGAAGAGAATAAATTAGCGCAGCTGCAGCCCGATGAAGCACAGGTTTGCACAAGGGAAAGCTTACTTATAATTTACCTAAACCCTCTTCCTTTGTGTTGCAATTTTCTGCTTATTAATTTTTCGTATGAAAATGACAACAAAGAATAACCAAGAGCATTGTTATCACTTCAGAAAAAAAAGAAAACCCCAGCTCTTCCAATCAAAAGAATGCTTTAAAGGTGTATTTTTAGTCAAACGTTTACATTTTTAACATTTAAAATTTTAAAAATCAAAGTTACACATGCACACAGTTAAGAGTCAAAGTTTATGGTGAAAATCAGTAATTTCCAGCCCTGTTACCTTTTCAGGGGCCACAGCCTTCAAATCTTTTAACTATTGCTTCTAGTATTTGTCTGTATTTGTAGATAATACACATCTATGGGGGTTTCTGGACTTATGAATTTTTACTTTATCTGTTGACTTCCTATATGATGGTTTTCCTGTCTTTTATCACAAATCCTACCACTGCCAACCTCTCTGCCTCCCCCGACTTCCAACATAATTATATTGAGGGGGGGGGGGGAGGAGAGGGTGAAGAAAGCCTGAGGCCTAGTCTACTGTGTATTGTGAAGTGCATATAAATGAGCAAAGAGAAAATAATAGCAAGCTCTCACATACACAGCGCTTGCTTTGTGCCAGGCACAGTTCAGAGTACATTATATATATTAAGTCATTTAACCCTCGCAACAATCCTATAAAGTAGGTACTGGGATTACACCCATTTTACAGATGAGAAAACTAAGGCACAAAGAGTTTAAGTAACTAAGAGATGCTACAAGTCATCTTGGATCCCTAAACTAGGGATCCAAGATTATAGATGCGACAGCTCTTTGAAAAGTCAGGAGCAATAGACAGTTGCAAAGGAGATAATGATAATGTTGACGATGCCTGGCCAGCACACACATATGCAGCAAGGAATGAGAGCAAGAAGGGCATGCAAAGCTGACGCAGGTTTTGAGGGGAGATGATGGATATGCAGTTTGGGGGGAGGTGCCTCTTTAAGTAAAAGGGTATGGATTTAGGTAGCAAAATGAATATTTATTTAGAGTGAAAAAAAGAAATCAAAGCAAATTAAATATCTAAAATAGTGACAAATACCAAACATTGCAACATCCAGAGAAACAACACAATGTATTCATTAACAGCTGACATCCTCTCTGGTTCCTTTTTTCCCATTTTGTCTGGGCACTCTTTGATCCCCTCTACATATATCAACAAGTTGGTAATACTGTTTACTAGAGAGAGCCTAGAAGCAGATTCATTCTTTCCTCTGCTGTGACTGATAAAATGTGTTTTTAATATTGACGCTTTAGCACTTCATTTCCGTTTTACAACTGGTTATTGGAAATAGCATGTGAATCTTAGGATGTTGTTCATTTGAGAAAATCTCTAGTCTATTGATCTTTCATTACGAGCTGACAATCTCAGGCCATTCCAGGGTTATTGTGTTGTGACTGTCTTACCTGCTCATGGAATTGATGGCATTCATAAACCAAAGACTAGAAAGGGGCCCAAAGTGTGGAGACTTCCAGCTCGCTGCCTCTGAGGGCGGAGACCCAGGGCCTTAAGCCCCTGACCTCTACTGCAGAGGCCTCCCCTCACAGCTCCGACGGTGCAGCTCAGCTCAGGGTGATGGTGGTGTCTGCTGTTTCTCCAGGACGCTGGCAACCTGCCCCCAAGAGCAGGTCAGATTTCCTCCCCGGGCTGAACACCGCAGTGCATGGAGATGATGGGCCTGTGATCCCAGCCAATGCTGGTACCCCTGGCAGCAGCGTGGCAGGGGCAGGAGGCTCCGGCAGTCTCTGCAGCTAAAGCCATGCTTTATTCCAGGAAGGGGGCTAGGGCTTGATGGGCGGAAACTGTGCCAAATATGATCACAGGAAGACTTGCTGGACTGTGCATGCGCTGAAAGGGAAATATGCATTTCATCATTCGAATCAAACACCTGAGCCATTTCCACCAAAATAAAGGCATCAGACTTCGTTTGAACAACTTTCACGATAAACCCACAGGAAGAACAAAGTGGGGTTGCTAACGAGAACGGCAGTCAGGAGGCCTGGGTTTTGCTGCCTGTGCCAGGCTGCAGTGAACAAGCCATTTCACTCCCAGCCTACAAGCCTTCACTGTGAATAGGAAAGCTGGAATCGATCACCAGCTTGGTCCCTGTCAGGACCCCGGACTAACCAGACAATAGTGTGAATGGGAATCCCCACTCTTCCCCCACACCTGACAGGCAGTTAGCACAGTGGGAGCCCAGCTCTGGCTACATCTTCTAGGTGCAAATGGACATTTTCTCTGAGCAGCCAAGGTCAGGTGCCAGCCTGAGAATCGGAAAAAAAGAAATCCAGGAGAGGGCACAATAAACCATTTTATAACAGCAGAATAGTTCCCATGTCATCCAGGAGTTTTAGAACTTGCAAGAATTCATGAAGCTTTGATGCCTGAAAAGTTAAATTGCAAAGAGAGGGTATGAAAGAATCTATAAGCATCTTGTAGCTAAAGGCTTGCAAACTGTATTTTCAACAATGGAGGTGAGAAAGAATATCAGTTCCTGAATAGAGCATTCGACTGCTTTTCTCTCCCTCCCCTCTCCCACTTCTCCCTTCTCCCCCTTCCCCCGCATCTCCCCCCTTCTAATTAATGTAAAATATAGTGAGGCTTGTCACTTTCTAAATTCTGTTCATGTCAGCAACTTTTTTTAATTTTTTTAAAAAATATATTTTATTGATTTTTTTACAGAGAGGAAGGGAGAGGGATAGAGAATTAGAAACATCGATCAGCTGCCTCCTGCACACCCCCCACTGGGGATGTGCTCACAACCAAGGTACATGTCCTTGACCGGAATCGAACCCAGGACCCCTCAGTCCGCAGGTCGATGCTCCATCCACTGAGCCAAACCAATCAGGGCAGATGTCAGCATCTTAACTATGGGCTTTTCTAGTTAAAATATTAGGAAATGAGCTATTACACTACTACTTCTCTGATCAATGGAAAAATTATACTTTAATGATGTGCAGTGGCGTTGCAATATACACTCCTGAAGCGGTAAAGAGCCTTCTCTTCCCCAAATATAAACACTGGCCTGCAAATGTGTTCAGAGAAACACCCTGATTTTCAAGCGTTGCATCATAAGCTCTCTGGTATCGGTAGTTTTTAAAAATGAGTATGCAGCACCCTTTCTATGTTGAATATATTTTTCTTCTTTTAAGGATCACTGTTGTTACCTCTGATAGTAAAAGTAACACATGCCTGTAATTACAGTGGCAAGTGTATGCCAGGAAACGGTAAAGGCCCCTGTCACCCCAGAGATAAACACTGCTTCCTTTATACTCATCCAGATATTTTCTCAGTGGATGTGATTATAGATCTTTATGGTATATATAAATTGAAAAAAGAGCATGCACAATGCCCCTTTCACTTTGCCTTTTCTGCATCTCAAGCCTGGCTCCCCACAGTGGACATCTTTCCATGTCCGCACGTGTAGAGCTGCTTCGCTCTTTTGACGCCACCACAGTATCCCATTATCCAGAAGTATCATCACGATTGTTTAATCTGCCATTGATATGCGTTTGGGCTGTTTCCAATATTCCTGACTAGGAACAGTAATGAATAAAATTCCCATATAATAATCTTAGTGCACATCTGCAAGTGTTTCTGCAGGAGAAATTCCTCGAAGGGGACTTGCTGGGTCAGGGCCGATGCATATCTTAACCGGAACAGATACTGCCAAACTGTCTTCTACCAGGATGGAGCCAATTTATATCCATCACCACCGCTATATAAATGAACCTGCCTTTTCCACTCATACTTTGGCTAACGCTGTACTCCCAGACTTTTAAAACTTCACTGATCTGATAAACATAAGAAGATGTCTTCTTGTTTAAATTTTTCTCATTTGGATTTATTGTTATACTAGAGGCCCAATGCACAAAATTCATGCAAAGGGCTCAGCCGGAAGGTCATCCAGAAGGATGTCCATTCTAATTAGCATATTATACTTTTATTATTATAAATAAAATACAAAGATATTATATAAGGAATCACTAACAATAAGCCACTGAATAATAAATAAATGAATACTGATAAATGAGTAGAGCAGTAATGAGAAAACTTAGTTCAGTACTCCAAGCTTTCTCTAAGTACCTCCAACCTCACTGCGTGGGCTCTGAAGTTCTCAGCCTGACACAACATCTTCAATACCATCCCAATCCCCTGAGAGGACCAGGGCAGGAAAAGGAAGAAGGGAGAGTTACCAGTGACTACACCTCCATTCTGTGCCCTGAGCTATGCTGGCAACACATTTCATATCGCTCCTTCCTTTTTAAGTTATAGCACTATCTTTCCCAGGTTCACATGGGACTGACCCTCCAACCCTCCACCTAGAGGTGTACATGTGACTCAGAACAGGCCCATCAGCAACCTCACCAACATCTTTGTTGTGCCCCTCAGCCAAGAGGCTCTCTCCTTCCTCCACCCTTCCGTCCTCAGTGCTGAGTGTCACGTGGGCCCAGAGCTGCTGGGGAAGACTTCTCCGAGTGAGGCCAACAGAGAAATAGTCAAGGTGGAGAGAGCGAGAGCACAGATGTCCAATGACATCTTTTGCGTGCCTGGATGTGGCTGTGCCCGAAAGCAAAGCAGCTCCCTGGATTTTTCAGTTGCATGAGCTAATGAAGCCCTTGCTTGCACTATCTTGATTAATGCAGTAAAAAGCTGGAATCTGAACCCAGCTTTGTGCGACTCCAAAGCCAATGCTCTTTCCACTACACAGAACAGCTTCCCAAACAGCTTTCACTGAGCCAGCATTTTCCTGGGGCCCACCTGCACGCTTTAGGGTGAAGAACGAGTCCAATGCAGCCATGGGGCTGAGGACACTACTGGTCCTTTGCAAAAGTCACCCCTTCCCAGCAGACACACACAGTCATGCCTACATATGTGTCCCCCTGAGGACTGGTGGCTGGGAAATGCTTTCCTTGGTATCTGGTCCCCAATCATAGTTGGGGTTTGGGGCTTGTTTACAGCTGAGTGGTACTGTAGACCTTTGGAGGTGCCAGCTGAGATCTTGCTGGAACTCCAAACACTCGGGGGAGTGGGGAGAGCACCAGCAAATGAATTGTCACAGTTCACAGTGTCCCTGGGAAAACACTGCTGGGAGATTGTCTTGGTCTGTTTGGGATGCCAAACAAACTACTTAGACTAGATGACATACACAACAGATTTGTGTGTGTGTGTGTGTGTGTGTGTGTGTGTGTGTGTGTGTGTGTGTGACAGTTCTGGAGCCTGGGAAGTCTAAAGTCAAGGTGCTTGCAAAGGAGGTTTAATTCTGAGGTCTCTTTTCTTGGCTTGCAGGTGGCCACCATCTCCCTGGGTGCTCATGTGACATTTTCTTGTGTGAGTGAGGAGAGAAAGAGAAAGAGGGGTGCAGATGGAAGGGCCGGGAGGAACAGAGAGAGAGAGAGAGAGAGAGAGAGAGAGAGAGAGCTAGAGCTCTCTGATGGTGTCTCTTCTTACAAGGATGCTACTCCTATTGGACTGGGGACCTACCCGTATGACCTCATTTAACCATAATTACTTCCATAAAGACCCTGTTTCCAAATATGTTCATGTTGGGGTTAGAGCTACAACCTATGAATTTGGTGGGGGCCACAAACAGTCCCTAACAGATGCACTGGAGACTTTTGGTCACAGGAGATGTGGAGAAAATACAGAACCGGATATTCAGGATGACCTGCAGGCGGGTGGTGCTACTTCCCAGAGCCCAGGCTCAGGCCCTTGGCCGTGCTCAGGATGGTGCCTTCTGCGCCTGTGCTCCTTTGCCGCCTCGTTACAGGACGAAACGCTGGGGTTTCCTGTTTTGTTTTTGGCAGCGATGTACGTCGGGCTTCCTTGTTTCAAGATAAATCCCCCTGTTATGAGTGTGGTATCCCGATTGGCAAAACTAAATTAGTTAACTGAAAATAAAAAATGGGAAAATTAAACCAGCAAATTCTCCAAACATATTGGGACAATTTAAAACCCAGGTTAACATTGATTTATTGCCTTAATAAGATTCCTGTGTAAGGAAAAAAACTGGTCTGCAACATAAATAAGAGTGGGGAATGTGTTTATTTGGCTGCAATAAACAGGAGCAACAGGGCAAGTGACTGTACTTTCTCTGCATTTTTTTTCTTATTTTTAAAATCATTGGGCCTTAAAGTGTTATGTTTTTGTTTTGTTTTTTAATTGTTTTTACGGAAAGCTAATGTCCACAGAATAATATAAAAAACAGTTAACATTCTGAGTTCTCCCCTCACTGAAAATGACCCACGAAGGCACTGGCTCCCAGCTTCAGCCAGGACAGCCCACAGCTGCAGGAGCTGCCCTGCTCAGAAGAGGCTGTGGAGGGACAGGCCAGGCCCAGGCCCAGACCACCCTGCAGCACACAGTTGTCCCTGTAGGGCTGAGGCTCCAGGAGTGGCACCCCTTCTTCCTCAGTGAGTCAAGTGATCCTCAAGTTCAGGAGCTTGGTCCGCTGCCCTTGACGTCTCTGGCCACTCAGTTGCAGAACTGTGGTCAAGGGCTTTGGCCCTCTCACGGACTCTGGAAGAGGCAGTCATGCGCACCTGCATCTGACAACAAGGCCGGAGGAGAAGTGCTCAAAAGGTCCAGGCATTGCATGGCTCACCGCCAACCTCGAAAATCACATGGTCATCTCTGATTCTGACGACACAGGCCAGAGACATAAGGGCTATTTTTAAGTCTTTACAAAGCACCTCTCAGGAAATAACTTCTTAGGAAGTTAGAGGCTCTATTGAGAAGTCATGGAGCATAAAGTGAATTTAGCTGTGTTCCCAATGTTTTATTTTATGAGCTCAGTGATGGATACATGGGTTATCAATTGTATTTATCCTTGTATTTTTAAAAATATCTTAAATATTATATAATACATTTAAAAATAAAATTACATTAAGAAGGTATTGAGGCAGAAAGTAGGGATATCTTTTGAAACACAATATGTTTGAGAAGTTTGAGGGGGGGGAACTAAAGAGTTACGTGTTCATAAGAAGTCCAGATAAAATACTTCGATCCAGGGCCTACAATGGTTTAAATCTTTGCCCAGGGCACAAGAACTAGAGTCCATCAGCTATTGAGTCAAATCCTAAACTATTAGCAATAGGTCATTCTGCTCCTTCTTAGGACTCAATAGAATGTTACTCTCTCTCTCTCTCTCTCTCTCTCTCTCTCTCTCTCTCTCTCCCCCTCTCTCTTTTTTTCTTTTGTCTTTTTGCAGCTAGAGTGCATTTAATACCTACTAAGCTCATTTTCATTCATGTGGTTCCCACAGACAGCCCCTGAAAGCTGATGATGGTCTTTTGCCTCCTCATTGTGAAGGATAAAATTTGGACACATCACCTAGGGAGGTTGGGAGGGAGCAGGAGGCTGGGTCAGCAGCAAGTCATTTTGCTCCATAAACGCTCACTCCCCACCCGAAAGGCTTTGCTCATTGCCCTGCCATTTAGAAATCTGGTGTGTATCCGATGTTAGATAAATGCCTGCTCCCAATTAATTTTATCATTATTGATTTGTATTTGACGGGTATTTACAACACCACATTATCAACAAACAGTAGAAGATTAAAAGGCGGAGGAACAATGGGGTTGGAAAGGTTTCATGAAAGGATCTAATCTATTGTGAGGCAATTGCTCACATTAACAAGTCCCTGAAATTGATTTCCATAGAAAATGCTTTAGAGGAAAACCCAAGGAACTCTTCCAGAATTACTGCAACTCTTATCTTTTGGGGAATGTCTATGTATATGTAAATATGTATGTGTTTTTAATTGAACTCTGTCTTCCTTTTGATAATAAAGAGCCCTGCCGAAACCGGTTTGGCTCAGAGGATAGAGAGTCGGCCTGCAGACTGAAAGGTCCCAGGTTCGATTCCGGTCAAGGGCATGTACCTGGGTTGCGAGCACATCCCCAGTAGGAGATGTGCAGGAGGCAGCTGATTGATGTTTCTCTCTCATTGATGTTTCTAACTCTCTATCTCTCTCCCTTCCTCTCTGTAAAAAATCAATAAAATATATATAAAAAAAATTTTTTAAAAAAGGAGCCCTAAGTAAAAGAGTTAAAGCCGAAAGGCCTTGTTGCGTACAGCAAGCACGTATTTTCAACAAAGTTAAGTGTGGTGCTATTTATTGCTCCCTGAACACTGGTAACTTCAGTGTGATTAGGTTGGTTAGTGAGTTGCTAGTTGAGTTAGTAAATGAAAATAAAATGAATATTGTTGTATAAAAACAGTTGATTTGGGGGGGGGGTGTTAAAGAGAATACAGTGGACTTGTTTGATAGAATATAGAGTGCTAATGCCTACCTGGATAACTGTATCCCACAAGAGGCAACAAGGAAACCTTTAACATTGTGTGATGTGGTGGGAAGGAAGGGCAGCAGCTCAGGAGGCAGGTGGACCTGGGTGGAATCTGGATCCACCCTTTATCAGGTGGATCCAGGTGATGGAGACCTGGCTCCTGGTCTATAAGACGGGAACAATAAATACCCACCTGGTGGTGGCTGTGAGGGGATGTGAAACCATGGATGGAAAACGTGGAACCCAGGGGCTGGGACATAGTAATTTCCCTTTTCACCTCAGGAAAAGATGCCTTTATCCAGAAGTCTCATCCTCTCAAGAAAAGAGAGATTAGGCTTGAATTTGCTATAGCAACAGTGAGAGAAAAATGGAGAAATGGGAGTCTATCAATAGTGTCTCCCCATGACTCTAAAGCCCTTTAGAGTTCTTGATTACGGACTTTAACGGCCAATAGGCTGGGGTATCGCTTTTGAAGTTGTTAAATATTGAAATTCGTTCTTTTTTTTTTTTATTGCTTAAAGTATTACAAAGAGTATTACATATGTCTCCTTTTTTTTTTCTTCCGCCCTTGACAATCCCCTGGCCTCCCCTACCCCCCAGTGTCTTATGTCCATTGGTTATGCTTATATGCATGCATACAAGTCCATTCTTACCCGTGGCTAAATGCCTCTGCCTTGAGTCCTTGCATGATCACCCTAGCCACCTTGGAACCCTCAGGGACAATGCCTCCTCATTAGGGTGGGAGTCATAGGGCTGGTCCCTTCTGAAGAGCTCTGGCAAGTTGTCCATTCTGAGACGAATGTATCCCCATACCCTATGGGTCTCCAAATATTTTATCTCTGGTTTCTAACCAGTTCTCTCTTCAGACACCTCTTCAGTCCATAACCTGTTTGCAGGATAGCAGAGAGCTTGAAACCATTCTCCCAGGAGAGGCCCTTGTGTGGGCTAGAGCTGGCTGTCCTGGCCGGTGTCTTGTCTACTTGGATGGTTCCCCTCTTAGCTCCAGCTGCAGTGGGGTCACTTTTCCTTGTCAGGTTTGTAATATAAACGGAAAGGGTGTAACTGAAGCCCCAAGCTACAGGCTAGCTTTGTTTGTTTGGCAGGATTCTGAACCGTGACAGGGGGGATCTAAACGCTGTGTGCTCCTGTGGGTGGGCCAGCTCTGAACAAGTCTTCTCTTTCCCTTGGGGCGGATACATTCCTGTTGAGAGCTGACAGAGTTGCTCCCGTCCCAGCCCAGCACACACAACGGGGCAGGTTCAGTCTCTATTTCCCTCCGGTGGTGCCCCCCCCCCCAGCCCCCCTCCTGAGCCGCCTTCTCTCCAGCTTGTCAAGTTACAGTAAAGAGGCCCATGAGTCTGTATTCATAGCAAGCACTGTCTTATTCATTCCATTCATATCACAGGGCACAGACTTTGCACCAGGTACTGCCGCAGTCTTTGTCTTCACTGGTTTTTAAATGTTATTGGATACTTTGTGGTGAACAAAACACAAATTTATCCAAAACGTACTGAACTCAGATGCTTTTGGTCACACATTTTATAGACTAATTAATAGGAAAAGTGCAACAACTACCATGTGGGAAGGCTGTACAGTTGGACATTAGCGAGAGGGCCTCACCCTAGTTGTAGCTCACTATGGAAATGAGAAAAAAGTACACAATTGAATGATCAGCCTATTAGTAAAGAGACATCAGAACGGCAGCTCAGTGCCCGCCTGCACAGGAAGGAAGATCAGGGCAGTTCTGGAGGCTCAGACCTCAGGAAAGCATGCCCACATCTCAATAGGTCTTTTACAAACAACAGAGTGAAGGCTGCTGAATTCAAGTGTGTCACCACCTCTGGGAGCATGGAGATCTAAGGGGGCTGAAGGCCAATGCAATTAGATTTGCATCTTCCCTTTCCTTCCTCCTCAGCCCCTGCCCTCCTGTTCTTCCCTCCTCTGGCTGGTCTTCAGAAAAGTGTTGGCAGGTAGCAGCCAGCTGGGAAGGCTGCCAGGCTTCTAGATGGAGGAGCGGTGCTGCAGCTGTGTTGGCAGGGAAAGGCATGGAGGAGCCAGAGTAAATGAATTAAGTCCTGATCCTCCATGGTAAGCTACGGGACATTTGTAACACACGGGGCAGCGGCTGGCTGCATTGCATCAACTGGCATAGTGCTGCAATAGATACAAACCTGCAATGTGGACCCAAAAGAGAATCGCCATGCTAGAGCAATGCCGGGAGGGGTACACCTTGCTTGAAACAAAGCCCCAACACGAAGACTGTTTTAAAGAAAACTCTCCTTTTTTTCTTATTATTTGCTGATGATGCTGTAATACATCTTCAGTCAAGCAGCACTATTTTGAGCAACCATCTCATAATCTTTCTCATCAAGTCCCAAATTGGCAGTATTTTAGGGAGTGGCCAGTTTCCAAGGGCAATATGCCAAGTCTCTACAGAATTAAATAAAATGGAGACTTGGCAAAGTGAAGGTGACAAATGCATGTAGTCATCTCTATGTCTCAGGTCCAAAAAACATTACTCTTTCCTCAAGTAATTGAATGAGTCGTGACTAAGCAATGGAGAGTGGTAGAGGGTCCTCTAGAATAACCTTGACCAATCTTAAAACTTCCTCGGGAGTTAATTTCTGACATAAAATGAATGAATCCCTGGCCGGGTGGTTAAGTCGGTTGGAGCTAAAAGGTTGTGGGTTTCGATTCCCAGTCAGGGATCATGCCTAGGTTGCAGGTTCAATCCCCAGTTGGGACACATTAGGGAGGAAACTGCTTGACATTTCAAATGACCTCTCTCTCTCTCTTTCTCTCTCTCTCTCAAATCAATAAATATATCCTTGGGTGAGGTTAAAAAATGAATGAAGATATTTAACAAAGAACATGTGAAGTTGTTTATGCTTCATACCATTGTAGTGGGCAGTATAATGCCCTACCACCACTAAAATGTCCACCTCTGACTCCTGGGGGCTGGGGCATATGTTACCTTATATGGCAAATGGGACTTTGCAGATGTGATTGGGGATCTTGAGATGAGAGATGATCCTGGATTATGTGGTGCCCTGATGCAATCACAAGAGGACTCATACATGAAAGAGGGGGACAGGACAGTCAGGGTCAGCTACGGGTTGCAAGAAAGATTAGACCTGTTATTGTTGGCTTTGAGGATGGAAGGGGGTCATGAGCCAAGGAATGTAGGCAACTTATAGAAAAGGCAAGAAGGTCGGTTCTTCCCGAGAGCCTCCTGAGGGAACACAGTCCTATTACCTTGACTTGAGTCCAGTGAGACGGAAAGGTGAAAATGTATATTATTTGAAGCCCAAGATTGTGGTCATTTGTTAGAGCAGCAATAGCCAACTAATACAGTCACAATCGGATAGTGTCAGATAGTAGATGAGAAGTTCTGAATTTCATTTAGGATTAAAAACTGTCTATTTCATTTGGACTAGATCCTCAGGCGGTATTTAGTGCTTACACAAATATATGATATATCTCAATTTTTAAAAGATGCTATTTTCTTCATTTCTTTTCTCCACAGGGAAGTATTGAACCCTAATTGCATTCTGCCATTGGATAAATATGGAACAAGAGGTTTCATAAAATCCAAGGCACACGTATGTAGATAACAGACAGAAAGGGACCCTTAGGTCTCACATGGGTCACAGTATGAGAATTTAACTCCCCCATTTTGCTGGTTTTGAAAATGAGCAAATATCTCTTATTTTTCAATCCCTGGATTCTGAAATTAGAGAGTCAGCCTTCAGAAGTGGCTAGTACGTCAGTCAAATTAATATCCCCAAGAACTTTAAGATCTTTACTGGCAGAAAATTAAGGCATGAAACTTTTCTGAGGTTCAGCTTTCACAAGAGAAAAGAGAATAAAAATGACTTTTACCTGAGTTGCTCAGGTTAAGCTACTATTTTCCAAGGTGCATTTCAATGGCTTTGGGGTGGGGGGGATAGAGGGCAAGTAGGCATTTCATGTGACATGATTTCTCATTTCAAAAGGTTTTGGGGTAGGAAATAATCTATATAATAAAAGCCCAGCGACCCTTACAGTGGAATGACCAGAACGACCAGTCGCTATGATGCGCACTGACCACCAGGGGGCAGACGCTCAATGCAGGAGCTGTCCCCTGGTGGTCAGTGTGCTCCCACAGCGGGAGCACCACTCAGCCAGAAGCCGGGCTCATGGCTGGCGAGTGCAGCGGCGGTGGCTGGAGCCTCTTCCACCTCCACGGCAGTGCTAAGGAGTGGCGAGCCAAGCCGAAAGGAGCAAGCAGGCAGGCGGTAAGGAGTGAGCTGGTGGGTGGTTAGGAGTGAGGGGTCCTGGATTGCAAGAGGGATGTCCGACTGCCTAAACCAATCAGGCCTAAACTGGTAGTTGGACATCCCCTGAGGGGTCCTGGATTGCGAGAGGGTGTAGGCCGGGCTGAGGGACCCCTCCCCTCTGCACAAATTTCATGCATCAGGCCTCTAGTATATATATATATATATATATATATATATATATATATATATATATATATATATATATATATGAAGCACTGTAGTCATGTCTTAACATAACAACCCATCTGGTGTCTAACTGAAAAACACAAGCCTGGTTAAGATTTGCATGGGAGCATGTTTTTCAAGTTTTCTCCCTATTGAAGCTTCTGCACAAGCCAACTGTGGATTTGCTGTAATTAATCCCAGGCCCCCAATGGTGCATAGTTGGGGAAATGAAAATAAGCTGGAATTGATGGAGTTCAGGACCAGAGGAAAGATCCAGGTATAGCACTGGCCTCTGAGGAAGAAGACGAGCCTGCAAAGATAATGAATTGGGAACCTGGGAAGCTTGGGCATCACCCAGGATGGCATTACTATTCAAATAGTGTAACTGGTAAACGACGTCTCTGGGTGGAGAGAATGTTCCTCAGCACCTGGATAATCACAGTGCCTTCTAAGAAGGGGTGGAGTTCATGTGGATTCAAGCAGAGCCGCTTCAAGCTGGGGCAGCAGGGATGCGGGTGTGTGTCAAAACAGCATGCGGCTCCGCAGGGGGAAAGGGTTAAGCAGACGGTCATGGTGTTGAACTCAGGGGCTGCGGTTCATGGCAGCTCCAAGCCGAGAAGAAAAGTTCATGAAGCAGCGCCAAAGCTCCTTGCTGTCTGTACACACAGGAAGGTCCTCAGGAACAACTGCAGCTCCTTGGGCAACAACCATCAAACACAAGAACCGAATTCGAACTCCCATGCCTGCGGGGAGTGGGACCCTGGATAAACTTCTCGGCATGTTTGGATTGGCTAAGGAACTGGCTCATGTTGGACCTTCCTGTTGAAAACCATCAGTCCTTATAGCTGGGCAGAGCTGGGGGCAGGGTGCGACTGGCATGTCCAACCTCGCTGGCTTTATCCAAGTGAAGAATTATGATTATTTTAGTAAGAAGCCACAAGAACTCGAGTTTCACATCCTTTCTCTAATCTTAAAGCTGCTAACTTCCCATGGAATGTATGTTTCACTTTGCAACTCAATGAAGGGAGCCTGAAATTTAAAATGGAAAAAATTGAAACAACTCATTGCAACATTTAATCACCATGTGTGGCCCTGCATTTACTTAGCTTCAAAACAGTGTCAGGCAGCTAAAAAAGAGAGATGGATCTGAAGACACGGGAGCAAGGGCGAGAGGAAACAAAGTGAACTCTCTGAACCAAATTAGAGCAAACGAGTCCAAGCTCAGGATAAGAAAGGTCCAACAAAGAGGGTGACCGTGGCCTTTCAGGGCCCTCTGAAGACGCCTAAAGAAAACCCAGCACCGCGGAGGAGGCCAGTGGAGACGTGAACGAGGCCATTAAATATCCCAGCTCCTCTGGGACATCAAGCAGCAGAGCTCCCCACAAAGAGCGCTCACTTCTGCAGCCAGGGAGGCAGGAGCGCACGCAATCAACCCTTGGCGTTATTAGGGCAGAGAGGAGAGGCTTTGGCTCACGGGAGAGGCCTTTTATGGTAGGTTTCAGACCTGATGTATTCCTGAGCACAAGGTGGCTAATTATACGTTTTAATTTATGGAGGTGGAATGCACTGGAGCAGAAGAAGCCTGCCCGAGGATTTCCCCGCGAGTCCCATTCGTGCAGGCTCACGGAAGGAAGGGGGTGGGAGAACATTTGCACGGAGCCTGGACCTCATACCTGGCATGGCCAGTTAGCAGTCTTCTTGTGAACCTCTGATTGCTGCTGTTTCTTACATTCTCTTTTCTGTTCCTTCTTACCACCTCTTAATACACCCCTGACATGCCAGGCGCTGGGAGTGGGGTAGGAAATGGAGGAGGTGGGTGCAGAGAAGACTTGGTGTCAGACTGCAGCCCACCTGGGCAAACACTGACCTTGAACTTCAGTGACAGACAGGGCCCGTGGCTCATGCGAACTTGGCCACTGAATTATTAGGTGGCGGGCCGAATAATAGCTCCTGACTTTTTTCATGTTCCCTATTGGCTTAGTTTACACTAGCCTGCCTGTCAGACTAAAAGTGGTACGGAGCTCTGTGAGTAAAAATGCCAATTATGAAAACCCATGTGGCCGTTGTCTCAGGTGGGGTCTCCAGGAAACAGAACCTGAGATGGAAGTTGAATGCAGATGATTTGTTGAGTGCTGACTGTGGAGGAGTGAAGGAGGCAGGATTGGGTAGTGGAAGAAGTTCAACTACATGTAGTGATTTTAAAAATGCCTTAACTAATCCCACAGGGAGCATTGAGGCTGGGTGGCCCTTCAGGGTTGTCCTGAATTGGAGTGAGCAGGCCAGACCTTTATACTGCCGCGTTGCCATTTAATGGTGGCTGATGTAGGATATAGCCTGCACCCTGGAGAACGGTTCCCATCCTCACTGTGCCTCCTCCCCTCCAGCTGGCCATCTTCCTCAGACCTCCTTGTTCTCAATTTTCTTTTTTTTTCTCTCTTTTTTTAAATCCTCACCCGAGGATATTTTTCAATTGAGTTTTAGGGAGAGAGGGAAAGACAGAGAGAAATATCAATGTGAGAGAAACACATCAATTGGTTGCCTCCTGCACAAGCCCTGAACCAGGCCCAGGCCAGGGAGGAGCTTGCAGCCAAGGTACTTGCCCTTGACCAGAATCGAACCCAGGACCCTTTGGTCTGCAGGCCAACGATTTATCCATTGAGCCAAACCAACTAGAGCTCAACTTTCTTACCTCTCTCTTTCTAGACCCCTGACCAACCTGCCAAACATCAGCCACTGCCTATGAGTCCATAGATATCCTAACCTCAGACACTCCTCTTTCTACCTATCAAAGTAGGTAGGCAGGGGAATCATGCCCACAGTGAGGATTTCCAGCTTGTACCTACCTACTGAGCAGATGCATCATGAACCAAACTTGACCTTTTCTCTCCATGGCGAGGTGGTCATGTAGCTGAGGGAGAGGTACCAGTGTGTCAGGGGATGAAACACAGATCTGGGCCACTTGTTCGTGCTGAACTTTCATCGTATTTATGGCAGAGAGTGGTAGCGTTAACGTAGTCCTGGGAAAAGACCGTAAATGTACCTATTTTTCTGCACATCAAAGTGACTATGGACTGTTTCTTACCTGTCTTTCTGATCAAAATGAAAATAAATATATCCATATTAAATAACCACAAACAGTGTACCAAGGCCATGCTAATTTGTTGTGGCGAAGATGCCACATGGGGGACAACATTTGAAATTGGGCTACTAGTTGATTGAGTTTGCAGCAGGTCACACTCTCGTTCTTCAAGCTCTGTCTGGCTTTTGTTGGGGGCCAACTGGTTAATTAATGGGGATACAATTGGCATTATCCCCAACGCCCCAGTATCCTTTAGGTTTTTCCAGGATAGCGCTATAATCTTTGCCATCCCCCTTGGTTGTGAAGTTGTTTTGTATTCACCATCTTGGTCAGTGGGGAAAATGGGTAGTTTCTGTTTGGCCTTTCTCACACTGATAGCTCTTATCCCACAGCTAAGGAGCTAACATGGGTGTTCCACCACCTACCAGCTATTTCTGTTCCAATTATACATTCCAGGTTTAGGGAAGAGGCCACCCTGGGGGTCTGTGTGCCTTACAACACACTGAAAGTTGGACCTGACCAAGACCTCCTTTATTACCTGGCCTCCTTGTCCCACACGAACAGGAGTCTGGATGACACCTCAGCTCCCCAGGGTCAAGGTCAGCGCAGACCCCTTGGCCAACAGTGTCTGAAAGGTTTGGGAATTCCCCTTTTGCCCAGTGTACGAGCATCCAAGTTCCGGAGGCAGCACATGCGAAGGAACTTTCTGGCCTTCCATAGTATAGCTGCTCCATCAGGTCTGCTTCCGAGACCTTTGGTCCTGCCTCTGCCGTCTTCCATGGTCATTCTGGCATATCCACTTCATATGTGGGAGCTGTCAATTCCTCCAACTCCCAAAGCCATCCTAGCAGCACATAGAAGGTCTCCCTTGGGTCCTTGTTGAGATGTTACCTTCTCATCTCATATCCATAACCTCTCTCTCTCTCTCTTTATTTTTTAAACATATTTTATTTATTTATTTGAAATGTATTGTTATTACAGATGTCTCCTCTCCCCCGACTCCGGCATTGCCCCCTCAACCCGGCTCCTGCCCCACCGCAGGCCTTCACCATGCTATTGTCTGTATTTAAAGATATGGTTAAGAATAAACTTTATTTTAAAAACAGGACATGTATACACACGACAAAACAAAAGGGCTCCCATGTACAGACCTAGCCACACTGGGAAGCCTCTGAGAACGTTTCAGTGCTCCAACAGCAGTACTGTGCAGGCAGAGTAGAATAAATAATGTTTTGGGGAGAATCGTAGTGGCCAATAGGATAGGTAAAGAAGGGACTTTGCCCTGGCCAGTGTTGCTTAGTGGTTAGAGTGCCAGCCCACGTACCAAAGGGTTGTGGTTTAATTCCCAGTCAAGGACAGGTACCTGGGTTGCAGGTTCCATTCTAGTCCTGGACAGGGCGTGTGTGGGAGGCAACCAATCAATGTGTCTCTCTCACATCAATCTCTTTCTCTCTCCCCCCCCGCTCCCTTCCACTCTCTCTAAAAATCAATGGAAAGAATATCCTCAGGTGAGGATTCACAATAAACAAACAAACAAAAGGGGCCTCATGGTATACACTACAGTGAGAACAACTCCCCAGGACTGACATGTGCAAAGTTCTAGATCTCTCCAACAGCCTCCAAGCCTGGCTGCCAGCTGCAGGAAGTGGACAAACTCAGGCATGGTGGGTACAGGTATGGGGGGTGCTGGACACAGAAAAACTGAAGAACTAGAGTTCTGACAAGCACCTGTGTACATGCCATGTAACATAGCTGTACGCAGTTTACAAAAGGAGCTACGACCTCCCTGTCACCTCTTTGGCAGTAGGTCAGGCCATTTCAACTTCTGACGCATGGACGCTCTCATCGGGAGGATGGCTGTCCTGTGTGGTGGGAACAGGCCTTTAGATGAGGGCAAAGCTATCATTACTAAACAAGCATCCCTAAACAAGAGAGATGTTCATTGCCAATTACACCTGCACAAGCTAACATTACTTCATACCCCACACCCCAAGGAGGGGCAGGCAATCATCTCCTTACACTGTGGCGTCACCCACACCCTGGATCGTGCTTTAGCAAGTGCAGTTAGGGGGTAGAGCAGCCGTGGGCAAACTATGGCCCGCGGGCCGGATCCGGCCCATTTGAAATGAATAAAACTAAAAAAAAAAAGACCGTACCCTTTTATGTAATGATGTTTACTTTGAATTTATATTAGTTCACACAAACACCCCACCCATGCTTTTGTTCCGGCCCTCCGGTCCAGTTTAAGAACCCATTGTGGCCCTTGAGTCAAGAAGTTTGCCCACCCCTGGGGTAGAGGAATGTTGGGTTCCACGTGCTAACATGTGCACTTACCGCTAGTGAAGTATTTCTTGAGCCAGAACAAAGTGTCTAAGGACCCCCTGACCGTGTGATGGACTTTCATCTGTAAGTCAGTTAGGCCCATGGTAATGGAACCCAGCCAGGGTTTCAAGCAACCGAAGCTGAAGAGACATTAAATCCACCCCTGGACAATAGGTCCAGTCTGGGCACAGGACGCCACAGCTGGCTGGCTGATCCAGGCTCCTTAGGAATGGGTGTTGGCTGAATTGAGGATTCAAGACTGAAAGTTCCCCCAGGAACTCAGCTGCCACTGAGTTCCAGGGTCTCCCTGTCGGCTCCAAAGTGGCCAGCACGGGGTTTCCCCCCTGAACAGGTAGAAGTGAGGCCTGGCAGTCCAGACACTGGGACGCAGTGGACTGTCCCTGTGAAGGCAGGCCGAATGCGGCTGCTGGGGTCACCGTCAGTGCCATAGTGTGGCGTGCAAAGGTCTTCACAGCGTTCTCGACCTGCTTCTTGAAGTAGTCTCAGTTCACTGGAACTCCTCTTTCCATTTTCCCTGAGTTCTACTTAAGTCTGCACATCCATTTCCAGTTGGGAGACGGTCGTCGCTCCTTCTTCCTGAAATAGCTCAACACGTAACTGGCTGCACAGGCCGGTCAGTCCTTTCTGACTATGGGCAATGCTTTCGATGGGCCTTTCCTCCTTGGCAATCATCATGTCCAGGAGGTCCTAGATGTGCTTCATTACGACCTCCGTTCTTTGGAACCATTGGCCCACAGGAATCCCAATTAATTTCCATATTTCCTGAAGGAGAGTCAGGGATTTCTAGAGACATAGTGTGGACTCCTCCACGAGCACCTCCCTTCTCCTCAAGATGGGTGGTCCTAGCCACTGGACCTCGAGGTCCAGGGCCTACTACTCAGAACCACGCAACAGCCCGCCACTGGCACGGACAGCTCGCACAGGATTGCCACTTGGCCAGCTGTTCCATAACCTCTCTTTTGTCCAATTTTATTTTCTGCCCTCAGTGATCCAGCATGCTCAGGATCCAGTCCTGGCCCTTGCCAGTCTGGGTTAGGTATGGTCATTTCCTCTTTTAACAGTCCCCCGGCTAAATTACGCTGTGATTCAACCCTCAGCGTTTGTCTATTGGCCAGGAGGGGAGCCGTGAGTGGATCTGGGGAAGAAGGAGTGTGTTGTCTTGCAAAGCAGAGATCTCTGCACACATTAAGCAAGGGAGGAGCACTGGCCTGAACTGGGAGGAGTGGTCACACCTGTGGGTCCAGACGGTTCAGAAGAATCAGGAGATCATGTTTGTCTAACAGTGGTTCTCAACCTTCCTAATGCCACGACCCTTTAACACAGTTCCTCATGTTGTAGTGACCCCCAACCATAAAATTATTTTCGTTGCTACTTCATAACTGTAATTTTGCTACTGTTATGAATTGTAATGTAAATATCTGATATGCAGGATGTATTTTCATTGCTTGCGACCCACAGGTTGAGAACCGCTGGCTAGCACATCAATCCACCTGTACCTATCCCATGTCTCAAGGTCCCACTCCCGGCTGAGGCACAGCCCTATCAGGAGCTGAGAACCCAATCTTCCCCAGAGCTCTGCTACTTCCAGGAAGCTATTCCTCGCTTTTCTGCCCTCCGACTGCAGATGAGTGTCTTTGTAAGAAGGCCCTCTGGCTTTGGCACATAGCCTTTAGTTTGTGATTGATCACTCTCAGTACCAACTGTTGCAGGCCTGGCTCCCAGGGAAGCAAAGTCTGAGACAGATTTGTCCACAGAAAGCTTATTAGGAAGTGTTCTCAAGATCAAGCCTTGAGGGGGAGGTAAAGGAAGCAGAATTGGGCAGAGGGAGATGAATGGTAAAGCGGTCGCCACAAAGGTTCCGCTGATCCCTTGGGAAGCTCTGGATCTGGGATGGCCTTGCGGATGGTTCCCAAATTAGGATGAAGGCCCTGGCTGGTGTTGCTAAGTGATTAGAACATCAGCATGTGCACCAACAGGTCATGAGTTCAATTCCCAGTCAAGGGGATATACCCGGGTTTCAGGTTTGATCCCCATTCCCTCCCTTCCACTCTCTCTAAAAATCAATGGGAAAAATATCCTTGGGTCAGGATTAACAACAAAAACAAAAGGATGAGGGGGCCGGGCTTTTACCCTGTTTCAAACAGTCACCCAGAAAGGGCTGTCCCTGTGAAGGAAGCATGACCATGAGCTAGGTGCTGGCTCTCTTCAGCTAGAGCAAGGCCCAGAAAAGCTCCTAGCCGAGAGAGGTCAGCCTCTGACATGGGGTGGGGGAAAGGGCATGAGTGCCTGAGTCCTCCAGGGAGATCTGGACAGAGAATCCTGACATCCACTGCACCAACCTATCTACTCATATCTATGGAGTGTCAGAAACCTTAACTGTACAACAAGCAATTACTTTCCAATCTTCAGGTAAAACTTTATGGTGAAATATGCTTTTGTAAGCCTCAATTTACACAGCATATTTGGTTTACTAGGGGTCCCAAGTTTCAAAACAAATATAAATATATATAATATACTAGAGGCCCGGTGCACGGATTCATGCACCAGTGGAGTCCCTCCGCCTGGCCTACACCCTCTCACAGTCTGGGACCCTTCAGGGGATGTTGGACTGCTGGTTTCGGCCTGATCCCTGCCGGCCAGGCTAAGGGACCCCACTTGTGCATGAATCCATGCACCAGGCCTCTAGTATGCATAAAAGATCTTTGGTTAATCTCTTCCTGCCTCCCCTCCCCTCTTCCCTCTGAGATTATCAGCCTGTTCCATGTTTCCATGCCTGTGCATTGAATGCCTGCCCCCTGGTGGTCAGTGCCCGTCAGAGCTATCAGTTGAAAGGTCGGATGGCGCCTTAGGCTTTATATACATAGATTTTTCTTTTTGACATAGACAACCAAAAGGGTCTATTAGGCATTTGGAGTAGACAGCTCCTCTGATGGTTCTGAAAATGGTCCTAGAATTTCCACCCTCTCGTCTACCCTCCCTTTCTCTGCTGCTTGGCACGAAAAGCTACACCAACTCTCTAAGCAACTCAAATGTTAACAGCCTCACGGCATCGCTGTGTTCTCTGGGCCTCGCTGAGCCATGCCTTGTGGTCCTGAGCCACCCAGGGCCATCCATTATTTTCACTGGGTCTTCAGACAGCACACCGACTGCCCACGGTGCGAGGCAGCAATGAAACAAGCACGGCCTATTTCTTAGCAGGGAAAAGCAGTGGAACTCCGTGCACTGAAGACAAATTGGCCATAAACTCTGCAAGCCACGGAGGTTATTTCAGTTACTAAATGATTAAAGTCTCTAATCTCTGGAATGGGGACAAGGAACACCAGAGGAAGGGGCTGGGTGTTTGATGCATCCGGGGAAGGGGAGGAGGTGGGGGGAGGTGCAAAACATCTTCCTTGAGGTCATACCAGAGGGAGCCCGCCCCATAAAAGAACCACAGGTACGTAAGACGGCATTAATAAATCAATGACAGGGAAATGAAAGCGGAAGCAGATGAATCAGCTAGTGGATCAGGTTGTGGATGAAAACAGCACATCTGTTGCTACTGTTGGTACATTAACAAATAAGATTGCTGGATGCGGCGGTCTTTTCATACTAATACTTGGAATAATGAAGCTTCAAGAACGATTAAGCATAAATCAATTGTTAAATGTATCTTGCACCTCCCCAAACACCAGGAGGCATATTTTCTCTCTGCTTTGAATTCTTTTTGGCAGGCAACAGGAGGTGCAGGGATAAAAAAAAAAATGCTGCCTCGTTTTGGCTCTGCGGTGAGGTAGAGGTAAGCAGCTCATTTAGTGTTTAGCCTCACGCTTTGATTCTTACCAGCTGAAGGCACTGAGCTGTGCTAAATCGATATGTTAAATCCAAGCCCAGGCATTGCAGCTCCAGCAATATCCACCAGCTTCCTGGTCCAGCACAGCTCCCTGCTAGCTCCCTTTCCATGTCATGTAGATATTGATTTACATTTCATTTTGTTTTTTATTGAAGACTTAGCAGCATTAACAATCGAGGCAGTGAGGCCTTTTTCTCTTCCGAAGTATAGAAATACCCTTTATATGCAATGAAAAAAAAAGTTGTTTTTTTCCTAATTGGCCAAGTGGCCAAGTTTTAGGACATTAATGATGGACATGGATTTGGTGAATTGTACATCCATGTCTATAGGGGGAGAGATGTACTCTCCACATGATAACCTCGGATTTAGAGATGTTGGGACAATCAGGTGACGCAGAAGGAGATGGCTCAGGTTGGTAAAGGGGGGAAAGGGTCAGAAAAGACATAGGACAACACAATTAGGAAAGGAAATTAAATTTACATACAAAATGTCTCTAAAAAGCAGAAAATCCTGCAAGCTGGCTAATAAGTGAGTTCTTGCTGAATAAGGCAGATGGGGAGGGCATAGGATGAAAAAGGACAAAGAAAGGAAAAGTAGGAAATAAGATGGTCTGGCTGGAGTGGCTGCAGCATCATCCCACACACCGAAAGGTTGCCGGTTTGCTTCCTGGTTAGGGCACATCCCTGGGTTGCGGGGCTAAACTCCCAGTTGGGTTATATACAAAAGGCAAATGATTGATGTTTGTGTATCTTTTCTCTCTCTCTCTCTCTCTCTCTCTCTCTCTCTCTCTCTCTCTCTCTCTCTCTCTCTCTCTCTCTCTCCCTCTCTGTGTCTCCTCCTGTTCCTCCCTTTCTCTGAGCATGTCCTCAGGCAAGGATTAAAAATAAATAAATAAGTAAATAAAGTTAAAAAACATTGAAGATTTTAAAAAGAACAAAAAGAAAAGAAATAAGATGAGTAAAAATTATTGAAGGAAACCCCAGGAACATTCTAAAAGTGACTATATTATTGGCTGAACAACTTTGTGAATGTACTAGATGCCTCTGAATTGTACACTCTAAATGGGTGACTTGTACACCATAAATGGTGTGTTAATTATATTTCAGCGAAGTTGTTACTTAAACAAACAAAAAAACCTCCCTTACAGGATGAAGGGGGGAAAGTGAGGATGGGAAGTGTAGTCTCCAAGCACACTGCCTTATTCCTAGCTCTGTTACAAAAAGGAAGAAGTCAGGATGGATACACATTTACAGTGGGGCCTTGACTTACGAGTGTCCCATCTAACCAGTTTTTTGAGATACCAGCTGTCTCTGGGCTGATTTTTTGCATTGAGTTGATAGAGTAATTTGAGTTAACGAGCTCCTTAACGAGCTTGGTCTCCGAACGAATTAAACTCGTAAGTCAAGGCCCCACTGTACTAGACTCTGCCACCAATCCGACCCCCACCATGCTGCGCTCTCTGACGGCCTTCCTGTGCAGCACAAGGCAGAAGTCCCCCAGGGCATCCTGTCTCAGGATTGGGGGACTCTGCCCACCTGTTAGCAGATAGAGAACCATTTCCTAGCAGAGCTTGCTCCACTCGACTGCAGCTCAGCCACCACTGAGATGACCTACTTTTCCAAGATAGAATTATTTTTATTCAAAATGGAAAGGACATGGCCAAATCTAGTGAGGCATCTCCTTTAGCCTACACCCAACATCCTGGCCACTGAATTCTGTGCACTGAAGGCAAGGTAAGGTCTGTCTGGCACTTTGGGCTTAATACATCTCTAATAGAAAAATTACTCCAAGTTCCTGAGGGCTGCAGCATGCCCTATGGGTCACTGTCTGGTGTCAAACTCTCCATTCCCATCATCCCTCACCCCTCATCTTCAGTGAGCTTCCACCTGAAGGTGAGTTCTTGAGTTTTCTTCAGTATCCCATGGGGTTGGGAGGGCCTCCAGCTTAATCACCATCACAATCCGCCTAGGGCAGCGGTTCTCAACCTGTGGGTCGCGACCCTTTTGGCGGTCGAAGACCCTTTCACAGGGGTTGCCTAAGACCATCCTGCATATCAGATATTTACATGACGATTCATAACAGTAGCAACATTACAGTTATGAAGTAGCAACGAAAATAATTTTATGGTTGGGTCACAACATGAGGAACTGTATTTAAAGGGCCAGAAGGTTGAGAAACACTGGCCTAGGGCATGAGCATGAGGGTTCTTATTTCAGGAAGACCTGAAGTCCCTTCTTTCAGTGGTAGATCCTTCTGTAATCCCTGCTATACACGGAAAAGGAAATGCAGTATCATATAATGCTGGTTAATTTATTGATTCATCCTCAGCATAGAACTGATGAAAATTTAGTTTAAAAAGAAGTGAACTAGTGCTGGAGGTCTACAGGAAAGAATAGTTTGGGTGTCACCAGGGAACCTCAGCGTTCCCATCTGTTAAATGAAGATGTTATTTTTGACGTGCTTGAGCATCCTCAGATACACGTAACACGTCGGGGAAACGGATGCAGCATCTGAGTGTCCGACAGTGGCCGGGGTTGACAGAGCAGCATCTCCGCCTCAGCAGCCCTCTCTACAACACAGGGGAGGTTGTTCTTCAGCAAGGTCAGGGGAACCGAAGAGGAGACTCAACAGACACCCTTTCCCTTCCTTCCTTTCTCTCTCTTCTTGCTTGAGCAAAGTGTCCTTGCTGAGTAGGTTTTCCCACAGTATTAGCTAATGTGGTCAGTAATTGGGATACATTTGTCCACGTTAAGACACAATTTCAAGAAGCAGCTGAGTTCAAACTAAAATAAGTATGATATAGTCCTAGCTGGGTTAGCTCAGTGGATGGAGGGTCGGCCTGCAGAATGAAGGGTCCCAGGTTCCATTCCTGTCAAGGGCATATGCCCAGGTTGCAGGCTCAATCCCCAGGAGGGGGCGTGCAGGAGGCAGCCAATCAATGATTCTCTCATCATTGATGTTTCTATCTCTCTATCCCTCTCCCTTCCTCTCTGAAATCAATAAAAAATATATTAAAAGTAAAATAACTATGATATATAAAGATCTTTAATGACCTTTAACCCAGACCATACTTAGACTCCTGGGGTATGGAAAAAATCAGAACAATTCAATAAACTCACATTATGGTGTAAGTCCATCCCCATCCCATGTTTCAGCAGATCATCCCTGGGTAGGCTCTTCTTTGCTCTGCTTCCTGAATTCTTTATTTTACTATTGACCTCTGTGCTCATTAGCAGCTATTAGCACATCACAGTGGCATTTGTGAAGCACCAAGGGGCCTACACTTGTCCCATATTTACTCCTTCATTCCTGAGGCTGATGCTCAGGTTTCTTTCATGTTGGCTCTCTTTCCAACACACTCGGTGTTTTGGAAACAACACCGTCAAGGCTAGCATCAAAGGAGTACAACCTGTGCAGTCACACGGGGCCCGGTGCTGGGAAGGACCCCACACTTAGAAAAGCCCCACACTTGGTTTAATGCTTGTCACCGTCTTGAAATTCTTCATTTTTGAACATGAGCCACATTTTCGTTTTGCCCTTGGTCCTGCAAATTATGCACTGGGACTGAACACAACGCTTGGGGTTTCCCACATTAGCTTTCGTCCGCATTAGCTTTATGACCTTGGACAAGTTTCTCAACCTCTCTCAACTTTATTTCCCTCAGTTGTTAAATACAGAAAGAACAACATCTGCTCCACAGAATTGCTGCAAGAATTACACGGGATAGAAAACCTATCAGTGCCTGGGACATAGTTGGAATAACTAACACTCATTAATTGCTTACTCTGTGCCAGAAACTGGGCCAAGCTTCATGTTCTTTCCTCTGGCCCCAAATTCCTCTACCCCCAAGGGTTTAATGATCAAGTGAAGGTGACAAGGCACATAAGAACTTGGCTACTGCACCAGGCCATGTGCTCCTAGCAGCCTAAACTCACCTGCAAACACATGTACTCTAAGCGACTTGCAGTTGCCCTTCCAACTTGCCTTGCCAGGTCTACAAGCCCTTTTTTTTTTTTTTAAGAAAAATATGTTTTTATTGATTTCAAAGAGGAATGGAGAGAGCAAGAGAGATAGAAACATCAATGATGAGAGAGGCTCATTGATTGGCTGCCTCTTGCATGCCCCCTACTGGGGATTGAGCCCACAGTTGGTCATGTGCCCTTGACTAGAATCAAACCCAAGACGCTTCAGTCCACAGGCTGATGCTCTATCCACTGAGCAAACTGGTTAGGGAGGTCTGCAAGCCTTTGGTTAAGTTTTTCCCTCATCTGAAGGCTCTTCTCTACTTTTCAGTCCTCATCATTTTCTACCTAATTCCTCATTTTCCTTCAAGACTCAACTGAGGTGCTCCATCCCTCCTCTGAGATGCTTAGTGTCCTGTGCATAGCTCTATTATAGCACTTCCCACATAAATGCTAATTGCTGCTTTTCTTATCTGACTTCCTTCAGGCCTGAAAGATCTCTTTTTTCCTTTTTTACTTAATTTTTGATTTTTCAATTACAAATGACATACAATATTATAATAGTTTCAGTTGTACAACCCAGTGATTAAACACTGTATAACTTACTAAGTGATCATCCTGATAAATCTCATACCTGTCTGACACTGTACATAGTTATTACAAGGCCTGGTGCACAAATATTTGTGCACTCGGGGGAGGTCCCTCAGCCTGCCTTCTCTCAGTCTGGGACCCCTCAGGGGATGTCCACCTGCTGGCTTAGGCCCACTCCCAGGGGGATCAGGCCTAAGCTGGCAGTCAGACATCCCTCTGGCAGCCCAGGAGCCCTTGGGGCATGTCCACTTGCTAGCGGAGAGCAGGCCTAAACTGCAGTCGGACATCCTTAGCGCTGCTGAAGAGGCGGGAGGGGCTCCCACCACCACCGCTGTGTTGGCAGAGGTCAGCCTGGCTTGTGGCTGAGCAGAGCTCCCCCTGTGGGAGCACACTGACCACCAGGGGGCAGCTCCTGCATTGAGCGTCTGCCCCCTGGTGGTCAGTGTGTGTCATAGTGACCAGTCATTCCCAGTCTTTCTGTTGTTAGGGTCAGTTTGCATATTACCCTTTTACTATATAGGATAGAGGCGTGGTGCACAGGTGGGGGCCAGCTGGTTTGCCCTGAAGGGTGTCCTGGATCAGGGTGGGAGTCTTGCTGGGGTGCCTGGCCAGCCTGGATGAGGGGATGATGGCTGTTTGCAGCTGGTCACACCCCCTTTAAAGTTGAGGTCCCCACTGGGGTGCCTGGCCAGTCTAGGTGAGGGGCTGAGGGCCGTTTTCAGGCTGGCTGGTGACGAAGCTCCCAACCTCTCCTTTTTTTTTTATTCTGGGATTTATTTACCTTCTATGGCTGTCACTGGAGCTGAGAGCCGGCTTTAGCTCTGAGGCTCGGCTCCAGCTCTGAGACCTCGGCTGTTGAAAGCAGTTATCTGGGTTTGTTTGGGTTCTATAATTGTAACACTGTTGCAGTCCTGCTCGCTCCAGCTCTGACAGCTGAAAGCAGGTTTCTGGGGATTGTTTAACTTCTATAATTGCAACATAGTTGCTTAGAGTGCAAGCTCAGAGGCCGGCGGTGGCAGGCGGGGAACCTTGGCTTCCTCCATCACTGGAGCAAGCAAGCCTCCTGTTCGCTTCAGCTGCCTGGCTGTTGGCCGCCATCTTGGTTGGCAGTTAATTTGCATATCTCGCTGATTAGCCAATGGGAAGGGTAGCGAAGTTACGGTTAATTACCATGTTTCTCTATTATTAGATAGGATCATTGACTATATTCCCTATGCTATACTTTACATCCCCATGACTATTCTGTAATTACCAATTTGTACTTCTTGATCCCTTTTTCACTCTCGCTGGGCGCTCCAGGTGCAACCCCTATTTGAGCTGTATACACCTTCCTTGTCGTTGAGCCTTAATTGCTGTTGGCATGCCAATGGGAGGGATTTACCCCCAGGCTAATTAACAGCAAGGACTGGCCACAACCACTGTGGAGGCTCAGCTGTGCAGAGTCCCACCCCATGGAGAAGGACTTACTTTAGCAGAGCTCTGGTGCCTGCTGAGTCTGCCCCTTGAGTGTGTTACTTGTGGAAGTGGTTAGGTGGTGCTTTGACATGATCTGAAGCTGTCTACCAGGTGTGTTGACTCTGGGGCCTCCCAGGAAGTACAGGCCAAGGTCAGCCACCACCTGTGTTCAGTTCTGAGTTGAGCACATCTCCTATGTGAAAGGAACTAGGTTAGGCACTGGGAAGAGATCATGATGACTAAGTATTCAAGTGGGTAAAATAAGTATTGAAACACAGCACCAGCATACAAGGCATAATGAGAACCAGCTAGGACCAGGGGGTACACAGAGGAAGAAGGGTAAATTCTGGGAGGGAGTCAGGAAAGACTTTCTGGAAAAGGAGGCCTTGAGAGGTAAGGCAGATTTGGGCTGGAGGAGAACAGGAGAAAGGCTCTCTAGCATGAGAGGTCAGCAGAGAGCAGTCCCTAATTTAGACTTTTATTACTTGACTTATAAATGTTTTATTGAATCAACTTTCTGTCTTCCTGTTTATCTCCCCAAAACACGACTTTAAGCAAACTCTTCATTGGACATTTAAGATTTTTCTCACCCAACGCATCCCTCCTGCTTTGAGCTGACTGATCTCTAACATCAGATGTCACTAAATGAAAGACTATGGAACAAATATACATCCACAGTATTGTTTAAATGTTTGAATTCATTTTCTACATTTTATAGTCAGGATACTTATTATCCAATAAGAGGAACCAAGGTTTCTTGGAGAAATGGTTGATGAGCCTGGAACATCATGTAGTACTAGAAAATAAGGGAGTGCTCAAAAAACATGGGGCATGTCAAAGGACATAGGAGCCAACCTGGAGAAACTCTCCATGGAGAAATTTGGACAGTTAGAACAACAAAATAATAATGATAGTATTAGATTATAACCCACAAAATGAATATCCATTAGTTCATACTAACATAATAATTGAATAGTAAGTAAATGGGGTGGGGGGGGAAAGGCCAGCTTTTCCTTACAGAAGAATTCTAATGCAAATAAAATGAACAAAGGAAATACAAAATCATCCTTGGGCAACAGCACAATAATAATTGCTGCAGGAAAGATTAACTGATGGATGGTAAAAATCAGTGGACAAAAGTTTGAGAAAAAATAGGTTATTTGGGGAGCCTCAAAATATCTCTCCAAATATTTATCACTAACAGAGGTATAAATGGCAACTTTACAGTGAAAAACACAACAGATACCACATTAACCAAGTGGTCACAGTGGATATCAACAGTAAATAAGAAGGATTGACATCATGAAATGATGCCCTGTGAAGAACACAACATCACTTCCACAGTGTTTTGGCCAAAAATGCATAATCTCAACTTATCATGCCAAGACATCAAACACAAATGGAGAGATACCCTACAAAATAACTGACCAGTTTTCACCCAAACTGTCAAGATCATAAAAGACAAGGAAAGACTGAGGAACTGCCACAGATTAGAGGAGACCAAAGAAACAATCACTAAAAGAAATGTGGCATCCTGGACTGGATCCTGGAACAGAAAAGGACATTAGGAGAAAAAAAAAAGATGAAATTTGAATAAACACTAGAGTTTAATTCTCTTATAGCAATTATTTTGTAGTTTTTATCATTCTAGGATGGATATACACATACACACACACAATTTGGATTTCCATGTTATCTGGGAAATTGAAATGCCTACATATGACCATTTGACATGGAGCAGCAGTGGGGCATGTGTTTTCCAGTTTGCCACAGTCCCTTCCTCTCCCTATTGTTCTATATGGGGCCATGTTTTATTTATTTATTGTGCTATAAACCTGGTTCCAAGAAGCATTTGAGTTTTTAATGCATTGCTCAATAAAAAGCCCAAGTTTCTGGCCAAATGGTCTACCTGCTGTTCTCTAAACAAGCTTTGTCTTAATCCTTGCCATATTCCCACTTTTGCTCAAGCTGTTCCTTCTGTCTGAACTGATTTCCTGGCTCTATTCCCCAATCCTACTTATTTCAATCTTCCCCATCCTTTAACAGTTAGCATGGAGATCACTTCCTCCATGAAGTCTCTGTCCTCCATTTGAGTTCATCTCTCTCTCTTTTGAACAAACAGAGCACTGGATATTTCCTAGAAAATAGCACCATTTTTTTTGGCATCAGTCACTTCTTGAACAGTAGCTATGTGTCAGACATATTTTTTCCTAAGGGCTGAGGACACCCAGATGAGCAATATGTCAACTTCAGTCTTCAAAGATCTTTCAGGCCTGGGCCTCTGGTCAAGATGGCAGCATAGGTAGATGTGGTACTCGCATTCTCCCACAACCACATCAAAATTACAACTAAACTACAGAACAGCCATCATTCAGAACCACCTGAAATCTAGCTGAACAGAAGTCCTATAACTAAAGAAGAAACCACAGTGAGACTGGTAGGAGGGGAGAAGACTCTGAACAAGCTGGTCCCACACCCACATGTGGCAGATAAAAATTGGGAGGAATATCTCTGCTGTAGAGGTGACCCCTAAGGAGCAGGTGTTCCAGCTCCACACCAGGCCCCCTAGCCCAGGGTTCCGGTGCCAGGAAGAGAAGTCCTCATAACTTCTGGCTTAAAACCAGCAGGTATTGAGGCTAAGACTGAGGGCTGCTGAAGTCCCGGGCAGTTCTTCTTAAAAGGCCTGCACATGGACTCACTCAAACTCTCTCACTCACTCTGAGCTCCAGGACTGTGGCAGCAGCTCAAAAGGTAGCAGGGACATGGAGGGAGGAACTGAATTGTCTAGCATCAGGGCAAGAGTTGGAGGAACAGCTTTGTTCCAGACAGAAGTGCTGGCAGAGGCCATTGTTCCTTTTCTGAGCCCCCCCCCCCTGCTGCCCCCCCCCCCCGGCTCCCCCCACCCCCACCCCCACCCCCACCACACACACACAGATCCAGCAGGCAGACACCATATCTAAGTCTCCTTCACCTGGCCAACACTAATTGTCCCCCTTGGTGATTCCCTGAGACCCCACCCAACTTGTGTGCCCACACAAACCACTTCCAGTGGTTTTTCCATACAAATGGCCCACCTTTGCTCATGCTTAGGACTTTCCTAAAATTTCTCAGGCCTCTTCTGGCCTCAGTGTGCCCTGTCCCTCTTACAAAGTGGCCTCAGACCTGGCACTAGTGAAAGCTGGCCTTGGTTCACAGCTTAGCCTCTCCTGGGCATCTCCAAGCCAAGCACAAGTAGCAACCATCTGCAGATCACTTTGTAACTCATGCTGGTTACCGGAACCAATTATATCACTTTAAGATGCTGGATAAATGAAAATAAAATGCAACTATATGCAAATTTCTTTGAAGCCATACAATTTTTCAGTTAAAATTGTATTTCCTGACAGCTTACTCCATCTTAATGTGTAAGGCAGCACAAGTGTTTGAGAGCACAACAGTAAGAGCATTAAATACACACACAGAGAATTTCTGAGCCCGCCAAGTAAGTCTGTTCTTAAGATAGATAGTAGTCAGATCTATACTAGTATTTAACATCGAGTGAATTTCATAATAAAACAATTTTTCTTATGGGGGATACAAAAGCTGTCTTGGAAAGTCCATTTTTGAAAGGTGTCTCTAGCACATCACATCTCCCTCCCTTTCTGAATGACAGCTTTCCTCAAGTTCTCAATAGAAATGAACTCTGTGGTTATCATGGATCCTCTTTAGAGTTGTGCTCTTACAGAAATAGCTTCCTCTTAAAGTATGAGTCAAAGCTATGCTTCAAACATAGAAAATACTTTAAAATCAAACTTCACCCCCAAAATTTTAAAGAAGAGAATGATAGTCAACAAGGCAGTTACTCTGCAGAAAATCAGATTCTGTGATAATAAAATTGTCAAGGAGATAGCATGAAGGCTACAGGCTCTGCCAGCCTCCTTTCCCAGGCTCCTGCTGGATTTTGCAGCCACTCTTCTGGAAAGCAGCTATTTCTGTAAGAGTTGACACCCTGAGTCAGGAAGAAAGGGAGGAAAGGAAAAAAGAAAGGAGAAGGGAAGGAGGAAGCAAGGACCCAAAGACAGCAGCCACTGACTTTCTTTTTCCACCAGGTCGCACCCACTGGCCAGCACAGAATCATGCGGGGAGGCAGGACTACAAAGGAAGGGCAGAAGTGCAGAGCAAGGAAAATGCCAAAAGAAAAGAGCACAGAAGTAAGGCCTGTGGAGAAGGTAGACCTCTGCAGTATGGGGAGCAGAGCAGATGACTCGAGCCTGGCAATGAAGGATCTCACCCTAGGGATTGGGATGGGATAACATTTTGTCAAGCTAACCAAAGTTCCCTCATCCTGCCACTTGTTGCGACGGCTTCCCCTCTTCCCTGCCTCCTATGTCAGCTGCATTCATTTGGACCAGACACACCTTTATTGTGGATGAGGTGTGTCATTCATTGGCCCCAGAGAAAGGAAAGAATGGCAAAGAACAAGAAAGTCCACTTTCTGCTTTTGAACTTCTAAACACATGTTTTAAACTCATAGCACTGACCATAGCTTTGAGGAAACAGCTAAGGTCCTGGCACTGACAACAGATTTTTAAGAACATGGTGCTCAAACACAGCCCAGGCAGTGCGCTGCAGGAGCGAGGCGGAAGGAGAGATGGAAGCGTTCACAGTCCTCAGACGCTCATGCACATACATAGGAGGAAGCTTGCTTTGCTCCTGGGAGTGTCAAAGGGGTGACTAGGAAAGTAAAGTGTTATGTTTTAACACACATAATAACTTGGATTTTAAAAATCTTACCTGCTACCTAATTATGGAGCTATATTATTACTCACATATCAAACTTACACTGAATGAGGTTAATTGTATGTCTAAGTTCAGGCTTCTAAGAGCATAAAAGCAGTAGAGCTATATCAAAGGGTAGTAAAACCTTCTTTTTTATTCTCTCTCTCTCTCTCTCTCTCTCTTTTTTTTTTTTTTTTTTTTGCATTTTCCAGCTGTGCTAACCAAGAGGTGAAGGCCTCCACCCCTCACCTCAGGCAACCTTATTTGAAGTAATTTGTTCCAATGTGTTGGGTCATGACTCATTAGATAAGAGTTTTCATTAGCCTCATGTGGATATTAGAAGTCCACATCATCTAAGGTCAAGACTGAGATGAAAAGAACACAGAGGTGATACAGTTATACTGACTGCAGGGCGGATGGCTGTTTTCTGGAGGGAAGTGGTGCACACAACACACAAACAATGAAAACCTTGAGAGAGAAATTCTCCATGGCAATCATGGCTATACACTTACACAAAGTGACTCATTCGTAGAATTGGTGCAGGGTTGAAAAGCATTAGGGAAAACGACAGGTATCTGGTGCCACGAGGAGGCATTCTGCCTCGATTTGGAGGAAGAAGGGCATTAAGTGGGGTGCAGGTATGCATATTTTTGTATTACCCAGAGCCACGGTTCTGGCACTGACAATCGATTTTTAAGAACTTGGTCCTCAAAGACAGCCCAGGCAGTGTGGTGCAGGAGCAATACAGAAGGAAAGATGCAAACAAAAGAGAACTTTTACAGTCCTCGGACTCTCCTGTGCACACACAGGAGGAAGTTTGCCTTGTTCCCAGGAGTGTCAAAGGGGAGGCTAAGGAGGGTGTGGGGGGCACTGGAACCAAAGAGGCTTTCAGTTGGGATGAAGTGCGTGTACACGGAGTGTGTGGACAGGATAATCTGATGCCAGAGAGGAACTGAAGACCCTGGGCTGCGGCCAGAGGTCAGGTAGTGCAATGTTCAAAGACCAGATGGTACAAGCTACGTCCTCCTGAATCCTAAGTCGTACTGAATCTCAGTTCACAAACTCAGCTGTGGACAAAGTAAATTAACTTTTCTATAAATGAAGTTAATACTTATATTAAAACCATTTTCTTGCAAACAGTAGAAACTTCATTTTAGTTATTTCTGAGTGCCTACCCTTTCTCTGATTGCCTCTCAGTTTGAGGCTACAAAAGGCCCATGAATGAAGGTTAGGGGTGTGAGGAGCATGCCGCTTGAGTGGGCATCGCTCTTCACCGGCACAGCTGCTGAGACGGGATGTGGACACTTGCTCATCAGGACTAAGTCACCCCTAAGCCATATCACAGTGTCTTTGGGTCAACTAACTCTCAGGACCCTCTTGGGCACACAAGATAATCCTGATGCTCCCATGTCATTCTGGGACTAGAGGAAACTTGGTGGGGCCATCCACAGCCATTTGTCACTTCTGTAGCATTCTTGGGCACAAAAGAATCATTCTATGCCCTCAGCTGTCTCTTTCACCCCTTCCATTCACAGGTCTACTCCGAGGGTTTTCAAATTCATTGGCCAGGACAGAGTGGACAGCCATACTTACCTGGGGGGTCTTGCCTCCTTCCGAGAGTCTATCTGAGAAAGTAAAACCAGATGTCCTCTGTAGTGTCATTCCCAAATGTATCTGGAGTTTCTGTTGTGGAACCTTCTCCTTGCTTCATCCCAGGAAGAGAGCATGGTACAGAGTTTTTCCATCACGGATTCATCACCATCTACGCTCTCCTCTCTTCTCCTAGCTTCCTTTGTTTTCCTGGGTGGGGGAAGGGGTGTGGGGCACTTTATCCTAGAGCAGGGGGAGCAGTGTGGATTGGGGAAGCTTCTCTGTTATTACTCATTACTTCTTCATGTCTATTATACGCACTCCAGTTCTTTCTGTTCTCTTGAGGCCAAGACGTTAAAAGCCAAAAAGCTAATAATTGAGTCCTTTTGTGTTGTTTGCTGTCTGTGGAGTCATCCCTTCCCTGAGGCAGTGATGCTGACTAAGTCTTTGGGAAAAGGATTACAAGGTTAAAGGAGAGGTGAAAAACTAGTTATATATTCCAGCCGCATATATACAACTGTTCCCCAGCCCAGACCTTGCTAGGATTAGTCACAACCCATAGTGCACTCTGGGAAGAAATCAGACCCTGTGGTGTAAGGATTTAGCAGCTAGCTTAACTGCTTGCAGAGATCCTGATTCCCAGGAATTGGGGTCTGATGCAGGTATGAATCTGGCTGTGGGGATTGGATGCCAAAGGCAAACTCCTATGATTTGGGGCTGAGAGAGAAGAGGCTGTTGAAAACTCAGGCCGTATCAGCCAACACTGCCCTGGCTCTGCCCTACTAGCCAGCTGGGCATTGGTCAGGGCCCAGGCAACATTGTTTGTCTTAAAGAATTAACTGGCTTTGTAGCTAAACAGGCAGCAGCAGTGGTACTGCCACCCAGAGCTCGATCAGGGAAGGGAAAGCTCAGACCACAAGTGTGGGGTCTGCATTTCCAGACATTCACCCCAGAAACTGAAAAATTGCCCTCCCCTGGCAAGCATCAACCAACTCAGTCAAATCTGAGCCTTTCGTTAAAGTTAGTCTTGCCTCCTGCTACTCCTTCCTCCGTGAGCCTAATTCATTTTTTAGTTCCTTTAAATCAGGACCAGGGACTTTTACAATTCAAAGCTAAGTGGAAGGTCTCTTTGGGTGAGCAGAAAAGTACTATTTTGGGAGCCTGTTTATGTTATCATTTTGCATATAAAGAGTAGGCAGATAGAAACACAAATAATCTATTTTTTTCCTATGCTATTCTTTCCAACATAATTCACATTAAAGCTGAGCAATACTATTTTTAAAAATCACTAAGTAGTGGGCACAACTAACAAGCAATGTGACGTGGCATAAACCCCATCACCAACAAGTACACAGGCCATACGGCAGCCTCAAACTGCCCTGTGTTTCTTTTAAAAATACACTTCCTCTCCCCACCTCACACATGTTCTCATATTCTCTCACTCGCAACTTTGGTATGGAGTGTACTTTTTGATTGGGCCAGGATCTCACCAAAGATAATCGGTTCTATTCCTACACGATGCCGCTAATAAAGGCGCTTGGGTAATTATAAGCCTCAACAACAAACCAGAGAAGCAAGCTGGGATCAGTGAGCCGCACTCCGCAGATGGTCTTTGTGGGCTTCATGCAAGGAGGTTCGGGCTCAGAGCCTTGGAATCTACAAACGGGCTAAACAAACACCAATTTGTGTACCAAAGTGCCTCTGAATTACCAATGAGTAAAATCGAGTTGCCTTGGGATCTGAGTTATTTGGCTTTAAACTTGGCCAGCAGTACCATTAACTGCCGATCTGTTCATTTATGATGGTTTAGAACAGTGGTCAGCAAACTCATTAGTCAACAGAGGCAAATATCAACAGTACAACTATTGAAATTTCTTTTGAGAGCCAAATTTTTTAAACTTAAACTATATAGGTAGGTACATTGTTATTAACTTAATTAGGGTACTCCTAAGGCTTAAGAAAAGCCACACTCAAGGGGTCAAAGAGCCGCATGTGGCTCGCGAGCCGCAGTTTGCTGACCACGGGTTTAGAACAAGACTTCAATGGAAGCTACTAGAACCTAGTCAATGTCTTTTATAAAACAACCTCCGCCATGTATTATCCATGTGCTCATTGGCAAGACTTCACTTGGGGCAGATCTCAGGCAGGCTTGAATTCACTGACTATTTATAGTACTGAAAACCTCCTACAAAATTCAGGCCATTTAAATTTTACTTATCTGACCATTGCACATCACCTTACTACTGATGACTTGGTACGCTGTGACTTTCTAATCTACACTAATAAAAGAGAAAAATGGTAATTGGCGTACAGCGCTACCCTTTTCATTGGCTAATCAGGGCTATATGCAAATTAACTGCCAACTAAGATTGGCAGTTAACTGCCAACAAGATGGCGGTTAATTTGCATATGTAGGCACAATGCAGGGAGGCAAAAGGGAAAGCAGGAAGAAGCCCCCTGCCACTGACAGTGATTGGAAACCCAGGGGGGAGCTAAGAGCTGGGGGCCAGGGCAAAGGTGGCACTGGGGCTGCCTTTGCCCTGCCCCCCAGCCATGATCAGAGAATCAGGTGCCTTTTCCGCCCTGGCCAGTGATAGCAGGAAGTAGGGGTGGAGCCAGCGATGGGAGCTGGGCATGGTCGAGGCTGGTAGTCCCAGGAGCTGGGGGGCCCTTGCCTGGGCCTAAAGCGAAGCCCACGATCGCGGGGCCGCTGCAGCTGCGGGTCCCCGCTGCCCGGGCCGGACGCCTAGGCCAGAGGCGTTAGGCCTGGGCAGGGGCGGAGCCTGCAACCGCGGGGAGCTGGGGTTCCCCTGCCCAGGCCTGACACCTCTGCCGGAGGCCTCAGGCCTGGTCAAGGGGCTGATCCGGTGATTGGTGATCGGAGGGTGATGAGGGTCAACTCCTCTGGCCGAGGCATCAGGCCTGGGTGGGGGGCGGAGCCGGGGATTGGGGGGATATGATGGTCCCCTTGCCCAGGCCTGAAGCCTGGGTCAGAGGCATCAGGCTTGGGCGGGGGGTGGAGCAAGCGATCAGAGGGAGATGGGGGTCCCCTGCCAAGGCATGATTCCTGGGCCAGAGGCCTCAGGCCTGGGAGGGGGCCAGAGCCAGTGATCGGGGGGAGATGGGGGTCCCCTGTCCAAGCCTGACACCTCTGGTGGAGGCGTCAGGCCTGGGCAAGGGGCCGATCAGGTGATTGGAGTGTGATGGGGATCTACACCTCTGGCCGAGGCATCAGGCCTGGGCTGGGGGCAGAACCAGTGATGGGGGGAAATGAGGGTCCCCTGCCCAGGCCTGACGCCTCTGTCAGAGGCGTCAGGCCTGGCCAAGGGGCCGATCCTGCGATTGGAGGGTGATGGGGGTCAACACCTGAGGGCTCCCAGTATGTGAGAGGGGGCAGGCTGGGCTGAGGGACACTCCCCCCCACACACACACCCAGTGCACGAATTTTGTGCACAGGCCCCTAGTATGTTAATAAAAAGAAAGCGTGAATCATTTTCATATGTTCCCTTTTCTGGGAGATGAATCAGTCCCTTGCCCCAGCGCTTGTGTTCAAAGTTTATTTCAAAACTAGAGTAACTGGAAACATTTCTCTAGGTGGGAAATGTGAATGTTCTTATGCTAGAGCAGAAACATAAGTAAGTCCCATGGGGCAGGGCGTGGGGACCCTGTTGGCATGAAACTGGGCAAGTCAGGACCAAGCGAGGAGACACGCTATCTGCGCTCCTGTACAGCAGGTCCTCAGCGGGTGTTTGTCCTCTCACAACCTTTCCTTCACGTTCATAAGTCTTATTTTTCTTTTACCCACCAGACCCACTAGACTCCCTGCCTCCTAGTTGAGAGACAGTCCTCCTTGAGGTTTAGGTTTCTGTAAACAAACAGTCCTGTGATTGACTTTCATCATTACCATATTTTGGGTAGAAGCCCATCTCATTGGGCTGAAGATACTTCGCAAGCTGAGTGTTTGTATGAAAAGGAGCAACAGGCCTCCTTGCATATCTTTAGATTCAGTCCCAATATGCCCTTAACTGTTCCCTCGATGCCACACCCTGCTCAGTCCAGCATGCAAACGGTCCTCTTCCACTGACCACTGCTGTTTATTTGTTTGTTTGTTTATTTATTTATTTTTAAGCCTCACTTGAGGATATTCTTCCATTGATTTTCAGAGAGAGTGGAAGAGAGAGGGAAAGACAGAGAGAAACATCAGTGTGAGAGAAACACATTGATTGGTTGCCTCCTGCACGAGCCCCAACCAGGGCCTGGGCCAGGGAGGAGCCTGCAACCAAGGTACATGCTCTTGACCAGAATCGAACCCGGGACCCTTAGGTCTGTCTGCAGGCCGATGCTCTATCCACTGAGCCAAACCGGCTAGGGCACCACTGCTCTTTGAAAAAAAAAGTTTCCAGATAATTTAGGAAAAGACAATGCAAATTATTAATAAACAGAAGAATAATTAACATGTGATCTCATGAGGGATTAAGGAACAGCAAATTCAAACAAAATGAAGATGCTCTTTTGCATGTGTGAGTCGATTTGGAAAAGGTTTTTAATAATCATAACGCTTTTCGGCTGCAGTAACGAAACAACCGAATCAAACTTCTTAAAATGAAAAAAGTCCTGAGGAAGGGTGATTAATTCAGGGTTGATTAATTCAGGGTTTCAGCAGCTGATTTAAGCTTCCCTCCTTTACTGGTATTATACCTAGGCTGCTCTGGTTCAATGTCCAGTGAAAGAAGGGACGGGACAGTGTTTCTTTCTTGTCTCTTTTTAAGATTAAAAAAAGTTTATCCAGTAAACCTCACGTCTCATCTCATTAGCCAGGACTGGGTCATATGGCTATTTCTAAACCAGCCACAGGCAAGATAAATGAGATTACTAAGATTTGTTTAGACCAGTGGTCAGCAAACCGCGGCTTCGAGAGCCACATGCGGCTCTTTGGCCCCTTGAGTGTGGCTCTTCCACAAAATACCACATGCAGGCGTGCACGTACAGAGAACTTTGTGGAGTGAAAGAAGATGTAGTGTCGAGGATTGAGAAAGGTATGTTGAGATGGTTTGGACATATAGAGAGGATGAACGAGAGGAGATAGACGAAACAAGTATACAAGACGAGTGTGTATGAGAGAGTTGCAAGGGGTCGACCTCAGCGAACGTACCTCAGTCAGATTGAGGACGTTTTTAGCAAAGGCCAGCTTAGGAGTACTCTAATTAAGTTAATAACAATGTACCTACCTATATAGTTTAAGTTTAAAAAATTTGGCTCTCAAAAGAAATTTCAATCGTTGTACTGTTGATATTTGGCTCTGTTGACTAATGAGTTTGCCGACCACTGGTTTAGACTAATCCAGATTTATACCCAGAGGGAGCACGGACATCTGAACAAAACAAGGCTCTATCAACAGGGAAAATAATGGCTCATGGGTAGGCAACCTGTGGTGTCCTCTCTGACTGCTAAGCATGTGGTAAGACAGGCCACACAAGTGACTATGAGTTTTGTAAAGTAATTTGGCTAACTACCTATCAAGATGCGTCAAAGTGTCCATACCTTTGGACATAGTAATTCCACTTCTAGGAATAAAGCCCATAGAAATTGTACCTAAATGCAGATAAAACGTTATGTTTAAAGATGTAGCATCCTCTCTAATACAAAAAAATAAAAAAACCCCACAAAAATACTTAAGGGTCCCAAATAAAGAGATATGTATGTAATTACAGTATATCCTTTTTGCTGGACTATTCTCTAGCATTTAAAAATGATGTTCACAAATAGTTTTGTAGAACAAGGGAAGATGCTTATATTATATACTAGAGGCCCGGTGCACAAAAATTTGTGCACTCAGGGGGGAAGCGGGGTCCCTCAACCCGGCCTGTGCCCTCTCGCAGTCTGGGACCCCTCGGGAGATAACGACCTGCTGGCTTGGGCCTGCTCCCGGGTGGCAGAGGGCAGGCCCAATCCCTAAGTGCAGCCCCTGGTCGGGCTCAGACCAGGGCCGATGGGGAGTTGGAACGCCACCCACTGTCATGCACAGAGCAGGGCGGATCATGAGGTTGCGATGCCACCCTCAGTCACACTCAAGGTAGGGCTGATTGGGGGGTTGGGGCACTGCCCCCTGTCACACTCAAGGCAGGGTCGATGGGGAGGTTGCAGTGCCACCCCCTGTCACGCACGGAGCAGGGCCCATCAGGGGGTTGGGGAGCTCCCCCCTGTCACGCACAGAGCAGGGCCCATCAGGGGGTTGGGGAGCTCCCCCCTGTCACGCACAGAGCAGGGCAGATCAGGGGGTTGGGGCGCCACCCTCTATCACCCACAGAGCAGGGCCGATCAGGGGGTTGGGGCGCCACCATTGTCACACTCAGGGCAGGGCCGATGCGGAGGTTATGGCTCTACCCCGTCACACACAGAGCAGGGCCCTTGGGGGGGGCGTTGGAGTTGGAGCGCCGCACCCTGTCACACACAGAGCCGCAGGGCAATCAGGGGGTTGGTGAGCTCCCCCCTATCAAGCACAGAGCAGGGCTGATCAGGGGGTTGGGGCGCCTTCCCCTGTCACGAACAGAGCAGGGCGGATAGGGAGGTCGTGGCCCTGCCCTCTGTCACACACAGAGCCGCAGGGCAATCAGGGGGTTTGGGCACTGCCCCCTGTCACACTGATCCTGGTGCCAGGAGGCCTCTCAGCTCCGCTGATCCCGGTGCTGGGAGGCCTCGCGGCTCCGCTGATCCTGGTGCTGGGAGGCATATTACCCTTTTACTATATAGGATAGAGGCCTGGTGCACGGGTGGGGGCCGGCTGGTTTGCCCTGAAGGGTGTCCTGGATCGGGGGGGGTCCCCAATGGGGTGCCTGGCCAGCCTGGATGAGGGGATGATGGCTGTTTGCAGCTGGTCACACACCCTTCAGGATGGGGGTCCCCACTGGGATGCCTGGCCAGTCTGGGTGAGGGGCTGAGGGCTGTTTTCAGGCTGGCGGGTGACTGAAACTCCCAACTGCTCCTTTTTTTCTTTTTTATTCTGGGCCAGCTTTAGCTCTGGCTCCCGCTCTGAGGCCTCTGCTTCTGAAAGCAGTTATCTGGTTTGTTTAGGTTCTATAATCAAAACACTGTATCAACTCCAGCTCTGAGATCCCGGCGGGCTGAAAGCAGGTTTCTGGGGTTTTGTTTAGCTTCTATATTTGTTACAGTGTTTCTTAAACTGCAAGCTCAGAGGCCGGCAAGGCAGGCGGGGAATGTTGGTTTCCTCCGTCACTGAAGCAAGCAAGCCTCATGTTAGCTTCCAGCTGCCTGGCTGCCGGCCGCCACCTTGGCTGGCAGTTAATTTGCATATCTCGCTGATTAGCCAATGGGAAGTGTAGCGGATGTACGCTAATTACCATGTTTCTCTTTTATTAGATAGGATAGTGTTAAATGAGAAAGCAGGATGTCAAATTGTATATATAATATAATCCTATGTAAAATACTAATAGCAAGGCTCTCCTCAACATTTACTATAAGCCAGGAACCTGCGCACTACCTCTAATCCTGCAGCAACCCTGAAAAGCCCATTTTGCAATTCAGGCAACTAAGGCTCAGTAGGTTTCCCAGAATCACTCAGCTAGCAAGAGGCAGAGCAGGGATTCAAAGTCTAGGTCTCTGTGGCTACTTGAACCATGGCCTCACAATTTAGGGGCAATCCTCTTTCTTTCTCCCTTTTCCTGTTTTTCTTCTCCACTGTGAATGGGTAAATTATTCATGACATCAGCTGCACGAATGAGCCATATCCTATCTAATAAAAGATAAACATGGTAATTAGCCGTATTCCGCTACCCTTCCCATTGGCTAATCAGGGCAATATGCAAATTAACTGCCAGCCAAGATGGCGTCCGGCAGCCAGGCAGCTGGAAGTGAATATGAGGCTTGCTTGCTTCAGTGACAGAGGAAACCAACATTCCCACCTGCCGCTGCCGGCCCCTGAGTTTGCAGTTTGAAACATTGTTACAAATATAGAAGCTAAACAAAACCCCAGAAACCTGCTTTCAGCCAGCTGGGATCTCAGAGCTGGAGTTGAAACAGTGTTTTGATTATAGAACACAAACAAACCAGATACCTGCTTTCAGCAGCGGAGGCCTAAGAGCTGGAGCCAAGCCTCAGAGCTAAAGCTGGCCCAGAATAAAAAATAAAAAAAGAAAAAAAGGAGCAGTTGGGAGCTGCAGTCACCCGCCAGCCTGAAAACAGCCCTCAGCCCCTCACCCAGACTGGCCAGGCACCCCAGTGGGAACCCCCACCCTGAAGGGTGTGTGACCAGCTGCAAACAGCCATCATCCCCTCACCCAGGCTGGCCAGGCACCCCAGTGGGGACTCCCACCCTGATCCAGGACACCCTTCAGGGCAAACCAGCCGGCCCCCACCCATGCACCAGGCCTCTATCCTATATAGTAAAAGGGTAATATGCCTCCCAGCACTGGGATCAGCGGAGCCGCAAGGCCTCCCGGCACCGGGATCAGCATGACCATGGGCAGCGCCCAAACGCCCTGATCGCCCTGCGGCTCTGTATGTGACAGGGGGCGGGGCCACAACCTCCCTATCCGCCCTGCTCTGTTCGTGACAGGGGAAGGCGCCCCAACCCCCTGATCAGCCCTGCTCTGTGCCTGATAGGGGGGAGCTCCCCAACCCCCTGATCGCCTTGCGGCTCTGTGTGTGACAGGGTGTGGCACCCGAACCTCGCTTGGCCCTGCTCTGTGTGTGACAGGGTGCGGTACTCCAACCCCCTCCCCCGCCACAGGCCCTGCTCTGTGTGTGACGGGGTAGAGCCATAAGCTCCCCATAGGCCCTGCCCTGAGTGTGACAGTGGCGGCGCCCCAACCTCCCAATCGGCCCTACCCTGAGCGTGACTGAGGGTGGCATCGCAACTTCCCGATCTGCCCTGCTCTGTGCCTGCCAGGGGGTGGCGCCCCAACTCCCCAATCGGCCCTGCTCTGAGCCCGACTAGGGGCTGCACCTAGGGATTAGGCCTGCCCTCTGCCACCCGGGAGCAGGCCTAAGCCAGCAGGTCATTATCTCCTGAGGGGTCCCAGACTGTGAGAGGGCACAGGCCTGGCTGAGGGGCCCTCCTTCTCCCCCCCCGCCCCGAGTGCACAAATTTTTGTGCACCGGGCCTCTAGTAGTATAGATAAACACCAGTATTTAGTGAAGTGGAATTGAACAATGTCAATGGGAAATTGTGGGGGACAGGCAGATTGGAAAGCAGGAACAGGAAAAAAGAGAGGTCACTATCCAGAGAACCAGGAAGTGACTGTTCACCAAACTAACCAGAATTCTTTGACTTCCTTGTTAGTTAAAATTGTTCTCCAAGGGCCTCCTTCAGTCCATAGGCCTTGCTGCCATGGATGGTCCTCACCAATTCACCAAGAGCTGTTCAGGCCCCAGAGGCTTCTCTAGATGTTGGATCCTGGTCTAACTCATATGCTGATCAGGAATCTCTCCTACCATGGCTGTCCAGGTTATGTGATCATAGGGATAAAGGGAACAATTGATAAACCTGTAAAAGATGGCAGTGGGGAGCCAAAACACTAGAGATCATACATTATTCCCCTTAGAACAGTACTCACAGCCCCAAACTGGGGCTATCCTTGCAACTAATAAATGCAAATTATTGATTTAAGGAGAAAAAAAGGAAAGATGAGCCTCTGGACATTGTTTCTCACAGCTGTCTGTGCTAACCCATATCTAGACGGAACCCTGTTAGGCACATTGGCCAAAGACAATGTGTTTAGAATTGATCTAAATACAGACAAGCTTTGTTTAGTGTTTATCTGATGACCTAGGGGACCCTCCATCAGGCCTCAGTGCTTTTGTTTTGCCACTGTTTCCATTGGACAAGCCTTGCTGTCACAGTATGAGCGTTATGGAACGATTAGCATCCCCACGCCCCCTGGTTCCCTTGTTTGTTTGAGAAATGCGAGAATAAAACAACCATGCGAGAGTAATGAGCCTCACATCTGATTGCAGAAAGCCGATTACAATAACAAACCAGAAATGTCTCCAATGAAAATGACTGGACATAAGAATCATGCAGAGATGGTTTTTCTGGAAGGAATGATGTATACTTTGTGGGGTGTGTGTGTGTGTGTGTGTGTGTGTGTGTGTGTGTGTGTGTGTGTGTGTTTAATGCTGAGGTTTTTAAAAGCCTGTTTTTGCTTTCATTTAATATTCTCAGGTTTATTTACTATGTCTGTTATTTCACAGCTAGCAATGCATTAAAAATGAGAAGAGAAGAAATCCCTCTGTGTCATAATCCTCTTCTTGGCCATCTTTAGACGAGATGTCTGTGCCAATCTCTTGGTCAGCATTTTATCTCCAGAGCCCCTTCACAGTCATCAACGCAGACATCACAGAAGCAGCACCGAGTTCCAGGGCTCCTCCCATAAGTCCAAAGGAAAATTCTTGGGCGCTTGGGAAAGTGAGATTATGTCTGGGCTCCAGGCTCCAGAGATGTCCCTCATTCCTGCCAGTGAGAACTATATCAGGGCCAGTGACTTGTGAGGCACGTGGTGGTGACCAGAAGAGCTGGAAGCAGATAGAGCGAGGGACTTCAGGACAAACCAGCTTAGAGGAGCTCCCCACGGGAGAGCAGGGGAGGCCAGCTCTGCCTTCATGTCCAAAGGGCTCATTTTGGGCCAGGAACAGGAAGCAAGTCTGAAAGGTCAAGAGACACTGAGTCATCCAGCGATGGAGCGGTAGAGATGGGAAAGGTGGGAATGAATCTCCAGGGTTCAGGGCTTGGCTCTCCCAAGCTCTTTCTTATCAAGTGCCAACTACAAAGAGAGTGAGTCCCACTGATTTAAAAGCCCCATGTTCTCAGAGGGAACCTTTAAACCACACAAAGGGACAAGTGCTGGGTGCTCACACAGATAATGCTCCAGAGAAGACGGAAATGGCTACTCTCAACCAGAACTTGTAAGAATTTGTCCTTACAGTTTCAGTCCCTCTGAGGTTGTTCTGAAATAAAAACGTGTAGGTAAATAAATGGGCTTTGTAACAGAAGATGGCAGTGAGCGGCACGTTTAGGGCCGGAATAGAGTAAGTATTCTGTGAACTCTTGCCTATGTAAATTGTCACCACCAGTAAAATTTTTGACATTTCCGCCTCAGAAAGATATGCTACCATAAATGACTGCCATTCCTGATGAGTCATTGGCTGTGAGGTGAATGGAATTATCAGGTGTGGAATCTGAGAACCAGGGCCGCTCCTCAAAGGGGAGAAACCAGAGGGAGCCCCCTACACCCAGTATTTCTATCCCTGTGGGGCCTGTTGAATGAACAATATAAGCTGCCTTGACAACACACAGGGTTAAGGGAGAAACACAGAGAAAGGCTGGGAGGCGGGGAGGTAAGGCTTTACTACCTGGAGGGTGGTCCTGGACCTCCCATCTCCTGCAGTCTGCTCAAGGGAAGCCCACCAGCGCTGCTCCAGTTCCCTCTCTCCGCCCTGGCCCCGAGGAGAGCTCTGCTATGCCAGACAAGTTCTTCTGGCATTTCTGATGTTGATCAGCAATAGTAGGAAAAGCCCAGAGAGGTGGAAGGAGGGTTGTAAGAACTTCTTGAAAGTATAGTAACTACATGCAATGAAGAGCTGGAAAAGAGGAGACGAGGAGAGAGTGGAAGTTTCATGGGCTGGGGTGAAGGAGACGGTTCTGATTTGGTTTTGCCAGTGAAGTCTACGGTAACTGAAATGTTTCTGGGAGTCCGGGATTCCGCAGAATTGGGGAAAATGAGGAAAGGGGGCCTGAGGTGGTCACCGAAGTGCCCTAGGATTTCATTTAAGGGATTCAAGTAAACAATAAAATTCCTTCTTTAAAGGGGCCCTGGCTCTGAGACTGACCACCTGGGGCGTAGCTGCCAGAAGGTTATGGATCTATAATGATGAGACCTTCTCGTGCTCCAGCTGCTGACAAACTCATCTTAGCCAAGTCACTTCAATCTCTGAGCCTCGGTTCCCTCATCTGTAAAATGGAGGGGAGGGATGGAATTAGTGTTCCTAAGTTACGTTCTGTAGGAATTTAAAAAATTACCTGGTGGGCAAAAGTTTCCTAAATTAAATAAACGTTGGAAACAATAGGTTAAATGTGCTTAGACAAACTTGTAACTTCAATGGCTTTTGAGAGCCTTTGAGATTTGGCCAGTGAGATTTGGGAATTGACATTAATCTTCCTGAAATGTGTTTGATTCTTGTTATGGCTGAATTCTGTCCTTCCCCAAATTCATACATGGAAATCATAACACCCAGTACCTCAGAATGTGACAGTATTTAGAGATAGGGTCTTTAAAGAGTTTAAGTTAAGATAAGGTCATTAGGGTTGGCCCTAATCCAATCTGTCCTGTATCTTTAAAAGAAGAGGGGAGAGAGAGAGAGAGAGAGAGAGAGAGAGAGAGAGAGAGAGAGAGAGAGAGAGAGAAGACACTGAAGGTCAGGGAGAAGGTAGCCATCTGCAAGCCAAGGAGAGAAGCCTCAGAAGAAACCAACCCTGTGGATACCTTGGTCTTAGACTTCTAGTCTCTAGAACTGTGAGAAAATAAGTTTTTATTGTGTGAGCCGCCCAGTTTGTGGTACTTTGCTATGGCAGCCTTCAGAACCTAGTAAGCTGTGGAGTCCTTTCCCCATGACAGCCCTCTTTTCAGGGCTTCTTAGATTACACTTTGGGTAAATGCCGAACTAGATGTTCTTTGATTTTTTTTTCCAGCTCTAAAATGCTATGATTTTAATCATGTCAGTCAATGTAAGACATCATCTTAATTGATCATTAAGACAATACATTTTCTGAGAAGTCATCCAAGTTAGAGATTGGTGTTGCCTGAGTTGTTAGTTAGGCTTCATGAAGCGCATGGCAGAAAAGAGAGCCTGGGAGGAGAGTGGGCAGGGAGGGCTGCAGAGGACTCTGGCAGGAGCCAATAATTCTCCCAGAGATGCAGAACTCACTTGCCTTTAGAGTGGCCAGAATCCTATTGTGTATTTTTTTTTTTAATCCTAGTTGTGAGCACTAAGAACCTATATGTCTTCCTGGGATGGTAGTTGTCAACCGATGGTCCTTGGTGCCAGTTCAGCACCAACAGCAACCCCCAGTTTGAGGTGCTATAAAGAAGGAAACTTTATTCAATGCAAAACAGCTCCAATGTGATACAGCACAGCTGTGAAAACAGCAGGGCTATGAGGCAGCCCTAGGGCCAGGCCCCTCTCTACATAGACAGCTCCCTACGCTCCTGGCTGGTCTGCTTTGCACTGCACTGGTCAGCTCTGCCCTGCTCCAGAGAGACATCTTCCGTGTTTCAGCTCAGCCCCATGGAAACTCAGTGTTCAGGGGAAAGGGAAAGTGCCAAGCCACAGGGGAGCTGGCTTATATATACAGAAGTCCTACCCCTAGTCCCTGATTGGTCTGACCTCATGCAAATGAGGACTCCAAATCCACACAGTTTGACTGGTCCAAAAGGCACTGGTCACATGGAGCCACTCTGATTGATTGGTGAAGAAGCTGATGGGGATATAGTTGCCTAGCTCCGATTGGATGGGGAAAGCCTCAGCCCTATTGGTTGAAATAGGATTCCAGGGACTCCGTTATGAGGACTGGCTCAGATGGCAGAAACACAGTGCAGGCAGGCAGTTCAGAGCAGAGGCAGGTAATTCTCCCTGAAGTTAAGTTTGCATGAGAGGCCCCTGTGTAGGAATGGCTGTTAGGGTCTGTTTTTTTGTTTTGTTTTGTTTTGTTTTGTTTTGTTTTGTTTTGTTTTGTTTTGTTTTTGAGCCCAATTAGCCATTGGGAGCCATGTTTAGTACATGTCTTCTTTCTCCGGGTCCACATTGTCAAGTAAAGGAGGACTGTCTCTCGGACTCAGGGATTCTGCCACCAAGATCTTCATCTACAAGATAACACCAAGTGAGCAACGAATAAGACATCACTTACGATGCTGCAGAAGCAGCACAGAGGGTTGAAGGTTCTCACAGAAAGAGGGATGCATTCCCTCACCTCTCTGTGGGCACTTTCTTGATGCTTAGAAAACCCACCGCAGGAATGTTGAGACCCAGGAACATCAGACTTCCTGGAGTCCAGAATCAGCCCTTCACAGGATGATCAATGTAAATGGACTGCGGGGATGTTTATCTCCTGTGCGGCACCACAGCTTCATATCGGCAGATCTAAACAACTCGCGTTATACAAGGAAACAAATCAGGGCAGAAGTGGACACATGCAGCTTTATGTACTTCCGACTAGAGTTTCCTTCCCTTTTAAGGGGTCAATTAGAGGCCACTCCACAAGAAAAGATAAGCCAGTTCCCTGATGGTTGTTACGGAGTAGTTTTGACTTATACAAGTCCTCGTTATCAAAAGCATTTTTTTTTCCCTAAAATGCATGTACTCTATAGTTTCTCAGTTGTAAAATCTGGCGAGATAATCAGACACAATTACTCTCTTCATTTGCTCTGTGGAAGATCTCGTTTCAAGCATGCTGAGGGCCTTGCTGAGCCTGCAGCACAGCAGATACTGTACCCCCCTCATTTGCTGCTTTGCAAACACATGCCCTTAAAAAAGGACAGCAATTCCATCACAACCTTAAAACAGCAACGGGGGAGCAAAGCCCATGGCCGAGACTCACCCAACCAGAATGCATTGCTATTTTTATCCCCAGAGCAGAGCGTATTGAGGGAACACAGAATTACTTTTGTGATTAAACGCAGCCAAAAACCTCACAAGTGTTAATCTCTGGAAATCTGTTACAGATTGGATGACAAGCACCAGCAAACTGCTATTTTTTTTTAAGTCTAAAAATAATTCTCGACACTCTTGTGTGTAAGTAGTGTAGCAGGAAGAAAATTTAATTTGAGCGGTTAGAGAGGTTTGGTTTTTAGTCAATTCCTCAATTCCTAAATAGAATAGTGGGTATGGTTCTGGAAAAGCTCCCAAAAGGAGAGAGGGTCCAATGCAGAGGTCCTGGCAATTCTTTGCATTTATAAATCCCAGTCATTCTAGCCCAGGGAGCTGGGCTCTGGAACCTGAAACATTTTAATTCCTCCCTCCCTCCCTTCCTCCCTCCCTCCCTCCCTCCCTCCCTCCCTCCCTCCCTCCCTCCCTCCCTCCCTCCCTCCCTCCTTTCTTTCCTTTCGTTTTTTGAGAATTTATGTGATTGTGATGGGAATAGGGTCAGACATGGGCAAAGCATGATGGAGGATTCATTGACCAGGTAGTACAGTTTGAATCAGTGGTGAATGGGTTGGCCATATAAGGTCAGATGGCCCCATTTTCTCTGGTTATATCCTTTTGGAAATCAGGTCCTTTTTGTTCTGTCACAGAAGAGAGTGGAGTTTTTAATCCATGGGGAGTGGCTGGTGCCCAACCAGCTGATTTACAGTCATCTTGGGACCCAAGTGGGATAGCACAATCCTTCAACCATCCATGTGTAGGCCCTTCACAAGCACCTTTCCGCACACTCGCTCCAGGGCTCAGTCCTGCATTTATTTTTCATTCCTCCCGCCACACTTTGCTTGGGTCCGGAACCTAGACCCTCCCATGTCCATTGATCTCCTTCCTCCCTATTCAACCACATCCAGTGTGCCAGGTCCATATTCCTGGGGTCTCTTCTATTTCCCCATCACACTCCGGTTCTGTGCTTGCATTAGCCTCCTGGAATGCACCTGAAAACCTACCTGTACTTTGGAAGCCTTCTCTCCCTAAAGCCAGGCCCTATCTTCTCACTCCATCTTCCAACAGGAATCCTGCTTCAATCTGGATAGACTCTCTTGGGACTTGAGGATGAGGACCTCCTCTGTCTAGAGTCTTCTGATGCCAGGCCTGATCTATCAGATCCCACCTGGAGGGAAGCAGTATTTTTCCAGGATAGCACAGTGGGAAAAACATGGGCTTCACAGCTGTCCTGCCTTTCCTGTGTTAAGTAAATTTTAGGGCTTCCAACTAGTTGGCAAGGGAAAACTTTTCTTTATAGAGTTCCAGCTAATAAATGCATAAGGAACAGTGGAATTAGAAAATTATCAGTTTGGAACACGCAGTTTAATAATAGGTCTATTCTAGACAATGATCAATGACTGCTCAAAGTATTGGGTAAAATTTTCATGGGGAATTTTACAAATGGATGGATCAAGTTAACAACACCTGATTTGACTGCTCAGTCTTAAAGGCATTAGTGGAAAGACTGGCAGATATGATGAGCCTTTTAATGTGACTCAGTGAGAACTCATAGTCCCACCTACAAGGTATCCTTTAAAAATATTGAATCTGAATTTAATCAAGCCTTTAGATGTAAATACTAGTTTACAAATTATGCAGAATAGAGAAATGTTACACGTCATCATGTAGACTCATCGGCCAAATCTAGACTGAGACTCTACCACAAAGTGAATGACCCAGTTTCCTAAAAGAAAAAAAAAAAGAGGGTTAATAGTTACAGATTTTAAAAGACTTAAGGCCATATCAACCAAATGAAACATATGGAGTGAATGTGCTTCGTAAATGGTCACGTCGTTAAACATTAGGCATTATCACTACAACTATTGTCCTATATCTCAGTTCCAGACCCTACAATCACAAAAATTCATCATTAAAATAAACTTCAAAAACCTGTACACTTTATTCCTAAAATTTGTGTTTAGAATATTTGAAGAATCTTAGATTTATGAGGAAAATACAATTTCCTAAAGGGCAAGGGGAAGCTCTGACAAACAGATGATGTAATACCTAGCCTGCATCGTTAAGCAATGGCAAAACTGAAAATCTAACCAGCTCATAATATGTAAACCTTCACACACTTTTTAAAAGCCTTCCGATCACCGAAAAATATGGTTGACCACATATGCACATCCATATGTACTCACTTCAAACAGTATGGAAATGTTCTATGCTTATATATGTACATACATATGTTGCCAAAATTCACTAACATATGTTCATATATACACATACCTTGTAGCCATGAATAGATAATAAACGTTTTGATTTTTTTTCTCTTTCAAACAAAATCTCACATAGTAAAACACTGGTTATGGTATACTCATGGGAAATGAGTTCATCTGTATGGTTTTATCTCTTCAATTGCCAATTTTAGTTTTTGTATTTCTAGATAATAACCTTTCTAAAATGTGCTTCACTCTTCCTTGAATTTCAGAAAGAGAATCCCAAGCACTTCCTGGATACCTTGGGGTGGTCACTGTAGACATAATTACACTAGGATGTAATCTATGCCCTTGAAGTTTATTTGAGGAACTTGAGGTGCTGGCTATTTTCCAATATGTGAAATACCTTCTGCCCATTGTGCTCTTTCAATTCTTATTTCTACATTCTACAGCATTTATTTTTACTCCTGTGTTTCAACTCCCATCTGTAGTAGCTACCTGGTCATCCCTTCTGATCACTGTTTTCAATCTGTTTTATAACCAGAAAATCAAGCTCATTAATTTGTGGCCAAAATAGGGATGGAGAGGCTCTGCTGAGCATCTAAGAGATTTTTTGTAGGTCAAGTACATGACCTTGAGTACCTGAACTTCGTGAACATTACTTTGCTGCTAAGAGGTCTTTTTGTTTCCTACCAAAAGCTATGTTTCACATAACTTAAAGAGGCTGCCAACAACAACAAAAAAAAAACACCAACAACAATTGTTCAGAAACACAAATGTATCCTTGGAGTGTCCTTGAAGTGGAGGCTTCCATTAACTCCTTTTAGGAAAACCATGACTTATTTCCCATGGAAAGGGAATATTGCTTTTCTTAAATTCACAATGAAACTCTATAGCACCATTATGCTGAGACCTCAAACACAGATTAGAAATTATCCTTTTAAAGTGAAAACAGATGTAATATCTTTCTTAGATCTTATTTGTATGAATTCCCTATACATACCAGACCTATGACAAATGCAAGTTTACAATAACTATACATATTAAATTCTCCTTCACCTACAAATCCTTGGCAGTAATATGAGCATCTGATAATCTTGAATGATTTTCTGATTAAAGAAAGAGAATTTTCTTGGCCCAAATTGGAGTGATGCTTAGATATAGTTAGGAGAGGCCTGTGAAATGGATTTTATGAAGTACCTGGTTAAAGTAGATGATTCTTGCCCTCTCAGCCTGTATGAACCTGGCTCTCTTACTCTCTCCCTCATCCACTGTATGAATCAATACAGGTCCCCCAAACGATACCATATAATGTCCCCAATCCCAACCACTTTCAATTAGATCTTGGGTGCCCTCTATTCATCCAGACTAGATAAATAGTTTAAGTACTTGGAAATAACAACCCTAAATCTTCAGGCCCTCATCCACTGATGATTGCTGCTACATCAGACTTGAGTGCGCATCCCAGTTACAATGGGCTTACACCGCTCCTTGCCATCTGAAGCGGAGCATCTGTGATTTTAGCATGTGCGTAGGGCGATGCGTGCTTGGCTTAAGAGCACCAGCTAGGTAATCCCTAGGCTTTTCTGAGCTCAGCAGCTGAAATGCACACAGAATCATGAGTGCATAACTGTAGAACAAAGCATTTCCATTTGAAATGAGATGTCCATTAGCACATCCCTACCGCACTCTCTCCTCTCCACAGGACTGGAGAATGCACAGGAGGAAGCTGAGCTGATGTGATGAGACCCAAATCCCTTCTAACTATGGCAAATAATCTAGCTCAGTGATCGGCAAACTGCGCCCCCTTGAGCGTGGCTCTTCCACAAAATATCACATGCGGGCGTGCACGTACAGTGTGATTGTAACTTTGTGGCCACACTCAAGGAGCCAAAGAGCTGCATGTGGCTCGCGATCCGCAGTTTGCCAACCACTGACCTAGCTCCTATTAGTATTTGAGTCGAACAAATGTATCATAACCACCACTAATAAGTTCTTTCTCTTAAAATGACAAATATCTTTATAGCAACAAACTGTTCCTAATCTGGGGAAATAGAAATTCTCAAATTATATCTTCTGTATCATTGGCTCACCTGTGGGATATTCAGCTTTTACTCACATTGTAATAAAGTGTCAGTGGGTGATGAGAATATGAAAATTGCAAAAGATTTCTGTTTTCAGGATCAAGAGTATTCCCATTATTTTAATTTCAAAAAGAATTTGCAGGTTCTCGTTTACCTGTCTGCATATATTACACCAAGTTAACAGAATTTATTTTTTTAAGATCTATAGAAAATTCAGAGTTGCTAGAGTGATTTGAAGGATCTGAGTTACCTCATTCAGATCAAGGCAAAAGTTTAATCTTAGTGAAACCCATGGTTCATCCTGAACGCATATGTTCTATTGTTGGTGGACCAGTCTTAGGTCCAACCTTGAATATTAAGGACAGAACAGCCTACATTAGTACGAGCTGATTTCAGATGGAGAACAAGAATCAATGTGTAGTTGTGAAGTGCCTAGGCTTTACAGTCTGATATATGTAGGTTCAAATTCAGATCACCCCTTAATAATTGGGTGATCTTGAGTGTGGTACTTAACCTCTCTGAGCCTCAGTTGCCTCATCTATAAAGTGGAAATGATAGTAGCATACATGAGTTTAATATAGAAAAAATCATTACAGGCATTTCAAACAGAAATGACTCTAATACAGGGAAATAGTGCTTATCAAATTGGAGGGTAGGCTGGAGTAGTAGAAGTCAGGTAAGCCACCAATCGCCCACAGACTTCAAGGGCACAACACCATTGCTGACGTCCTCAGGCTATGAGGACACTGTGCTGCTGCCACCACTGTTCTCATCCCCACAAAGCTGGCGACCTGACATTGAAATATGGAATTCCCTGTGGCAAATGTGCACATCCATCTGACCTTACTTACCAACACCAGCAGTAGCAAGCGAATAGTCACCACTTTCCAGATCTTGGGCCATTGCCACTCACAGGTGGAACTTTCTGGTATCCAGAACCCTAACTTCATGGGAGTCTGGGAAATGTAGTTTTCATATTTCTCATACCAGCAACACAGGAAGGTACATAGAAGAAGATGTGGATGATGAGAAATGGCTATAGCACATGACATCTACCTCCTTGAGTTATTGTAACCATTATATGAGACAATATGGATAAAGCACTTAGCACAGTGCCTAGGGCATAGAAAACACTTAACCATATAAATATGGCTGTTTATATTTATACTAGAGGCCCGGTGCACAAAAATTTGTGCACTCAGGGGTCCCTCAGCCCAGCCTGTGCCCTCTCACAGTCTGGGACCCCTTGGGGGATGACCACCTGCTGGCTTAGGCCCGCTCCCCGGGGGATTGGGCCTAAGCTGGCAGTCAGACATCCCTCTGGCAGCCCGGGAGCCCTCAGGGGGTGTCCACTTCCCAGGGGGAGCAGGCCTAGGCTGCAGTCGGACATCCTTAGCTCTGCTGAGGAGGTGGGAGAGGCTCCCACCACCACCACTGTACTGGCAGCCATCAGCCTGGCTTGTGGCTGAGCAGAGCTCCCCCTGTGGGAGTGCACTGACCACCAGGGGCCAGCTCCTGCATTGAGCGTCTGGCCCCTGGTGGTCAGTGTGTGTCATAATGACCAGTCATTCCCAGTCGTTCTGCTGTTAGGGTCAATTTGCATATTACCCTTTTATTATATAGGATGGTTGCTGTAATATAGAAGTTGAGGCAATTCCTGAGCATGAAAAATGTCCCTCACTCCATTGTGCTTTCCTACAAGCAGAATCTCTCTCTTCTTTGACAACTTTTCCAACATTAATTCCTTGATGCCCAAGGCCCTGTCTAAAAACCATCTATTCAGACACTTCAACTTGCCCAGCCTTTTCTCAATCCCCAATTATACCCTATCTTTATTCCTCAACATACCTCAGCTGGCAAATGTATTCTCTTATTCTTTACCAATAAAGTCAAAATTACCAGCAACCAACCAACCAACCCAACAAAAAGTGACCCCCCTTCCTTCAAAGCAGAGAGGACTTAATCTTCAAATGTTCCCAGGGTGTGGGAAATATTTACTCTATGTCTAATGCAGGTAAGGAAGGGGAGAAAAATAAAACAGTTACCTATGGAAGCACATTGAAGCAGACTGACAAGTAGTTATAGTCAGATCTCAATGGGCAGGTATTCCTAAGGTTTCTGCATCAGAATTTTAACCATGTTCCACCTAACCACCTACCCAAGATTGTAAAGCCCTGAGATCATCAACAGTTCAGGTTGTTTCTCCAAATTCAAGATGGTAAATTGAGTGTATTTCATTTCCTTCCCTTCCTCTCAAGATTTGATTAAAATGGTGGCTAAATTTAACAGGAAAAATATCTATGGCAGGATTGAAAACAGTAAGGGTACTATAAGCAGATCAGATTTTCCCCCCTGAATTTCCTGAAGAGAAAGTAAACGGGGATTATGTGAGTGCATAAATTGAAGTAACAGGAGAGAAAGCTGGAACATGTGTAGAAGACTTGGCAGGGAGAGCTGTACTTCTGGCAGAGAAGGGAGTGGTTTTCTTGACAGAGCTCAGCTCCAAATCAGGACAGCCACGGCAGGGGAGGTGCTCCGCTCCCTCCTTCCCACCTGGCAGAAAGTGAGACCTGCAGGAAGTAATAGTAAACAGAATAGGAGCGCTGCTTGGAAAAGGGCCATGGCAAGAGGGATCCGGGGGGAACTCCAGATCTTTGCAACAGAGGAAGAGAAAGACGAACTCTCTCCAGAAGGAAATACACCAAAGAACTTCCCACACCGTCCACCTAGCGCGAAGTCAGCTTTATTCTGGTAGCTGTGGAGGTGATCTTGACCCTTGCTCCTTCAGAGGAGGCCATTTATTCACATGACCCCTCCACTTTCATGGAAGCCAGAGTCACCCCAACCACTCAGGTGAGAAACCAGAGAACAGACAGAGAGAGGACGCCTACATATGAGCATGACCCTTCACAGGGTGTCAGACACTTGAGGAAAACCAATAGCATGGATTAAGAAGGAATATTAAGAGTAAAAAGAAGAAGAGGAGAAGGAAGGAGGGGAGTAGAAGAAAAACACCTGTTCTAGAGAAAACAGAGATGTTATCAGATACAGAAAACAGTTTGAAAATTCAAATTTGTGTGTCACAGTGTAGAGAGAATTCTTGTTCCCTAAACAAGAATATGGGAAAAGGAGCAACAACAGAATAGGAAACATTCTTAAAAATTAGTATTATTACTAAAATAAAATAATTTATTAGAAAATTCGGGAAGATGTCACCTGAAACACAATAAATACCCAAAGATATAAAATATAAGAGAAAATAATAAACATGGCAAATTACTCTGAGAACTTCAACATTCAACGAATAAGAGTTTAAGATGTAAAAGAAAATTAGGGGGGATAGTTATTTTTGAAAATAATACAAAAAAATTTCCTAGAGTTGAAGGTCTTTGAGAATTTTGTATCATCAGAAACACAGCCAGCTTGCATGGACAGACAGAGAGAAGATGAAATGAAAGGCTCTCATATTCCCATGTTGTAATTTGTTTTATAATGCGATCATTCCCATGATAACCAACTAAATGCATGCTTTCTATTTCCACCTTTATCCTTACATTTAAGTAAGAGTTAGATGAACCCAGGGGAGTGAGTTTTACTCCTGGATCCTGAAAGGCCCCCACCCAGTTCTTGCCTCACTGTTGGGTGGCCTGGTTGTGCATGAGCCCCAGTCTTCCTGGATCGTCCAAAGGTGGCCTTGTGCTTTTCGCTCTGCTGTCTCCCTTCACACAAGTACCGCAGGGACGAGACAGGGATGTTTGAGAAGAAACACTGCATCCCAGCTGATTGTAAACCTGTGTCCCGTCACGGGATTCAGACACATTAGTCCTTCTACTGATGTGTACATTTCCAGCCAACTGGGTTATGGATTAACCCTCCCTTGCTTCCAACCCCCAGTTTTAAGAAGAATACATTAAGCCCAAGAGATGTTGGATGAATACAACATCTTCAAAATTTCAAAATCAATAAGAATAAAGCCATCCTGCCATGCTGTCTCCCAGGCCCATGTTCTTAATGACTCACTTTCCCAGGCCAGTAAGGAGTCATGGCACTCCAGGGAGCCTGGGTGCTAGATTTTTGGCCACCTGCACCTCATACTTACTGCAACCTGCAATTAAGACCTACATTCACTCAAGCCTCGGCTTTGAATCACCTGTTTGAGATAGAAATGTGAAGGGAGAAACTGAGACCCAGAACTGCCGCACAGACAGGCCCGAAGGATGCCATGCCCGACACCAGCTGCTCAGCCTGGCGCACTGGCTCAGGGCTCAGACTCTGGGCAGACAGGCCTGAGTTTAAATTCTCACCTGCCTTTTGAGCTGTGAGAGTTTGGGCGAGTCACACAGCTTCCCTGAGCCTCATTCTCTCCATCTGTAAAATGGAGACTATTAATAGCATGGATTTCATGAATTTGTTACGAGGATTAAATGGAATAATGTTTATATATGCCTACAAAGTGGCTGGCATGTATTCACCGAATGTTAGCTTTTAATATCAACAATGTTATTTTTGCTGTTGACATACTGATGCATCAGATTCATTAAACTGCCCAGGAGACAGAAGTGCATGCATAAGCCCCTTAGAAATAGGGAGCGTTAAATCCAGAAATTGATCCCTTTGATGGGAAAGCGCCTCCACGCACAAGGTCTGGAAAGAACACTGTGTCGTTTGGATCACACCCAACTCTCCCTAATCACAGCGACTTTGCATGGGTCACAGGAAGGACATCCGGAATGAAAGGCGACAAGGACCGACTCTAGCAAAAGCCAGGGGAGATGCTGGTGGCGCTGAACGGCCCTGGGAGGGGTTAACCATCCTGGGGGCAGAGCAAAGCAGTGCTGGCAGTTTCCCAAGCGCTATTTTTAGCTTGTGTTTTGAGCGTCTGACTCAAACTGGGGAAAAGGGTTTATTTTCTCACTTGGAGAGTTTTCAGAACACCAAAAGGATTAAGTCAAGAGGGAAACACACACACTCCAGCCAAATCTTTTTCAGTGGTCAAAACAAACAAACAAATAAAAAACGAACAGCAAACAATTAATCGCAGATCTGCTTGAGGCAATGTATGGAGGCACTGGAGAAGTTGTCATTTGTTTATCAGCAGCAGACAGCAGCTTCCTGCAACCAACAGCAGCTGCCACCCTGCAAAAGGACATCTTTCCATTTCCCTGAAGAGTAGCGAAAACTTTAAGGCAAAGCAAATGACAAAATATTTGACTGCATTTATCTGTCTGTTGGCTATTTTTACCCCTGTGCCATGCAAACACCTTCCAGACGTCCCTGACTTTTCATCCACATCTTGCTTAGCAGCCAAGGCACAAGTCTTGTCATTTATATTTCACAGATGGAGGAGCTGAGACCCTGAAGTTTAAGTAACATGAACACAGGAGGGCCAGGCAGAGTTAGAAGCCACATGATGGTTGGCTTAAAACCACCTAAGTGCCAAGGGAGAGACACGACCATGAAGGAGACAGGAAAGAATACCAATTCCATGAATGCCACCTTGGAGCTGGGCAAAGTGGTAAATGTGGTAGCCTAGAAAAATGTAGAGCCCAGCCGATGCTTTCTTCCCCAGTGAAGAACTTGATATAAAACACACAGAGCCTCATCTGTTTGCTATGAATTCTGTTTCCTCAGCTAAGAATAAAGCAAGAGAGCCTTTATTTATCAGTGCAATCACTCCCCATATTTCCATTTAAAAAAAATTGTATTGACTGATGAGAGAGGTAGAGACATCAATTTGTTGTTCTACCCATCTATGGATTCATTGGTTGCTTCTTGCATGTGCCCTGACCAGAGATCAAACCCGCAACCTTGGCGTATTGGAATGATGCTATAACCAACTGAGCGATCCAGCCAGGGCCCATAATTCTTTTTTATATATATTCATAATCTGTGTAATGTTTCCTACATGTTTCTGCCAGGCTATGGAGTTCCTTCTTCAACAGCACTTACCCTAATTATTTTTGCTAAAGTGCCCAAACCCATTCATTCATTTATTGACCTTATACTGAGTCCCTGCTTTGGGCACAGGGCTGGAAACCTGGGGACACACAGATGAATAGGTCTGCCATCAAGGGGTTCAAAGTCTACCAGGCAAAACTGGTATGGAAATAAGTAGGTGGATTTATAAGGAAATGTTCTAGGACCTGTGGGCGTGATCCTTTCTGATAGGCGAGGAGCACTCTTGCTTGTCTCACTTTGACTCTCACCTCTGCCCTGCCCACTTTGCCCAGCGCCCCTTTGGTGTTGATATTTCCTCTTGCATCTCCCTTATTGCACTTCAGATCACCAGCAACCCTACAAGATATTCCAGACCACCAAAAACAGGTTTGTCCCTACAGTAGATTTTTCCAGATGTCTTCCTCATAAATTCTTTCATTGAATAAATCAATGCTAATTCTTTAAAGCAAAGAAACGGTAAAGTCTCCTTTTTCCCCCTCAAACACATTCCTAAGATTATGATCTATGAGAACACTATATTGAGAAAGAATTCCTGGGCCTAGCTTGTTACTAATTTTTATGTGCTGATTTATAGAGTTGATAGGTGAGGCAATGTCCTCCCGGTCTCTGGATTGAGGATATGCCTGGCAGCTCCATCCATCAAGCAAGCTGTCAGAGCAGGATGCTGCCCAGAAGTTGCTCATCAGAGGTCCAGCTGGTGAACACTTCCAGGCGAGGAGAAAGAAGAGAGGTAACCTTGGTGCCTATAGAAAACCTCTTCACTCACCAGCAGAGAAATGCACACAGCAGTCAAGTCAGAGGCATTCAAATTTAAAGACAAGATCCAAACGCATCTCTGTAATTCTGCTTCCTTTATGATGAAACACGCTGGTGAATAATCAGCCAGTGATGGTAATCTCACTGAAACATGGATCTATCTTCATTAGCAAATTTAAATACATTTATGTCTGTCAATACGTGGCAGAGCAAATAGAGGAGATGTAATTCCAAGGCCACAGCTACCCTGGTCCACGGAAGAGCTGGGCTGCAGCCAGGTGTCTCTAACAAGCAGGGGCACAAGGGAAGAACAGTGGCCCTTTACACAACCACATTAATAGTTTGGTGGGTGAGCATTTTACAGTAGCTTAAAGAATTTTAAGCACATGCAAAATATCAAAAGGATGTATTTAGCTGCTAGGTTTAGTATATTTTTCTTTTCTTTCATCATCTTCAACACCTTTGAACAGTTTTAGATCCTTCTGAGCTTTAGATAATGAAGTTCTTCAAGGACAGAAAGAGGTTCCATAAGGGCATGAGAGAGACTCAGAGAATGACCTCTTCTGTAGTCTAGTTCAGGGACACGGCCTCCCTGGACAGTCTCCTGTGTTCAGTCTCCAAAGGCCTTGGAGATCCAGGCCCTGCTTGGGGCCCAGAGAATAGCTTCTAGAAAGGGGCGAGTGCAAGAGTAATACAACAAGACAACTAATAGCAAGTGTTGGAGAGATTGTAGAGAAAAGGGAACCTTCATTCCCTGGGAATGTAGACTGGTACAGCCACTATGGGAACAGTCTGGTGGTTCCTCAAAAAATTAAGAATAGAGTTATTACATCCCTCTCCTGGGTATCTACCCAAAAGACTTGAAAATGTTTATTAGCAAAGGTATATGCACGACTATGTTCATTGCAGCATTATCCACGTAGGCCAACATATAAAACAACCAAAGTGTCCTTCAATAGATGATTGGATAGAGAAAATGTGGTACAGATATGCTACGGAATACTACTCAACCATAAGAAAAGATGAAATATTGACATTTGTGACAACATGGATGGACCTTGAGAATATTATGCTAAGTGAAATAAGTCAGACAGAAAAAGCTAAGAACCATATGATTTCACTCATATGTGGGATATAAAATTGAAACTCAGAGACACAGACTACTGTATGGTGGTTACCAGAGGGAAGGAGGGTGGGGGATTGTAAAGGGTAAAGGGAGCCAAATATATGGGGACACAAGGTGATTTGACTTCGGGTGGTGGGCACACAAGGCAATGTACAGATCATGTACCATAGTAATGTACACGTGAAACATATAATCTTATTAACCAATGTCACTCAATAAATTTAATAAATTACTACATTCTCTGCCCCAAACAACAAAATAAAATGTTAATCAGTCTGAAAAAAAAAAAGTAATATAAAAGGGCCCCAGTCAGCAGGTGACACTGCAAATTTGGGCAATTTGAGCTTTGTGGGCACACTCTAATAGTGGCCTTTATTCACTGCTGTAAACAAACAGTTATAATTCCCTTTGATTGTCTTCTCTGCCTTCCCTAGACTTTGCTGAGTCATTCCAGGCTGTGTCATAGAACTCTGGGATGCAGCAGGAGACTCAAAAGAAGCTCAAAGCCCTTTGTGGCCAGCTTCCAGCTTGACTCATCTTCTGGGGACAGGGTGTCATGTTCAAGAACCACAGAGAGTGGCAGAGGAGAAGGTCTGTGTCCATTCATGGGGATAGTCCAAACCTGATGGTGATATAGCTAAGGGTAGACCTCCACCTCTCCAAGTGTTTGAGGACTTGAAGTACATTTCCTGTCCTCTCCCAGCTAGAAAAGGCTCTAGGGGGTCCACATGGCATCTCCAAGTGCATCTCCACCCCCACCTTCCCAAAAGGTTCCCGAGCACCATACTTCATCCAAGTGGCAGTGGTGGCATCACAGCCTGTCTGTGATCAACCTTAGAGAACTCAGAAAGAGAAGAAAACTTCCCACCTCCCACCTGTGCCTGGGCTAGCCTTGCATGGAGAGAAAAAGAATCTCACCGAGGAGAGAGGTGAACCACAATCCCCCCAAAGGCAAACCTCCTCCCCTAAAGAGAATCTCTACTGGAGTTTGTGGCAAGGTGGGGTGGGGTTGGGGAAACAGAAAATGATTTTACAACCCTCTCCTGATTTGTAATGAGAAATTTTTCCAAAGAAAACCCCTTCGTTGCTGGAGGAAGATGGAGGTGTTAGATTGCTTCAGGTCAGAGGATACAAATTGGTAGGTAGGGCACCTGAATTCTTCAGGATCAGAGGAAGAGACTAAGAAAAAACTGGTGGGAGAAGACGGTGACAGAGGAGAGAGGGAAACAACAAAGGTGGAGATTTTGATGGGTTGCTGTGCAGTGTGTGATAGAATCTCTTCTCTATCTGCCATGAAGCAGCCTGTAAAATCAACATTACCAACTAATGCCTTTGTAGTTCTACTGAGGGGGCAGGAATGGAAAGGAGGGGCTCAGTCCTTGAGACAGTGCCCGTGAGTGAGCAAGGACTACCTATAGGGCTATCTAAGCCTGAACTGGACAGCATAGCATGATGAGCAAAGGGTGAGTGAGGGCCAGCTCTCCACTGGCCTGTATGGCTATGGCCTGGGTGAGTTTAAGGTGGCAGGGCTGCTCTCCAGGTGAGTTATAGAGAGACAGCACATCTGGAGAAATAGTGTCTCTCTAACACCTCTGCTACTCTGCCTGTGATTGAGAACAAAAGGCCCTCTCAGGCTGGAAGCAGGAAGCAGGAAGCAGGAAGTTCATGGGTTTTAGTGGGAGCTTTTTTCTTTATAACAAGCTGTTTTAAGACCCAGTGTTTGGTATGGTATGATGGTGCCATGTGCCATATGACTTGGGCCCAGATACTTGCTTACTTAGTGGCTCTCTAAGTGTGAGCTCTGGGCCATAAACATCAGAATCACCAGGGAACTTGCTAGAAATCCCGATTCTCAGGCCCCAAATCTACCAAACCAGATACTTGGGAGGTAGACTCAGTGATTTGGTTAAATAAGACCCCTAGGTAATTTCAATGTATGTGACATCCTATCTAATAAAAGAGAAACATGCAAATTGACCGTACATCTGCTACGCCCACCAGCCACGCCCACCAGCCAATCAGGAGTGAGTATGCAAATTAACCCAACAAAGATGGCAGGTTAATCTGCATATGCAGGCGCCCAGCGACCTAGGTTCCGGGAATATCCTAGGGACCCAGGCAGCTCAGAGCCTGCAGGCCCCAGCGTAGGCCCTGAGTGGTCTTGGTCCCAGAACACCCCTGGCCACTCCTGTCCTAAGCACTGTGGGGGTGGGGCAGCAGAGGCTTGAGCAGGGCCAGAGAGGAGCAGGAGGCCCTGCCCAAGCCACAGTTGAGGCTTGATCAGAGCCGAGGGGCCCTGCCCAAACCGAGGCAGAGGCTTGAGCAGGGCCTGAGTGGAAGGGAGTGGGAGGTGGCCTTGCCCAAGCCTCGGGCAGAGGCTTGAACTGAGCTGGGGGGGCCCTGCCCAAGCTGCATTGGAGGCTTGAGCAGGCCCGGAGACAGGGGGTGTGCCAGCCTAGGCATGCCAGCAGTCCTGCCTCTGCAGGTGAGCTGCAGAGGAAACACCATTTCTGACAGCTCATTGGCTAAGCTCCCTGTATGCCACTGGTAATATTCTTAGTAACTTGGGTAACAAGAATCCAAAAAGGTGATCTAGGGTTCTTCCACCTCACTCCTAGAGGAAAAAACAAAGATCTGCTGCTGGAGGGCTAAGAAATGTCATATCCTGCCTTAGCTGGTTTGGCTCAGTGGATGGAGCCTCGGTCTGCCCACCGCAGGGTCCGGGTTGATTCTGATCAAGGGCATGTACCTAGGTTGCAGGTTCCTCCCTGGCCAGGGCTCAGGTCAGGGCTCATGCAGGAGGCAACCAATCAAAGTGTCCCTCTCACATTGATGTTTCTCTCTCTGTCTTTTCCTCTCTCTTCCACATTCTCTAAAAACCACTGGAAACATATCCTCAGGTGAGGATAAAAAAAAAAGAAAGAAAAAGAAATGTCATATCCTATGAAAGAGACTTCTTGAAAATGCCTAAAGAAAGTTGTTATTTTTTCATGGTGAAGGGACTGGAGTCCATGTTGATGAAAACACCTTGGCAGCTGCAGTGGCTGGCAGTGGCTGCAGCAGCAGGGTGATGGGGCTGGTGCCTTCCCCTGATCAGCCGGGTCGCCTCCCACAGAGGGAGGCCAGACTGCCAGTAGGACATCCCATGAGGGCTCCCAGTCTGTGAGAGGGGGAAGGCTGGGCTGAGGGACCACCCCCACCCCCAGTACACGAATTTCATGCACCAGGACCCTAGTCCTATATAATAAAAGCCTAATATGCTAAGTGTCTGGTTGTCCAGTGACCAGTTGACTATTCAACCAATCAAAGTGTAATATGCTAATGATACGCTAAGGCCTCTCAACCACTTGCTATGACATGCACTGACCACCAGAGGGCAGTCAACTGGTTGACCAGTCACTATGATGTGCACTGACCAACAGGGGGCAGATGCTCTGACCAGTAGGTTAGCTTGCTGCTGGAGTCCGGCCAATCAGCACTGAGTGAAATGGGCCAGATATGCCCTGGAGCCCTCCTGCGGCCCCTCCCTGGCCCTAATTGTGCATTGGTGGGGTACCTTGGCCTGGCCTGCATCCTCTCACAATCTGTACCCCTCAAAGATGTCTAAGAGCCTGGTTTTGGCCTGATCCCACAGGCCACTCCCCTCAGGAGGGTGCCAGACCAGGGCTCATGGCTGGGGAGGGCTGCTGCAGAGACACAAGTCTCTCCTGATCAGGACTGATTGGGCACAAGCCCACAGCAGGCGTAGTGGGGCCAGGATGAGCAGGAGCAGCAGGTAGGAGCTGCAGGCAGCGTTGGACTGTGGGTTTCAGCCCAATCCCCACAGGCCACCCAACGGACCCCACCTGTGCATGAATTCATGCATCGAGCCTCTAGTTTGAGAATAACTGGCTTACGTAATGTTTGGTGACACCTGAACCCCCAGTAGAGCTTGTGAAATACACAGTCACAGGATCCCTGGCACAGACACCATGGATTTTGGCTGCATGGGCCCCGGGTGAACTTGGCACCCTATGTTTAAGAAGCTGTGCCGATGATAGGGTGCCTGTCTCAGTTTGAGGACCAACAGACCAACAGTTTAAGAAGAAACTCAGTCCCACAGTCTGAAATGAAGAGCCAGAGTTGCTGACAAACTAAATAAATATTGAAGAAATTGAGGCCCTCCCGGATAGGTGAAAGTGCTTGATTAATGATCCTAATTAATACACGGTGCCCTGCAGCCCACCAGGAGGAAGCCTCAGAGGTCACACAGGGAAGAAGTCTTCATCCACAAGCCCACAGCTCCACCCCTGAGAACTTACATAGCTCTGGAAGGGACCCCAAGAGTGACCCTGAGTCTTATTCATGTCTCACAGGTATTTCAGTGCAGGTCCTCAGAATCACCTTGGAGATTGTTACAGATTCAGATCCCACCCCCATCACCCCTCCCCCCGCCACCCGACTGTTGAATCAATTGTGGGATTGGGACAAGAACCTAAATTCTTCATGAGTACCTTGAATGTCGCTTATGCACATTCGAGTTTGAAAACCACTGGCCACTGAGTCTATACGAAGACTGGTCAGCAAATTTACATTTTCATAAAAGGCAGAGAGAATTAGTGAAGTCCTGGCACCAGGAGCTTTGCCACCTGAAAGGAGATGCAAAGAAGGTCCTTGCTTCACATCCCCACTCAGGAAGAGCAAAGGGCCATTGGTTGTGGGTGAGTTCACTTAAGAATTGCTGGCTTCCATGTGTAGGCAAAGCACTTAAGTGAGGACATATGTACCACATAGTATTCTAAGTACATTAAACTTCAAAAGTCTCTGTGCCTGTCTGGTATTTAAAATATTCCCAAGAGTGCTGGGAATGTGAAACAATGCCTAGCCAGCAATATGCCATAAAATTTCCTGGGGGAAATTGCTCTGATAGAAGTATAAGAGTTCCCATAATATTTAATTTCCTCATTTCTTGTTCTTTTTGTTAATCCCATTTCCTTCTGGTGCCCAGTTGAAAAATTCATTAAGTATTTAAAAAGAAGTGAACGAGTGCACATTTTGGAGACAGCAAAGAAGGGGTGCGGTTAAGGGAGCTGGAGAGTCTGTGTTCCTTCTGTGGGGGTTGGGGGTGCAGGAGGAAGACCAACAGGTGCAGGAGCCAGGAGGGCAGCCCAGGGCAAGGAAGGTGCTGTGTTCCCTGAGGCCCCCAGAAGTGACTAATGGGAGAAGCTGTTCAAGTGTCCCATTGCTACCCCACAGGATTCTTCCTAAAACCAGTGCTGGCTGATCCACAGTGTACATTTCTGTCACAAGTTACACTCCTCTAACAGTAGGTGCTGGAATGCACATGCCTATGAGACCCGAAAGTTTTAGATGTCACCAGACCCCTTCCCTATTCCCCGCCCCTAAATATTTGCATGTCTGCTTCTATAGAGTATAAACTTGTAATGTCTTTTTAAAAATCTACTCCCCCAAGGGCAGCTTCATTAGAAGTCAGGGGGCCTTCTAACTAGCATTTCAGAGTCTGCTCTTTACACCAAAATCCATTAAACACATAAAATCTCTTACTGGAACCCCAATTAAACCTCCAGTCTCATAAAAGAGAATGGAGTGATTATGGGAAAGTGGTCTAGTACTGTGCCAAGTGTTGGGAGTAATCACGCTGGGATTTATGCAGTGCCTTCACCCAAGGAGCTGAAAGCATTTTCTGCTGGGGCAGGTTTTGATTCCCATTTTGTTAATTATTTGGCCTTGCTTATGTCCATGTTTTTCCACCTGTAAAATAGGGATAAGAATAACTGCTTAACCTAAGACCCAGAGATAATGGGTGTAAATGTTTTATGAAATGTCAGGGAATAGTCACTGTTGCTGCCGTAGAAACCAAGGTATGGCTGTTCCTCCGTCTTTAGGCATTTAGACTGTGTGGTCTGCTCAGGGGAAGCATTCAAGCCTATTAGTGTATTGGTCAGCAACCGTGCCCAGTAGCACGATGTTTCTCACAGCTGACTGTGTCTAAGAACCATCTGAGGATGCTGATGTTAAAATGCAGATTCTTGGGACCTGCCTCCAGAGATTTTAATTCAATGGTTTGGATTGGGCTCAAGAAATTAATTCACCCAGCAATTATGTGTGCTGGGCACTGCTAAAGACACTAGGCGGATGCAAGTGAAAAAACAGACAAAAGCCACTCATGGTCTGTCTGAATTCGTACCAGCCCTCAAGGTGATGCAGAGACTGATAACTTCCCAAAGGCCACTCCTTGAAGGCTAGAGCAGCAGCACCTGGCAGCTGGCGACAAGTCCAGTCTCTGCCGTACCAATGGCCATAATAATGGAAACTTCAGCGCATTTCCAAACTCTGATTCTTCTTCTTCATTGGAACCTATTCTTCTTCTTCTTTTTAAAATCCTCACCTGAAGATATGTTTTTCTTTTTTTTTTTTTAATATATTTTATTGATTTTTTACAGAGAGGAAGGGAGAGAGACAGAGAGTCAGAAACATCGATGAGAGAGAAACATCGATCAGCTGCCTCCTGCACATCCCCCACTGGGGAAGTGCCTGCAACCCAGGTACATGCCCTTGACCGGAATCGAACCTGGGACCCTTCAGTCCGCAGGCCGACGCTCTATCCACTGAGCCAAACCGGTTTCGGCAGATATGTTTTTCTTGATTTAGAGAGAGAGAGAGAGAAAGACATCGATTGGTTCCCATACTCACCCCAACTGGGGATCAAACCCACAACCTGGGTATGTGCCCTGGCTGGGAATTGAACCTGCAACCTTTCTGGTGTAGTGGACAATGCGCTAACCAAGTGAGTCACCCAGCTGGGGCACTGGGACCTATTCTTTGGCCATTATATTCTAGAATCTTTTTACTCAGGAACAATGGGTCCATTTTGAACCTTCTCAGCGAGTTTTTTTTTTTTTGCTCCGAGTTTGGTGCTTCTCTCATCATTAGTATTGATTTCTCAAGGGATCTCCTTAATGCCCAAGTCTTTAAGGAAACACATCACCTGTTCCAGGGACTTTGGCAACAGGAATGACCCAGAATATGTTTGGATTTGACCTCCAAGGATTGGAAGATAATTAGTTTGTCTAGTTCTAACCTTACCTAAGGGCTTACCTTGAATGGAAATTAGGCTTGGATTGGACTTACTCCAAGTCATATTCATTTCTATGTTACAACATTTTGCAATGGGGGAAAATGAGCTTTTGTTAATGACCCACACATCCTGTGGAATGAAGGCTCCATTCTGGAATGCAGCTGATTAAGTTCTCCTAGTCCTTTGATGCATCAGTACTGAGGAGGCATTGAACTTGTAGGTGACCCAGACCAACTGAGCACACGAATTACAGATGCACAGAAGCGTGGCACTTTTTTGAAAGAATACTGTTCTTATGTGCAATATCTAAAAAAATGTTTTAATGAGAAGAGCTGAATTATAAAAAATTCATTTCAGCCCTGGCCGGTGTTTCTCAATGGTTAGGACATCTGCCCATACACTGAAGGGTGGCAGGTTCAATTCCCTGTCAAGGCCATTTAGCTAGGTTGCAGGTCCCAGTCCCAGGGTGGGGAGCGTGTGGAAGGCAACCAACCAATGTGTCTTTCTCCTCTCTCTCTCTCTCTCTCTCTCTCTCTCTCTCTCTCTCTCTCTTTCTCTTGCCCTCCCTCTCCCTCTCCCTCTCCCTCTCCCTCTCCCTCTCCCTACCTTTCTTCCATTTTCTCTTAAAATTAGTGGGAAAATATCCTCAGGCCAGGATTAAAAACAACAAAAAACATTCACTTCACTCCAGCAAACCTTAAGTGTCCAAAGCTGACAAGAAATGATTCAACGAGTAAACTATAGGCAGAGCAAAGCAACAGGGGCAAATAAGACTTTAAGTTAGCCAAGAAAATGAAGAACTAAAACATACCTAACAGATTTCATTAAAAAATGTGTCTAGGGAGATTGCTTAAGTAACATTTCATTTAGTCCATATTTTACTTGTTATTTGTATGCTGTTTCCCTCCTCAAAGGATTGGAGGCTGCCCATTTATTCTCCGCTCCCAGTGTGAGATAACATTTTAAAGGGAAAGATCATCTCTTCATCTTCATCTCCTCCCTCCTCTCAAGTTCTCCAGCCACTTAGGAATTTCAAGCAGGATAAGAAAAGCACATTACTTATCCTATAATACGTTTCCCAACATCCAGCAAATTCTCTGTCATTTTAATAGGTATTTTTATCAATCTTAGCAGCCTTCCCAGCTCTAAGAAACTGAGTCTATGTATACGTATTAGGTTTATAATTGAAGGCACAGGTAAACATCTTGCTTTCTTTCCATTTTTTAAAGTAACTTCAAAACTCAAAGAAGAGTGTGATTTTTGGAAAGTTTCTTTTCCCAAGTCTTTCAGGGCCTTGTCCTCATGCGTCCAAATTTTACACACATGCACGTCTAGTGTGCAACTGTCATGGAACAGTATATTGTAAATAATTTTCCGCATTGTTACACATTTGAACTTGAAAAGTTACCTTTTTTTTGGTTAATGCTCACCCAAGGACATTTTCCCATTGATTTTTAGGTGGGAGTGGGAGAGAGAGGGAATACACAGAGAAACATTGATGTGAGAGAAACATATCACACCCCGACCAAGGCCCAGGCCGGGGAGGAGCCTGCAACCAAGGTGTGTGCCCTTGACCGGAATCGAACCCGGGTCCCTTTGTTCCGCAGGCTGATGTTCTGTCCACTGAGCCAAGCTGGCTAGGGTGAAAAGTTCCCATTTTAAAAGGCAGCATACTAGTCCACAGAGTCGATGCGCCATTGTAACACAGGAAAAGGAAGGGAGATATTTGAGCAGATGTCATGATACAGTTTGTGAAGTGAGCCACATTAACACTACAGAGAAAGAGGTTGGGTACCAAAGAGCTTATTACTGGGGATGTTTATTTGTCAGATATGCTTAAGGTGAGAGCTGTCTTGGTCTCAGTTTTGTTTTGAAACTCCTCCTCCTTCATTTCCTGTATCCTTTAAGGAACAAGAAGTTCTGCCAAAAACAGAGAGAACAGCTGAAATGAGACAACTCATCCCTGCCTCCTGCACAGGGGTGAGAGGTGAGGGCTGGGTGCCCTCTAATACCCAATACGCACACGTACCCCACTTCAATCGAGTCACTGAGTAGAGGGAATCCAGAATATGAGGGAGAAGAGCAGTGGCGACAGGCAAGTGGTCCAGAACCAGACTCTGCAACCTTAATTGTTCTCTATAAGTATTCTCTCTTTTACCACGTCCAGCGTGGCTAGAGAGGGGACCACGAATCCTGAGTAGGGGTGGCTGGAGATTGAGAAAATGAAAGAAAGAGGCAGACACAGAGACAGAGGGGAAAAGCTGGGGCTGGGTGGGACAGCCGGCCCTCTGATGGAGAGACAGTGACCCAGAGCCAGTGCAGCACATTTATTTTATGATGATACCATGGTATTATTTTGGTATGATACCAGGAAGTTTTACTAAAGTTTAAGATAAAGGAAATTATGTGAAATCATGGTTAAAGATCAAGCTGTAATTCTTCATTCTTGAGGTTTCTTTGTAATCGTCACTCCTGGGTGGGCCCGGATAATTGCGTCCGTTCCTTGCGTCTGGCTGAACTTAGATAATGAAACCCACCCCCTGGTACCTGAGCTAAGGGTCAGGCTGACAACATACCTGCCTCTGGCACGGTATGTTTCCAGGGCGTGGCTCTGCTAATGCCACTGGACTCAGCTGACAATTAGCTCATGTGCCTTCCCAGGAGCTCTCTACAGTTCTCATTTGTAAAAATGGAGATAAAATAACAGCATTCGCTCCAGTCTCCGCTTTGTGGGATTATATAAAGTAACATACAAAAATGTAAATAATGGGGCTTGGCACATGGTGAACATCCCATAAGCCTTTATTGTTATCCTTACTTTCCCACTCACAGGTAAGAGCAAAGGTCAAATGCCAAGGAACTAAGTAGACAGCCACCCGGTCAATGACAGTAAAGGGTAAAATTTCCAGTGCCTTCCTGGCTCCTTTTACGTGTACACACTTGTTTTATAATAACTTTAATCCGGGGACAATACCTGAGACTCTGTGTGTGCATTTTAAGCTCAGAACAACTCCTGAAGGTTCAAGCCTTGGTTTCAACTTCAGGCACCTCGCCTGTCTGAATGAGGTGTCTGGCATTGGGTTGGTACCAGACTCTGTCACTACCGCGTCCATTACTGCCTGCCATTTGTTCATCACCTACCACATTCCTGGACTCCATCAGACACTTCATAGAACTGCATATAGCGTCCTCATCAATCTAATGAGATAGGTATTACTATTAGTATTATTCCCATCGTAACGATGTTGGAACTTGGGTCCAGAGAAATAGTGATTTGCTTAAAGTCAAGTGGACCCAGAATTTGGAACTGGAATCTAGTTATGTAAGGCTCCCAAGTCTATTCTGTTTCCACTGCTCCCACTCCTGTGCGTTGTGACATCTGCACAAAGATGACGCGCCTTGGTGGCGAATGCTGCTGATTAAGTAAACTGGCTAATGCCTGCAGCTGCCTTGCTGAACTGCTCAGTGCTTCCCACGCACCCTGGGCACCATGCCAGCCCTACAAACACCCCCCTACCTCCCCACGCCCACACCTGCATCCCAGCCACAGCATCCATGCTCCTGAGCCCAACCTGCAGTGGGCCCTCCCCCCTGCTAATGAACAGCTGACACACAGACCATCAGATAGAGCCCTCTGGCTCTGGTCCTACCTGCCTACCACCTCCCCCTCTGTTCTCATGTCTGGTGACCTTCTGTCTCACCTCTCCGCCTCACTATACTCATTTTTTTTTTCCTGAAAAGCAGGCTTTGGGGTTTGTGAAGGTACAAGATGAAGACCCCTCCTCTCTGTCCCCTTTAATCCCCAGCTAGCATTGGGCATGAGGACCCCTGCTCACATCCTTGGAATTTGACCTGGTGATGGGAGTGGGGAAGGAGGGAAATGAGAGTTGTGCAGAGGGCTCATGCTGAGCTGCTCTCTACAACCTCAGGCATAAGGGGCTCGCACTCGAAGCCCATACTTAGGACACAGGGTTAGTGTGAACTGCTGTTTTGGAGCTGACTTGTGCCCCCCCCCCCCCGCCCCCCAATATTCACATGTTGAAATCCCAACTCCCAGCACCTCAGAATGTGACCTTATTTGGAAACAGGGTGGTTGCAGATGTAATGAGTTAAGATGAGGTCATACTGGAGTGGCCCCTAATTTAATAACTGGTGTCCATATAAAGAGGGGAAATTTGGACACAGACACACTCAGAGAGAACGCCATGTGAAGACGAAGGCAGAGGTCAGGGTGATGCCACTAAAGATTGGCAAAAGCCAGCAGAGGCGTGGGATAGACTCCTTCTCACAGCTCTGAGGACAAGCCCTCCTGCCCCCACCTTGGTTTAAACTTCTGGCCTCCAGGACTGTGGGAAATGAGTGCGATTGTGTAAGCTCCCCAGTGTGCGGTGTTTGTTATGGCAGCCCTAGGAAACACGGCGCTGGAGAGCCGCCCACAGGTCGGCTGAGAGGTCATGTGATGCTGAGGTGGGTGCAGATAGAATTGGTCATGGGAGCATTTTCTGGACGGGATAAGGGTTCACAGGCAGCCCCCATCCCTCCCTGAGGTTCTTCAGAGACAGTTTTAGGCCAGGAACAGTTCACTCTCCCCAAAGGCCCAGGCCACAGTCCGTGCCTGCCTGGGGAGACAGAAGTTCAATTTTAAGCCTGGTGCTTCCTCTACCATAGGGACACATTGTGCTTTCATGGGCCGTGGGCATTTTTGGTTTTTTGTGGGCTCCTTCCCTCACTTAAAAATAACATTAAATTTTTTGACAACTTCATTAGTGCAAGAACAAGTATTATCTACACTGGATCCATCACTATTTACGATCATCATTACTATTATGTTCATTTTTATCTTCTGATTGTAAGAGAAATTTAAAACATTTTTGTGGGTTCCAGGCATTGCACCTACTGTTGCTATTGGATAAGTCATCCCGCCCCCACAGGTGAAATGAGAATCACCAGGGAGTCAAACATCTTCCCTCCATTGTGTGATATTGCCACCAAGATACCGAGTCTTGGCAAGATCTGGGAGGAAGTGTGTTGTATCTCGACTCTTTCCCCCTCCTTTAGAAGCTATGTAATCACTGCACAGGTTGCATTTATGTCAAAAAGCCCATAGTTTACCTTATACTTTGCCTTCACCTCAGGATGAACCGAAAAATAAATACTCCCAGGTATAGACAGAGAGCTACAACGTATTAGCTGCCACCACCTGCAAGAATGAAACCATAAATCCCCACCCTCTCTGCGAGGCAGCCTTCGTACGCTGTCTGGACCGTACATAAACCATGCCCCATGCACGGTATTAGCAGCCTTCCTGATTTACTGTATATACAGTCTCCAAGTTAAATACCAGCAGAAGCACCCGAAAATATATTCTCACGCAGTCCCTGTCTGCAAACCGCATTGCCCCGGTAATGTCCGCGCATTCATCACTGACTTCCCGATACCCAGTGTCATCCTGGGAAATACATCCCTACCGCAGCGCCCTGTGAAACCTGAGCACAGGGAAGGGGAAGCGGAGTCTCCAGATTTAAGGCCCAGGCGTTTAAAAAAATAGTCTCGTGTTTCAAAAATGAGACTAAGCAGTTCAAACAGTGGTATCTGACTCCCCTTTCGTGTGGCTTATAGCGCCTTCTCTAACGTAGTATTTGGCTCTGGCTTCCTTTTGTGCACGCCTGCGAGCAACAGGAGCAGTGAGAACCATCGCATCAAGCCCCACACTAAATGGTTCTCCCCAGAAACCATCAGGAAGTGTCTGCATTTATACGGAACTCCAATAGCTTTCTGTGGCAGATCCAGGAGCACAGATTTCTAGTCAGTGACAACCCACTGGAACACAAGAGTCGGGGACACGAGGCAATTCCCAGTTACAGGTTATCAATACAGAATGGGAGTGGCCCGTGGAAGTGTACTGGTTTTGCGGACTAAACTGGGTTTGAATTATCAGCTTTATGGCAACTGTATGGATGACATCTTGGCCTGCCTGATTCCTCAAGGACACCGAGGTGGACAGTGTCGATTGGGAATTCAATCTCTACCCCCTCCTTCCTAACAGGCCCCTGATCTTGTTTAGGTAACTATCCAGCCAGTGGTGGCTTCATGGGCATGTGGTCCATGGAGTCTAGAACCTTTAAAAAGATAACGTATCGCCCTGGCTGATGTGGCTCAGTCAGTTGGAGTGTCATCCGAACAATAAAAGGTCATGGATTCATTTCCTGTTCAGGACACAAACCGAGGTTGCAGGTTCCATCTCCAGTCAGGGTGTGTATGGGAGGCAACTGATCGATGTTTCTCTTTTTCTCTCTTCCTCTCTCTCTCAAATCAATTAAAGGAAAGATAATGTATAGAGGTTGCCATGGTAACTCATCAAGTTGTAATTCTGTACTTTCCTGGGCAACAGCCTAGAAAGGAGAAGACAAGCAATTTGGGGAGACAGCCGCACCAGAAATCAAATTAATCTGTGACTTAAGTCCTCTGTGATTTTGTGTGCTAGCTACTCACCACGTGGAGGAAAATCAGAGTAAAAGAAGGCGGAAAAGATTTCCTTTCAAAGCTCCCTAAAATGCCAGCTCCACTCCACAGGGGATTCTCAGCAGAGGAGGAAAAGGGAGAGAATGCAGAGCGATGACACTGTCAGACAACGAGGAGCTCGAAGGAGCGAGTGGCATCATTGCTTCTGAATGGCAGCAAGCAGGTGCTTCCCCAGGGCAAGGATGCTGCCTAATCCTTACATTAGAACTCACCCTCAACCCAGTGGCACTGGCTGCCTACCAACCTGGAACAATGCAGACGCCAGGGCCCAGCCCACAGCCTGCAGGCACTCTCTCCCGTCCCAGTGCCTCTCGCATTCCGGATGGAATTTATCCCACACTGAGGACTCACACCCTTCTAGGGCTGCTGATCACAGCGTGGAGATCGCGCTGTGGAGATCACACGGCTGACATCAACTCTCATTTCCCTGCTTCGGTTATGTCGGGCACAATAGCTGAAAACTTTTTTGCCTTTTGGTGTAATTCTTCACTTCTACCCTCACATTATTCAAATTTCTTTGAGTCAGGGTTCTCTAAGACAGTCTTCCCCACTCGTATACCAGTCCCAATTTCTGTCTAAAATACTTGCATGGAAACTGATGGATCAGCCCTAGCTGGTTTGGCTCAGTGGATAGAGCGTCAGCTTTCGGAGTGAAAGGTCCCAGGTTCGATTCAGGTCAAGGGCACATACCCAGGTTGTGGGCTTGACCCCCAGTAGTGGGGCATACAGGAGGCAGTTGATCAATGATTCTCTCTCATCTTTGATGTTTCTCTCTCTCTCTCTATCCCTCTCTGAAATAAATAAAAATATATTTTGAAAAACACACACAAAAACCTGATGGATCATAAATCTATTTTTGTGATCCAACCATGAGAGATTTTATTGAAGACTGGCCAGTGAAATACTAACTGTAACAAGTACATTGAGGCACCCACCTTCAACTTATTAAAGGGTCCCCCAGCCCCCTCTTTAGGCTTCACAGTAGTGTGCTTTCATCCCCCCGGAAAACGTAGCCAGGCCTCAGACCTCAGTCACTGCTCTCAGGCAACTGAGCACAGACCCGTGGCTTCCACTTCCATGATCCCACCAACTCCCTAATGCATCTGAACCACAAAATGGGCCCTTGCTTCTTTCCTATCCCAGCTCCATTTTCATAAACTATAACAGACAAACAGGAGTCCCCAAGGGTGCAAAATATTTCTTTCCAGATGATTTTTAAGGAAATGGGAAAAAATGACTACTAGTATGGGCTAATGAAGCTTCTATGGCTGAAACAATGGATCTGCAAGTGTGCTGATTAGCCACACAGACCGATTGGTTATTCTGCTGTAAATGAAATTTATAACTGTGTTTGAAGGCAGTGAGAAGTGCTGTGTCTACCTAGAGTTGGGATTAGGGCACACTACTGTGAAGCCTAAAGAGGGGGCTGGGGGACCCTTTAATAAGTTGAAGGTGGGTGCCTCAATGTACTTGTTACAGTTAGTATTTCACTGGCCAGTCTTCAATAAAATCTCTCATGGTTGGATCACAAAAATATGTAAGCTGGCCTTTAGCCCTTATTTATTTATAATAACTGGTACTTTTTAGAACTACCCTAGATTCAGTGAAATTTCCAACTTTCTGAAATGTTTTCTCTCACAGACTCTTATGCTGGTCTCTAAGACTTGACTGAAAAGAAAAGAAAAATACCAAAATTAAAGTTACAATTTAAGAGTTGAGCCTGGCCGGTGTGGCTCTGTGGTTGGGCGTTGACCCATGCACTAAGAGGTCATGGTTGGATTCCAGTCAGGGCACATCCGCAGCAGGGGCCGTGCAGGAGGCAACCAATCCATGTTTCTCTCATTGATGTTTCTGTCTCTCTCTACCTGTCCCCTCCTCTCTCTCTAAAAACAATAAAAACATACTTTTTAAAAAAGAGAGAAAATAGGGTATTTCTTATAATCCTAAAACTGGGGGGAAAGTTTCAGAGAGAAAATCAGGAGAGGCAAGAGCAGAAAACCATGCCTTAGACCTCGCCTGTTCTTGGCATTGTACTAGTAACACCAGCACACACCCAAGTCGGGTCTAGAAGGGTCAAAACACTGAAATGTCATTTGAAATTTGCCCAAGGCCAGTTTTTAGGAGTATTTGGACCTTAGTCAGCTAGGATTTTCTAAGAAAGCAAAGCGATAGGGTTAGATGTAAATTCTGGGAGGTCCAGCCCACATCATAACTAATTCCTGTTCTAGGGAGCCCTGGGGATAGCAGTCAATGGGTTTTGATCTTCCTTTGAGCTCTGGAGATTTCTGCTGGTTTGGGCTAAAAAGAATATGCTGGAAGGTATGCACTCCTTACCTTCATCTTTAAGCCAAGAGAAAGATCTGTGACAGTGCTGAGGTACCTTTTAAGTGCTTCTGAGACAGCTTTACCACAGCTCTGGGCTAGGGACAGAAAGCCTCAGAGAAACCATACAGCACAATCCATAGGGCACCATTATATTCCCTTGTTCTGGGAATCCCACCCTCAGACGAAACCACACCTCATGACTACGTAAGCAATTTCTGAGACTGCGCTCTGAGCTCTGAGGGTGAGCCTCAGCCTGGTGGAAGGCGGGGCAAGTGGCTGAGCCAACCACAGAAAGGGCTTCACCTTCGTGTCACCGTGCGGTGGGGAGAGTCCACAGTGGAAACCAGGTCTTATCTGTAATGGTCTCATCTGAAAAACTACACAGCAAATACTCTACAATGAGCATGTCAAACGCGCGGGCCATGGGCCACATGTTTATTTGGCCCATGTTAGCCTTTGGGTTTGACATGCTTGCTCTACAAACAAGTCTCAGGTCCTACTGCCTTGATGGTTAAAATAGCTGGTGGCAGCTAAACTTTGGGCTGTTAAGTCTCTAAAGATGTCGAGAGTGAATGGGATGAAGCCTTCCCTATCAGGAGAGAGAAGGATCCAGCGGGAGTCACATAGCTGAAATGTAAGAGTGAGGCTGAAAGTCTGCTGACCTGTACTGAGCCTTAGTTTGCCACCGCAGAGAAGCACGTCTCTCTCTCTTTTTTTTCAACAACAGACGTTACATAGCGTTTCTGGTAAGAGAGGTAGACGTGAGGCAGATCCTGAGAACGTGGAGCCACTGGAGAGGATGTCTTTCCATTATGTAGGGAGTCTGTGAGTTCAGAAAGACATCGCTGTACTTCAGTCAGTTTCCCAGATACAATTCCCAGTTCCTTAGAGAGCAGATACGTTTCCTTTCTCCATTGTATGTGGGTCCAACATGCTCAATGAATAGGCCCTGGGTGCTGCTATCTGTTTGACTCGGGAGCTATCACAGTGAACGGTATGGAAGACGGAGACGGGGAGCTGGTGTCGTCTGGTGTGCTGCTGGCCAGTTAACGGGCCGGGCATCTGGAGTGTCCAGGGCCGTGGGGTCATCACAGACACTGGATGGAGGGCTTTTGATTTCTTTATTAAAGGGCCTTCCAGGCCTTCCACCTTGACTACTGCTATTGGCTGTTAACAAGAGCCCTCTGTTTTGGTGACAAATATCTGGGGAGAGACTTTCAATTAGCTTTTTCCTCTCTGCTTTATTTAACAGAGCACTGAAAGTAGAGTAGCCACTCTGGTTTTCACTCACTGTTACCGGAAATTCCTCTTCCAACATTACTTCTCTAAAGATCAGGCGGATGATATACTCATCAGGCTTTGAAGAAGGAAGAAGTGTTGAATCAGTGGATTTTTGTTTTCCTATCAAAATTAATAATAATTTATCCGTCAAGAAATATATACCTTTTGGTCTCTCACTACTCTCTAATTGAATTTGCTGGATGTTTGGCATAAATGATGGATTGATAGAATAGATAAAAATTATAAGTATTGGAAGCCACTGCCACAACCTTTGCTTTAAGATTAAATGCTATGAGAGCAGGAGCCAGATGCCTGGAATGGTGACTCTTTTGGTCCAGGTCACCTCTTTCTCAAAGGTCACGAGGACCAAACGTGAAGAACCCAGGTCAGTGCCTGTCAAGTAGTCCTTTTTTTCTTACACAAATAAGGGCATTACCCTCAGACTTAGATCTACTGACATGTATATGAGTTAGATCCAGAGGCTCTGAACAGGAAGAACAGGGAGAAACTGATGTGTCGGAATTTGTTCCATTAGAGGCTGTCCCTTTATCCACAGAGGGCATCTCATCAGTAACTGGTGAGGTAGACAGACAAGTGAATTCACTACTGGGTGGAACATCAAATGCTTCAGATGCACTTAAGCCACAAATCTTATCTATTGGAACTTCGGTGACATTGACGACCTGTGAGTCCACAGTGGCTCCGATGGAGCGCACATCGCTGTCCACATCAGACACTGGGCAGGAGGAGCACCTATGAAGAGTCTTCTAAGCACGGCTCCTAACATAAGAATACAGGCTGCTACCTACTGCCACCTCCAGCCTCTGGCCGTCGTGGGTCCAACATGCACAACAGGCCCGGTGTTGCTGTCCATTTTTACCCGGGGGCTATCACAGTGAACATTTGGGAAGATGGAGGCATCATGTGTAGTTGACAGTCAGAACAGCACTTTTTGGGTGCCACACACAGCCTTGGGGAAGGACAGGGTGTGACCGTCTAATCTCACAGGTCTGAGACACCAACCGCTTGCTTGTTTCCATAGTACTGGGAACAGCTGCCACCCAGTGACATGCTGCCACCCAGTGACATGCTGCTTGTGCTGGACAGCGAGCAGAGAGGGCATGTCAGCTGTACAGGTGGGGCCCAGGACACCCCATACACATGCTCAAATTGTCCAGTGACCTTTGAGTCCCCAAACTTGGCCTCTCTACTCAGGACTACCTGCTTCTCATCGCCCAGGCAAGGCCGTGAATTGGGCGTATTGCTTGATACAAGGCATTCAGCCTGCTCCTGAGAAGTTTTCCTTTTCCCAACTTCATCCTTTCTGATGAAGGTTATTTAACGTGGGTCCAAAGTCTGCAGTGGGTACCGGAAGCATCAACTCCACGGCCTCTGATAGGTGAGCAAAGGTCTCTATTTACTTGGCATAATTTGTCTTGTGTGGTCAGGAAATGTGAAAAACTAATCTAACTGGCATAATTAATTGCAGGGATCTAAACTAGTTAGCTTTTAAAATTCCAGTGTTCCCAACAATGGAATCGATTGCGTGGCAGTTATCAATAGTGTCACTCCCGTGTTCTTTTATTTGCATGGAGGCAACTTCTCCCCGGCCCAGGAATACTGGGGGATGTGGCTCTTTTGCAAAGTCAGTGACATTAGAATTGTGAAAAAAGGGGGGCCAGAGAGAGGTTCTCTTCTTAGAGATGTTAAGAGTGATGAAGCCCTAGCTGGTTTTGCTCAGTGGATAGAGCTCAGGTCTGTGGACTGAAGGGTCCCAGGTTTGATTCTGGTCAAGGGCACATGCCTGAATTGTAGGCTCAATCATGTGCTGCTGCTACCATGGGGCATGAAAAGGTGCAGCAGGCATCTTGGCTTGCAACGGATCACTTTCCATCCTGGATTCCACAGAATTACCTCCAGTTCCTTCTGACCACATTCACCAGAGGAAAACCTTAGCTGAAATTAGCTTGATGGTTACACAACATGTGAATGTACTTAATGCCATTGAATTGTACACTGAAACATGACTACAATGGCAAACTTCATGTGATAAATATTTTAACTCAATTAGAATGCACTTATCAAGATTTTTTTTAAAAAGTTATGTGTATGATTTATAGGAACTATGCATACATATATATATATAGTTATATATATACATATATATGTATATATATGGGCCATTTGTATGTCTTCTTTGGAAAAAGGGTCTATTCAGTTCCTCTGCCCCCTTTTTAATTGGATTGTTTGTTTTATGGCTATTGAATTATGCAAGTTCTTTGAATATTAACCCCTGATCACATATGATTTGCAAATATTTCCTCCCATCCCCTTGTTTGCCTTTTCGTTTTGTTGACAGTTCCAAGTGAGGATCCTAATTAAATTTGTAGCCATAAATTTTCCTGTTGTCACAAAACCATTCAACCCTGCCAACTTTTAGTCTAGCAGGGGCTCCAATGAGTAGGAAAGTATTTCCTTTTCTGTCACAAAACACGAATTCTCTGGAAGCTCAGAAAGAATGATTTCATGCACTCTGGGTTTTTGTTATGGTTGCTTCAAAGGTTGCAATACAAACTCCCAAGGAAAAGGCTGTTTCCGCCCCTAAAAACCTTAATAATGAGGGTGTGAGCAGCAGGAACGGTCCTTCAGCCAACTCCAGGCTTATTCTTCAAGTGAGACAAACGAGCCTCGGATGGCCTAGGACCCAGGCTCCCAAGGTCAAACCACAGAGCCCCACGCTGAGAAATGATCTCATTCCCACAGCAGAGCACTTCGGGGTGGTTTCTCTTCTCTCACAAGATCTTTAGTTCTCCCTTTAAGTTTATCAACTTCGACACACAAGAGAGGACACACCAGAGAGCTCTGAGGAAATGGTGGAGGCCGGAAGTGCAGGCTTAGGTGGCTGGTTGACCTCACGCTTTTTCTGCCGACTTGTCCTTCACACACACACACACACACACACTCTCCCCCTGCCCCCACTCGCCACCCTGGTATTCCACCCACACCAGTCAGAAACTCTAGGACAAAATATGCTTTTCAAAAGCTACATCGTCTACGAGGGGGAGGATTTTAACCGGCCTCCCAGAAACAGTATCAGAATCACTTAGGGGTTTTTTTTCTTCTCCTAAGTTATGGCCATTCACTGACGCCCTCCTCCGAACACGTGCGGTCCCCCCATGTGGATAAGCACCCACTCCTGTGGAGGTGACTGGGGCACATGTGACAGAATTTCTACAGAACGACCAGTCCCAGGCGCTGGGGCTTACATCCCATCCACGCAGGTCCCAGGGCTCCCCGCCCACGGCGGAAACCAGGATGTGCGGTCCCTCCCGGCTCTGCCACCTCAAGGCCAGGGCACCCCACCACTGCTCAGTCAGTGCCAGCATTTGGGGTGTTGGGAGGGCCTGGGAGACAACAGGGTGCGAGCGGGCTGAGGATGCAAAGCGGGCACAGGACAGGGTCTGGAGACTGAGTGGCAACCAGTGATGCCCTCCCTGCTTTATGAAAAAAGCAGCTCCTCTTTCTTGCTGTAGAAAAGAGAGAGCACATGGGAATTAAGAACACCGGTGACTTGGAGGTAAGCTGGCTACTCTCTGAGAAGTTTGAAAACATGTATCGAGGTAGAATCATCCTACCTTTGTGAAAGGGAGGTGGCCGTTTTCTTTCTAAAAGGGACTAGAAGCTCCAGGGTTTTCTGACTTCCTTGCTCTGTTTCCTTCTGACTTATTCTACTGAAATTATGTGGGTTATGGAAGAGAAAGAGGACAGAGACGCCACCACTTGGAACGGGTTGTGATAATGGAGGGGAGTAGGATGTAGGCGCCTACACAGGAAGTGTGACCAAGCCAGTTAGATTCCTTCAAGGGGTAGGCATTGCCTGTTGTCAAGATGTCACACCCTATTTTCAAAGGCAATTTCATGAGCTTTTCAGGACTTAAAATAACAAAACAAATAATTACACTAATGCCTACACAGACCTGTTGGGGTTGTTTGATATCCCTGTAATATTTTAAGTTCTTTGCATAATCGGATTAAGCAACATGAGCAAGTAACTGCAGCGCTAAAGGCCACGGTCAGGCCAGGGGAGACCAGCATTAGCAAACAGATTAATTCCTGGGCAAACCAGAGAGAAAGGAGTTAAGGCTTTGATCCAAGGCTTATTATTTTCAAACCAACTCCCAGTTACGTTGAAGATGGATCTCTTGGAACGAATCACGGAAACCAGGGTATACATTGCACCCCCTTCGTCGTCGCCAAGTGTCCCACTGAAGAAAACATGCTGTTGAAACTGCTGACCTGCTAAGTGAGAAAGCACATTGATGGAGCGTGGGGAGAACCGACACTCCGTTTTGGAAGAGTCTGCCATGGCTTCCTTTGGGTAAATGACTTGAGCACCTGTGAGCAGGGGCTGCCCTTCCTGCACTACGAAATGGCTGTTACATCTATCGATCACGCAGAAGTGCCACGAGGCTTAATTTATTAGTTCATGTTCGTGTTACGTCCTGCAGCTCTCAGGCGGAAGGCCTGATAGAAACACAAAGCAGATGTGTATTATCTAAACATCTGCCTCATGCAATGGCTCTCCGGGAAGTGTTCATTGCTTTAGCACAAATGATTCCTCCAGAAGTGGCTGCTTTTGTCCAGGTCTTTCTTGGCCTATGAATCACTTCCCCTCCTTTCAGTACCGACTCTCCGGGCAGATTGTACTGCGGGGCTGTGCTGTCCATCTTGTCCCTGGAAAAGTCGCTGTGGATGCTGCACCTCTGGGAGTGAGCACTGCCGTTACTTACAGGTCTGCCCCTTTCCTCACCAGTCTGCCCTCTTCTCCCTCTACTCCCCAAAGCTGTTATAAGTTGGCTTTTCTTCGACCCAAGGGCTTGGTGTTTTCCAATTAGGCAGTAAAAACAAGAGAAGTCACTTAAAAGGTTATTGAAATAAAAAGGAGAAAAGGCAAAAAAAGAGGACTGGTCCAAGTTTGTTCAAACTTATTTTGATGACATCAAACTACTTGATGAATGGTTGAAGGTTATATTGAAGATGATTTTTGCTACTCTTAATGCTGTCCATAATTTTGTTAAAACTCTGGCAAGTACTTGAGAGCACACGGACATTTATTCCTACAGAAATTCCACAGTTCCAATATGTATCTGCTGCGACTTAGGTAATTTATTTCCTAAATACAAATAGATAAAGAAAATGAATAATAAATTGTCAACATATTGTTTTCAAAGGTTTTCTTCTTCCCATCTTTTCACTTGCACTTCAATTGTGAGAGTATATTTTTTCTTTGCTTACTAGTCCTCAGTGCTCTTGCTGGTGGTTATGGGAGTGTCTTAACCGTACCCAGGATGTTTAATCAGGTGTTGTGAGATGCCTTTTCTGACATACTGAATAGGACCTTTTGTGTCTGGCTTCTTTCACTTAGCATGTTTCCAAGTTCATGAATGTTGTAATACCATGTATCAGTTCATTAATTTTCATAGCCACACAATATTCTATTGTATAGATACATGACATTTTATCTACCTACTCATTAGTTGATGGACTTTTAGGTCATTTCTACTTTTTGGTAACTATACTGTTATGAACATTCATGGATAAATTTTGTGTCAACATAATTTTAATTCTTTTGGGTATACACCTCAGTGTGAAAATGCTGCCACATGGTAGCTGTATATTTTACCTTTTGTGGAACTGCCAACCTGCATGTTCCAAAGCAATTGTACAGTTTTATAATCCCACCAACAGTGTAAGGTTCTAATCTTTCGACAAATTGCCAATACTTGTTACTTTTTTATTTTAGCCATCATAGTGGCTATAAAGTGATAACTCACGGTTTGTAGTTCCCTAGTGGCTAACAATATTGAATCTTTTTATGTGCTTATTAGTCATTTGCATATTTTCTTCGGAAAAATATCCAAATGTTTTCATCATTTTTAAACTGGGCTTTTCATTATGAATTCTTCACATATTTTGGATACAACTCCCTTATCAGGCATATGATTTACAAATATCTTCTCCCATTTTGTGGATGTCTTTTTTACTTTGTGTCCCTTGATACACAAAACATTTCAATTTTGATGAACTCAAGTTTATCTTTTTTTTTCATTGGTTGTAGGTTTTGTTGTTGTATTTAAGAAATCGACTAACCCAAGGTCACAAAGATTTACTCTGTTTTCTTCTAAGAATTCTGCAGTGTTTGCCCTTTGATCAGTGTGAGTTAATTTTTGTATACTGTGTAAGGTGGGTGTCCAACTTCATGCTTTTGCATGTGGATATTTAGTTGTCCCAACTCCATTTGTAGAACACTGCTCTTTCTCCATGAATACTGTACCCTTGTGAATGGGATGCATCTTCTTACAATTATAACTATCTTCATCCATAATAACACATCTTACAATTCATGGCATGACATGAAACAATAGCCCACATAAACGTGCATTTTCTTTTGGTAGAAGTGAAAAATCCGTCTCAACAATACTAAGATTCTTTCAGTATCAACGTGATGGAAAAAATTACCATAAATACATATATTTTCTTATGGAAGACATCAGTTTAAGGCCTAAAGGCTTACACATAATCCTTATGTCATTAAACGTGAATGAAGATTTTCACAAAAGTAGCAATATAACTTTAATGGTCAGAAAGAAAATCCATTAATCCTACAAGCCAGGTTAAGATCTCTTAGAAGTTAGAGTTATTTGACAGAGATGTAATGTCACAAGAAATAGTAATATAAGCACCGATGAAGTTTTTTTTCCATAAGAAAATTAAGGGGGTTTTGAGTATCTAGATTTTAATATATCCGCACTGTGTGGAATATAAATCAATAATAAGCTTAAATACAAGAATCAAGTCTGCTTTTGTATTAGCTTCCTAGTGAATGTCCTGATGAACCCAGGATGGCCACAGAGTCTGAAGACAACCACTCAGAAACATACTGAGATCCGTTTAATAGTTTTTGAAGGTTTTTCCTGTAAAATGGCTTGTATTTCCACAGGTACAACAGTGAAGAAATAAATTTTTCAATTTGACATGAAATATAAAAGAACAGTTTTACAAATATAGCCATAAAATTTAACTGCTCATAACACTATACATGGTAAATATGACCACCCCTTAACTAGACTATTTAATACAGGGAAGCAATCTGTCATCTCCACTAAAAAACAAAACAAAACAAAAACCTCAGCTTCCCTTTCATTGAGTTTATTTTGTTTAGAAAGTGAAATAGAACTGGAAAAATATTTGCTTTTCCCTATCTTCCTCTAGGGATTGTTCATGAGGGCTAAAATTTACTTGAGAGGATATAAGTTTTATAAAAAAGAAATACAGTACAGTCTTGTTGTACTGCTTCAATCATTCTTACACTCTTTTCAAAAGATCCTAAAGTTTTCTCATTGGCCTTAGACGGGGTCATAAAGAAGCGATCACAGGGTGGCTCCATTTCCAGCACCAATGACGGACCTTCATACCTTCAGCCCATGGAGGCTGGACTGTGGGGATGTAAGGTTGACCGGCAAGGGAACGGAGCTGGACCCGGCTTAAAATCAAAGTTCCGTGGTTTGTCTATCAGAAATTCCACTGTCACAAGGCAGGATCACTCGAATATAGCTGGGTGTTAGCCAGCATTAACAATGGTGTGATCATAACCCTTTCATGCAAGTCCAGGGCACAGAATGGCTTTTAAAAACAAAAGAAGTCGATCAAAATCATAGAACGGCAGGTGACAATTCTGTGACCTGTGTCACACTTAAATCAAGACAGGGGAAACGTTTCCCTTACACTCTCAAAAGTGCCCCAACAACAATACTGAGCTCCCACATCACAGGAGTTGGAGTTTTTCTATGTAAGCAAAAATAAAGCGTTGAAGCTTTATGAAGCACTCTCCTCAACTCTCCTGATACAGTATATGGAATAACTTAAAAACTATTCCCCTAATGATACTGGAAATAAATTCTACTACAATCATGTGTATGCCAGTTCCCGGCATATTTCTGCATCCAGATTCATTAGTCTCCTTAATGGAGCCCATCGTTTTTCCAATGGCTTTCTCCTTTCTCTAAACCCTAACCCTGAAATTCTATAACCAGTTATATCACGTGGCTTCCCTGAGGCACAAAGGTACCAAACTCTATAATTAACTATCGAGGAATGATAAATATGCTCTATTTATATTAAAAGATTTTAATTCTTTGGGGCCACAGTGGGAAAAACCCAGAAAGCTTAATACTCTGCAGTGTGAACTGTAGCCCTTTTTGCAAAAAGCATAACCAAATAAGGAAAATGTTAAGAGTTGCAGCATGCATGACCCGGCAGCACCGATTATTAATAAAAAAATTCAGGACTAGAAAAATATTGTGTTGTAACCCCATTCACTCTGAATCTTTTTTTTTTTTTTGGTAGTAAACAACTGAAAAAAAAAAACACCAATGGGAATACATCACTGGGGCCAAACTTCTGGAAATCTATTCACAAGAGGCATTTCGGTCAGGCCGAGATGGGGATAATTGGTCAGTAACTTCCTATGAACGCACATAGGGGAGTGAGACTCACCCTTCAATGTGGTGGCAAGCAAAACATAAAAACAGAAGTGACCTCTGAGAGTGACCTTTTCTGAACTAGATTACTCTACTTGGGTGATTAGAGTTCTTTATTCCTACAAACTGACACTCTCAACTCCGAGAAACAAATCTCATTAGCCAAGATCATAAGAGGATCTGACTAAACGTGGCCAAGATGAATATCATTTCCTTTTCGAAGACTTGCCCCTGCACTGTGGTGTCTTAGGCAGGTGGGAGGGACCTCACGTGGAGCTGCAAGGACAAGATGTAGCTAGCGCCTTCCAAGAGTTTGAAATTTATTCCCCAAATTTCAACTTCAATTTAGCTATCTGAGTTTGCTAAAAATCAAACTTTTCAGGTTGGAAGGTAATTTTGTTTTGAGGCACATGTTGTATGCAGAACTACCAGACTCCTATATAGTTCTTGAAAATGGAAAATTATATCAGAGCACAACTTTCTGGAAAAAAAGGTTTTTTTTTGAGAGGTAAAATCCAGCCTTTCTGGATGCTAGACCATTTACCTTACATGATACTTTTAGGGTATCAAGAGTCCTCAAACCACCTTCTAGCACTATAGTAAGAAAAAGGAGTGTGTGCCTCCTTTACCATTTTGTGAAGCCCAAAGAATCACAGATGGAAAGGACACACTCTATCAGTGAAAGCTAATCACTGGAGACTCTGGCTAAATTAAGAGGCATTTGATGTATTAGTTAGGCAACTCCATTGCTTTCTTTTCTGTCTGCAGGTAGAGCACGCTGCATAGAACAGGGGAAGCGATCAGTAAGAGGACTGTGGTTGGATTCTCACATCACTTAAAACCTACCAAAAAAACCCCAAACAAATAAAACCACATCTCATCCTCCACAATAGTCTCCACTGGAAAGTAAAGCTATTTTATAACAGAGGCTGAACTTCTTATATACTAAGTCAAATTAAGCAGCAGCAATCAGGAGTAATATAGCTTACCACTTTAAGGAAAAGGACATTCAAAAATGGGTCAGAACAATTGAAAATAGGCAAAATATTTGCCAGTAGGCAAAACAAGAAAAAACCAATTCAAGTACAGATATAGTATATTAGAACCATATAAATTAGATCTATCTTTACAAAGGTTAAAAAATGTAGTACGGATGTGCAGTGGTCAATTTAAGAGGATGTTAGCTTAAATAAATACTTGTCCCATGTGGTAGGGACCCACCATCTCAGCCAGCTCTGTCCTGTAGGATTTCCATTTTGGGAGCAGTGATGCTCCTGGTACCACACAGAATGGGCACCCACGGATTATTATTCCAAGTGAGAGGGAAAAACCAGAGAGGGTTGGAGGGGCTCATCTGAAATTTTGATTTAATTATTCCTCAGTAAACACTCATTTGCTCTCTTGAAATCAGGAATTTCAAATTATCTCTGCAGATGTACCACTTGGTGTTGTGTATATCTAATGATCACATTTAAATGTAGCTTGATTTGCAAACATTTTCAAAACTTCCAGGGCTCTGTAAGCTGCGAGGGAAGGTGACAGATGGCGGAGAGGGAGGAGATAAAAACGCCCGTGTCATTGTGACGTGTTGCTCTTAGGCTCACAGAATTTTGGCTTTCTTTAGGAAGAAAAAAAAAAAAAACTTATGAAACCTCAATGAGTGGTTTTAAAAAGTAAAATCTCACTTTTAATCGCTCTTAAATCTTAAAACAATTCGGTAAGCAAATAAACTTGGTATTATAGTACCTAGGCCATGTTTACTGCTGCAATAATTACCCTCAGTGAATGGATTTTTAAAGTTGCCACATTTTAATAAACTGAACAGTTCTGGCCATGGATGATGAGTATTGGGGGCAAACTATACTAGAAATAACAAAAGGCAAAAAGTTACGGAAAGTTCTTTGTTTGAAATGCCAAGGTATTTGGTGAATGTGTGTATAAAATAAATTCCACCAAAGTTAAAAAGAAAACAGGACAACATATGAACATTCTCTCCCCCAAAAGTAAGAAAAATCAGAAAAAAGCCCCAGATTTCAAAACCACCACCTGTGCCTAAGGTCTCCTGACCATCGATGACATTTTACAGAGCCACCCTTGGGATCTGGTCCGAGTCTAGCCTGTTGTATCAAGTATTTCCAGACATCGTACGTCTTCTAGGACACCTACACCCTGCAGCACGGAACGCGGCATATTACGAGCCAACAACTTTTGAATACATTTCTTCATTTGTAAAATATGATTTAAAGTTTTATCCAAGGCTACAAAGGGAAAAAAAGACTTGTTTAAAAACCCAAGGTTGAAATAAAAGCATGGCGCTTCGGTCCAATCATTACAGAGATCATGTGGTTCACCAGGCCGATGTCAAGGACGATGCCGCTGTTTGGTGCACGCCACACACCACTGGCCTCCAACTCCTGGCGCGGCTCCTCACTACCTCCCCCTCCTCCCAGCCTCGGGCCCCTCCCTTAACAAAACAACACTATAAAAAGGTAAAATCGAGAGTTAGTGGCAAAAATCTTCACAGTAACTTGTTAATATTAAGTCGTAGATGGCTGCCAAGGGCATCAGTCGACTGGACCCTGGAAAATTAATTTGATGCAGTTCTGCTCCCCGGCCAGCTGCGTGGCGCAGAAGGGGCAGGCGGCGTGGAACGCGTGGGTGCCGTGCGGCAGCGGGATCTGAGCCCAGTACTTGGCAGACTTCTCCGAGCACACGTGTCCGCACGGGGTGAAGGCGTGTGTCGGTGGTCCCGCGTCCACGTAAAATCCGGCCTCACAGCCGAGCCACAGAGGCACGTAGGGGCCCACAGTCCTGCACATGGGGCACTCCCGCTCGTTGGCCTCCGTGTCGCTGCGGTGGCCCCAGTTGTGGTAGCCGTGCACGTGGCCGCAGCTGAGGTAGGCCCAGGGCTGCTTCTCCTCCACCACCTCCTTCCGGCTGATGCTGGGGAAGGCCAGGGTGTTGAGCCCCACGGGGCACTGCGGCCGCGCCGCGTTGATCTCCTGCCGCAGGGCCTCGATGTGCTTCTGGGTGGGCGCGTGGAAGAGGCCGTCGGCGGTCCGCCAGAGCAGGGTGGCCCCGCACAGGTCGATGAGGGAGCCGTCCTGCAGCACGTTGGTCTCACTTTCCACCTAGAGCAAGTGGACAGACAGGCCTTTAAAAAACACAATCCGGCAAATCGCCGACATTCTCTCGTTTCAAAATAAACACGCCATCTTTGAGGTAAGCACGGGGAGTCAGCTTATCGCGCTAAAGACAGGACCGGGGAGTAACTTACTCTCCCTGAGCCTCAGTTTCCTCTCTTGAACACTGGACACACTACACATGCTGGTCGCAAAGCCCTAGCCACAACCTGCGCAGCTGGAGGTGTCCAGTTACTGTGGCGGTAATTTCAGTGAGCACAAATCTCCTTAGATTTTTACTTTTCCTCCATAAGTCAACAGCACAGTGACCCTCTGATCTCATCAGGGGCTGGAGATGTCCACCCGGTCCATCCAGGGATGACCACACGTATTTCGCCTCAGCCAATCAGAGACCCTGAGGGGCCCTGCCATCATGACTGCGGTGTCCACGCGGCTCGGGTGACTCCTGGCTTCCAACAACCCACCTTTTACTCTGCACTCCTGAGGCCCGGAGCACAAGTGGTCAGTGGGAGCCTTCACTTTGGGAGGATGGCTGGGGGCTGGGCTAAGCACCGAGGTGCTCACAACACTGACAGCTGACAAGCACAGTTGGGTCAGCAGGAATCTGACCGCTGCCTCAGCCGGGGCATGTGCTCTAAGGCCCGGGGTGCAAAACCAATACAACCTCACCCCCACCCGGAAGAGCCTTGTTCCTTAGTATTGGGAGCCACACAGGCTCCAGCTAAAGGTCAGTAAGGTGTTGCAAGTGCTACGTGAGGCCACATCACAGCAGTCCCAATGGGGACTCTGTGGGGCTCTGAATCTAGGCTCTGTCACTTTCTAGCTCTGCGACCTTGAGTCCCAGTGTGTCAGTTTCCTCTTCTGTAGAATGCAGATGAGGGGATTGTGAGGGTTAAAAAGTCATTGCAAGTACAGTGCTTAGAACAATGTCTGGCATGCAGTGAGCACTGTGTAAATGTTTGCTCCAGTTACTCTGATGATGGCAAAGTCAGAAATGGTTTTTAAAGGGTTTTCCTTGAACAGAGATTTGAAAAAGATGTAGTTAGGAGTCAGCAGGTGGGAGAGGAGGCACACCAGGAGAAGGCAGAAGGCCAAATACCATGTGCATTGCGGAACAAGGGGTTCAACAAGGTTCAACAGGCAGTTGAACATGGCTGGATGGGGCACAGGGCGTTGGGGGGGCAGAACAGGAGTTCCAGGGTGGAGAGGTCTGTTGGCCTCAGTGCCCAAAGGGTGTCCCTGGGCAGTTTTAGGAAGTTATAAAACAACGATTTGCCTTTCCAAAAGGTCCCTTCCAGAAGTGGAGGCCGGACTGATGGGTGTAACTGGAAGTGGAAACAGTGGGAGCTCTCTCTCCAGGCAAAGAGCGTGGGCGCAGCTCAGCAAAGAGAGTATCGGTGGCACAGATGTTAAATGTGGAAGAACTGGACTCACAACCCTCAGCTCCGATTCACTAAGAAAGGCTTCTACGTATCTGGCTTCACTGTCTATAGAGAATGGGGCTTTCCGGGGACAGATGATCTAGAGCAGCGGTTCTCAACCTGTGGGGTCGCGACCCCTTTGGGGGTTGAACGACCCTTTCACAGGGGTGGCCTAAGACCATCGGAAAACACATATAATTACATATTGTTTTTGTGATTAATCAGTATGCTTTATGTTCCATTTGTAACAATGAAAATACATCCCGCATATCAGATATTTACATTATGATTCATAACAGTAGCAAAATTACAGTTATGAAGTAGCAATGAAAATAATTTTATGGTTGGGGGTCACCACAACATGAGGAACTGTATTAAAGGGTCGCGGCATTAGGAAGGTTGAGAACCACTGATCTAGAAGAAATGGCAGATTTGGGGGGAAAGATAGCAAGGTCAGTTTTGGGTGTGTAGTTTGGGTTGTGCAAAGTGTCTATAATGCAATGCACAGAAGGCCGGTGTGGCTGAGAAGCACATCTGGGATTTATCATCATCTAGGTGAAGCCCTGGAGTGGACGAGACTACCCACCGGGGTCCGTGGGAGAGCAGGAGGCCAAGGACAGAGCCAGGGTACCCCCCACTAAGGCTGGGGTGCAGGAAACGAACCATGTAAGGAGAAGAGAGGATGGGGAAGATCAGAAATTCTGTCATTCTCTGGCTTAAAGGACTGTGCTGGCTCTCCATTGCCATCAGGATGAAGCCCAAACTTCTAACCTTCACAATATGGCCACTCGACTTCAGCTGCTGCAGCTCGCAGTAAAACAGGGCTGCCTGTGATGAGTGCACGCAGTTCAAGTCTATGGATGCATTGAGCTGGATTGCCCTCAGGCATGCGCACCAGTGCTGAGCAGCACTCTCCATCACACCCCACCCCATGTCTATCCCTCGCTTGGGGAACTTCCACTCATCATTCAGGTCTTGCTGGGAGGTCGCTGATTCAGAATGCAGCCTGTGGCCTGCCTTCGGAACCATAGTGGCTGCCCACACAGTGGCCTGTTTTCTTCCTATCTGTACTCTCTTATGTGCTACCTCTATCTATGAACAAAATGTGTAGCTTTTCTCTAGAATACAGTGTGGGGGGTAGAATGGGGAAGATACCACTGTGCAGAGGCAAGGGTTTGGATTTTATTTTTTAAACTAGAGACCCAGTGCACGAAATTCGTGCACGGGTAGGGTCCCTAAGCCTGGCCAGCAATCAGGGCTGATTGGGGCCTTCCTTCCCCCAGTTGCCAGTGGGGTCTTCCTTTGTTCCATGCTGCCCCTTGGTGGTCAGCGCATATCATAGTAAGTGATCAAACTCCTAGTTGGTTGAACTCCCAAGGGGACAATTTGCATATTAGCTTTTTATTATATAGGATTCTACAAAAGGGGGATAAGGAGAAGGCACAAGGAATAAACAGGGTTGTGGAAGTGAGAGATAGTTAAAACCTACAGGCCCTGAAATATCAGATGGCTAAACTTAGAAAACAGAATTGAAAGCCCTATCCTCCACCTGTAGCAAGTGACAACCTTTTAAAGCCTGGTTTCCTCGTCTGTAAATAGTAACAATACTGACCTCCTAGGGCTGCTTTGAGTGATGTCTGAGAGCGAATTAACACAGAGCACTTGGTACAGCCTATGTGTAGTAACACTATGGTTATTTGTTATTTTTAATCCTTGCATCCATGAGGACGGAGGAGGTGCTTAGATAGAGGAAGGGAAAGAGAAAGAGAGAGATATACATGTGAGAGAGAACATGGATCAGCTGCCTTCCATTCATGCCCTCACCAGGGGTTGAACGCACAACCCAGATATATGCCCTGACTGGGAATTGAACCTGCAACCTTTCAGTGCACAGGATAAAGCTCAACTGACTCAGCCACTGTGGCTGGGCAACAATATGGTTATTTTTATAATTTCACCTAGAATTAGGTAAGCAAATCAACTTAACTGAATTTACCTAATTTTACAGAAAGCCAATATAGTGTAATCAATACTTGAGTCTACTATAGCAGTATTATAAATTTTACCATGTTATCATTAACTAGGTAAATGAGTAAGACACAATTCACAGTTCATTCGCCTATTTATTTACTCAGGGGTTTCAGCTCCTGAAAAAATATTTCCCCCACACTTAATTAAAGTACCAAGGGCTCATCATGTGCTGTAATAATGAGCAACTGTGGTGACTTGTTAAAAACATGCTAGTAAATTGATTCACATTAAACACTGAGTATGATGTTAATACAAAACCCTCCACCAGGAGGCAAGGCCTGCTGTCATAACAAATATTCTGGACTTTTAGCTGACCAGAATTAGTTCAATATTTCCATATTAAATTACAAATGCTATTTCAAGACACACAATTTCTATCAACTGCTACTGGTAACACGCATGGGAGCAGAGTGTCACACACTGGAATGGAAGTGCAAAGGATCAGCAGGCTTTCTTCTTGGAGAGAGACAAACTGCTCTCTAAGTTCTCAAGTGGGGATCGCAGAGGATGTCCCTTCATCCCCACAGTGTCACCCAAAAGTCCAAGACCAGACTGGCAGAAACTGGAAACCTTTACTGTTGGCTGGGTCAGTGATATACTACCAGCCAGTACAGCACAGCTTTACGTAGGTCTCAGGGTCACTTCCAGGGAAAACTAACATTAGTCTATATTAACATACTTTGGAGTTGTCTCTGGCACACTACAGCATGTAAGCTGGGTCACTACACAATTTCCAGAGTGGGCAAGACACGCATCCCGGGTATGCCCTGTGGGATAAACAAGCCCTTTTGTGGATTGCTACGAATGCTTTACATTTGCCCAGGAGGCAAATGCTCTGGTGTGACCATCTCAGATGAGAGCCAGATGTGACTCCTCACAAGATGGTACCAAGTGATGGCCAGGAGTCCAGACTCTCAAACAGGGGGAACCAAGTTTCCATCCAATCTACTGCCACCTTCTAACTCTGTGACATTGGGCAATATTTACTGTATTTTTCCATGCATAAGACGCCCCCCACTTTTCCAACCCCAAATTAAGAAATCAATATTTTAAACATTTTGCTGGTTTTCCTCTTAACGCCCTCTTCTTTTTTGGCATTTAAGGAGTTGTTCTTCCTGTTTTCTCCACTGTCTGATCACACACTCAGTGGGAGGAGGTCCAAATTGTCTCTCTGCAGCTCTATTTCCATGCTCTTTTGCATAGCTGATTACATTCAGTTTGAATTTTGCAGAGTAAGACAATCACTTACAGGTATTTATCTTTTTTTTTTCTTTTTTGACATCTTTATGGGCTCAGAATGCTCCAGTCTCTGTTGCATCTGCACACTCTCCACCTTCACCGCCACCTCCAATTACAGCACCAGCTGACGTCACTAACAATAAGGCTCATGATTGGAGGAAGCCTGTTTGACAAGGTATAGGCAGCTATGCACCTGCAAGGCTCCCTCCTTGTCTGACTTCTGTGTATAAGACGCCCCTCGATTTTCAGTCTAACAATTTTAGAAAAAGTATCTTATACACGGAAAAATACAGTGACCTCTCAACTCCACACCTTCCTCACCCATAAAAGGGGGACAATTCCACTTCCCTGACAAGGCTGCTGTGAAGATTAAATTAGGAGCTAATGATGTCTCTGAAATGTTAATGCAGTGCCTGCACCCAGCAATCTTTCATTGACTTCTCACTGTTGCTGTTAGAATGAGTAATAACTAGGATGGCCAACGCAGGTCAGTGTTGTGTAACACTATCTGGTGATCAGAGACAAAAAGTTATTTGGAAAAACTGCTGTCACATTTTCTTCCCTATTTATAATCTCTTTAAAGGCGTTTAGACAAAGTTTATTAAATTTGCTTGGCCTCTCTTAAAAAACACTTCTCATATTTACTCAGCCATGATGTTCCAAGACTGGGCTTTACCATCAAAGCAGTTGTACCTGTAGCTGAGTGATGGTATAAAAATAGAAACTTAAAAAATTCCCTAATAATAAATAGCAAGGAGAGAAAAGCCAGGTTAGTAAAACACCCTCCCCCTCGCCCCCCCTTGCCCCCCCCAATCTTCGTTTCCCAGTTTAAAAATATTTGGTTATCATCTTTCTCTCTGAAAAATGCTGGATCATTCCTCTATTTCCCTATGTTTTTTCTATGGGAATTTTGAAGAAAGCATTTATTCTCTCTTGTTCTAGCTTCTAACTAACAATTAATTGAAAGTACTGAAGTGAAATATTTATTGAGAACCTTTAGATGATTGGATGAGAAAGCTGTGATACATTTACACAATGGAATACTACCAGGCAAGAAAGGAAGGAAGGAAGGAAGGAAGGAAGGAAGGAAGGAAGGAAGGAAGGAAGGAAGGAAGGAAGGAAGGAAGGAAGGAAGGGAGGGAGGAAGGAAGGGAGGGAGGAGGAGGGAGGAGGAGGGAGGAGGAGGGAGGGGGAGGGGGAGGGGGAGGGGGAGGGGGAGGGGAAGAGGAAGAAGAAGAAGAAATTCTTACCTTTTGCAACAGCAGGGATGGACCTGGACATTATTATGCTAAGTGAAGCAAGGCATTCAGAGAGAGACAAATGCCATACGATCTCATATGTGGACTCCAGTCAACAAAATACTTAACAAACAAAACAGAAACAGAAGCACTGATACACAGAGCAGACTGACATCTGTCAGAGAAAAGAGGGTTTGGGGCGCTGGGTGATAACAGGTGAAGGGATTAAGCAAAACATATATATATATATATGTTTGGACCTCCTCCCACTGAGTGTGTGATCAGACAGTGGAGAAAACAGGAAGAACAACTCCTTAAATGCCAACTCTTTATATGTATATATATGACACATAGACATGGACAACAGTGTGGGGCTGGCTAGAGGGGAAGGTGGGTGGGGGAGGTGGAAATGGGCAAAGGGGGGATAAATGGGGACAGAAAGAGACTTGACTTTGGGTGATCAGCACACGATGCAGTGTGATGTTTTATTAAGTTTTACACTTGAAACCAATGTCACCCGAATAAATTCAATGTAAAAAACCTTATACGCTGTGCCTCATAGCTGCGGCAAGATCAGAAACCCAAAGCTTCTCCTTCAAGGTATTACAATCATTCTCCATAGAAGAAAGGATTAAAGAACCAACTGCTTTAGGGCATTTGGGGTAAGTAATAATAGTTCTTGGAAAATATTAGCATGCCAAGTCAATGCACATATGACTTATTTCAAATAAAAAGCTATAACTACGATTCTGGTGAGTTATATAGGGAATTATGTATTAATTTCTTGTTACAAACTCAAAAAAAGCTAATTATCTTTTAGTTCCAGAAGGTCTAGTAAATAATTCTGTAAATCAAAATTTTCACTAATTAGTCTTAGACTATTTAAGTTTTTTTTTTCCAAGTTAGTAAAGTTTTACACTAAAAATAAGTTTATTCTTAGTGAATTTAGTGGAATTTTGTGGTGAAGAATATAATAAATGATTATGCTTTTCAGGTTGGACGGGGCTGCAGAATTCTCAGCCTCCTGGGCCAGTGGTACCCAGCACGTGTACCTGTACAAAGCTGAATTTCGGGGAGGAAAACGACAGTCCTCGAGTTAGGTTTCTGTAGCCGGTTGCATTTTTTCATAGTGAAGTCTACTCACCAGCTTTCCCCTCTGCTGGGCGGACCTGGTTTCTCGCAAGGTGTACACATCTCCGCAGACGGAGATCTCGCGCCAGACCCCGGGCTGGGACTCCTCAGTGAAGCCCCCTCTGGGGTGCATCACCAGGACCCCGTTTGTAGTGAGCCCGTCCATGTGGCCATCGGGGTTTTTCCATTTTGCTGCCTTTTCCTGGAGAATAGAGAAAGCATGCTGAATGAAGGGATTCCAGAATCTCTTTAAAATATTGGGTAGGTGCGGAGGGGATGGAAGTGGTGAATTTTCAATTTAAAGCGAATCAGAATAAAATATCCAGTTAGCCCAACAATACGGAAGAAGTGGTAAAATGGATGAATAATTTCTCTCCAGAGACACATTATATTTATCTCAGGAGCTTAAAAACAAACAACCTGAAGCCTGGGCCTCTCCCTCACAGATTCTTTTTCACAACCCACCCTCCTCCCTCCAGGTGATTCCAGAATCTTCTGTTTATTTGTGCAGTGCTTTCATCTCATCATCTAAAGATGCGTTGTATGAACTCATTATCAGGGAAATGCACAGAGGAGGGGAAAACATTTCTATTAAACATACAAAATTTCAACAAATGTGAAGCCAACAATATGCGGCCACTATCCTATACTAATAAAAGAGAAAAATGGTAATTGGCGTACGACCGATAACTTTTTCATTGGCTAATCAGTGAGATATGCAAATTAACTGCCAACTAAGATGGCAGTTAACCGCCAAAAAAGATGGCGGCTAATTTGCATATTGCAGGCGGGATGGTACAGCGCCATCAGAGAGCGGGTTGGGGGTGTGAGTGCCAGCAGTCGGCCGAGACCTGATCCTGCCGGTAGACCCGGACGCGGGCCGGCGAGGCGGCTGCGTTGTCCGCCCGCACTCACGCCGCCAACCCGCGAGAGTGGGTAGGGGGCGTGAGTGCCAGCAGTCGCCCGGGACCCGATCCGGCTGGCAAACCCGGACGCGAGCCGGCGGGGCGGCTGCGGCAGTCGCCCGGGACCCGATCACGCGGGGCCGGTGGGGTGTCTGCAGCGTCCGCCCGCACTCACACCGCCAACCCGCGAGAGCAGGTTGGGGGCGTGACTGCCGGTGGTCGCCCGGTCCCGATCACGCGGGGCCGGCAGGGCGACTCGCCCCCAACCCGCTCTCCCGCCCAGCAGGGGACCCTCATTTCCCCCCATCACTGGTTCTGCCCCCAGCCCAGGCCTGAGGGCTCCCAGTATGTGAGAGGGGGCAGGCTGGGCTGAGGGACACTCCCCCCCCCCCACACACACCCAGTGCACGAATTTCGTGCACCGGGCCCCTAGTGTTTTCATATGAATCAGTGCAGAGGATGTGGGTGGAAGGCTCAGCAGCTTGTTGTAATGGCAGGACAGACACCTGGACACCTGTGCTGCAGGGATTTGGCTCCTCTCTCTTGAGGCGGATATTGCTCACATGACTTAGGGGAAAATCCTGAGTACAATAAGCCAGGTCTGATGATTCCAGCCCCTTGCTAACGGCTGGTTTAGGGGTGGGCATGTGGCGGACCTGGCCAGTGGGACCTGACTGAGTCTTCTGGAAGGCTGCCTGGAAAAACTTCTGGTAAAAGAGACAAGAGACAAGGGATAAACTGCCTCTGCCGCCTCTTCTTCGGCCAGAAGCTGCCGTGCGGCAGGGGTGTGTGGTAATGCAGCAGCATCTCTCACCCATGGGAAGACCTCGCCCAGAAGCTAACGTGCCCAGAGGGAGAGGGCAAGACAGAAAGACACTGGTTCCCTGGATGTCACAGAACCGCTGAACCAAGCAACCCTGCAGTTGGCCTTGCTCGGCATTTCCTGTAATGTGGGATAATACAATTTTATTATGGTTTAGGCCATTTTGAGTGTTTTTATTTTCCCTACAAAAAATATCCTGATTCAAAAAAGGAACTATATGGGCCGGCCAGTTTAGCTCAGTGGTTGAGCATCAACCTGTGAACCGGGAAGTCACGGTTTGATTCCCAGTCAGGCCATATGCCTGGTGCCCAGGTTGCAGGCTCAATCTCCAGTATGGGGCCTGTAGGAGGCAGCCAATCAATGATTCTCTCTCATCATTGATGTTTCTACCTTTCTCTCTCCCTTTCACTTCCTCTCTGAAAACTGGATATTCGCTAAAACTTTTGGATTTAATTTACATGGAACCCTATGAAGGCAGAAATTTTAATGTTTTGTTCTCTGTGATATCACATCTATAACCGAATATACAGCAAACACTCAATTTCTGAAAGAATGAATAATTGACATTTTCCTTTGAACTCTAATTATCTAGATTTGACCATTTATTTTCCCTATAAAATAAACCCCCTTAAAACTATCATAAAAGATTATGCAAAATGTTAAGAGATATACTTTAAAAATTAATTCCTATACATATTGTAATTATTATAGCAAATAAAACAAGTAATGGTGATTATTTTCAGATTTTTAATAACAGCTTTTCAAACTGGCCATCTGAAAATTAAAATCTCAAAATTTAAGTAGAGGCATCACGTAAAATACATTTTTTGGTCACAATTATATGTCATATATGATAATAATGGGTGCTTTTCTTTTTCTTTTTTTATTGATTTCAGAGAGAAAGGAAAAGACAGAGAGAGAAAGAGAAAGAGGAAGGGAAAGAGAGAAAGAGAGAGAGAGAGAGAGAGAGAGAGAGAGAGAGAGAGAGAGAGAGAGAGAGATATCAATGATGACAGAGAATCATTGATCGCTGCCTCCTACAGGCCCCACACAGGGGATCGAGCCCACAACCTGGGCATGTGCCCTGACTGGAAATCAAACCATGACCTCCTGGTTCACAGGTCAATGCTCAACCACTGAGCAACAATGGCCAGAGAGTGGGTGCTTTTCTTTTTCTTTTTTTTTTTTAAATATATATTTTATTGATTTTTACAGAGAGGAAGGGAGAGGGATAGAGAGTTAGAAACATTGATGAAAGAGAAACATCAATCAGCTGCCTCCTGCACACCCCCAACTAGGGATGTGCCCGCAACCAAGGTACATGCCCTTGACTGGAATCGAACCTGGGACCCTTCAGTCCGCAGGCCGATGCTCTATCCACTGAGCCAAACCAGCTGGGGTGCTTTTCTTGAAACAAAGTACTGAATAGTACTTACTCCAAGAAATATGTTTTTGGAAGAATCGAATCCAGCTGCGAATATCCGTGCTGTATAAGGCTCATTCCTGTCACAGACAATCCTGCAGGCAAACCTGGATATGGTGCTTTGTGTGATCTGGGCTTCGTCACTGTTCTGACCGCCGGAAACTGTGTCTGTGACGACGAAGTCGATGGGGCTCTCGGTTGATCTGCCCACCTGAGTAAATAAAAGCACTCATAGCTCACTTGAAAAATATGTCATCATATTTTGCTCAAATGGAGTGAGAGTTCAGGATCCCTTTAACATTCCTTATCTCTGCTCTGAAGGTCAGAATTTAAGGGAAAAGAAGAGCCCTAACCCAGACCTAAGATCAAAAACCCGTTACCATTCCTCAGTGTAAGGAGGATGTAAAGGGCTAGTCAAGTCAGCCGAAGTTTGGATGCAGTCAAATGAAAGATTTAAAAAGCTGGTCTTAATATTTCAATTCGGGATTTTAAAAAAATTCTCTTGGGAAAGTCTAAAAAGTTGCCAATAATATTATATTGGCTTTCTTTCCTTGGTTAAGTTTAAATGCTGCCAAAAAGCATATATTTCATTGGCCAGATCTTACAGTTCTAATAAAGCTTTTCATATTCAATAAATCCAAATAAGACAGGAATTGTTCTGTCCTGTGAACAGAAGTGTTTGTTTACAAATAAGGAAATCTCAAGACGAAATAGTAAAATGTTTATGTAATGATTTTCTATGGATCTCTACTGGAAAACGGTGATGATATATATGCCCAAGAGACTTCTTAACTTAAAATCACTTATATGTAAGTGAATAATTTCTTGCTAAACATATTAATGCTCTAACAATAGTGACTTTGATTCAGAAGCTGCCAACGGGAGGAACACAAATGTGTACATGTAAGATCCCCAAAAGGAAATTTCCCAGGAATCTTTATCTGGATCTCAAAATTCTACCTAAAATATAAGCAATGTAATACACTTTTTATCCAAATGCATAAAAGGGAAGGTATTAATATATATTGCATAATTTAGCTCTGCTTACTTCCTGGAACAATATTAAATTTCTTTTGTAAGCCTCACATATATATTCTCATGCATAGACTATCGCAAACCAACCAACAATAGATATCTCTTTTCTCCTGTATTATTATTATTTTTTTTTTACAAACCTTAATTTCTTGTCCTAATGAAATGTGCCTGGAATAAACTAAACCACTGGGCTCACGCAAATTCATCAACTTAACTAGATACATATTGCCTGAATGTATGCATTTCAGGTTTAGAAAACCTGTAACTTGTTTAAAAAATGCAACATAAAATGTAAATTAGAGGTATTACAAAATCATATCATCATACAGTTCCTCTTTCTGAAGTGGCAGACTCTCCTCTCTGCTGGATTCATTTAAAAGCTGGGCGTGTAACTCAGAAGTTCTGATTCAGACCACTCTAATATTTTTAAAGTCCCTTTTAAAGTCTATTTTCTTAGCTACTTTCAAGTATATAATCAACATTATTAGCTACTTTCAAGTATATAATCAGCATTATTAACTATAATCACCATGTGGTATATTAAATCCCCAGAACTTATTCATCTTACATCTGGAAGTTTATACTGTTTGACCAACATCTCTACCAAACCCCCTCCTCCACCCTCAGCCCCTGGAAACCACCATTCTAAACTCTGTTTCTATGATTTTTATTTTTTAAAAGATTATACATGTAAGTGATATTATATAGTTTTTGTCTTTCTCTGTCTGACTTATTTCACTTTAAAATACTTTTATTCAATTAAAGAAGTAAAAAATACTTATGCAAAATATTTCACAAATATAGGAAAGCATAAAGGAGAAAATAAAGGCTACTCCAAACTCAGAAACAAACCCATCCTGAACCTCTATTCCAATGAAGCTTAGAAAATGTGAAAAGTTCTAAAACTGCCTGGTCACCACACAAAACCAGAGTTCTCATAACAACACAGTCTCTGACCTTATTTGTCACCTCCATGCCTTTTTAAGTTGTTATAAGTTCAAAGCTAAAACCACGCTCCAGTAGAATGTCACACAACTGCTCCTTGTCTACAGCGATTAGTCTCTTCAAGAAAGGCCATTCTGATCTCATCCCAAGGTATTAAATTAATGTCTTGATGAATTAACTGAAATTGACTGTAATACATGACATTTTATTCCAGCTGGAACATACTGCTAGGATCAATTATTTCAAGTCATGATACTTATCTGACTGGTCATATAAGATTTGTTTATCAATTCGCTTCCACTTAAAACTAACCTGCAGAGCTCGAGTATGATCTTGCTAGAGGCCTGATGCACAAAATTGGTGCAAGAGTAGGTCTTCCTTCCCCCACAGCTGCCAGCACTGGCTTCCTTCCCTCTGGCACCTGGGACCCGGGCTTCCCTTGCAGCCCCAACTTCGTCCGGAAGTACATCTGGTCTAATTAGCATATTATGCTTTTATTATTAATATACTATAGAACACAAACTTCAGGGGGCTTTTGCCAGGAAAAAAATTGAGCCACTATCCTACTGAAAACTCACCCACCGTGGAAAAACTTGGTCCTGTTCTTTCTTTTGTTTATTGGATCAACTTTACATTATTTCATGTAGACAAGCCAAGATATTCATATAGTGCTGATATTCATACAGCAGCCACATGGAGAACTTTAATCCTTACTACTGATACAGACACAGCATCGTTCAGCACTTTACATTTTAATATACCTAGAAGAGTTTGGGTTTGCTTGTCAGTCGAAGTCAGTAGTACAGGAGCATCTGAAAGGGCCTCCCTCACATTTTCCAGACCAACCCTTCCCACGTCCCCTGTACCTGTAATGTTATTTGGCTTCCCTCCTAAGACAAGAATGACATATTGCTGCTGCTATTCAGGACCCATCTCTCCACGGATGCATGAGATCCCAATGTTCTCAGCCTCCTAAGGATTTTGCTCCCAATATTTGCTCCTGCCACCCCTCTCTCCTGCATCTTCAATTTCTCTCTGGAGATTGGATCATGCCAGCTATCATACACACCCTGGTGCTTCTCAAACTGTGCCTCCTTGGAGGAAAGAACAAGTTTTTTTGTTTTGTAAATTTCAACTTGCCACTGATACCTTATAAAAATACAATAAGATGAGTATTAGAAATGATCACCCATTCCGATGCTTCAGGAATACCAAACTGCTGTAACAGCTTCCAATTTCCTACTCATCTCACTCTGTGTTACCCTCGGTTCTCAAACAGCTCCCATCTTGAACAATTCGGTTCTTGACCAAGTTTTTCATAAAAAAATGTCTTGGTTGACCAAAACCTTGAGTTTTCCACCTGACAACCCTTTCCTGATACCTCAGTATGATAAAAAGCATCTCTCAGGCAACAAACAAAGGAGAGAATGCTTTTGTTGCCAGGCCCATATACAAAATATACTATTAGCACAATTAAAACATAAAGAGGCCATCAAGAGTGCTAATGTTGCTAAGGGTGTGAAAATGCTCATGAAACAACAACCACAGGCAATTGAATAGGTAGAAAAACTGCTGTTGACTGGATCAAGGAAAAGCAGTTAGCTGGTGGTAGCATTTCTGAGGCAGTGATATATGAAAAATTCGTTTAAAGCTAGTAGTGGGTAGTTTGATAAATTTAAGAAGTATTTATAAATTAAACAGTAAATTAGACATGTAGTGTATATAAGAAAGGTTAAAACTGAATCATTTGGGGGTCTGGAACAGATTAATTCAATTTTCATAATTTCTAATGGGAAAAAATGATTCGGTTTTCAAACACATCGCTTCTCAAACAGCCTTCAGGAACAAATTAAGTTCGAGAAACGAGGTGCCAGTTACTGTTAACAGACTTTTTGCTGCTCTGCCCAGGAGTTTGAGTAGCACTGTTCTTGTCTCTTGTCTTTAAAAAACACTTTCCTTTGCCTGCAGGCAACCCTCAAACTATTACCTCATTTCTGATTCATTTAACAGCAATACTTCTTGAAAAACCCCTCACTAGTTACTGCTTCCATTTCCTTAGTCATTCCCTTAACATCTCTCCTCAATCCACTGCAACTGAGCTTCTCTCCCAAGGCTCTTGCGGAAGTTTCAAGGGCTTATAGTCAGCCAGCATATGCTGACACATTTGTACCTGGCATTCAAATAATGAAACCCCTCTAGGCTAGTTGGTAAATAGCTCCCTTTCCTTCTCTTTGTTCTCTCCCTGGGTAATCTAATCAAATCCCAGCTATTAGCCGCAAAGCCCTGATCTCTCCCCGGAGCTTCAGACTAGCACACCCAGTGCACACACTTGGATGTCTAATAAGCATATCAAATGTAACCTGTTCCAAACAGGACCTAGGTCCCTCTTAGACCTAGGATTCCCTATGTCAATGATTGGCATCCAATTTGCTCAAGCTAAAAATCAATAACCAAGAATTATCCTTGATTCCTTCATCCACACCTGTTTCACCTTGTTTAAATCCTGTCCACACTATCTCCAAAACACATTTTTCCTCACCTTTGTTCCAGTTACCACCAGCTCTTACTTGGATTGCATTACCTTAGCTTCCAAACTGGTTTTCCAGTTTCACACTGGCCTCCTACAGTCTCCTCTACGGAAAGTAGCTGGAGCTATCTTTTAAAAACATAAATCAGATTATAACTCTCTCTTACTTAAAATCTTCCAACAGCTTCTTCCAAACTCCTAGAATAAAACCCAAGTTCTTTACTTGGCCTAAAGGCCCTACCTCTCCCCGCCTCTGCCTACCTTTCCAAGGTCATCTCAGGTCATTTCCCTCCTCCTTCACTCTGCTCCTACCCTGAGGCCTTGGCCTTCTGCGTGAATGCCTGCTTGTTTGTGGTCTATTTGCCTCCTCTAGAATGTAGGCTCCATGAGAGGTAGCCATAGTGATCTATGTTCAGGAACTAGGTGAGTTTCTGACACACAGTAGGCACTCATGAAATGAAACTGTGAATAGAGGATTATGACAGTGAGTTTGAGCACTGTGAAATAAACACACTCACACCTTTTAAGAAATAACTATTGAAAAAATAGTGTTATTCTTAAACATTTTCCTCAACTATACAGATGCTAATGTTACTATCAAAAACTACTAAGATATTCAGTAGAATGAGAAAAAAATATTGGGAATATTATAAAATAAAATGGCATGAAGAGTAAAACCACTTAATATTTTGTCTGAATTTGATAAATCTTACTTTTGAGTTCAAACTAGCACTTAAATAACTATGTCTATACCTATGACTATGACTATAATGATGGCTCTATCTACACATAATTGTTTAGTCATCTTATAAGATAGCTAACACATTAACATGGTTCAAGAAATAAAAAAGTATGAAATACCTTCCTGTATATCACCTGCCTATCCCTCTTCCCCAAAGGCAACTGCTTTACTTATTGCATATAAGCATTATTTAAACATTTAATAATATTTAATGATTAATATGCTATTTACAATTTAATATATTTAATATTATTTACTTTACTAACATTCAACATTAGTCTTAACTGAATATAATGCTATCAATGACTCAATAAAAATATATTTAATAGTATTAATATTTAATTCTTTAAATATGTTTGGAACTCTTTCTGTGACTGCTTATTCTGTTTTATAGTCTTGGAGGCCCTGACTATATCCCCAAATTCATGGAACTGGTCCCCTACTAAAGTATATTTAGGTTATTTGTAATCTTTTGTTAGTAAACCATGCATCAAGCAGAAACTTGATAAAAATATCATTTTGTAAGTATGCAGGGCTATCTCTGAGGTAAATCTCTAGGAAGAAAAGAGCTTTAGGAGAAGAGCTAAGTCTAAGAGTGTAAACATTTTGTATTTTTCATAGGTATTTCCAAATCACCATCCATAGAGATCATACCAATTTATAGCATGTAGAAGCCTGCCTCCCACATCTTTGACAAAACCTTTTGGATTTTTGCCAGTCTGATAAATTGAGCATATTTTCTTATTTGCAAGAGTTATTTTAATCCTTTTTTGATGTATCTATGATACTTTTTTTTTGACATTTGTTTCAACATCATTTAATAATTTTAACTCTCCATATATAAATGCAAAGCCTCATGGTTTCCAATTTGTGTTTGCTTTATTTGTTTTTTTTACATTAGCCTTGATTTTAATTTTCTGTTGTTTTAAAGTACCAAATCTTGGATATAGTAATCCTCTTTTTAAACTAATGATAATTTTTTCCCCCTTTATTACTTCCTTCCTCCTACTTTCTTTTAACGTGTTTCTGGACATTCGAATATATATCACTAGAACTTTTCCTGAACCTCTACTTTCTTAGTGTCATTTTTTTAAACAGAACTTTTTGAGATAAATGTTCAGTTCCCTGGCCCTTTGATCCTCTCTGCCTCTCTTCTTCCCTCCCTTGCTTCCTCCCTTCCAAATAATAAAAGCACTTAAGATTTTACATTTCTTTTGAGTATGCTGTCAGTCATATCAAATGAGTTTTGCTATATAATGTTCCCAGTTGTTTTTTAAAAAGGTCTAAAATTGTATGTTTGATGTCACCTTTCATTCAAGTGTTATGTAGGAAGTATTTTAAACATGTTGACTTTTAAAAGTAGCTGGCTATAAAAATTTTATTCTTGTTATTAGAGTCTATTTTTATTACATTGAGATCTGAGAATGTAGCCTTTATACTTCCTTCTGCAGTTTTAGAGTTAAGTTTTCTTAGCCTCTCAAAAACCAATCAGGAGTAACCCTCACCTCTTTCCCCTTGGGTATCACTAAAAGCTAATGTGCTAGAAGGTCTGATCACATATCAAAATACAGAACTGAAGGAATAATGTCCTAAAATTTCCACTAAAAGGAACATGTTACCTGAAACATATCCGTATCTTTATCGTGTGTATATTCGACCACCACAGTCTGATTCCTTGACAGAGTGTATGATATACTGTGTTGACCTTTGCAGCTGATTGCCTAATAATAAAATAGAAAAAATAAAAATTCGTTAAAATTTCATTTCAACAACTTACTCACAATTCAGTTTGTAGTAGAGACATCATTCTACCAGCAAAACTCAACGCAAGTCAGCATTTTCCTAACACTTAGAGCCTGTCCCTGTGCTGTGCCCTGATTCAGAGCACTCAATAGTTGAAATTCTGGTGTTACCCAATATTCTATCTTAATATGAAAAATATTTTAGTTATTTCAATTCAAAGCTAATTTACTAGTTTGCAAGTCTTGATTTAATCATAGTCCAGTAAACATCCACTTTCTGTTACCTTAACTCAGTGATAAAATTTTAGACTAATATGATTGATTTACAATTTTAAAACTTTTTTCACACCACATAGGTAAGTCAATAACATTTTTACAGTATTTTCCTGTGTAAGAGAGATTTTAATCATAGTAAAAGATTCACTGAAAAAATTAATGTTCTGTAAGAATTTCTATATAGTAATGTACTTGTCTAGCTGATAATCATATTTATACTATTCTACATCTTATTTAAATCTTCTATAAAGCAGTTGCTTAACCCAGATAGCTATTGAATTAATAAACAGGGTAGCTACGTTGGCTTTATCTTTATATTTTTAGACTAAAGTTAATAGTCTTATTCAAAAAATCTAGAAACCAATAATACAATATTTTCTTATTTCCCCCATAATGATATATTTGAATACATCTTAAGTTGTGGCCGCATACTTTTATATTTCCAAATTAACAACAAAGTTTACTTAAATTGTACTTCAAATTATCCCAATGACATTTTATCCATTCTGCTTTATCTTCATCTCCACTCCTTTACAGTAAGTACAATAGAGCTTTCATAAGCCTACCTACTAGACACTTACTGGAGATGGTACTGTCTGAAGGTCAGGAAAGCATGTGGAAGTATCTGGACACCCACGGCGTGCCACTGAAAATGTCTGAGCATGTATATGTGGCTCACATAACTGCTTAGAGTAATAAATAGTGTGACATTCCAAATCAAGTTAGATGTTAGCCTGGTCCATCTCATGCTTATTTAATCAGGTGCCCTGAGAAACTGCATGGCCAAACTGATGTTCTTTTGTATGTTCTTCATTAAGATAATATTAAGCATTAAAAATAAAAATAAAAATGTTTTATATGAGCAGGAACCTAAAAAATACTTCTTATACTACTCCACTTCAGCAACAAATATAATCTTAAATTTTTATTGGTATGAATCAGATAAATTCAATGGTATTGATAAAATGACATTTTTTGAAAGTCAAATTAATATAGCACTATTTCCAATTTAAGATGAGTTGATGTTTATCTTTATAGTTAAGTGACAAAAATCCATTTTAAGAAAAATAACTTTATTAAACTCAAACTTACAAAACTAATAACCAGGGAGTATGTATACAATAATTTATTTTAGGATTTTTAAAAAAGTGTTTATTGCATTTACAAGTATTCAATTTACAAATGAATCAACTCAAACATAACTTTCTTGGCACACATGCTACATAAAACAAGAATGGCTGGCCCTAACCGGTTTAGCTCAGTGGATAGAGTGTCGGCCTGCGGACTGAAGGGTCCCGGGTTCGATTCCGGTCAAGGGCATGTACCTTGGTTGTGGGCACATTCCCAGTAGGGGGCGTGCAGGAGGCAGCTGATCGATGTTTCTCTCTCATCAATGTTTCTGACTCTCTATCCCTCTCCCTTCCTCTGTAAAAAAAAAAAAATCAATAAAATACCGACCCACTGGAGCCGTCTGGGACAGCAGCCCTGAAGTGAAACTCTTCATGCGTAAAACTTCCTACCTTAAATTATAAACTTTGTACTCTACCCTATAGCATGCTTGTAATTATAACATTTAAACAGGTCTTCCAAATTTGCTGGGACATTGGTGCCCCAAGTAGACTTGCTGTACTCACCCCATGACCTCACACAGCCTGGACACCCCTCCCCCCAGCCCCCTGCCACTCTGGCAGGCACCAGAAATAGCCCTTTTATAGACTCTAAGTTGTTATTGACCCAATTCTTCTAAGGTGTTTTATTCTAAAATTATTCTTCAGATTTGAACTATTATATGCCTATGAAACATATTAAAAAGTCTATTTATAGGAAGTGGAGCCATACCTGGGAAATGCCCATAGCAAAGAGAAACTCAGAGATGTAGGTGAACCCCTGCTGACCAACCCCAAACAGGGAAGAAAGCTCAGGGACTCTGAGGTCTTGAATGCCTGACCCAGGATACCCTGAATATTGAGTCCATTAAAGAAAGTTTATAATTTCAAACTTTTGCCAGGCTTTTTGTTTTTTTTAAATATGGCTAAACCTGAATCACCAGGGTTAGGAAAGGTGGGTGATTTGGGGTTAGAAAAATACTTTTCTGAGACTTTGTGATTAAGGAAGTCCCAGCCCAGGGTTACATTCTGGAAGCCTCTGGATGTGGGGAAGTGGGAAAAGAGATTCTGCAGGGAGAAGCAAGTCCCGGAGGGTGGTGGGTGGCCCCAGCCAGCAAGCAATGCAGTGCCCTGTAGCAGGGATGGCAGAGGAGTGAGGGGTGCCAGCCACCTCTAACTCACTCTGCAGTGATTTCCCTGTTAGTGCTGAGCCAGGAGAGGAAGCTTGCCTGCCGTAAAAGAGACCTGAATGCCAGTGCCCTGGGGCCCAAACAGGCTGTACCCACAGCAGAGAGAGGCGAGAGAGGCATGGCAATGAGCGGGCCCTAGAAGCCTGGGATTCAAGCCAGGATTAAGATTTGGAACAAAAAGTGGCAGTCAAAACCAGGACACCTAAGGCCACCACTGGGAGAAGTGCCTGATTCCCCTGATGACATGAATTAGGGCTCATGTAATCTTGGTTGCATATTAAAGTCTAGAGTGGGGCCAGATCTGTGTGGTTAGGGGACGCTAAGGGGAAGAGTATAAACTTAACATCCGTTTTTGCTTACTTTCCGGAAGTATATAAGGCATTAGCTTTTTTTATTTTGGTTAGAGGTATCAAATTTTCAGTAATACCTTTAACGTTTAAAACAGGACTTTTAGAAATACACCTTTTAGTAAATGAGAGATTCACTGACTTGAGTCAATCTTTTCAGGTATTATGGAAATGAAATTCCCCCTAAGGCACAAAGTTGCTTTGAAATCTATTTCTGAAATATCAGAGAGTGGCTAAGCTCTTCTCTTGGCACTCACCATAATTTAGTTCAAACACAATTACTGTAACATAATGTGATTTTATTATACCAACTCAAATTTGGAAATTAAACACTTTATAAGGAAAACCAGCTCAACCAGCTTACTGTAGACACTGGTGATTTCCCACATTCACTTTCTACAGTGATGAGAAGGCAGGGTTGCTGCCAGTGCCTCAGAGGCAGCCCTGGTCTGGTCTCTTCTTCTATGCCCAGCACTATGGGCATGTAGGCATTCAATGGATGCCAGATGAAAGCATACACTGCTCCAGATGCAAATGAGAGTCAGGGCTTCTTTCCTCGGGTCTTCCCCTCCTCCTCCTACTGTTCCAGCAAAGGTACCATTAGCGACACTCTCAGCCCCAATTTATTACATGTGAATTTTATCCAGTGAAAAATATCACCATTGGAAAATTACAGCATAGACAATTACAATTACAGATCCACAAAATAAAGGATTCCAACTTTACCCAGCTTAGGAATGTAAGCACTACTCTGCAATTCCAGGTGCCCACACTATACCCATTCTGAGCCAAGATACTTCCTTTCTCTAGCCGAGATCTATGCTTTCTGAGTTTTACTCTGCTTGTGCCACGGGCCCAGCTCAGTCATCCTCTGCCATTCAGGGGAACAGAGAATTGGTTGTCCTGGTTCTGAGACTCAATTCTGAAACAAACAAGGTTCATAATGTCTACAGAATTCTCTCCCTCTTAAAAACTCACACAAACATAAGGCACTTAGGAAGATGCATAATGTGTAATGATACCAGAAAGGCAATCCTGCATGATGCCTAATGGGATGGATATATGTCTTCATGGCAGCCAAAGAGCTTTCATTTATATTTTAAAAGTGTAAGGGACATAATAAAATCTTTTATTTGTTAAGGAGTAGTGGGTTAGCTCTCAATCACAAAAATAGAAAAAGCCCACTGAGAAACTGGTTTCTAAAAAACACTAACTTATCATAGTTATAATTTAGCCCATTTAGTTCAAGCTCTGTAAGGCTGCTAAGTGAGCCTAGGGAGAGAAAAGAATTCATCACTGAGGCAGATGCTGGTTTCCTACCTAATGCCTTTCTCCCTATTAGCGGAGCTGGCTTCCCATTAATTAAAAAGCCAAAGCACGCCATGACCAGTTCTCCCAGGCTCCTCTGAAGCCAGCACATGGGATGTGACCCAGCCATGACCAGTGTGGAGCTCTTAGGGACAGGAGACATCAAGAGAGATCCTCTCCTTTCTCTGTCAATAAAAAAAAAAATTAATGTGATGCCTGGAGCTGAGGTGGCTATCTCGCAACAAGAGGAGAAGGTCAAAGATGCTCAGAACGGCAGTCTGGGGCTGGATAGCTTTGAGTTGAACCAAATCTATAACTATCTGCCCAGACTTCTCTGAGAAAAATTAGGGTTTTAGGTTGCCTTTGGTTGGGTATTTTGTTACCTGCAGTAGAAAGTATCATTACATTGTTGGGCCCAAATGTTTTTGCTCCTCCTGGGTTTCCTATTTCAGTCAAAAGTACAACTACATTCCCAATCACTCTGACTTAAACGCTTCTTGTCATCTCAGAGCCCTCTCTCGCCACTGCTGTCCATAGACAATCAGCATTATTACCACACTTAAACTAATGGCGAGTCAAAGCCAGGGCCACTAATTGTACTACACTAAGCAAAAGTCAAATACAAAATAGAAGAAACCATATGCAACATGCCACTTTGCTCCTCAAATACAAAGTAGTTGTTGGGCAACCAGTAATTACAAAACTGATTTTTTCCCCTAAGGAGTTTTACAATCAGCTCCTTGACAGCCCACATCTTCCTGCTTTGGAGATTAGGTGTAATCTAATTCATCTTCCCTTGAATCTGGGCTGCCCTTAGTAACTTGCTGACCGACAGAACGCAGCATAAGTGACATCTTGAACTTTGAGGCTAGGACAGAAGAAGCCTCGCAGCTCCCCCTTGCCACCCTTGAACACTGGCTCTTGGAGTCCTGAGCCATCGCATAAGAAACCCACGCCAGGAGGTGAGTCCCTGGAGACTGAAATGACATGGGAGAGGAGGAGCCACTGTGGACACGAATCCTTCAGTTTCAGCTGCCCAGGCATTTGCCATGTGCATCAGAGACAAACTGCCCACATGTGCCCTTCAAAATTGCCGACCCTCGCAAAAATTATCAACAAAATTAAATGTTTTTTTCTAAACCATTAAGTTTTGCAATAGTTAGCTACACAACAGAAGACCACCGAGCCAATCAGTTCTCAAGGCCTACTGGTGCCAGGGCATTTTTCTGATTTGTTAGTATTTATGATAAGTCATTATGGTAATCTGTGTGCTCACCTTCCCCATGCCCAAGGGCATGGGACAGGTACGGGGAGCAGAGTGCTTTTACAAAGAGAGGGGCTGTGTTCCTAAAGGAAGTTTCATGTGCTCCTGAACATAGTAAGGCGTCATCTGTGGGATAATTTTCAGTTGTTGGATGTCTGAGATGTGAGGAAAATTTTATATTAGGAGTTATATTATAAAATGAATATTTATAGATCAATATATAAAAGGAATCTGGAGAGCATTCAAAGAATTTTCAGAGGAAGCAGAAGTATGTCATATGGACAAATTTTAGTCCTTATATATTTGGAGCAGGGATAGAAAAGATACTAGGAAGACAGGAGATGAAAATAACTAGTTATGTCAGACGTTATGAAGCCAAACTTTGCAAACCACCTATATTAGGTATACAAATGGGGCAGTCCTTACTAACCTAGACTCAGCATGTGTGTGTGTGCGTGTGTGTGTGTGTGTGTGTGCGAGAGAGAGAGAGAGAGAGAGAGAGAGAGAGAGACTGAATTTCAAATGAAATTCTTTTTCTTCAAATCCACATCTAGTTTTCTGTTACTATGTCTTAGAACCAAATGACTCAGGGACTGACCAACCCCTCTTGTCTTGACGTCCTGGATGCTGACTGCTACAAAACGGCAGCCACTGCTCCCGGGTTACACAGCACCTGACTAAATCAAATGAATGCAATTTGGAAACAGCAGCAACCCGCATACTTTCTTTCCTCCATGAGTACATATAATTAGTGTTGTTTTTCTCTCGCAAAAGAGAGGGCCTTGGTGAGGCTTATGTGTTGAAGGACCTTTTCTAGATGAATCTCAAGTTTTCACAGAGCTGCTCTGAAGAGCTCTGCATCACATGCCCGATGCTATTCACTGCACCCCATCCGTTGGTGCCCAACAGAACCCCTCAGAAAGAAGTGGGAGTTGTTGTGATAGCCTACCTGCTGGGAAAGACCTAGGAAATGTCCTGTACACTCTCCAGGGGGGAGCCAGTGACCTCTTTGTCTTTGGAGTTCCACCAAGGAATGTAATCTGAGCTTGTGTTCCCAATAACCTTCGAAATGATGCCCACAACTTGCCCTCTTAAGTAAGGCATGGTAGAGTAAGTACCGGCTCGCTGGCCAATTATTCTGCATGTTTTAGGCAGGTTTAATTTCAGCCACTTTAACTTATTTATTTCAGCCCAGTATACAATTTAAATAAATAAGTGCAAAACTATTGCTGCAGAAAGGATCTGATAAAATGAAAAATAACTAAACTGGCCTCTCACAGCCATTCTGGTTCCTAAGTATAAGCATTCAATGACAGGGTGCACTGCTACAGAAACAACATTTTAATCGGTGTGGGAAAGCATAATAATGGAATCTGTTTGAGGCAGGACTGAATGAGGCCAATGAATCGAACCTTTTCCATTTAAAGACAACTTCTGATGTTTATGTTGATGGCAGAAATGTGCACATTTGTGAGCAAATGAATGAGTTTGCGGTGAACTGTGCAGTAATAACTGCTGAATGATTTTACTATGCAGCACTGTGTACACTGTGGTCTGAGCAGTGGTGGGGGGTTGTACTGGAGGCTATGAGCACATATGGTCACATGACAGCTGCCCCAGGAGGTCACTGGCAGTGCATTGCTTCACTGCATTATCTACTGATAACCCAGAACATGACTGAACATCGGGCAAAAGAAAACATTCGTGCCGGATGGTTGTCTCAATATGACCACCTGGTTTGTCCTGCTGAGCTCCGGGTTTATATGTACTGAAGGAAGACAGAGTAAGACCACATGTGGACACTGCAGAGATCAACTTGGTTAGTGCAGCTGATGTTGAAAAAAGAACACACCAGGCCCCAGGTTTGAATCCTAGTTGAGTCACTCACCAACTGTAGTCAAATTACATACCCTCTCTGAGATTTTAGTTATTATCTTTACATTTTATCAAAAGAGGGAGTCGATGTCCACAGCATTGATTTCACTGTATTCAGAGCAGAAGATATAGGATGTAACATGGGATAGTCTCTCCTCCAATACAAACCTGTACTGAGAGCACTGCCTCATGACCCTAAGGGGCTTACCATCAGTTCCTCATAGTCTGTAACATACACTTGGGAGATTACTACTCTGTTTAGCTGAAAATATATATTAGATATTGACTACATTAATTAGAGATACTCCCAGTATGACAAACATGTTTTTCCAGAACTAATGACTTTTATGTCAGGCTGACAAGTATAATTAGGCAATAAATCCTCAATCAGTCTGGTTCAAACTGTGATAGGGAAGATGAGGTCTCTGCCATCCTTGTCAATTTATGTATAAAATATGTATGAATACTATTTCTAAAGAGAGGAAATGGCTAAAGAAATTCATAATTTATTTTTGCATGAACATATTCTTTCAAATATTCTATCTTTTCAATAGTTCATATTTCAAATGAGTGCCCAAATCATAACTATGATTAGAAAGTCACAAAATGCAAACTTGGTTTTCATCAAAACCAAGGGTGTTTTATATGCAATAAATAAATAAAAGTGATAAGACTATTTGTTAGAGGCAATGACTTTGAACTTGGCACGGGGCCATTCCCATATCCATCTGGGATCAGCTCCCTGAGCTACTTATTGGATAAATGTTGGCAGAGAACCTACTACTTACACAGTGCTGGACGGGGGCTAGGGTAGAGGCAGGAAATTCAGCACACATGGATAACAGAGAGGGCAAGAACGTTGGAGGAGACCTTGTTTTTAATTTGGAGTCGCTCCTATTCCACTGAGGGTGAACTTGGTCGGTGGTGCACCAGTTCACAGGGATGACCTGACTCAGATACAGTTCAGGAAACATGACGCAGCGAGCGCTGTAGTTGAAAAGCTGGGCAAGAACACAATCATGCGCCTGGCGGACATCTGTCCCCAGGAATCCCACCATTACATCGGATGGAAAGCCCTTTGAGGGCAGGAACTCCTGTCTTTTTAAACCAGCCTTCAATGCAGGCAGTATACTGCACGACTGACAGTACAGGTCAGGCTGAACTCCCACTCCACCAATGACTGGCTGAGGGCTCGGCACCTTACTTAAGTCCCCTGAGCCTGTTTTGCCATCTTACAGGTGCTGGTACTGTGTCCAGGAAAGTCATTGCTGTCTAAGGGCAAAAATGCTTCAGCTCCTTCTATATCCCAAAGTGCTGAACAATGAGAGGTTCAGATTCAAGTTTTTATAGATTATGTCTTTGTACTTTTAAAACCTATTAAGCTAACCTAATGTGCAATCTCCTCTTTCAGTTACTTCATCTCATCTCTTTTGGAAGTAGGGGTAAAGTGCAGTTTTCCCACACAGGGACACAAGTCTATATACATAAACATATTACATTACCAATTACACTGTCTGCACTAGTTACCCAAATGACACCTATTTCTTTAAAAAACACACCTTTATTATTGAGAGTATTCCAGATGTCCCCCCATTGCTCTCCCGACTGCCCCTCTTCCATCCAGATCCCACCCCACCCCAGGACTTCAACACCCTATTGTCTATGTCCATGGGTAATGTATGTATACATATATTAAGTTCTTTAATCTCTTCCCACCCCACTTCCTTCCCTCTGAGATTTGTTGAGTACTCTGTTCCATGTTTCTATGCCTCTGGTTCTATTTTATTCATTAGTTTATTTTGTTCATTAGATTCCTTGTTCATTTATTTTGATTTTTAGATTCAATTGTTGATAGATATGTATTTATTACTATTTTATTATTCATATTTTTGATCTTTTTTTTCTTCTTTTTCTTCAAGAAGACCCCTCAACATTTCACGTAATATTGGTTTGGTAGGGATGAACTCCTTTAGCTTTTTCTTGTCTGTGAAGCTCTTTATCAATTAAAAATGAAAGCTTTGCTGAGAAGAGTAATCTTGGTTGTAGGTCTTTGTTTTTCACCACTTTGAATATTTCTTGTTACTACCTTCTGGCCTGCAAAGTTTCTGTTGAGAAATCAGCTGACAGTTGTATGGGTGCTGCCTTATAGGTAACTGACTGCTTTTCTCTTGCTGCTTTTAAGGTTCTCTGTCTTTAACCTTTGGCATTTTAATTATGATGTATCTTGGTTCACCTTGTTTGGCACTCTCTGCACTTCCTGGACTTATATGTGTATTTCTTTCACCAGGTAAGATAAGTTTCTTGTCATTTTTTCAAATAGGTTTTCAATTTCTTGCTCCCTCTTTTCTCCTTCTGGTACCCCCATGATGCAAATGTTGGTATGCTTGAAGTTGGCTTTCAGTCAAGATGGGAGTGTAGGTAAATGCAGTACTCACATCCTCCCACAACCACATCAAAATTACAGCTAAATCAGAACAACCATCATTCAGAACCACCTGAAATCTGGCTGAACAGAAGTCCTACAGAATTAAAGAAGCCACATTGAGACTGGTAAGAGGAGCAGAGGCATAACACAGGCTAGTCTGACACCCACATGTGGCATTTTATGTGGGAAGGCTATCTTGGCTGTGGAGGCCTCCTGTGAGGAGCAAGGGGTCCCAGCCCCATACCAGAACCCTCAGCCCAGGGTTCTAGTAATGGAAAGAGAGTTCCCATAACTTTGGGCTGTAAAAACCAGCAGGGATTGTGGCTGAGTGATAGGGAGAGTTGCTGGAGTCCCAGGCAGTTCCTCTTAAAGGACCAGTGATGGACTTACTTGGACTAACTCCCTCTGAGCTTCAGTGCTGGGGCAGCAGCTTGAAAGGACCCATCAACAAATGGGAGGAACTAAATTGTCTGGCAACAGAGCAAGAACTAGGGGACAGCCTTCTCCCAGACAAAAGTGCCAGCAGAGGTCACTGGTTCCTTTGCTGACACCTCCCTGCCACATTACCAAAAGGCAGTCACCAAATCTGAATCTTTACCAATCTGGCCCATACTGTTTGCCCCACCCTGGTGATTTCCTGAGACTCCGCCCCATCCAATTTGCAGCCCCACCCAAGCTGTTTGCAGTAGCTTTTCCATATGAATGGCCTAAAACTCAGGCCTCAGACTTTCCTAAAATCTCTCAAACAAGCAGCAGTTGGCTTCAGTGTGCCCCATACCTTTTGGCAAGTGGCCCCAGGGCCGGCACAAGTAGCATTCTGGTTCACAGGTTGGCCTCTCCTGGGCACTTCCAAGTCCAACACAAGTAGCAGCCATCTGCAGATCACTCTGTACCTTGTGTCGGGTGGCCCCAGGAAGGGCACAGGCAGTTAGCTGACTTTGCACCTTCCTGGAGACCCCAGAGCTAATGCACCCAGTGATCAGCTTCAGATCACAACCTTACCACATCCACAAGCAACACACTCAAGGGGCAGATTTGGAGAGCACCAAAGCCCCACTGAAGCAAGTCCTGCTCCAAAGTGGAATCTCCTGCACAGCAGCCCTTCTGCTGTAGTCACAGCTGGTCTGCACAGCCAATTGGTGTGGGGTGGTCAATCCCTCTCAGTGATGCCAACAGCAATCAATGCTCAACTACAACAGGACAGTGCACACAGCCACACAGGGACACACCGAAAGTGCCCAGCTCAGGTGACTGGAGAGGCTGAGCCACTGGGCCTCTATAGGATACCTACTACACAAGGCCACTCTACCAAATCCAGGAGACATAGCAGCTATACCTAATACATAGAACCAAACACAGAGAAGCAGATGAAATGAGGAGTCAAAGAAACATGTGACAGATGAAAAAATAGAAGAAATCTCCAGAAAAACAACTAAATGAAATGTAAGCAAGCAAGCTACCAAATACGGAGTTCAAAACAATGGTTTTAAGGATGCTCAAGAAACTTAATGAGAACTTCATGGAACTTACTGAGAACTTCAAGGAACTTAGTGAGAACATCAACGACATAAAAAAGGACCAGTGAAAAGTGGAGGATGCACTAACTGAAATGAAGAATAATATACAAGGAATTAACAGTAGAGAACTCTGAGAATCAAATCAGTGATTTAGAATATGAGAAAGGAAAAAACACCCACTCAGAACAGCAAAAAGAAAAAAGAATCCAAAAAATGAAGATAGTGTAAGGAGCCTCTGGGACAATTTCACGTGTAGCAAAATTGACAGACTATTTCTAAGTGCATACCTTAGTGCAGGCCCTGGAGACATCTCCCCACACTGACTCTAAGTGGCAGGTCCCACAACACAGGAAAGGATAAGGAAGAGGCACCATCCTGGAAATTCAAGGCAGTGCTCTGGATTTCACCCATCTCAATGCACACAGTAGACATCAGAACTACTGGCTACCCAAGGGTCTGAAAAAGGGTGGAGGACCACACTCGTGGTAAGAGATAGAGAAATTGACCTTCAACAAATTAATTCTTCAAAACAGCTGTTCATTTGCTTTTGAACATTTTATGGTTCTAGATATGAATAAGAAGGGGCATGGGAAGAAATGAAGAAGACGTAATATATTTGCAAAATGACAATTATTCCAGTGAACATTAAAACTATGGTGAGGTTTCTTTGTTGTATACCTTAAGACTAAGAAAGAGGGAGAGAAACCTAACTACAGTTACACATAAGAACAGGAGGTGATAAACTTTAGGGAGAGATAATTAATTGGTCATGGACAATGCTTTAAAGGATGCATGTGGATCTGCCTGGTACAACATCTAACATCTTGTAATCTGAATAAGTATTTGCATACATACGAGTTACTTTTCACAGGAAACAAAGCTAATTGAAACAATGGACCCTAATAAATAAGAATTATAAATAAAAACAGAACATTTTACAAGATGATGAAGTTGAAAAAGTAAAATTCATTATTCAGTAATTAATTTACATATTTCTTTTTTAATAATGCATTTACTGGATAAACAAAATATAGCTGTTTCTAAAGAGTACTGGGTAAAAAATACATAGGTAACCTCCTTCAACTATGTGTCACAGTGAGTCAATAGTAAATGCAAGTCCTAATTTGTTGCCATGAGCAGGCAAACTTCCAGATGCTATAAACTGAATCTGACTTAAATCGATTTCATACTAAGATACCCAAAGACCTGCCATATCATTATTTTAATATAGGCCAGTTTATCAGCTGTCAAAGTGATCCCTTGAGTACTGAAGAATAAAAAGACTGAAATTTACCCTTGCTCAAAATAAAACAAAATACAAAACCCTATTGATTATTTATAATGCCAGAAGCAAAAGCCCTCATTTAAAAGAGGGGATGTTTTCAATTTTCCCCCCTCATTTTACTTGGATTTTTATTTTTAAGGTTTGGCCTACATTTAAAATTTGTCCATCTGCTAAAGAATCTCATTTTCTTTATGGAATAAAACCAGTTCAAGAAGGCCACATCATAGTTATATAGAAACATGAAAATATTTACTCTCTAAAGACAACATTTATCTTGGCAGTTGGTATTTTCAAGATGTTGAGGCTGCTGGAATCATACAAGCTCCAATCCTAATATAAAAAAATTTAAGTAAGACAATAACTCTCTTTCCTTGGAAGTACAGGAAACTTACATGTAACTGACTTGTGTGGTCTGCCACTACACATGCCATTCATAAATGTTATGGACAGAAACTTGGATATATCTTTGGATGTTACTCCTCAAGCCTCAACCAATTGAACTTAAAAGGGCCTTATTATCTGTGTGTCCTTGGGTGATATTGTGAATCTATTTCTTAACCTGTACAGTACCCCAACTTACCTTGAAGGTTTATTGGAAAAACTGAAATGATATTTGTAAAGGACCCAGAGTACAGTGCCTAACATACAATAATTACTGTTATATTAGCAATTTTTTTATTACTAAAACATTAATATTTATCAGATAAGTTAATACTTACTTTTGTAAGGTCCTCCAGGTTCTGGACTGATTTCTAAGACAAAGAATAATTTTGATTAGTTTATATGTACACAGACTATCAAATGTTTCCACAGTAGTATGCTCCTTCCAATTCCAGACCTGAATCAGACAGCACCACTATTACTAGATTCATGTGGATCTTTGCAGGAAATATTTATGTCTATACTAGCACCGAATATGCATAAGAAATGATAGCATACTGTACAGGGCATTCTGTTCCCTGATTTTTTCACTTAACAGTACAACTTGTAGAATAGTCTATATCCTTAGCTATTAGTGCTGTCTCATTCTTTTTGATGCATAGATATAACCTTATTTATCCAATAAATCTCATTTTTAATTTATGCAATTAAAAGATTATTTTTTTCCATTTTTACAAACAATGCTGCAATGAACATCCATGTATTCATTTTGCATATGGGAGGATATATCTATAGGGTAAATTCCTAGAAATAAAATTGCTAGATCACATGGTATGTGCACTTTCAATATTGAAAGCTATTGTAACTTTTCATAGAAGTTATACCAACTTAAGTTCCCACCAGATGTGTACAAGAGTGGGTTTCCTCCACACTCACAGTGCATTATCAAGTGTTATGGTCCATACTGCCTGGTATGTGAAAAATCACATCATTGTGCTTTTAATGAGCATTTCTATTGTGACTGAAGCTTAAGATTTTTTTTAAAATTTTTATTTTATCCTCACCTGAGGATATGTTTTTCTATTGGAGATAAACCCATAGAAGCTTCCTCACCATGCCCCTATGAATTCATCCTTCCCTTCCAACCACTTCCTCATGCCTAGGCAGCCAATGATTTCTGTTCTGTCACCATAGACTAGATTGCATTTCCTAACGTTTCATAGAAATGAAATCTTACACTGTGTATTATTTTTTTGGTTTGGCTTCTTTTGCTTATCATAACTTTGAGATTTACCCATGTTGTTGCATGTATCAATAAACCATTACTTTTAGTGCTAAGTAGTATTCCCTTGTAAGGGAATGAGGCTGTTATAAACATTTATGTACAAGTATTTTTTATGACTACACTAGTGTCCCAGTGCAAGGATTCATGCACATTGAAATTAGAAGAAATGTTTTAATACTGCTATTTGCCCTTTCTCTATAACAGAAGCGTCAACCAAATTCATGATTGACAATGAAAGATCGAAACACACGTGTGCAATTGGCGCCAGTGAGAGCTTTATATGTATGGCACATGCGTGAGTCAACTTAGCCTTTTATATAGAGAGAATAAATTTGCTTAATTAGACCTGCTTTCTGATTTAGCTAAACTTTTTCCAGCCCAGTGAAGCACCCCAACTTCTCTTTCAGGTAATTGTCAGCAACACAGCAGTAAATATCAACGCGAAGCAGATTTATTATTGTAGATCACACAGGGAGAACGAAGGGTAAAATATTTAACTGCAGCAGTGTTTGACTATATTCTGCACAGTGAGAAAACCTGAAGTCATTTTCAAGGTCCACCATTTTGTACTTCTTTTCAGTCGGGTCAAGTTTCTAAGCTTTCTAAATCTCTGTTTTCCAGCTAATGAAAAGAAAATTGGATTCCACCAAGTCTCCTATCTACCTACTCCAGGACCTCTGGAGGATCAAATAAGATGAGGCATGGGAAAATGCTTCACAGATATTTGGTTAAAATGTAAATGTTTCCACCTGACTATAAAGCAAGTCATGTTTCTGGGCTGAAGAAACTCCAAGGAGGCTAGTCACTAGGGAGAGGATGCTGGGCATTGCTACGTGACATCATTGCCCACAGCCACTGTTTCTGGGGCTGGGCTGGGCTGTGGGCTGCATTTTGAGCCATGGGGTCTCGGCAGCATCGGCTGCGATTTGGTGGGGTGTCACTCTGGGGTGGTGGTGGAGCCTGTGTCCCACTTTGGGGAAGCTGAGTGTTGCTCTGTGGGCACCAGGTCTACGGTGCTGTTTTTCTGTAAATGGCCAGTGTGCATCATGACAGCTCCTTAGTTGAGCATCTGCCCCCTGGTGGTCAGTGCACATCATTGCAACCGGTCGGACGGACACTTAGCATATTAGCTTTTTATATATATAGATGCTTTCCTTTCTCTTGGGCAAATACCAAGGAGTTGAATAGCTGGACATACAGTAGGTATATGTTTAACTTTTTAAGAAACTACAAAATTATTTTCCAAACTGGATGTACCATTTGGCATTCCCATCACTAATAATTGTGAGTTCCACTTACTCCACACCCTGTCAACCCTTGGTATTGTCATCTTTTAAATTAACCACTCTTATGAATATGGAGTGATATCTCACTGTGGTTTTAACTTGTATTTGCCTAATGACAAATCTTTTCATATGATGATTTGCCACCTGTATATTTTCATTAGTAGAGTGTCTGTTCAAATCTCTTGCCATTTAAAAAAATTAGTCTATTATTGAATTTTGTGAATTCTTTATATATTCTGAATACAAATCTTTTATCAGCGATACAATTTGCAAAATATTTTCTCCCAACTATATCTTGTTTTTCCTCTGAACAATCTCTTTTGAAGAGCCAATGTTCTTAATTTTTATGTCTAATTTATCAATCTGTCCTTTATGCATCATATTTTTGGCTTTATATCTATGAAACTTTCATTTAATTGAAGAATCACAAATATACTTCTATGTTTCCTTTGAGAAGTTTTATATTTAGGTTTATGATCCATTTTGAGCTAATTTTTGTACATGATAAAAGGTATAGATCAAAGTCCATATTTCTGCATATAGATATCAAATGGTCCAGCATACTTGTTTAAAAGGCTATTCATTTTCAACTAAATCACCTTTGCACCTCTGATCAAAATCAGGTGTCCATATGTGTGTGGGTTTATTTCTGGACTCTATTCTGTTGATCTATCTATACATCTTTTCATCAATACCATGCTGTCTTGGTACTGTACAAAAAAGCCTTTGAAATCAATTAGTGTAAGTATTCTAATTCTGTTCTTTTTCAAAACTGTTTTAGCTTTCTTAGGTTTTTGCATTTTCAAGGAAATATCAATTTTTAAAAGGCCTGCTGGAATTCTGATTTTGTATGTGTGTTGAATTTACAAATCGATTTGGAAAGAACTAACACCAATATTGAGCTTTCTGATCTATGCACATGGTATATCTCTTCACATATTTAGAGATATGTTCTATCTCTCAGCAATCTTTTATAGTTTTCACTGTACAAGTCTTTCACATCTTTTGTTAAATTCAACCCTAGGTACAGTCAGTTCTTGCTAGTTGCCATAGTTACGTTCTGTAAAGTTGTTGCAAACACTGAATTAGTGAACATCTATGGGAAATATAGGGTTAGGTTCCTGTGAGCCTCTGATCACAACATTCTGGTCAACTAATCAATATGTAAACTTATTTTATGCATTTTTCTTTTAAAGACACCTAGTTTATTAATATACATTTATTTATTTATTTATTTTACAAATAATTGTTTATAGTGTGAAAGTTGAAACAAAAAGGCAGAGTGTTGCCTTGTTCAACCTCAGCTAGCAACTCAAAATTTTCACTATGCTGTTCATGTCCAAAATTGATTGGGTAAGTGTCACGAGTATTGATTTGAGGGTTACAATAAATTTTAGTGAGCAAGGGAATTTGCAAATATGGACTCTGAAAATAATGAAGCTCATTACATGTTTGATGCTATGTGAACTGAGCTTCTGCAGTGCCTTTTAAAAAACCCCTCACATTACAGTCCATGCTGTCTTTGCCTTATATTCTATATTTTACATGATTACTCAGAAGAGTTGCATTTCTACTTTTATATATATACAACTACATAAACATGGTTGCACTCATTAACTCTCTCATAAGAGCAATGATTAATGAGAATTATCTCATTTCCTCTCTACCATCCTCCTCCACACACTTTTTATTGATTTTATAATGTTTCTTGCAGTTTGCTTTTTTAAACCATTGAATACTTATATCTTTCTGTTTTAAATTATAGGTATTGTATCCCAGATATAAAATCTGAGGGTATTAGCATGCATACACTACCTCTCACCTTTTCCTCTCTCACCTTTTATTTTATTATTTCTACACTGTCAGGCTTTATAACCTTTATATTCTATTCTGTAGCAATCACTCTCTATTGTTTTAGTTCTTCAGAGCACACTGAATTCAATTATTAAATGCTAGTCTCTTTGAGAGTCTCCATTCATCTCCTATTTGGCTGAAATTTGTCTTCTGGTAATTTCTTCAGTAAGGGCTTATAAAAATTGTATGTCCTGAGTTCTTACATGTTCACCAATATTTGACTGTTGTCTGTATATTTAAAAGAAATTTGGGGTAAGTAAAGAAAGCTTGGGTCCCTAGATTATTAAATCCTTAGGCAAAAGAATCAGAGCATCTAGCATCGTGCAATAACCTTTTGAACAATCAATCCTCAGATGAAAAGAGTCACTAACAAAAATGAATAAAAGGTACTATTTACAAAAATGCTTTCTCTTATGCATATTCTATCTTAAAACTTTTACATTCTAGCTATTGTTGATGAGAATACAAATGTATTCAAAGCAATAGGGATATCATATAAACAAGAATCCAATGGTGACCAGGACAGCACTGGAACATCTCAGAGAAAACAGTCTGATGTGGAAAATCTGTAGACAATCCACCCTATATAATAAAAGCCTAATATGCTAAGTGTCCGGCTGTCCAGTCATCCATTCAACCAATCAGAGTAATATGCTAATGATATGCTAAGGCCGCTCAACCACTATGATGTGCACTGATCACTAGGGGGCAGACACTCCAACCAGAAGATTAGCTTGCTGCTGGGGTCCAGCCGATCGTGACTGAGCGAGATGGGCCGACATGCCCTGGAGCCCTCCTGTGGTCCCTCCCTGGCTGGCCAACCTCCCGCGTCCCTGTTGGGTCCCTCGGCTTGGTCTGCACCCTCTCGCAATCTTGAGACCCCTCAGGGAATACCAGAGATCCGGTTTTGGCCTGATCCCACAGGCCAGGCTGAGGGACCTCAGTAGTGCATGAATTTGTGCACCAGGCCTCTAGTTTATACATAATCAAAAATCACTGGTAAAGTAAAATGGCTTGATATTGAGAATAATGGGATTCAGATATGATTTGGTTAGAAGTCAGTAAGATTATTACCATTGATAAGAAGATCTATCCATGCAGTAAAAAACATAGTGTTTACTCCTTGGGTGATGCTGTGGAACAAAACTCCTAGAATTGCAGCTACAAATGACCAAGGCCAATGTTGTATTATTAGACGTGCTAGCTAAAGGAAGACAAATGAAAGGATGGACTTGCTTTAGGACTCTGCCTCTAGATTGCTGCTTAAAATAAACAGTCCTGCCTCTAATTTTTGGGAAGAGACAGAATATGAACACATTTGACCCCCAAAATGTGTTGCTACCTAGTGGATGAAGCCTGTGATGAATGGTAAGCCCTAAAGATGCCACCTATCAAAGCAACTTTTCAAGAATAAAACTATATAACCAGAGTAGACAAGTCTCATTTATAGTACTTGAAAAGCCATCACTTTCAGTCATATATCTATGTGTTAAGTCTAATTAGATTATCAATCTACATGTATAAAATCCTCTGCTTGCATACACTCTAAAAATAAGAAACCAAAAACAGATTTATAAAACAAACCTCTGTACCCATAACCAAATTAATAATTTCTGCATATACAGTGCCTTTTCAAGGTAGAGCATTTTCATGTATAGTTTACTTAATAAGTTGTGCACAGAGCAACCATGACATAGGTATAATTATCCCCATTTTGTAAAATAACAAAACTGACTTAGAGTGGATAAGTGATTTCCTAAGTGAATGGGCACGTCTACACTGTAGTGTATACTCTGCTATTATACTTCATTGCTTTTTTTAGAGAAGAATTGCCAAGTTTGGGGAAAAGGGTTTATATAAACTTTCATTATCTAATTTATGAGATCACAGCTTTGGGCATCACTTTGAAAGCAATGTAGTTCACTCACCTATCAAACCCTCTTTCCATCATTAGAAATGAAAAACCATAACAGAAGTAAGGGAGAACCAGGAAAATATGGCATTATATGTAAGAATGAGTTACAAAAACAAGCAGTAATCAAAACTGTCACCTGGGACAGAGAGATTAAGCAGGAGAAATCAGGGAGGCCAATTAATTTAAGTCATTTTTGCAATCACAGTATACAGTTTAAAAATATCAACAGAAGTTGAAATTGAGGCATATTACTAGTACTCAATAGTTTCTAGAATTTCCTTGACAGCATACCATCCTTGCCAAAACCATCCAGTCCCAACAGTTGCCAAATGTGAACAGCTGGAAAACCTTTTTCCCTGTAGCAAGAACATTCAGGGGGCAAAGGGAATTCCCAGCCTCATACAAGCGTCTAGAGACAGCTGGTTTGCACATCATCCACAGTGCCTCCTTTTCTTAGTGAAACCTCTCTTTTCTGATTTTCTTCAAAACACCCATCTCCTATTTTCTTTACTCTCCTACTCTGAACACGGATATGCCTGTCCACATTCATTTTGAAGTCTCCATAACTGAACATCTCAGTCGACTAAATGCTGTACTACCTTGGCATAAGATTATGTGAGCTTCTTGAGGTATTCATCATACTATTTACTCTCACAAAGGTAATCACCAAACCCTCAAATATAGTTTATAAAGACCTGTTTTGCATACTTTAAAAATCAGCTTTAAATATTAAATTATAAAATTAATAAAATTCACCAATTGTAAGTGCACAATTAGATGATTTTTGACAAATGAATATCATCATGTAATTCTCTCTTCAATCAAGATATAGAAAGGATCCATCCTCCCAGCTCCTCCATGACTCTTGACAGCCAATCCCCCTTCCTTTCTTCTTTCCCAACAACCACTGATTTGCTTTCTATCACTAGAATTATGTCTTTTCTAAAATATCATATACATGAAAACTTAATGTACAGCCTTTTGTATTTGGCTTCTTTAAATTATCTTTTGAGATTTATCTATGTTGTGTGTATAGTTAGGTAGTTTGTTCCTTTTTCTATTTATTAATGGTATTCCATTGTATGGATACTATGATTTGCTTATCCATTCATTAGCTGATGGATATTAACATTATTTCCAGTTTTTGCCCATCATGAACAAGGCTGTGAATATTGTTTCCATTTTTCCTGGGAAAATACCTAAAAGAGAGTTGCTGGATTGCATGGTGAGCAGGCAAAGAACTCTTTTCTGTTATTTCTTTATTCATACTTTTTATGCATCTATTGAGATGATCATATGGGTTGGGGTTTTTTTGGTCAGTGGATATGGTGAATTACATTGATGGTTTTTGTTTTTTTTTAAATGATAAACCAACCTTGCATTCCCAGGATAAACAATGCAAGAATCCTACAATTTCCTCCCTCCTGCCTTTAATGTTGTCATACATTTTACTTCTATATGTGTTATAAGCCCCATACATTATTATTCATTTGCTTTACTAGCTAATTATCTTTTAAAGAGATAAGAAATATCTTTTATATTTAACCTCATCTTTACCATGTCTAAAGTACTTTGTGTAAAGCCAAATTTCCATCTGGTATATTTTTTCTTCTGCCCGAAAAACTAATATTTCTTGTGCTGGTTTGCTGGCACTATTTATAGCATTGTTTAAAAGAGGATTTTAGTTTTCTTTCCTTTTTGACAGATTTTTATGCTAGGTAGAGAATTCTACGTTGACAGTTTCCCTTTTTTGCTCCATCTTTCTGTCCTTCCCTTCTAGTACTTTAAAGATGTTGACCCATTGTCCTTTGGCTTGTAGCATTTCTGATAAATATTTTTGGTTTTTCATTCTTTGTTCTTTTGCACATATTGCCTCATTTTTCTCTGGGTCCTTTCTAGATTTTTTCATTTTTGTTTTCAGCAATCTAACTGTAATGTGTCCTACTGTGATATTCCTTATGTTTCTTCTCTTTGGGGTTCATTGACCACGTAAATCTTGGATTTATCATTTTCATCAAATTTGAAAAAAATTATGGCCAATCTGTTCTTTCCTCTTCTAACCCCCATTTTTCTAAGACACCAATTACACATATTTGAGAACACTTGATATTCTTCCACAGTTTATAGTGGCTCTCTTCATTTTGCTCAATCATTTTTCTCTCTATGCCTTATACTGGATACTTTCTATTGATGTTTCTTTAAGTTCACTGATCTTTTCTTCTTCAGTTTCTAATGTGCTATTACCTCAACTAGTGCATTTTCTACAGCAGACATTTCATTTTTTCACTTTTGGAAGTTTTGGCTGGGTCTTTTTTGTACTTTCATTTCTCTCAACATGTTTATGTTTTCCTCTACACTCTTGATCATAAGGAATATAATTGTAGCAGCTGTTTTAAACTTCTTATCTATTAATTCTATCTGTAATTTCTGGGTTTGTTTCTATTGATCCCCCCCACACTATCAGTCATATTTTATTGCTTTTTTGCATTTCTAGTAACTTTTTATTGGATTCCAGATACTTAGTTTTGTTTGTGGATGGTGGATTTGCTAAAGGTAGACTTGTTCTGGCAGGCAGTTAAGTTACTTCAGATCAGTTTTCTCTCTCAAGGCTTGCTTTTGAGCTTTGTTGGGGCAAGTCCAGAACAGACTTTGATCTAGGGATAATTCAGCCTCATTACTTAGGTGACACTCTTCTGCAGACTCTATCCTATTTCCCTTGTTTTATGAGGTTTTTCCACATTGCAGGTGGGAACATGACCTAATCCCTTTGTGAGCTGCGGAAATTATTTGACCTATTGCTTTCCGGTGGTTCTTTTTTATTTTTAAATATATTTTTATTGATTTCAGAGAGGAAGGGGGAGAGAAAGATAGAATCATCAATGATAAAAGAGAATCATTGATTGGCTGCCTCCTGCACACCCCCTACTGGGGATCAAGCCCCACAACCCGGGCATGTGCCCTTGGCCAGACTCGAACCCCCTTCAGTCCGAGGTTCAACGCTCTACCCACTGAGTCAAACCAGCCAGGGCTCCAGTGGTTCTCTTCCCACCCTGTGGAGTTCTGCCCTACACATGAGCAAAGCAGCACTTAGCCAAGGGCTCAAGGGGCACCCTCTGCAGGCAGGCAGAGCCCTTTCTCCCTAGGAAGCCTCCTCACCTCTGGCGCTCTCCCTCACAAATCCTGGCGGCCTCAACTGTAATCAGTGAGATCACAGGGCTGTCTGGTTCCTCATCCCTGTGCCTGTGCCTGGAAACTGCCTTCCGGCAACAAGATGCGGGGAGGATGCTTCCCTCCTTTATTTCTCTTCTCTTAGGGATCCCAGTCCTGAGCTGCCTGTTGTGCAATCCCTGCAAACAGTTACTTAAAATAATTTGTCCAGTGTTCCAGTTGTTTACAGCAGGGGGAGGGAGAGAATTTCTGTAGCAGTTAATTCTCCATGGGTAGAAACAGAACTGTTTTGTATACATTTAGAAAGTCTTGAGGAGGGTTTAGGGCAGTGGTTCTCAACCTGTGGGTCGCGACCCCTTTGGTGGTCGAACGACCCTTTCACAGGGGTCACCTAAGACCATCCTGCATATCAGATATTTACATTACGATTCATAACAGTAGCAACATTACAGTTATGAAGTAGCAACGAAAATAATTTTATGGTTGGGTCACAACATGAGGAACTGTATTTAAAGGGCCAGAAGGTTGAGAACCACTGGTTTAGGGGCTAGAAACTTGAAGTGATGACAACTTTAACCATAGCAATTCAACTTCTTGAATGAAAACACTCCTAATAACATTAAACATGAATAGTACTCTAGTAGTAAGCTAGTTCTCGCTAATACTATTTTATTTTCTTCTGGGCACTTAAGAGCCTATGTTTATTTTATTGCTTACTGTCTTCCTCCCAGCTTACATTAGAAACTGAGCTCTGAGAGGGTGGGAACTTTTTCTATGTTGTTCACCACTTTTATCTCCAGTACTTAGAAAAGTTCCTGGTACACAGACACATATGCAGTACAAACTACTTTATAGGACAATCGTGTACATCTACAATAGAAAACATACTTACTTGCTATAAAATTAATTTTGGTTAAGTCATATCCTACTTGTCCTTGATTGTCCACTATACATTGTTAAAATAGGGTCCTATATATGCAGGCAAATATGAAGAAAAAAAATACACACTCAAACTCATACTGTGAAAGGAAAAATAACTTTGATGCTTGTCAAAGTGAATATTATGTAATAATGCAGAGCATCCTCTTCAGGCATCTGGTACCTTTTAACAGCACACACTAGTACAAATCAGAAGATAAAGGCTATGTACAGAAGACAGGACATATGTTCTCAAAAGCTGTCACTTTAAAAGGTATGACCTAAATTAATCAGAGCATATGGGATGAAGGAGGGGAGACCTATCTGATATCCATCTACCTACAACAACATATTTTGTTATTTAAGTTACAGGCAAGGCTAACTAGTGATTTCATTTATTTTATTTTTAAGTTATTTCCTAAGAAGTTCTGAGGTTTTGTGATTTCTAACTATGTACAATTTATGTAAAAGAGGAGAAGTCAAACTTTAAGATTCAGCCTCAACATAAAATCTTTGCTAACAGATTCAGGGACAAATTGAAGTTCATTTTTATTTTCAATAAGGTTCCAATAAATGTTTTCTAGATACCCCCTTTCTCTAGAACCATACCTGGCTTCTGACATTTCTAATTAATTTTTATTTTGAACTGAATGATTTTTATCTCCACCTAACTCAAACTGACTCCATCATGCATATGCTACAGGTTAGATGTCCAATTAGATGTGTTTTCACATAAATAATGTTATGACTGTATTTACCAAGAGTTCTTTCAAAGCTGGCTGACGTGGCAAATGACATGATTGGGTTATTCTCACACCATAGCTATTCCAATAAAGATGGTTGTGTTAATGAACGTAGTGTAGGAACGAATATCTTTGCTTTGGTCAGTCTTACTTTAAAACAGGGATTTACTACCATTACCTAAAAACATAATTTTAAAGGCCTAAATTCCCTTTGTTAAAGGGAATTTCTTGTTGTCACCTCCTTACTGTCTAGTGAGCACAATGTCAGCACAGAGCACTCAACAGTGCTTGCCAAACGAATCAATTACTGAGCTATAGTACCCTATCCTCTCAAGCACTCTAGATGCCTGAGATATTACCCTGTGCTATTCTCAACTTAAATTAACTAAAAATTCTGAGTTCGACTTCACAATCCATTTATGAAAAAATGAAAAACCAAATAAACAAAAGAATTATGGTACACAGTGCCTGAAGTCTCAAGCTGTCATGTCAATCAAGATAGGAATACAAAATGAACATAAATTGAAGAACTAAAATATCACAAATGTGGCTACTACTGATGTAACAACCCCAGAGCTTTAACAACTCAGCACAATATGCTATGCTAGCTGTAAACAATTGAGGCATTTTAAATTTTATGCTAAATGGACCTTCATTTATGCTTAGAGGCCTCTCTCTAAGAGCTGTAGATGTCAAAAACTTGGGATTGGGACTTGGCTTTGCCTACCCCCTGCAGAGGCTGCAGGTTATGGTGGGACTAAAGCAGGTGTAGAGTCAAGCAGGCTCCCCTGCATACCAGCTCTGCGAATGCAGGCAGGTCACTTACTTGCCTGCATCACAACTTCTGGGGATAACAATACCCACCCCATAGGACTGCTGCAGGGTTAAACTGAGTACCCAGTGAAAACTACTGCTACTTGACCTGCAGTCACTCACCCTTCCTATGCTACTATGTTTTCAACTGTAAAACATCAATAATAACTATCCTATTTTCCTTACACAGTTTTTGCAGGGATACAAAACAAGAAAACAAACTGAATTTTTTTAAGGTCAAAGCGCTACGCAAATATTATACCACTATCTTCCTAGGAGGGTAACTCCACTTGTAATGGAAGGAGATACACTTAGGGGAACAAGTAGAAATGTTGGCTTCTGTTTATAAAGACTGCCTGCATCAGTGGAGCGTCACAGGGCTGTGTGCCTACCCCATTCGCTGTGGGTTGTGTGGGCAGCGAGTGTTAGCTACTGGTAGTTCACAATGGAGTCCTTTTCTCGGGAGGGTCCCTCGTACCACCTAGTGCAGAAATGACTGGAAGATAATGCTCTTCCCTCAGGAGCAGTAATGAAAAAGGCTGAGCCCCTGCCGCACACACAGTGGGCAACATGTGGCCCCATGTTTCAGAGCTCCCTGAATCAGGCTGGGGCTGCACTTGAGCTAGAAGCACATTTTCTCAGCTTCTTCTCTGGCTCTCTCCTGTTCCCCGCACTTCCTACTGCTTTCTTCTCATAATAATTCCTCGATAAGCCACTTACACAGACATATTTAGAGCCCCTGCTCTGCTCTGGGCTGAGGTTATAAAGATGAAGTCAGACACAGTTCTTGTCCCCAGGCTACTCACATAGGACCTTGTACCTGACAGGATGCTCCCAGAAGGATTTGTTGAATGAAACTGACCATGGCTTGGAAGATAAGGATTCTGGGAAGACGTGGTCTTTGAGGGGGATGCTAGGATAGCAAGATTTAGACAGAATAAGAAAAGAGTATCTTGGGGGAAGAGAAGGCATTCACAGTGAGAGAGACAAGACTTGTAAATACGAAGAGCCAAGCGCTGTGACAGGGCTGACAGTCAAATGCAGAACATAAGTGAATGATGCCAAACAAACAGAGGAACTACAAACAGCCCAGAGGACTTGACTTACTTTTCTCCCCTCCCACCCTGACAGGTACCGGGAACAGAGTAAATGCTCAATACTGTTTGAATTTTAGTAGACATTAATTCCCTAAGCTTAGACATCTCACATGTGAATTTTCAGAAGCCAAAAGGTACCCATGTCAATCTTTTAAAACCAATGAATACATCTGAGCATCAAGTAATCCATCTCCCAAGGCCAACTCACAGAACTACTCCGCCAGGGGTGAGCTGATAAAGCACTCACACCTGCATGTGACAGGCACAACAGAAGCATGCAAACAGAAGGTGAGGCAACAACTGGGAGAGGAGACTGTGCACTTTATTTTTGAACTGGCAAGTAACCATGTTTATGAGATGTTCACTCAGAGGAAAACTCTCTTCCGAAATGGTATGGTGAACACAGACAACTAGCATGTGCTGTCCTTCCCTTGGGCAATAAAATATTTGTGGGTTTTAAACAACTAACCCTTGGAATAGTAAGTAGCAGCAGGTCTCTACTGTGTTCTGGCCCTATGAGAGCCATTCTCCTTCCTTGAATCCTCTCAACTGGATTCTCCCTGTTGCAGATGCAAGCCCAATTCCTGAACATGGCACTCAGGGCTCACTAGGAAGTGGCCTCACATTACCCTTTGGCCCAATCTCCCAATATGTGCCAGCCACTCTGCTTTCCAAACCACCCTGGGGTTTTTTTTATGCTTCTCTGCCTTGGCCCTGCTAGGTCTCATGCCCCCTTTCACAACCAGCCCTTAACAAAATGGTAAGCCCTGGTTAAAAGCTACCTCATGGGAGAAACCAAGATGGCGGCATAGATAAACACTGGAAATTGCTGCCTCCCACAACAAATTCAAAAATACAAGGAAAAGACAAAATGGATATCATCCAGAACTGCAGGAAGGCTGGCTGAGTGGAAATTCTAAAACTAGAAGGAAAGAGAAAAGCACACTGAGACTCAGAGGAGCTGCAGAAGTGCAGAGGTACGGAGGCTTGAACGCGCGTGCGGAAAGGGGCTGGTACCTGAGGACGCGGCTGTCCTTTTGACTCGGGAGGGAGTCACAAGCTCCCAACTGCTCTGAACTCCGGTTCCGGGAAGTCTCTGGGGACCCAAGACTCATACGGGGAGAAACTGGACTGTCTGGCAGTGGGCAGAACTTGGACCTTGAGGGCGGCTTTCCCTCAGAGGTGCTTACAGCGATTACCGGGACACTGAGATGCTGGGCTCCTTAGGGCAGGGCTGAGGATGTGCCATAGCTGCTTGCTCCGCCTGTTGATTCCGAGACCCCGCCCCACCCAGGCTGCAGCAGAGGCTTTTGCATATGAATGCCCTGGCCCTTTGCAACCTGAAAATTACCTAACAAATTGCAGCTGGGTCAGACAGACCCAGAACTTCCAAGAGAAGGCCCAAGGCCCCACATCAGCTTGCATTGCTTCACAGCTGGGCCTCATCTGGGCACCTCCAAACCCCCAAAAAGGAAGGGGAATCTGCATATCTCTTTATAGCTCCTACTGGGTAACCTCAGGCAGAGGCTAAATTAGCACCTCCTTAGATCCAAGAGCCAGTGTACCCAGTGGTCAGAGTGGGACCATCCAGATTACAACTCCTCAGATCCACATGGGACACACTCAGGGGGCAGACTCAGTGAGCACCAAAGCCCCACTGAAGCAAGTCTTGCCCCAGAAGGGTGTCTTCAGCACAGAAGTTCTCCCACTGCAGACACAGCTGATTCTCACTGCCAATTGGCCTGGAGGTCAATTCCTCCCACTGATACCTACAACAATCAAGGCATAACTACAACAAGAATGTGCACAAAGCCCACAAGGGGGTGCACCAAGAGTGTCCACCGCAGGTAACTGGGGAGGCTGAGCCACTGGGCCCTATAGGACACCTAGCACACAAAACCACTCTCCCAACACAGGGAAGCATAAAAAATGCGGAGACAAAGAAACAGGTCACAAATGACAGAAATGGAGGAAAGCAAACAACTGGATATAGAGTTCAAAGCCATGTTTATAAGGTTTTTCAAGAATTTTCTAGAAACCACCGATAAATTTAGTGAGACCCTGGAAGATATGAAAAAAGACCAACTAGAAATTAAGCATACACTGACTGAAATAAAGAATAATATACAGAGATCCAGCAGCAGACAAGAGGATCCCAAGAATCAAGTCAAAGATTTGAAATATGAAGAAACAAAAAATACCCAACCGAAAAAGCAAAAAGAAAAAGAATCCAAAAATATGAAGATAGTGTAAGGAGCCTCTGGGACCTGGGACAACTTCAAGCGTACCAACATCAGAATTATAGGGGTGCCAGAAGAAGAGAGAGGGCAAGATATTGAAAACCTACTTGAAGAAATAATGACAGAAAACTTCCCCTACCTGGTGAAAGAAATAGACTTACAAGTCCAGGAAGCGCAGAGAACCCCAAACAAAAGGAATCCAAAGAGGACCACACCAAGACACATCATAATTAAAATGCCAAGAGCAAAAGACAAAGAGATAGTCTTAAAAGCAGCAAGAGAAAAAAAGTCAGTTACCTACAAGGGAGTACCCATACGACTGTCAGCTGATTTCTCAACAGAAACCATGCAGGCCAGAAAAGAGTGGCAAGAAATATTCAAAGTGATGAATAGCAAGAACCTGCAACCAAGATTACTTTATCCAGCAAAGCTATCATTCAGAATTGAAGGTCAGATAAAGAGCTTCACAGATAAGAAAAAGCTAAAGGAGTTCATCACCACCAAACCAGCATTATATGAAATGCTGAAAGGTATTCTTTAAGAAGAGGAAGAAGAAAAAGGAACTCTTACCATTTGCCACAGCATGGATGGAACTAGAGAGCATTATGCTAAGTGAAATAAGCCAGTCAGAGAAGGATAAATACCACATGATCTCACTCATTTGTGGAATATAATGAAAAACATAAACTGATGAACGAGGACTGCTCCAGAGATGGAGAGGCATTGATTGGACTGTCGGGCCTTGGAGGGAAGGCAGGGGAGGGTGGGGGTAAGGGGGAAAGATCAACCAAAGAACTTACATGCAAGCATATAGGTCTAACCAATGGACACGGAGAACGGGGGGGTGGGGGTGAGGGCATGAGCAGGGGGAGGCGGGGAGGGGGTAACGTGGGGATAAGGACACATATGTAATATCTTAATAAAAAATATATTAAAAAAAAAAAGCTACCTCATGTTTGAAGGTTTCCATGACTCTCCTGATGATTAGAAGGAATCACTTCTTTTTCTGGGCAGTTATTTTATTTCTCTATGCATCACTCCCTTCAACTTAAAAATGGGAATAAGCTGTATTCCGTCATATTAGAATTCTTTGAAAGGTTCAAATCAGGGGATATGCGTAGTTCCTAACTTCTAAAACCTTAAAAAGTGGAAGACTGAATAAAAAGGTGCACAAAACTTAATGTTCTCATCATTGATAATGTTCAATGAAGCCAATGTTTAGTTGGGTCATTTGACATGTTCAGTGCATACTAACAGCATAGTAGATACTGACAATTATTTTTTATTCTATTTCACATTCATGCAACCACTTTTAATGGAGATTAAATCAACTCAATATTCTGAAATATATTTTAACTAATTACATTAAATTTAATCTTGAGACAAAAATTCCAAATAGAAACTTGTAAATGCCCGTGTCAGTTATATGGCAGGTAGCCTAACAGAATCAAAATAGCACTCATACTGTGTGTGTGTGTGTGTGTGTGTGTAATAAAACTGTGGGCATTTTCAGACATTTGCCAAACTATAGACATCTGTTGTTTATATTTCGAGTTTCCCCAAATTTAGAGTAATTTATCATTCTTCCAGACTGAGTAGCAAAATCTACTCACTAAATGACTACTTTCTTAACAAGATTTGATGAAGCATCTAATAAGGTCTGCCGTGACATTCTTTTACATACTATGGAGAAATATAGCTAGAAAATGATTTACACTTGGGTGAATGATTATGCCTAAAAGATCAGTTTCAACCTAACAGAAGCCCTCTGATGGCAAATATAGAATTTTGTTCTAACCTCTGCTAAATTCAACCTTTTTAATCCACAATTTTCAAGATGTCAAGGAGAATAGGTGGATCATAAAAAAAAAATGATATAAAACCAAAGACAGTGAATTCACTGGATGACGGGGTCAAAATCTATCCAATGATGATATACTATAAAAACAGGCCAAGTCAACCAAGATAAAATATTTCTAAGAGACAAATGTAAATTTCTATATGTAGGTTCAGACAATCAAGCCTTATGAATGAAGATACGTGTGCAGACTGCTCCCTACAAAAAAAAAAAAAAAACTACAGTATACTGACATATAATGATATGGAAGACTATGATAAATTTTAGGTGATCGAAGCAGGTTGGGGGTATTATATACAGACTGCCCCCATTCTTGTTTTGATTTTAAAGAATTCTACATATATGTACCTTTTTCATTTTTTAAAAAAATTGGAACATCTAAACCATGACATTTAATTATGATTACTTAGATATAATTATATTTTACTTATCTTCTTACTCCTTGCTTTATATTTGTCCTACCTGTGGAAATGTTACTGTAGGTAGTTAGTTATTGATAAACTAGAGGCCTGATGCACGAAATTCATGCAAAAGTAGGCCTTCCTTCCCCTGGCTGCTGGCACCAGCTTCCCTCTGTCCACCGGCAGACACCCGAGACCCAGGCTTCCCTTGCGGCCTGGCTTTGTCTGGAAAGTCGTCCGGAAGGACATCCAGTCTAATTAGCATATTATGCTTTTATTATTATAGATAGGAAGAGAGCAAGGGGAGTCAGACATTGTTAAGCCAAATGGTCCGGGACACTGAGCCTGTTTGCTTCACAGGGAAGCTAGAGCTCCCCCCCCCCCCCCATTCCCTGCAGAACACTGGAGGAGTGGATAGAACAAAAGGGGAGGCAAACACATGTGCAACAGAAATCAAGACAACACAGGGGAGGTGCATGATGACAGAGGCCTGTCAGTCTAACCTGGGAAAAAGATCATTGGCTAGGTGGTAGACCCAATGCAAGCCCGCCAAAGTTGGGAAATTGATTGATTATTTTGAAAAAGCTCCTGATTATAATCCTGGGTGTGTGTGGTGGGGGGGGGGGCGCTCTTCTCTTGCTCACCTAGTAAGGCACTTGCCCCATTCAGCTTTCTCTCCCACCTGGGAACACTTGATGATGTGGGTCTAGCAACTGTTGGGCCCACAGCAGACCACGTGGGCTCCAAAGGACTAAGATGAAGCAGAAACTCTGGACACTGGCCTTTGTCTTGGCCTCACTAAAAACACGGTTGGACTTTTTCCATGGCGGGATGAACAGAGATGGGAAGTTGGGAATCCAGGAGGGGAACTCCTTTGATTTTGCATCACATATAAATCACCTTACCACACCACAATCTCCTGTGTGTGGATCAGTGAAATGCTTTTCTCATGATCCCATGGAAGAGACTAATTTCAACCTGTTTTAATAACTTTTTAAGCTTCATTTTTAATTGATTAAGCAGTTTTTAAATTATTCTATGAATTCTTTTTATTCTGGATATTTTCTTATACTGATTGTAATCTGTCTCTAAACTATTGTTAAACTCATTCATTCAGGTGTTTCTTTTTTAAAGGAAAAGAGTTCTATTAGCCTGTTGTGGGGAAGACCTTTCTATTTGCCCCCTTCCCAAGTTTTAAATGAGATATAATTGACATATAACATTGTGTAAGTTTAAGGTGTACAATGTGTTGACTTGATACACATATATTGTGAAATGATTACCACAATAAGGCTAGTTAACAAATCTATCACCACCCATAACTACTGTTGTGTTTTTTTAAAAAACTATATATTTTTTTGATTTTTTACAGAGAGGAAGGGAGAGGGATAGAGAGTCAGAAACATCGACGAGAGAGAAACATCAATCAGCTGCCTCCTGCACACTCCACACTGGGGATGTGCCCACAACCAAGGTGCATGCCCCTGACCCGAATTGAACCTGAGACCCTTCAGTCCGCAGGCCAACGCTCTATCCACTGAGCCAAACCGGTTAGGGCACTACTGTTGTGTTTGGTTTTTTTAGTGAGAACATTTAAGACCTACTGTCTTATCAACTCTGACATATATAATATAGTATTGTTAACTATAGTCCCATGCTTATAGTAAACCTCCAGAACTTATTCATCTTATAACTAGAAGTTTGTACCCTTCGACCAACATTTCCCCATTTCTCACACACCAAAAACCACCATTCTGCTGTTCCTATGCCTTCAGCTTTTTTTCAGATTGCACATATAAATGATATCATATAGTATTTGCCTTTCTTTCTGATGTACTTTACTTTGCATTACTCCCTCAAGATCCATTCATGTTGCTTCATATTAAAGAATTTTCTTTTTTTATGGTTGAGTAATATCTCACATTTTCCTTATCCATCAACCCATTGATAAACATGTAGGTTCTTTTTATGTCTTGGCTATAGTAAATAATGCTTCCGTGAACATGGGGGTGCAGATATCTCTTCAAGATGGTGATTTCATTTCCTTTGGATATGGATTGCTGGACCATATGGAAATTCTATTTTTAATTTTTTTGAGGAACTTCCATATTTTTTTCCAGAAGGATTCTTTTTTCCACATCCTCACCACTTACCTCTTGCCTTTTTGATGATAGCAAGTGTGATGACAGCCATACATCTCATGGTAGTTTTGATTTGCATTTCCCTAATGATTAGTGATACTGAGCATCTTTTCATGTACCAGTTAGCCATTTGTATGTCTTCTTTGGAAAAATACCTATTCTGGTTTTCTATTTCTTTTTAAACTGGATTTGAGTTGTATGAGAGTTCCTCATAAATTTTGGAAATTAACTTCTTATCTGATAGGTGGTTTGCAAATACTTCTCCCATTCTGCACATTGTCTCTTCATTTTGTTGTTTCTTTTGCTGTTCAGAGTATTTTCAGTCTGCTACAGTCCCATCTATTTGCTTTCATTACTTGGGCTTTTGGTGTCATATCTAAAAAATCATTGCCAAGAACCACTGTCAAGGAGCTCTTTCCCTATGTTTTCTCACAGGAGTTTTATGGGTTCAGGCATTACGTTTAAGTCTTTAACACATTTCAAGTTAAAATTTTTTAAATAAATCTTTATTGTTGAAAGTATTACATATGTCTCCTTTTCCCCCCATTGCCCCCCCCCCCAAGCCTTCACCACTCCATTGTCTGTATCTTATCAAGTTAATGTCTATGAGTGATGTATGACAGGTTCCAATTTCATTCTTTTGCATGTGGTTGTCCAGTTTTCCCAACACTGTTTATTTAAAAGACTATCCTTTCGCTATTAAGTATTCTTGGCTTGCTTATCAAATATTAGTTGACTGTAGTATATTTATTTTCATATATATGAATATCCATGTGTTTGTCTAAAAAAAAGCAACTAACATTTGAGCTTTTTTAAAAATATATATATTTTATTGATTTTTTTACAGAGAGGAGGAAGGGAGAGGGATAGAGAGCTAGAAACATCCATGAGAGAGAAACATCCATCAGCTGCCTCCTGCACACTCCCTACTGGGGATGTGCCCACAACCAAGGTACATGCCCTTGACCGGAATTGAACCTGGCACTCCTCAGTCCACAGGCCGACGCTCTAGCCACTGAGCCAAACGGGTCAGGGAAACATTTGAGCTCTTATATGTTCCAGACACTATTCTATATGTCCTTTATATATATCAACTTGTTCAATCCTTGCAATGAAACAGATACATATTCTTATCTTCATTTTATTTAGGTACAGAAATCGAGTGGTGGGACAAGAATGTAAAAAGCAATCACATTTCACACTACCAGCAGAGTTACTGGGGTGAAGAAGGGTTTTCTTCATATATTTCTGTATAATTTGAACGTTTTCAGAATCCATGCAATACTTTTAATTCAAAAAAGGTTTCTTATACTTTCTTAAGTGTAAGAAAGGTTGTGCAATATGAGTCAATGGTGCAATGAAATAATAAAAGGGAATAGGCGAGACAGCTCTGTTACTTCCTGGGTAAGTTACCTCGAGCAATTTACTTAATATCTGAGTCTTAGTTACCTTATCAGTGTTGTCGGTAATCAAGACTACTTGCAAAGTTATATGGGTTAAATAACACAGGACTGTGCCAAACCCACAGTTCCTGGTAAATAGTTGGCTTGCCTCAGTAAACACTACTTCTTACATAACAAGAAAATCATTTAAATCAATACAGCTAAAGCACAACTGTCCTGAAGAGCACTCGGATGCAGAGACCCAGGAGAAAGAGAACAGAGATGTGAAACAGAAAGGAAGAAGGGTTGAAAAAAATGGAGCGATTTGCCTTGGAAGGGATATCTTAGAGAAGGGTTAGTAGCTGACTTTAAATAATTAAAGGGCTATTAATTTAAAATTTTTTGAAATTTTTTTTTTCGGTTTGGCTTTGATGGTCAGAACAAAAGCCAACATATAAAGGTTACAGGAAGGAGAAATCAGATTCATATGTAAACTTTCTAAGCATTTCAGCTGTTGAAAATGGAATCGAGTTGCCCAGCACTGGACCCGCCATCCTTCTCACGTGATGGGAGCCTCACTTGCTGTGCCCACACAGGGAAAGTTCACAGAAAAAAGCACCAGGTGTGCTACAGGGGAGATTTGTGTCTATCGAGGAAGAATGGACAAGATGCTCCTTAAGTCTCCTGTTACTTTAAGATTCATAGAGTCTGTGACATTCAAAGGAGCTATTCAGTTGAAAAAGTCTAACAGTTTAGTAAGTACTAATGTTTTAATGAGTGAAACTGTCTGGCTATTCTCACTTTTAGAGATGAAGAAACAGTTCCCACAGGAAGAAAATTTGCCTGTACAGATTGAATAAGACAGGTCGAACACCAAACCAGAATAATAACCTACCAACCTCTAAGGCAGCATACCTCAAATTCTGCCAGCTATGTGTTCACTCAGTGGGCATATGGTACACATGTAGATGAATGATGGTAATCAACAAATTTTATACATTCATCATAATATCTGAATATCAATAAAACACAATATTTAAAAATTAATAATAGGTATTTCATATTAGCACATTCTTACATCCAGGTTCAATGACATTATTAGCATGAGCAGTAGCCTGGATCTAAATCTAAATCAATTAATATATTTTAATTTAAATAAATTAGGAAATCATAACTCATTGTGACATAGGCAGCTGGGAATGGACACACTGTTTTGTTCCAGTAGGTCGTACAGATATTGGCATTAAGGATAAACCCAGGTATCATGGAGAAACTTCTTAAAGGTTTCTTTTAGCGTCTATTAGAAACCTAAGGCATCCTTAAAAGCTAGGAAATGGAATGCTTCATCCTGGGAGGAAGTGGTGAATAGCTTCTTCATTCACTGTTTTGTGTGCACTTGCCTCATATTTTTTTGAATGAAAATCAGCATATGCTAGAAATGAGTCAAATTCTTAGTGATCAAGTTGTCAGCATATTCATCCAGTTTTTTAAAATTCTCAGTATCTGATTTCTGTCACTGACTAGCAAGAGAAAGATTAAGTTAGAAAAGATAAGACCTGCCCTGACCGGTTTGGCTCAGGGGATAGAGCGTCGGCCTGCGGACTGAAGGGTCCCGGGTTCGATTCCGGCCAAGGGCATGTACCTTGGTTGCGGGCACATCCCCAGTATGGGGGTAAGAGGCAGCTGATCGATGTTTCTCTCTCATGGATGTTTCTAGCTCTCTATCCCTCTCCCTTCCTCTCTGTAAAAAAAATCAATAAAATATATTTTAAAAAAGAAAAGAAAAAAGAAAAGATAAGACCTGCTGGGTGGCTCAGCTGGTTGAAGCATCATCCTATACACCATAGGGGTGCGGGTTCGATTCCTAGTCAGGGCACGCATGCAGGAGGCAACCAATTAATGTCTGTCTCTCATCACAATTTTTCTTCTCTCTCTCTCTCTCTCTCTCTCTCTCTCTCTCTCTCTCTCTCTCTCTCATATTCTCTCTCTCCCCGCGCCTCCCTCCCGCCCTCCCTCCCCCCTTACCTGTCTCTCTAAAATCAGAGAGGACTTTTTTGAAAAGATAAAAATGTGATATACCACCTGACTAAACCAAGTGATATCACAGAAATGGTTTTTACTCACAACAGGGCTATGAACAAATACTTTATCGATAGCTAGCAAAATTCAAATTAGAAAAGCTGATATATTTATTTGATGAATATATCTTCATACAGCCCAGTGGAAAATATATATTTAATGATGAAGCCTTCATCACCCTCTTGGTGGAAAAAGTAGAGTGTGGACAATTATTTGTAGTGATACCTTCCTGGTTGCTTGCTTATTGGTGCTCTGTCATCAGGAATGTCAAAGAACCTTTGACTGACATCAGAGCCTACAAAATAAGCAACTAAAAACTCTCTCCTTCTGAAGCAAAGTTTTTCAATGAAAAATCATTGAACACTTCTCCCTGATATGTGCTATCGGACATATGCTAAGGGCTGACTCATATGAGTTCAATGAACTATAAAGTAAAATACTCCTTCACATACACATGGCGTGCTCCCATACTACCACACTACTGATGTTATGTGACAAGAGGGCAGCATTTGATACAGGGATTTTTCTATAAGCTGTTCCTCTTTCCTTTTGAGTATGTTTGCCATTAGCTTTGAGGTTGATGGCAAACTTCTCAGCAAAAGCAGAGGTTTTGTTCTATTCTGGGTCCCTAGTAAAATAATTCATAAACTTCACCCTGGAAAACATTTTGTTCTTGATCTGGGAGGACTCAACTGGTTTACTAGAAAGGTCACTGTACTTTTCCTGAAAATGACTCAAAAGTGCGAGGGTTTCATGCCACGATCTGACGTCTCATAACAGAGAAGGCAATGGAGACGATGAACAAATAAATCGCCAGTAAATAAATGTCAATTTTCAGAGAGCTACTGCAATACTTTCTGTTTATAATTCTTCTTTTTCTGTTACTTGAGTGAAATCATCATCCTGGTAGATCCACTCGTCCCTGGACATTAACCCTCTTAGTGCCAGAGAGCGCGACAGCGCTCCTCCTGTCTTTCGCCAGAAGTGCCGGGAGCGTTATCGGCAATTTTTTTTTCTATTAGTATTTTATAATACAATCAGCAAACAATATATGTCAAAGATGAAAACAAATGTAGTAAAGGTTTCCTTAAGTTTTTGAATATGTAACTTCATTTACTTCAGATTCATAATTTTTTTCCTAAACTGCTGTAAAATCAGCAAAAATGCCTTGGCAATTTTAGCATAGTTCCTAGGATATTGGTTGGCACTCAAAGGGTTAAGATTCATATTCTATAATTACACGGAGTTTCTGTTCACTATGTTTATGATGTTATTTTGAGCTGTAGTGTTTTATTTCTATTTCTGCCACCCTTTTTATACTTCAACTAGAGGCCCGGGGCACAAAAATTTGTGCACTCGGGGGGGGGAAGGGGGGGCCCTCAGCCTGGCCTGTGCCCTCTCGCAGTCTGGGACCCTTCGGGAGATAACGCCCTGCTGTCTTAGGCCTGCTCCCGGGTGGCAGAGGGCAGGCCCAATCCCTAGGTGCAGCCCCTGGTCGGGCTCAGAGCAGGGCTGATTGCGGAGTTGGGGCGCTGCCCTGTCATGCACAGAGCAGGGCGGATCGGGAGGTTGCGATGCCACCCCCAGTCACACTCAGGGTAGGGCCGATTGGGGAGTTGGGGAACCGCCCCCTGTCACACTCAAGGCAGGGTCAATGGGGAGGTTGCGGCGCCACCCCCTGTCATGCAGAGCAGGGCCAATCCGGGGGTTGGGGCGCTGCCCCCTGTCACCCACAGAGCAGGGCCCATCAGGGGGTTGAGGAGCTCCCCCCTGTCACTCAGAGAGTAGGCCCAATAGGGGAGTTGGGGCACCACCCCCTGTCACACACAGAGCAGGGCGGATCAGGGGGTTGGGGCACCGCCCTCTATCACCCACAGAGCAGGGCCGATCAGGGGATTGGGATGCCACCACTTTCACACTCAGGGCAGGGCCGATGGGGAGGTTATGGCTCTACCCCATCACGCACAGAGCAGGGCCCGTGGAAGGGGTGGGGGTTGTGGCGCCGCCCTCTATCACCCACAGAGCAGGGCCGATCAGGGGGTTGGGGCGCCGCCACTCTCACACTCAGGGCAGGGCCGATGGGGAGGTTATGGCTCTACCCCGTCACACACAGAGCAGGGCCCGTGGGGGGGGGGTGTTGGGGCGCCGCACCCTGTCACACACAGAGCAAGGCCGATCAGGGGGTTGGGGCACCGCCCCCTGTCACACACAGAGCCGCAGGGCGATCAGAGGTTGGGGAGCTCCCCCGTATCAGGCACAGAGCAGGGCTGATCAGGAGGTTGGGGCGCCTTCCCCTGTCACGAACAGAGCAAAGCGGATAGGGAGGTTGTGGCCCCACCCTGTCACACACAGAGCCGCAGGGCGATCAGGGGGTTTGAGCGCTGCCCCCTGTCATGCTGATCCCGGTGCTGGGAGGCCTCGCGGCTCCGCTGATCCCGGTGCTGGGAGGCATATTACCCTTTTACTATATAGGATAGAGGCCTGGTGCATGGGTGGGGCTGGCTGGTTTGCCCTGAAGGGTGTTCTGGATCAGGGTGGGGGTCCCTCTGGGGTGCCTGGCCAGCCTGGGTGAGGGGCTGAGGGCTGTTTGCAGCTGGTCACACACCCTTCAGGGTTGGGGTCCCCACTGGGGTGCCTGGCCAGCCTGGGTGAGGGGCTGAGGGCTCTTTGCAGCTGGTCACACACCCTTCAGGGTGGGGGTCCCCACTGGGGTGCCTGGCCAGTCTGGGTGAGGGGCTGAGGGCTGTTTTCAGGCTGGCGGGTGATGGAAGCTCCCAACCGCTCCTTTTTTTCTTTCTTTCTTTTTTTTTTTTTTAACTCTGGGCCAGCTTTAGCGCTGAGGCTCCAACTCTTAGGCCTTAGCTGCTTAAAGTAGGTAATCGAAACAATGTATAACTCCAGCTCTGACTCCAGCTCTGAGATCCCAGCTCTCTGAAAGCTGGTTTCTGTTTTTTTTTTTCAGCTTCTATATTTGTTAAAATGTTTCAAACTGCAGGCTGAGAGGCCGGCAAGGCAGGCCGGGAACGTTGGAGTCCTCTGTCACTGAAGCAAGCAAGCCTCATGTTAGTTTCAAGCTGCCTGGCTGCCAGCTGCCATCTTGGCTGACAGTTAATTTGCATATCTCCCTGATTAGCCAATGGGAAGGGTAGAGGTCGTATGCCAATTACCATGTTTCTCTTTTATTAGATTAGATGAACCACTTCTGAAATTAGTGATCCAGTTTTTGTGGACTGAATAAAGAAAACACAATAATAGTAACAGCAAAAAATTAAAATGTTAAAAAATATCAAAATAATGTACAATTATATGTTTGCTATACACTAGTTGAAAGATTTAACATATATTAACTGATTTACTCTTCAAAACCATCTAAGAAGGAGGTAGTATTACTATCCCATTTTGTAATGGGAAACTGAGGTGTTACTTCATTTGCCCAAGGTCACGAAGAACCAGGATTTGTTTGGGAGCACACAGTCCAGCTCAAGAGCCTGTATTTTTCCCACACTGTGCTCTTTCTCAAATAGGAGAAAACGTACTTCAGAGATCAGAGCCTGTTGGGAAAAGTGAGTGCACTGCGGCAGTCCTTGTAAACCAAAGGTATGTATTCCTTAGAAGGACTATGTTAAAACATGTCTGCCTTAGAAAGTCTTAGAGAGCTCCTTCGTGGACCGCAGCAATGAAGCCATCCCTCTACCCTCACAGACGAAATCTTGTCAGAGAAGTCAACAAACAAGGGGCTGAAAGACGGCTTTCTGTCCTGCGCCTTAAGTCACACTGGGTGGAAATTACACGGACTTCTTTGGCAAGTTAGCTCAGTGTTAAGTGACCTACGAACTTATTCATGCGTTAGTGCTGACTTCCTATTTTGCAAGGCAAGCATTTAGCTTTCTCACACAGGCTACCTTCCCCCAATGTGCTCCTATAAATTTTTTTAAATTAAATTGCTAATCACTGTTTTCATGGTTAAAGCTATGTATATAATGCTCACAGCTGAGTCTGTAGTATACCATGAATGTATTTCCTTTCTTACTAACTCTCTCTCACTTAGTTTTCTCTTTTTTGACAACTAATTTACTCCCAAAACTTCTGATATGACTATAAACAGCTAGCAAAAACCCATCAGGTAATCTATCCGTGGTTCTGCCTGATGTCCACACCCCTCATGTAGAGCCATTCCTGTCAGAGGCTTCTGCCTCTTGGGTAGGCTGGCCTCTGGGACCATGACACAGCCGTGTGCCCTGTCACCATCCTGGGAATTCCCTTGGCTTTCTTCTTGCGTTGGAGCTCTTGTTTTCTGGATCACATAGCTTCCTCTTTTTAATTTTACTCCCTCATTTTTGTGGAGTACATCCCAAGCAGGTAAAGTTTTTAGTTCTCATATGTCTAAAAATGGCTTAGTTCTGCTCTCACACTTGATGGTTTGGCTGGGCACAGAACTACAGGCGGGAACTCATTGCCCTCATCAGTAGCATATCGCTTTATTGAGAGGTTCAATGCTACTTGAGTCCTCATTTTTAAAATATAACCATATTCTGACCTCGCTGACCATTTTTACTATCTTCCCTTTATCCCTAGTGTTATGAAATTTCACAGTAAAGTGCCTTGGTGTGAGTCATTTGTATTTTTAAGGGAATTCCAACAGAATGTAAAATCCATGATGGCACTTTTAATTTTATAGGCACACGCAGTCTACTGAATCACTTCTTTGTAATTTTCTCCCCACTACTTTTTCTGGAACTCACATTTTTTGAATTGACTCCCACAATTCTTGAATTGACTTCCAAATATCCTTTTTTATTTTTTTCTTTCCTCATTGTTCTACCTTCTGGGAGACTTCTTTCACCTTTATCTTCCTATCATTGATAGCTGCTTTAACCTTTGGTTAACATATACTTAGTTTTTAGTTCCTTCTTTCATTCAGGGATAATGCTGAATAATCAAGAATCCCACTTGTTTCATTGAAGCAGGCAGATTTATAAAACTTTGGTATTTGTAAGGCCTTTTTCTCTAGGTCCTGTCTCCTCAGAGAAGAATTGTTAAGTCTCTTGGCTGATGTTATTCTTCATATTTCTAGATTGTCTAACATTAATAAAGTCAAGTATTTTGCAGTTTTGAAACTATACAGACCAAGGCAGGTAATAAAGACTATTTGTGGTTTAATAACTAATGTTTCCTATGATTTTACCATTTTATTAAGATGAATTTACACTTAAAATAATATTTCAGGTCACTAACAGATACAGTATCTACATAAAAAGCCCTCTCCACAATTTAGAATTAATTGATACTTCCGATCAAAATCAATGAAAAAACATTTGTCACCATTTGTAAAGCATGTTTAATTTATTGCTTGAGTTGCTTTAATAACTTCAAGAAGTTTTCAGCTACCTTCCTCACTTGTTACTCTACTAACCAAACCTCTTTTACCTGTAGGCAACGACTTTTTTTTTTCTTATTCACAGAACAGATCTTTTCATGTGAACCTTAAAATAAATTTAACCTGTAAATCCTCCTGGTTAACATCTTTGTCAGAAGTGTTCACAGACACAAACTGTCACCCAGCTAGCTTTTGGATACATGCCTTATGTCCTTGACAAATAGTTTCATAAATCATCTTAGTAACTTACTAAATAAACACCAAATTCATTGCCTGAAATTTAGAACAAATCTTTTCATAAATGTAATTATAATACGTCTACACAAACTAGTGAGCCCCATGAACAAAAGTCGCAAAATCACAACAGAAAAAAATGAGGAACCAAGGTTTTATTTTGAGAAGAGCAAAATAACTGTGGAGATGGATTAAGGAAAATTAAACACCTTTAACTGCTACTACCTCTGCTAGAGCAGCCTTCTAAAATATTTATGACAAGAATCTAAATTATACCTAATAGAATTTTTGATATATTATGTAGTGGAAGACTGAAATCAGCAGGAAATCTAATTAATACAGTCAATATAAAATAGCAATTGACATCAAATGTTGGATAAAATGAGACTTTTAAGAACTTTAATCTCTTCACTTAAATTAAAGATAATAAATGAAACTCCTGTGTAAAATATCTTAACAGCCACTATAACTGCAAGAGGCATATTAACTCAATAGATTTAGTTATTTTCAATTATAACAGAATAACTATCAACTTCTGCAGACAGAATTGATTGGAAAAATATCAAGTCAAAGTTCTAGGCTTTTAAACCAATAATTTAGGTGTTTTTGAGATTGTAGATTATTTTCTATTCAAGTAAATTATTCTGAAGGAAAGATAAATAAAATCATACCAGGGGCTTACTATGCCCATTCCGAGAGAATCAGATAACAGCACATCATTTACCTTTTTTAAAATACATGTCCATAATTTCAAGATGAATAAGAGCTAGCTTTAGATAGTTCACATGACAAAGATCAGGGTTGGAGGGTAGAGGGGATATGGAGTGGGGAGGGAAGAAGTGATTATTAGCTCAGTGAATTGTAATGAACCATAAGAGCTACTTACAAAAAGCCACAGAGGGCACTGAAAGAAGTATCTGGGCCATATGCATACTCTGACATGGTTGGGCCATATTTGGAATATTTGATGCAATTCTGAATATGCAATGGCTGAGAAGCTGACTAGATACAAAACAGAGGGAAATCATCAGTGATCCTGATGTTTGGGGATGGAGATTTTAGGGCCTTTAATCCACAAAGCTTAGTGGGACAGAAGAATGAAGAAGGAAAGACCTGAAGAGCTGCTATATGGAGGAGGGAGATTTATCTTGTGCTGTTCAAGGACCAGAATATTCAAGAAATTAAAGGGGACTAGAATTTAGTTCCATATAGAAAAAAAAAAGGATCTAGAAATCAGAATTGTCTGACTAGAATGGGATTCTGAACTGGTAGTGAACAGTGAATATGACAATGGGGCTGACAGTCCCTTTTACAGAATTCACGTCCGAGAGGTAAGCAGGGGACTGAAAGTGGTTTTGCCGTAGCTGCATTTGCTGGACCAAGTAGTCTTCAGCTTGTGTTTTCACAGTCTCAGAGTGGTGCTTAAAGGCAGGTACAAAAAAAACAAAAACCAGGGCCTGCCCAAATTGAAGTGTCTAATAAGACACACCAAAGGACCACACCCTCAGTGTTTGGGAGAATTAGAATTAAACTCGCACCTGAGGACAATAACACAATGACCTGTCTCAATCTTGGTGCTAAGTGTAGTGGGGAGACCCCTGCACCTATAAGAACTCATAATCACAAGCTAGATCTTATACAAGTGTTAGCCTGAAACAACCTGAGGTCCAAAAATCCTCAAATGGAGAGCTGAGTTTCCAGGGGTGGAGGTGGGTGGGGTCAGGAGTGCCTTCAGTCACCTGGGAAAAGCACAGGTAATTCCTCTGGGGGAAACCCAACCTTAACTCTGGCTTCAGAGAATTGCCAGAGATAAAATTCTAAGAAATATGAACTCACAGTTAAAAAAAAAAAAGTAAGAACTAAAGCAAGACACAATGAGTAGGCAGAAACAACAGAGAGTAGAATCAGAATTATAAAAGCTTTGGCTACTGCCTTTATCCAAAACAGAACGAAGACGAAAGGCAAGCATAAGCATGCATCACACACACAATACTCAAAGCTGGCTAGGGCTCTGGATATGCTGAAATCATATTCATTCCTCAAAAGCAACTTACTATTCGAGCTGCTGTAAAAGTTAATACACAAAACATAATTAAAACCTAAGAATAAGTCTTCTCCTGGTATTCATCATACACAGCTTATCTCTATACAAAGAGCTGTAGTTAAAACAATGCTATGTCAGTACTTGTACATGAATGCCTATGTATGTGTTTTAATACATCAAATAGGCTTATTTTGAAAACACTTTAGCATAGCTAAAAGTGGTCAAATTTATAAACTCTAAAAATTTAATTCTATCAACCTCAAAAAAGAGTTGACTAAAAGCAATACAACGAACATAAATTAGTTGAAGTGATGCATGAACTCCCAGCAGGTAATGCTACTGAGAAACTATCATGTCTACTCTCAACCCATGTGTCACTTTCTTTGCAAAAAGCAAGCGAGGAAAAGGTGGGAAATAGTTCTATTGGAGTGAGCTCCAAGTCAGTCTTCAGACAATTGGATGTGGGACTAATGCAAAATCAAACATTGGAAAATTTCACTATAAAATGGAGAGGTTAGCCCTGACTGGTTTGGCTCGGTGGATAGAGTGTCGGCCTGCGAACTGAAGGGTCCTGGGTTCGATTCCGGTCAAGGGCATGTACCTTGGTTGCGGGCACATCCCCAGTGGGGAGTGTGCAGGAGGCAGCTGATCGATGTTTCTCTCTCATCAATGTTTCTGACTCTCTATCCCTCTCCCTTCCTCTCTGTGAAAAATCAATAAAATATATATTTAAAACAAAAAAAATGGAGAGGTTAACCAAAGTTTAAAATAATAAACAGCTTTCTGTATTGTTTCCTTTGATGCTCCATTTTCTAATGCTCTTTCCTCAGCTTCACACTTGAGTGCTAATGTGTATTCCTTTCTTTTTCATTCTTTTTTTTTAAATGATAGTGTAATTGATATACAATATATGAGTTTCAGGTGTACAGTATAGTTATTCAATATTTATATGGGGTGGGGAAAAAGTAGTTTTACAGTTGTGAGCACAGGAAACAGTTAGTAAAGCTATCATAATAATCATAATCTGCATGTCTTTTTCCAATATGAACAACTGTAAACCTATTTTTGCTCCACGCTGTATAAATTACAAAGTGATCACTAAAATTAATCTAGCAATTATCTGCTACCATGCAAAGTTATTATGATACTAGAGGCCTGGTGCACGAATTCTGTGCGCAGGTTTGGTCCCTAGGCCTGGCCTGCAATCAGAACCATCTTCCCCAACTGCCTGCAGCCAGCTCCACCCCCCACCACCACCCACCCCCGGTTCCCCATTTGCCATCAGGTGATCGGAGCCTGCCAGCCAGGGAAAGGGACCCAGAGGTGGTCAATGCACCTCATAGTGACTGGTTGAGCAGTTGTACTGGTTGTTCCACCATTAGGGTCAATTTATTATATAGGATTACTGACTATATTCCATATGCTATACATTACATCCCTGTGACTTATTTACTTTATGACTAGAAGTTTGCACCTCTTATTCTAATGTGCATTTATACAACATGTGTCACACAAATCAGCCAAGGACAGCATTACTCTCATTCGACTGGGTTTCATGACCTTATGAAGAGTTATATGATGCTGCTAAAAATTCAGGACCCTGGATTGCCTCATCTGTTTCCTTCTCCAGACAGGCATGTCATGGTCCAGACTCTAACACTACTATCAGTCTCAAAGTTGATGGTGATGAATCAGAGGGATGAATAAAAGTAGGTTCATTAGACTATCTGTTTGATGCCATACACATAGGAACAAATGTTAGTTAAACCAGAGCTTCAAACCTGTCAAAATGTTCAGTCAAGTTTATAAAAAGGTTATCCAGCCACAGCTCCTAATGCAACCTCCTCTAATATCTCACTCAATATGTAGAAAGATGCAGAAAAAGAGATGTGAGGAGCAGAATCCCACTAGCACTGAAACTGAAGCAAAAACAACTTGATTCCTTGTAATCACAAAGCTAATGAAACGGAATAAAAAAAACACACAGTAGAGACCTATCCCCACCTTCTAGAAACAAGATACTTCTTTCCCGCCTGAAAGTATGAAGAAATGTCTCTCCCTTTACTGTCTCCCCGCTGGCCTAAAAGCAGGCATGGCAGGAGCTAGCAAAAAAACTGGACAGACAGCTCCCTTCTGCAAGGGAGATGTTTATGTATTAGAAATGTCACAAGGAAATGAAACATTCATCTTCCATTCTTTCATAAAACTGCAAGATTTAGATCTGCCATGGACAGGATGTCCCACAAACCAGTACTGCTTGCATCACTACTGCCTGCGTGGCCAGCCTTAGGGTGCACTACGGGCAGGGCCAATCTCTGCACACAGGTGACCACGGCAGGGCTGGCAGCCTGTGTCAAGGGCAGTTAGTCCACAAGCTGACCAGTGGTTCAAGGTCTGGCTCTAAAAAGTCACCTAAGTGGCATTCCCCTTAGCATAGAGAGAAGATGAAAACTGGCAAGGTGTACTGGGGCTTCAGAAACCTAGATGGGCCACATCTAGGCTGATGGCACAAGAGTGCAGAACTACATAAGCAGAGAGACAGAGGGAGAGAGACTTGAGCAGGTTCCCAAAGAGAATCAGCAAGAACTAGAGCGACCCAGCTGCATCTGAATTTTCCCAAGACCTCAGTGATCACTTTATAATCCCTGTCCTCTGCCAACTCGAGCTGACCTAGCTCTAGTGAGTTTCTTCTGGCATCAAAAGAATCCTAACCACACACAGCAACCATTCCTGGAATCTCGACCTGCCTTGAAGCCATCCTTATGAAAAGGAGAGAAGATGAATGTTTCATTTCCTTGTGGCACCAATTGATATAGTGATGATATACAAAGGATTCTATTCAAAGAGGAGAGAGAAGGATCAGACTAAACACTTGTAAGGACTCATTAATATTTCATCCAGTGAATGCAGGAAAGTATCGACTGCTGGGGGAATAAACCAAATAGTCATATTGTCTTTCAGCAAAGATAGGATAGTTTATTTGGGGAGACTGGAGTTGGGCGTTAATTTGGCTCACTAACCTGACTTTTGCAGCCAGAGACAACTTTTCTAAGCTATACTCTGAGCCTTCCCCTGGCAACCTGGCCCAGGGCAGTCAGTTCCTACACTAGCCAAGGGAGTGTAGACTAGTGTGATAAGCACAGATCCTGAAACCAGACCGAGTTCAAATCCAGGCTTCACAGTGTATTAGCTGGATGACCTTGAGCCAAAGTCACAAGCTCTCTGTGCCTCGGTCTGCACAAGACACATGGATCCTAAACACCTGAAGGGTAACTAGTGAAGCAAGGATCCCCTTTCCCACACTGGGGAAGTAGGAGAACATAGACGGGCAGCTGTGGCCAAGTGTTTTGGGGGCTGCCCCAAGTTAGAAGGCTTCCCTGGATGGGTTTCCCCAAGTGGTCCTCTTTGGTAGCTTCTGCCTCCTCTAGGACCAAAAAAATCCACAGAGTGCCGAACAACCAAAGCATAGGACACCTTCCCTTCTCCCTCACTGTCGCTTCCTGCCTGCCTGCGGGAGGACAGCCCGGCTCTGCACTGCACACAACTAGCACAGTACCTTATATTGCCCTGTTATTTTTCAGTTCAAAATGATGGACCTCATCTCACATCACCCAGGGAGCTCCAGAAGAGGCCAGCATATCGCAAGCTTCCAGGGTCTCTTTATTGGTTCCTTTTCTAGCCGTTATAGCCTTGAGGTCACTGTCACTTCTTGCAGTTTCACCTCCTCCCTGTGTCCAATTTGACCTTCTCAGATACCCAAATTTCTGGAGAAGCCAGCCTCTCTGCCTTGCTTCAAAATTGTTCTCCTCAAGCTGCCTGATGCCAACCTGGATCTCCGAAGTCCCCCAGGTCCATACGACTGCTACTCTGGATTCTTGGATGGGCCTTCTCCTTTCCCCATTTGTCAGGGTCAGACCTCCATTCTCTTGGTTCTTATTAGCAAACATGATTGTATATGCATGTCTACATGTATTTATTCACTCTCCACATACAAGCATCCCACATACACCAAAGATACACAGATATATGCACATACCAACACCCTCAAATTGGGCAGAGCGCCAAGGGAGAAACCAACTACAAGTCAACAGTGTGGCTGCTGCTATGACAGGATATGCAAAGAGTGTGAGTGGATGCAGAGAAGGCAGCTAAAGCAGACAGAAGGGCAGATGTTGGGTTAGGTCTTTACCTTTCCATTCAACTATACTTTACATATCGACATTTTCATGAGTCTCCCAAGTCCAATAAAGGAAAAATTACCTTCTTAAAATACAGTAATACAACCACCCCTGCACAAATATAGCAAAACCTTCTCATTTCATTTACACACATAGAAATTAAACTATTACACATAAAATATATTACTTAAATTCTGAGTTGCTTTTGTACGTTAATGATGAAAACAAATTTATGACAAACTATATAGGGTGGAACTTGTCTATGAACTCAATTTCTAAAAGGAGGGAAAGCTATAAAGCATATATTACGTTGTAGAAATTTTACCCTCATTGAACTTTAAATAGATGACCTTTTTCTCAAGACCAACAATTTTACCAGCTAAGTTGCAGAATGAACTATTACTGCGTCTTTAGAAAGCTACTAGAGACCTGGCCAGTGTGGATGGGTGAAAGGTTCGATTCTGGTTCAGGGCACATGTCCAGGTTGCAGGCTCAATCCCAGGCAGGGGACATGCAGGAGGCAGTCAACTGATGTCTTGCTCTCACATTAATTTTTTTTCCCCTCTCTCCCTCTAAAATTCCATTCTTCTCTCTCTAAAATTCCATTTAAAAAAGCCATTAGAAGGCAAGATAGCAGTGGACTTTCCAAGTTAGGAGATTCCAACTTAAAAAAAACTATGCAAAAGTGCATCAAGTCATAGTTACCTGGTGGAATAGGAGATTTGGAACAGATTAAGTAGCTGAATGCCAGAGCAGAGAATCTCCTGAATCTAAATCATGAGTCTCTACATTTGAAAGCAATATGAGATCACTTTGCTGAAGCAAGTACTCTCTTCTGAATATGGAACACTTTGCCTGAAGCCAGTCCATACAAATGAATATCTACACCATGTAGATATTACTCTGGATACTTCTGAACCTGTCATGAGTTCTAAACCAGAACTTTTAAAGCTCATACACACATTCCTCAATCCCCTTTCTTTTCTCCTTTTTAAAAGCCGTGTTTATCCATACTCTCACATAAGGCCAATTTATATTGCCCTGTTATTTTGTAGACTATGAAGTCATTTTTTTCTCACATTCTACCACATTTACATTTGCTAAAATGAGGCTGAGTGGAGGAAAATGGGCATGATATATCCTTCTGGAATTTTAGCAAACAGCATCCACTTCCTGTGAAATTAGACAAAATGATTTCCAAACATGAACAAAGAATAGAACACTACTGTGATTTCTTTCACCCTTCTGCAGTTTTAGGAAGTTACTATGCATGGTTGTAAAATATGTGCCTGTTCCTCAGCAAAGTTAATAAGTGATCAGATATTTTCTGTATGAAAAGAAGGAAAATAATCAAGATGTGTATCCACTATACATAGTCTCTTTTACAACTAGAGTTTCCTTTTCCACATCCAATCCACATTTGCTTTCATATTTTGTGTTCCCATTATTAGGACTACATCCAACCCACAATTTTGGCCTTTCTCTGCACATCTGCAGTCCACAGGGAAACTGGATAATATGGAAGTAGAGACCAGGCTATTCTTCAAAGACCAAGAGCCAGCTCCTACCACCTCTGGGCTGAAGAAAACTCAGTGGCAGGTAATCAGCAAGGGGGTGAATGCCAAAGCTCCAACACAATTCACACCACCTCTCCAGTGTCTCTAATTCCTTTGCCCCTGGGAGTCTTGGGAGCTTACAAATAGCTCTGTGTTTAAACCTGCAGTTAGAGAAGTGAAGACCAGTGTAAAGAGTTAAGGAGAGATTTCCCAGTGGCAGGATGGTGGTAAGAGCAGTGTGACTTTGCTGGGGTTTGCAGAGCCCTGTCTTTGGGTTTTGACCATAGGTTCTAGAGTGACTTTGAGGACCAAACTGCCTTAATAGCCTTAGCAGAGCTTGGCTGTGGCCATTCTCCCCACACCCCTCCACCACCACCCTTCGCCCCATTGTGAAATAATTTCTTTGATTGTTTACAGGTTCTAAACTATCATTTTCCCCTGTACCTATTCTCCTTTCCCACATTTGTTCTCTGCACTTTCTCTATCACTATCTTTGCTGCTTCCTCCACTCCCGCGCCTGCCCCCGCCACCCCATATACCTGGGGAGCTGTGTAGAGTCAGGCCAGGCAGCTCCCTGAGCCACACACCCTGCTGACGGGCTGTGTCGACCAGAGAAAAGGAAGCCTTTTGCTATTTTGCACAAAAGCACCATCCATTCACCAAGCCTTGTGCTCCAATGGCAGGATCTAACAGAGAGGGCACCATTTTCTCATGTGTATGGACTAGCTCTAGCTCTGCCCTTGCCCCTTAGCCATCATTGTGAACTAAAAAAAACACACAAACAGCTCTTCCATCCAAACAAATTATTTTTATTAGAATATTTTTGATTTTAAGGCATGACATTACATTAGTCTTTTCCCATGAACAACGAGCTCCTATTTAAATCCAATAGAGCCGTTTTAACTGAAATGAATGAATAAATAAAAGACTTTGGTACACGGTCATATGGTGAGCTCCCACTAAGTGTAAGATAGTGTTACTCTGGCCCTTTAAAGTGTCATTCAATGCTGGTTTTACCTAGCAACTCAAATGCTTTTAACAGTGATCTGAGGGATATCTACCTTTGACTAATAAAGTGAACAAATTCTGATTCTTATCAAGCATTGGAATAAAAAAAAAACTATCACAGCTGCAAAATGTATTTAATTAAGCCACACCAATGAAAAGAACATCTTGCTCTGAAAATTAAATGAGGTGGCATAGATAAAAGCTTGTAGCATAACATAGGAGCTCAGTTAACTTTTTTAAAAAGTTAAGAAAAGGAGGCAGAAAAAATCAAAAGCAGTCCAAAACTAAAAAAGAATAGCAGCCTAGGGCCATTATGCATGGAGGAAATATACCCCAAGACAAAACAATTATCATTCCAGTCAGTGACTGCTTGCTCTGTAGTCTCTGTGGGAGGGATGAAGCGGGAGCTAACCTTTATTGAGTCCCTTCCAGGGTTGCCATATCGTTATCAGACATGTATGTAAACTCTTCACTATTCTATTTGCTGAGCACTGTTACCCTTCTTTCACAAAAAAAGGGAAATAAGAACAACTGATCCCCAGGGAGGACGTAACCACCCCAAAGATTAAAATAAAATGTAAATGCTTAAGCCATCCACTATTCATAAAACTCATCTATACAGAATCACTCATCCACTGGTGGCTCCGGAGAGCTGAAGGCGTCCTTCAGTAAGTTTCCTTTGCTCATCGACACAAACGCAAAAGAGGGGGAACTCCTAAAAATGTATCTCTGGCACCCATGGGTTTGTGCTTCAGTCTCACCCTCCGGTTGTTAAAGGTCTTGTTATCTTGGCAGTTAGGGGCATTTTAGAGAAGATACTCAATCCCAATCTGGGAGGTGGCAAACACGAGTCTTCTGTAATTTGTTTTATCAAATGCAATGACTATGCCTGAGCACGTGGGCAGGCAGAGATTGGGGCATTGAAGAATGTGTGCCTATTTCCAAATTTTTGCTTCAACAGTTAGCAGGCAAAGCTGTAGGATCTTTTGCCAACACCACAGGCCCTGAGCCAGCTGAGACTGGAAACCCACTTCTCCACATCCTCCTCTCTTTGTCTCACCTTAACCTGCTCCATCCCTCAGCCAGGTGGCCTCAGCTGCTCCTTTTAATGTCCCAGGGACTGAGTGATGCTCCCAGGCCCAGAGTCTCCTTAGGTAGGCCTTTCCTCTCCTCAGCTGTCTAAAGTAAGTGTTACACCTGGTGTTTGTTCTTTTTAGGATCAGATATTAGAAGTCTCAGGTGTATTCTATGAAATGCAACTTCAGCTTCCTAGAAAGCATGGCCAGTTGTGAGCATGGCTATATTTTGGGTCTGCTTCCGGGGTTCATGTCACAGAATAGCATAGGACCCCTCTGTCCATCTGGTCTATAAACTGGGTGATGTATTCCTCCTCTCCTCACAGCACTGCTATAAGGGCAGGATCATATATTTCTGAAAGCTGAATAAAAGTAATACGCGTACAACCTGAACAATGACGCTGTATGTATTTTCCAGAAATCCTTATAGGATCTGGGGTTTTAGTCACCAAGGTTAGCACCACTGGGTAGCCTTTCTTCCTTCCTGTTACCCATTTTCATGCACATCTCCTTTAGCTCCTCTCACCTTGGCGGTGGCTGTCTACCAATTGTTCCGTAGAGACCTGGATTTCAAGGCTGTGCTCCCACCCTGTCCTCTGCAATCACAGGGCAGATTTTCCCCTCTTTCCCTCCCTCCTTCCCCCCTCCCCTCCCTTGTCCTTTGCATTGTCACACTTAAAAACTTCAGATCAAAAGAACCAACAGAATGGTTGTTTCATCTCACCACTTTGGCAAAATTGGCAAGCAATACTGGAATCACTTTATACAGTGTGGTCTTTTTATATAAATGCCAAAACACAAAAAGAGTACTGCTTGGTTTCTGGGTGTTTTTCTGGGGTGAAATGTTGACTTTTTCAGGAAAAAAACAACAACTATAAATCCGTGCTGTGTCTTATAGCTGTTGTTCCAAAACTATCATTTTGTTTTCAGTTATTTTCCCCCAAACACCAGCTCCTAGCCAGACTGTCATCTGTGTGTCAAATAGTAAAACACTCCTCTGTCCCTGCAACTCTGACAAATGAAATTAATCTGATTTTAAAGCTGCAGCAAGTTAGACCATTATTCTGTGGCACAGCCCCTGAGTCACCCCGGCTGGTGGCCCTGCTCTGTCACAGGAGTCAGCAGCTGGGACACGTCTCTGGTGTGCCTCTTGGTCCGTGCCTTATAAAGACAGCGAAGGCAAGGAACAAGCTACAGCTAAATGTCTGCAGTCTGCAGATAAGAAACATATTTAATAAAGAAGGCAAGTTCTTGGTGTCTGTTGTTGGCTAAAGTTTACCTGGACTGCTTGCTTGTGATAGCATTCCCATGGCAAGCACTGCTGAGCAATAAAAAGTGTTACAGAACATTTAAGTGATCTGTTCTGTAGCATGAGTTTTTTCAATCTGGAGCTTCTTCCAGGAGCCTGTGTCCATTATAGACACAACAAGGGACTCTTTCTATAGAAATATGTTGTGGAATGGGGCAAGGTAGAACACGCAGAAATACACAAGTGAATCTAACCGAATAAAATGAATGAATGTCATGTCACTTTTTAAAATATGTGAGGGAGAGAAACATCAATGAGAGAGAATATCAATTGGCTGCCTCTGGCATGCCTCCTGCTGGATATTGAGCTCGCAACCCTAGCATGTGCCCTGACCAGGAATTGAACCAGTGACCTCCTCCTTCCTGGGTCAGTGCTCAACCACTGAGCCACACCAGTCAGGCTGTCATGTCACTTTTTAGTTTACCAACCTAAGTATGATTCCCCCCATCTAATTTTCTGCCTTTAAATTGCCTACAGAAATGGAAACGAATTAATTGGTTAAGATTGCCAATAAACAACCAGTGAGTCCTGGGAGGAGGGCGAAGGAACCTCTTATGAGCATTTGGCAGCTCACAGACCTTTGAGTTGACTTCTTAGCTAAACCTGACTATTCCAGCCTGTTCAAGATTGATGCAGGGTTTGCTGCAAGAGGTGAGGTATGACTGTAATAGCTGAGTGCTAAGGGGAAAACAAATTATCTTGCAGTTACTGGGAGAGGAAAGGATGATAAAGAGTAGGGACCTACACATTAAAAACAACCAGAATGTTAAAAATTGAAAACAGTTTTATTTTTTAACTTTAGGTAAGTCGATATTAATTTTTAAAAAACTATTGAACCAGGCATCTTAGAAAGTCCAGGGCAGAGCAGCACAAGAATGTTGTCTGCTGCCTCGACATCCATCACAGGACCACCCCCTTCATATTTATCTTTGAGGACTCCACTCTTGTCACATACAATTTTGACCAAATTTTTTGTGTCTGTGAACCACACTGCATGCTACAGACACACCATAGTTTCAGGTAAACAGCTTTTTATAGCTTACTAGTAGTCTGCAATCTTATTGGCAAATCAAATCCTATCTGACTCTCCCTTTTCCTTTCTCCTCCTCCACCTCCCCTGCTCTTCTTTTCCTCCTCTTCCTCCTTCTTTGTGTGTCCTCCCTCTCTCTCTCTCTCTCTCTCTCTCCTCTCTCTCTCTCTCTCTCTCTCTCTCTCTCTCTCTCTCTCTCTCACACACACACACACACACACACACACACACACACACAGTGTCTTGGATCTGATTTTCTAAACAAATTATCCAGAAAGATAAAACAGAGTAACATTTCCATCTCTTGGGAAAATAAAGGAAAACTTCTGGAAGGTAGAAGAGGAGGCAGCAGTAAGTCAGCTTTAAACTTTGGCACAAAACATTAACTTCTATACAAAATGTTTCTACACAGTCTTCGAAAATGTCCAAACTGGCAATGGTTAAAGAAGTAGCAGTGTTGGTTACAACACCAACCATTTTCTTATTGAAAGATCCACCTGAAATAACTTCTCTGCTTTACAACCATGAAGATATAAATAATAAGATGAAATCCTTAGCTTATATTTTAAACACTAGACTAATTTTATTTGATTGAACATCAGAATAGAAAAAAAAAAACCCTCTAAGTGCAAAGGCATCTAGTCATTAAAAAACAAAAACACCAGATTATATTCTCTGAAATGTCCCAGAAAATAATGAGAGAGCATGGACTGAAACTGCAAAGGCTGGGGCAAAAACAGTCCGCTCTCTTATGAGACCATTGGCTATGGAGTCAGACAAAACAGGGCTCAAACCTCAGCTGTCGCCCTCAGCTGTGTAATACTGGGCAGGTTTCTTCACTACACTCACTTTTTCATCTATAAAATGAAAAAGTGAGTGTAGTGAGGGATGGCTAGAACCAACTGATGGAGTGGCTGGGAGAAATTATATGAAACACTGTGTGAAACGTGCTTAGAAAGTATTTGCCTGGCAAATGACCCTTAATAAATAGTAGCTCTTTATTAGCTACCCGAGCATGAGCTTGAGTATACAAGTAAGTGTTGGCTAAATGCTATGTGAGATGGGCATGATCACCACGGGTAAAGGACGGGCAGAAGGCAGAGGCAAAGCTACCAAGGAGAAACATCACCACGTTGGACCAAAACAACTGCAACAAAAGAGAATAGAGAGATGCCTGCCACATGTTAAAATCTCTAAGGTTAGACGTGATCAAACACATGAATTGCCTTTTTCAATACATGCGTTTTTTGTTCTTCCTGTAATGAAATATGTGTCTAGCCTCCAGTGTGGAGCAGAATAAAAAGGTATCAAATGTTTTATTTAATCCAAACCTGGGAAAGGCTCCCCGGTGTAGTAAGGGGGGCAAAGAATGATTCTGGCCTCGGCTGTCACTCTCAAAGTGGCAGCCGGTGGAGCCCTGGCCCCTTCAAAGCCAGAGGAGTTCTCCTACCATGACAACACAACACTAGCCTCACCTGTCAAGTTCACAGGAGCAGAGGGGAGCTGGGTGCAGACCCGCCTGCAACACTGACAAGCTGTGGAGCTGGGCAAGGGCTGTTTCCTCATCTGTGAAAAGGGGAGACACTGCTAATAGTTCTGCCTCAGAGGACTGTTATTACTGTCAAATGGGATGTGGGTGACACTATAAAGCAGCAAAAGAATATAAGGAAATCTATTATTAGAAACAACCTATTTGGAAACACATTCCTTAATGTATTTAACACACTATTACAGTGAGGGAGTGGAATAGCAAAGCTTAAAAAAGAACACCCAAAAGTTCCAGAACTAAATTGAGATGCTGACAAAGAACTGGATAACTTAGGACATGTTTGAAAATGATTAAATTCTTAAATTATTATATAGATAAGCAAAATTATTCTTAGGGACATTGTAACATTGCATGCTAATCAGCCTCAAAAGAAGCAAGAACTGTCAACAGCTCATGGCAAAGAGCCAACTGTCTGCTGGGTAAGTAAATGCCTAAAGAAACTGAATTAGCTTTTTAAAGGAGCCAGAAGATGAGCTGTGCTGACATGAATCCTGATAGCGAGGGAGCTCTGAACACAGCACGGCCCCTGCCTGCAGAATTCTGTCCCTTTCTTCCTTGTGAATTAGATGAAAATGAATGCAATCACAATTGGTTTATAACTGCTTAGCAGTGTTCACTGAAAAACTGTCATCAGATGTATGAAAACCCAGACACTACAAATATGACAGTCACACATTTGACAAAAATGATACAAATTATGTGAAATATCTGCCCTTTGGAGCTACTGTATTTGCAGCAGGAAAAGCCTGTCTTGTTGATATGAATGTGTGTATTTTATAAAATAACAGTCCTACCTGAACATCCAACAATACTACCTCATGCTCTGCTGAACAAGTAGTTTAATATACTGTTATAGTAAACTTGGAAGTGAATCTAGAGAACACGATTGAACACAGGGCAACTCCACAATTGGCTAAGAAGGCAGAAAACAAAGCAGAGAGGAACTTTAACAAACAACGGAACAAGCCCAGCTGAGCGTGACTCCAAGACCATTAATAGCTCCACCCCACCCTCCAGTCAAGAACCCACACACATACATAAAATCTGAAGCGAATAAAAGGTAAGTTTTTTCATAGGTACATAGAAAGTAAATGCATCAGCAACTGCATACAGGTTTTGTTTTTATTGTTTCATAGTGCTGATTCAACAATGAAGCAAAATTAAACACTACCTTGAAAGTTCAGAGTTGACCTCTTTGCAAAATACAAGCCAGATTAAGCAAGGTCTCAAATGGTGTTGACATGTATTTCTCATATGAAAATAAAATTATAACATTAGCACAAGTGGGACATATATTCCACAGCATCATAGCACTGTGACAAGTGATTACAAAATAAAACTGCATGGTTCTTGTAAGCCACTGCAGTGTCATTACCAGTCACATTCCGTATGCTTTAAGCCACTGATGGATACTCACAAACCTCAGGTACCTAAATTCCACTCCCGTGGTGGAAGTGACAAGAGCTGACAGGTGTAATTAACAACCGTGAGTTCAATTAAAGTTTTTACTTTCAAAACTGGGCTATATTTCAAGACTTGATTCTTAAGACCCAGTTAATTTTGAAAATGAAATGCTCCATAACTCATGTGTGCTGCCACCAAAATATAGACTTCAGTTAAAACATTATTCCAGTTTAACACCAAACATGAATTTTTCAACAATCAGTTTACATTATCTTCTTTTGAAATCAATTGTTTTAGTTTGGGTTCATGAACTAATGATGTTTTTTAAAAGCTATAAATAAGTCAAATCTAGAAAACAAGTATTGTTTCCTTCTATGCACCTATTTGAGGAAACCCAAAAGCCTGTGAAAAAAACACCAAAGTATATTCACTAACAATGCAATCAGCAACATTTCCCTTCTGTTGGTTTTTCTGGTGGTTGTTTTGCTACAGCAACAGTATGGGAGGGCATCTATCCTCAAATGCCCTTTCCCCAAACCCCTTGTGCTCCTTGAAAAGGGCTTAGCCTGCAAGACAAGTTAAAGTCTATCACTACAGAATTATTTCCTACTGGGTACATTATACTTCTGAGGATAAGAGAAAAATTGTTGAGTCTTAAAACAAAACTGATAAAGATCTTTTTTAACATCATCTCTATCACCAAGTGAGACAATGACCCAGATCATTACAACTATGTGATTCATGAATGAGATGGGTAGGCATCTTGAAGCTAAGTGAAAACCAGATAGTAATTACTGATACCACCTCATCTCAAATTACTGATCAGCTCCAAAATTTTCAAAATATAGGTTTAAGTGAAACAGTTACAAAAATTCCCAGCATTCTAAATAAAAGAAAAACACACAGCAGAAAAAGGTAGAGTACTAACCCCATGCAGTTCCTCCACTCCTGAGCTCCCCTATCAAAGCTGGTAGCACAGCACTGCACTGTTTATCTCCTGGGCCATCTCTCCCCAGCTGTGAACTCTGAGGGTAGGACCTGTCTTAGCCTTGCTATCCCCCCACCTCTCACCTAAGTCCCTGACACAGCACAAGTGGTATCGAATCTGAAGGGACACCCTCTATGTGGCATTTGACACATTCTCAGTGCCTCTCCACCTGTCTACCCTTCTGACCAACCTTCTCTCCTGCTAACCAATTACAGTACTTCAAAGTGCTGGGTCTTTTGACCCTCAATATATGACTATCTCACAGTTACAAAATATATATTAAGTGTTTCATCGAAAAAATGTTAAATATACCTCCCAAACTCTAGAGCAGTGGTTCTCCACCTTGGCTGCACATTAGAATCACCTGGGAATCTTTTTAAAATCCTGATTTCTGGGCCTCATCCTCCAGAAATTCTGTTTCTTTGTTATGGGGTGGGGCCACAACATTAGTAACAAACAGAATTTCCGGAGGATGAGGCCCAGAAATCAGGATTTTAAAAAGATTCCCAGGTAATTCTAATGTGCAGCCAAGGTGGAGAACCACTGCTCTAGAGGTTGCCATGGCCGCCAGCCCCCTTTAAGGCTGTGTCCAATGCATAACCACAACTTACTCCACCTTCCTTTCCCTTTAAGTCACATGGGTCTGAATTGTCTTCCTACCAAGGCAACAAACCAAGAAGAAACCACTTAAAAAATATTCATCCCACTGGACAAGCTCAGGAGGAGGGCTGGGAAGAAGAGAGACTAAAAATGAGGCTATTCTAAAAAAGCAATGATCATGGACATGTTATCATTTGTGGATATTCCAAGCAATACTTCCCAAACCCAACTGGGGAGTGCCATTAACATCCAATAATGAATTCAGAGAAAAACTAGCATCGCTTCCTGCTAGAAGCCGGTCCATCTTTGCTGCTTGACACAGTCGCTGCAGGGAAGAAACATCTGCACAGCATATGTTTCAAGGGACCTGGCGTATATGGCATATTGTTCTTAATATGTTTGCTCCCCTTCTTGGCGCTATGTGTTTTAACCAAGGTCACCTCTCCGAGAAAGGTTGTTTCCCCAGGTAGGGATTTTTCCCTGAAGTTAGGGATGGAATAAAACCCCTTAACTAAGTGCCAGGTGGGTAGTTAATCACTTTAACTACGAACAATCACGCTTAAGCTACATAATCTTTACTCCCTGGAATGGAGATAAGAAATGCCCTAACCTTTGGAATAGAAATTGATAGGATTAAAATCAACTGGTGTAAATACAGATGTAACAAGACAATAAACACAGAACCTGGCTGGAGATCCTGGCTAGAACCAGGCAAGAGAACCTAGCTATGATGATCACCTGAACGCTGCCTCTGTGCCATCCCTTCTTCGCCGACTCCGTCCACACCTTTGGGAACCCCCGGGACCTGATGGGGCTGGACCCCAACATATGGAGCCCAAACAGGATTCCCCTAGGTAAGCACCCCTGCACTCGGGACGGATAGGACTCCACCGTAGGAAGAGGGTGGATAGTCTTCGCCGACTCCGTCCACACCTTTGGGAACCTCTGGAACAGGATTCCCTTAGGTAAGCCCCCCCCCCTCCATTGAGAACCCCCACACTTGAGATGGATAGGACTCCACTAGGGTGCTGCAGACTCCCCTATAGAGGATAAGTAGGGTAAGAAGGTGGATAGTACAGAACTTAGATTGAGAAGATGTGCCATACTGAGTCCAAAGAAAGAAGACTCTGTATTGATCTTTCAACCCATATGCTTGCTAGCAGAAGAGTTAAGGTTACTCCCAGGCAGACAGAACGTTTTATACAAGAAGTATGTCCATGCTTTTCTGAGGAAGGGAAGGTAAATGTAATAGCATGGGAGGAGGTAGGCCCAAGGAGCCTTATCCTTAACCCCACTGCAGCCTTTCCACCCCAGGAAAGTGCAGGATTGGCAAGCTCTCCCTGGGGTGATAAATCAGGGCTCAGGTAATAGCGGAAAGCGCCAATCCTACTCTTAAAATGGATACAAGAGAACATTTGGGGTTTTTCTTTTTAATGCCTGCTTTGGATTGAGTAAATGGCTGATCAACTGAACACTGCCTCTGTGTCATTCCTTCTTCGCCAACTCTGTCCCCACCTATGGGAACCCCTGGACCTGCTGGGGATGGACCCCAATAGCTTCCTATCCCAAACTCATCCTGGCACCTGTAGAAGTCACAGCATAGGGTTCAGTGCCTCCTAGCCCTTCTTCCTGCACTGCCCCCAACATCTCTGCTGGCTTCCCTAGTTCCTGGGCCAAGGTGAGAAAGTAAAACAAATTTTCTGGTACTGCACCCTAATTAATTTAAGAATATATTTCCTTGCAGATCCCAACTTTGGAATCTGTGAGTTTTATTGAATTATATCATAGTGACATTAGGACCAATCTTGTAAATAAATCCTTAAAAATTACTACTGCATGAGGCACATATTTATCATTCAGAAAACCAATATGTCCCCCAGGAGAAAACCAACTAAATAATAAAACTAAGCTTTTTGCTGGCATCTTCCTTCCTACTATCAATAATGCTTACTCTGAGTCCCTTACTACTTCAAGCCCCCTCTCTCTACCACTGGCTTATTAACCTTCCCTCCAAACTCATTTTTTTGTCTCCACCATCCTAAAAACACCACCACAACACTATAATTAATTCCTTTCATCATCAAACTGCCAAACTCTAAGAGTTTGAATCCTGCTGCTTGAATCCTGGTTCTTTTTCCTCTTATTCTTTGCAATCTGGCCTTTGTACCTCTCCCCCTCGGAACTGCCCCATGCTGCCTCATCTGCTCTGAGCCTCCCCTGCTAACACTGATCATGCCCTCTATTCCCTTGAATATACTGCTCTGAGACTTCCAACACTCATTCCTTTCTGGACCTCCCTCTGCCTCTACTGTGCAAAACCTTTGCATGGGCCAAAAGGTCAGATGCAAAACAGATATCAAAATAATTCATAATGATACAAACTGTAACTGCATCCACATGTTGGAAGAGAACAGATAGCATTTCCCAGGCTGTGTCTCTACTTCCTGAGTATGTGATAAGGATGCCTCCCAGGGCCAGAGTTCGTGTTCTCTATAACCTGATACTCCAGGCAGTCTGCCTGTACAGTCACTTTCTAGCTTAGGAATACTTCTCAAGATGGACCAGAGTAAATAAGAGTGAAGGGCAATGGCTGGCAAGCTGCAGGTCGGGCATGAGGCCCCTGCCATCCACTTTCAAGCCACTGTTCCCCAAAAAAGGCACATGCAGCTTGTGTAGGACAAGAACCTCCTCTAGACTCTGCCTCCCAATCCCGGGTGCATCTGGCCACTGGCCTCAGCTTGATTTCTTAGTCATGGCTCATGCCTCACCTCTCCTGCAAGTCAGGCATGTGCTCAGCCCATGTCCATGCCAACCTGACCCCTGGAACATGTGTGTCCAGACTCAGGGACACTTACAGGTGAGGAGGTGCTGAAGGAAGAGAGGAGTCGTTAGAGTCTTGCTGCTCTCCATATCAACCCCAGACAGTGACTGCACGCGCCTGCACTGAAACTCCCACAGGACATTTCAGAATCAGACTCTTCTTCCTCCAAAAGCAGGCCAATAAGGCAGCACCAAGGAGCTTCACTTGCCTTCAGGATGCCTGTCACCACCCTTTCCTCATCTCATAGATCATGTCTTCCAACTCCCCTGCTCAGCTAAACCTGGGGTCCAGGGTCCCAGGCACAGAGCCTTAGCCCTCAGGGAGATGGGGCCCAGCCTGCCAGGGAAGAGAGGAGGGATGCCCGAGACAAGTGGTATCTGGGTCATGGCTTCTTAAGAAGCAGAGACCAAGGGTCTGTGACCTACTGAGAGTTGGCCCTGGCAAGAGAGTTCAGGGGGAGGTAGTAAGATTTTATTAATGAAAATATAAAAATAAAAGCTAAGCAGCATAGGCTAGGATTCTAAACTCAGTTATGCTCAGAACCTACCAATATGAGAGAATAGACTATTTCATGGACTTCAGACACAGGCCCTGGTTTGTTTGGACACACACTTAATATCCTAAGAAAACTGTGTCTCTGTCTGTTTTTCCTCCAGCTGATTTTACTGCCTTGCTCTTCTCTGATGACATCTACAACTGGTTCTCTGTTGTTTTTTGCCCCAAACAGTGACCCCTTGGCTAGCCCTAGCACCTAACAGGCACATCTTCTTAATAAATTGTTGCTGAGCAGATGAAGATCCTAGTCAACTATTTGACTTCAGGTTTTTTATCTCAATGCTCCACAGAACTACACTTCTCCTGGGGAAAGCCAGCACGTATGCATTTGTATGAATTTCTAAATTTTGGTAGCATGGATTTTTCCTCTTACAAAAAGGAAACCATATCTACAACTTCAAAAAATCAAAAAGCCTTTTTAATAGTAGCCCCATCCCACTTCTGACTTGGAATTCGGTTGTCTGGCAACATTACCAGCTGGAAACCACAAATTCGAAAATAACATGTTTGTTTAATACTTCTATAATAAAATTTCTCTAAAATTTTGATGTAAGTTAAATGCCTGTCTATTTATATTCACCCAACCATCCACCCCCACAAACTGTATTTCTCACTAGATGCACTATGATTAGAGCTGAAGAAACAGACATCAGTAAAATATGTTCTCTGCCTTAACAAAGCTGTAAAACATACCTAAACATACGTACTGTATAAAATACAAGGTGCCCCATAAGGGATGTGCACTGAGTACTATGTGAGCATTTACCCAGCTGTGGATGTCAGGGGGAAAGCGTTGGCAACTTGAGGGCAGGCTTCAGAGGACGTGACACACAGGCCACAACAATGCAGTGACATCTCAACTCAGAGGCGACCGACCAACACAAAGGCCCAATCACATTATGACCCCATGACAACCTTCCTGGTGGAGCCAGCCAGTGACTGTACAACTCACACACCATGGTATGTGACAGACCTTCTTTATATGCACTTCCCATTTCACCCTGCATAATAAAAAGATGTGTGTACTCAGGCTTGAGATTTAATAAAAAAACGTTTACTGCTTCAACAAGTGAAACCACTTTTTTTTTTTTTAATTGCAGGTGCTTTGTGGCAGTGAAGAACAGAATGAGTACAGTTAGAGCCACTGCCTTGATTTGTGCTAAGGTGCCAGCAGTTTTATCCACCTTTGCTTTTGCACCATTTAAATGCAAATGTCAACACAGAGGGAAGGCAAATGCAACAGTTTCCTAATAGCCCTCTCTCTTCCACACCTACACCTTCCTGTCAAATGGAAATAGTTCTAATTCTGGGAAATTCTGCCTTACTGATCTCATCAGTCATTCCCCCCACCTCCAACTCATACCCCCTGGAAAGCCCTCTCACACTCTCTTAAATCAGGCAAGGGTGCCCTGCTCGGCACTTCTACACACCTGTAAGCTATGGCAAGTAAGGATCCTGAGAATCCCTTCCCCACCGGCGTCTGCCCCCACCGTGGCAGGCACTCAAGACTGACTCCTAAACTGTTAAAGCTCTCGCTATAAAGCTGCCCGACACATGACAACACAGCACTTTGGATGTAGGCACCAATGCCATGCCTGGCATGCAAGAGGTGCCTGACTTTCATTGCCTATGTGTCTGAAAAAGATGGGAGTTTGCCTTGTGAGTTCTAGTCCTGAATTTCTGACAGTCCCAATGTGCCTGGTATCTGGATAAGGGTCCAGACTCCATCCACAGAGAAGGCAGGACAGCCTAGCCGTGGTCGGCAAACTGCGGCTCGCGAGCCAAATGCAGCTCTTTAGCCCCTTGAGTGTGGCTCTTCCTAAGCCTTAGGAGTACCCTGCCAGGAGCCGGTCCATCCTTGCTGTTTCAAGGGACCTGGCATATATGGCATACTGTTCTTAATATGTTTGCTCCCCTTAGCGCTGTGTGTTTTAACCAAGGTCACCTCTCCGAGAAAGGTTGTTTCCCCAGGTAGGGATTGTCCCCTGAAGTTAGGGAGGGAATAAAACCCCTCAACTAAGTGCCAGGCGGGTAATTAATCACTTTAACTATGAACAATCATGCTTAAGCTACATAATCTTTACTCCCTGGAATGGAGATAAGAAACGCCCTAACCTTTGTAATAGAGATTGATAGGATTGAATCAACTGGTATAAATACAGTTGTAACAAGACAGCAGAACACAGAACTCAGGAGACAGAACTCAGAAGACAGGACCAAGAGAGACAGAGCCTAGGCACAGAACCTACACAGAACGTTCTCTAGAGACAGAAGAACTTAGCTGGAGAGAACATGGCAAAAGATCCTGGACTGAACCTGACTACAGAAATTGGCAAGAGAACCTGACTAGAACCTGGTGACTGAACCTGGCTGGAGAACCTGGACAGAACCTGGCTGGAGAACCTAGCGAGGGAACATGGCCACAGAACCTGGCTGGAGATCCGAAGCAGAACCTCTCTGGAGATCCAGACCAGAACTTGGCTGGAGATCTGGGCTAGAGATCCTGGCTAGGCTGCTGATCAACTGAACGCTGTCTCCGTGTCATTCCTTCTTCGCCGACTCCGTCCACACCTTTGGGGACCCCTGGACCTGCTGGGGTTGGACCCCGGCAGTACCCTAATTAAGTTAATAACAATGTACCTACCTATATAGTTTAAGTTTAAAAAATTTGGCTCTCCAAAGAAATTTCAATTGTTGTACTGTTGATATGTGGCTCTGTTGACTAATGAGTTTGCTGACCACTGGCCTAAGGCAACAGGGTCCACTCCTGGCTGAGGCCACTGCTCTGTACTAGTGGACCCTGCTGATGCAGGCACCCTCTATCCTGGACAAACAAGGAGGGGCCACGCTGACTGACAGCTACCCCCCCACCCCCCCGCCCCGCCACCCCAGCCATTAGCTGGTGCTGAAGCCCACTGGAACGCCCACTGAGTGACACACTGAGGCTCCTACAGCCCTCTGCTGCCAGCAGTAACACCACCCCTTTCCCCAGTGGGTCTAGGTGACATTAAAGCTTAATTGTGCTTTACCCACATTGTGTGAGATTAATTCTATGGAAATACAATCTGCAGTAGGAAAATGAACCTGCTTGAAAATCATTCCCTATTCCTAATGCGCCCCAGCACTATCAGGCTCTAATGGGACTTCTGATTTTCTTGCTAGGATCTCCTACTAAACTCTGAGTTCCTGAGTGATAGTGAGCATAACATCCACAGTACTTACCATGTACCTGGAATATAGTAGATGCTCAAAAACTATCTGCTGAGGCACTTAAATGAGATCATGGATATAGAGTTTTTAGGACAGTGACTGGGACACAGTCAGGACCCAAGAGTGCAAGCTGTTCTGATTTGGATATGATGACAATATCAACAATATTAGGGTTCACACAGAGCTTATTTAGTAATTTTTTGCTCTACTGCCCTAACTGGCAATGTGCAAGGAATATTATTTATTAGGTTCTAATAATCTTATCATGTGTCTAAGGGCAATAAGAAATGATATAGTTCATGAATCTTCAAACCGTATGTTTGCTCTGCTCTTGGATGGCAATTTTTGTTGTTATTAATTTCCACTGTCTTCCCAGGATCTCACTGCAGACTCGCAATTCAATAGCCATGTAATCACTGAAAACTAAGGAACCTCAATTGGTAACCTGTGGAGCACATTTTGATGAGCCACAGCCATCAAGCTTTCCGGCACGGCAAGTCATCCTCACGTAACACACAGCCAATCAATCCCTCTGAGGACAGTTCCGACAAGTTTAATAAAAGGAGTGGCAGTGATCGTGGAATTTCAGCAAACCCTTGACAGAGTTCCACATCAAAGGCTAACAGCTAGTGTGGGAGGGCCACACACTGAGCGGGAAACTGGTGCTGTACTGATAAAGCACTGGGTAGCAGGAAACAAAAAAAATGTTCCCGGAGTAAGGGGCAAAGTCATAGAACACTGCATGGGCTAGCAACAAATGCCAAGTGTTTATGTTATTTTAAAACATCTGAAGGGAAACCACTCTGTGTATTCTACAAGTGTAGAACCACTAGGGGAAAAGTGGCCTTTAGTGGAATATTGGAAACAGAAATATCGCATCCAGCCCAGCATATGAACAGTCGTTTACCGAACTCTGAAATGCCAACACACTAGAGCACTTGGTGTGACCAGGGCAGTGATGTGAAACTGGAAGGAAGCTCTTACTGACATAGTGTAATCCACTTGGGGAGGAGAATGTATGATGAGGATAAGCTGAAAGATTTTTAAAAAGAATATAACTTGAAAATTTCCTTGAAAGAGGAATGGAGGGATGATATGCAAATCCACATTCTAATATAATTTTTGTTTATCTCTGATTAACTCTGGTAACAAGTCACAACTAATCCGTTTCAATCAAGTAAAGAGAAGTAATTTGAGGCGCTGATCCTGTAAATCAGAATACCAGAAAGTTCCCGTGGTTACCATTTGTTCTAATCGGGTCACTTCCTCCTGCATCCACCTAGTGAATGAGGTGTGTCACCTCCGTATTCAGCCTTGGCAAAGGGAGCAAGCTAACTGCTATTTGGTGTGTTGTACATGGTCTTCTGTTCATTTTAAACGCCCATTGAGTCACTGTGACCTTTACCTATGCTTCCAAGCTTTTCTCCTTCCTCCGTTACGGTGAAAGAGGATTTTACGCTTGCTCAGGCCAGTTTCCTGCCTTCTCCAGGACCCTGCCCAGTCATTTATTAGCAACCCCTCCCCCCATATTTTCATCTCCCCTTCCCCACAGGCTCATGACTCTTAGTATTTAAGCACGTTCAAGACTTTTATATTTAAAAATATATGAACAAACCCTTCCTTGCCTCTGTTCCCCCACCAATATCACACTCTTGTCTCCTGTGCAAATTGTGCGAGTTTCCTATGATTGCTCTGTGTCGCCACCTCCCCACCACCTCATAGTCATAGTCCATTTGATCAAGTCTGTCCCAACACCACCCCCACCTCTCCGTGTGCCAGTGAAATAGCATCCATTACGGTCCCTCTGACCCTCACACAGAGAAACCTCGCGGGGCTTTTTCAGTCCTCTCGTTGCTTGACCTCTGCACAGCCTCAGAGCCTGCTGCCCATTCCTCTGGTCTTGAGGCCCCCATTCACTTCCCACCCTCTAAACCAGTGGTTCTCAACCTTCCTAATGCCGCGACCCTTTAATACGGTTCCTCATATTGTGCTGACCCCCAATTTCATTGTTACAAATTGAACATAATTAAAGCATAGTGATTAATCACAAAAACAATATGTAATTATATATGTGTTTTCCGATGGTCTTAAGCGACCCATGAAAGGGTCGTTCGACCCCCAAAGGGGTCGCGACCCACAGGTTGAGAACCGCTGCTATAAACCCTCCCTCGGTACCAGGCCCTTCAAATACACCCAGTCTTCTTGTCAAACAGCTCTCCCCAAGGTGAGCTGTACTCTCTCTTTCTCTACACAAGATCTTTTTTTTTTTTAAATATAGTTTATTGATTTTTCACAGAGAGGAAAGGAGAGAGATAGAGAGCTAGAAACATCGATGAGAGAGAAACATCGATCAGCTGCCTCCTGCACATCCCCCACTGGGGATGTGCCCGCAACCCAGGTACATGCCCTTGACCGGAATCGAACCTGGGACCTTCCAGTCGCAGGCCGACGCTCTATCCACTGAGCCAAACCGGTTTTGGCACTACACACCATCTTTATGCCAACAACTCCCTATTTCTGCCCAAACCTCACTCTAAGCTCCAGACACACACATTTCACAGTCTTCTTTCTGACTTGTCTCACAAGAGCCCTAAATTCAGCATATCCAAAACAGAAGTCTTTTCCATCACCTTGCCTGGGTTGCTGCAGCAGCTCCTACCTGATCTCCACCTTTGAAACGTTTGATCATTTCTACAAAGCCAAAGTGATCGCCAATGGGACTGTTCTAAATGGCAATCTGAGCCCCTCAGTCCCCTGCTGAAAGACCCTGCTACCTGCCTGATATTCACAGCTGACAGCTCCTTTGGGAAGTGCAGCCCTGCTGTGGCTCAGGTCTCCAAACCGAACCCCTCCAGCCACAGGAATCGCTATCATACTCTCTTGCTACAGGCTCTGCACTGGCTTTCTTCATTCCACAATTTCTCCACCCTCCCATCCTGTTCCTCACTTAAAAGAGAGGGGAGTTAACTAACTCCGTCCTTCTCAGAAGAATCAGCTGAAAAGTAAGTCACTTTCTGTAGAAGCTGATTTTCTCTCCTCTCCAAGTGGAATGGGAGCTCCTGTTATATACAGCCATAATCCCTTACAGGAACCACACCCATAAGTATTCAGATGACCTTACACCAGACTGCAAGGTCGACCAGGAGGAGGACTGCATCTAACAAAAGCAGGTGCCCAGTGGATCTTTGTTAAATAAAGTCAGTAAGTGGCCTCACAAACATCATGTTTTCACTATTTCACTGCCTTTTTTTTAACTCTGAGAAAAAAGCATTAACGTTTTTTATAATAAATCAAACAATTCCCAGTGTTTAAAATTTCCCCCAAGTGTTTAAACATTCCAGTTTAATAGCATTTATTAAAATCCTGCATTTGGCTGTCCCACATCTCTAATCTCCTTTAATAGAGAACAGCTTCCCCACCGTGTGTGTGTGTGTGTGTGTGTGTGTGTGTGTGTGTGTTTTCAACTTTTTAGTCTTCCAGGATAGAGATTTCTTGAGTCCAGGCCAGGTATCTTGTAAAATGCCCATGATCTATTTGGCTGGCTATTTCTTCATATCAGATTCAGGTTAAAGATGCTGTCAAGAATATATCTCAGATGATATATTGTATACTTCTCATAGCATCACATCAGGAGACACAGTGCCCAAAAGTCACAGCTGTGTCCCTACTCAGTCATACTTCAGGTAAGCCCATATTGCAGGAGCCCCACCCCTTCCCTAGACCCAGATTCCAGCCAGCCTTACACTAGAACAGATATCCAAGTACTGCCAGACAGAGGAAGGCCTCCGATGAGGCAGCCAGCAGGCCTGAAGGGCAACAAGTTCAGAGTGAAGTGAACAAGGGGAGGTTCCAGGAGGGCCGTCTCCACTCACAAAAACAGAAGTGACAGATGAGTCAGATGATGCCAAGGAGAGATTTGGAGAGAGGGAGAGAGGAGGTATGAAGCCATTACAGAAAAACTGGTAACTAAGCAAAAAGGAAGCATTAACTGCAGGATGATTCTTATATTTCAGGCAAAATGTCCATATATATACACACTAGAGGCCGGTGCATGAAATTCATGCACGGGGGGGGGGGGGGGGGGCGGCCCTCAGCCCAGCCTGCACCCTCTCCAATCTGGGACCCCTTGGGGGATCGGGTCTAAACCAGCAGTCGGACATCCCTCTCACAATCCTGGACCGCTGGCTCCTAATCGCTCACCTGCCTGCCTGCCTGGTCGCCCCTAACTGCCTCCCCTGCCAGCCTGACTGCCCCTCACTGCCTCTGCGTGCCGGCCTGATCACCCCTAATTGCCCCTCCTTCTGGCCTGGTTTCCCCTAACTGCCCCCTGCTGCCAGCCATGTCTCTCCCAACTGCCCCCTCCTTGCCAGCCTGGTTGCTCCCAACTGCCCCCTTCTGCTGGCCTGGTCACCCCTAACTGCCCCCCCCACTGGCCTGGTCACCCCCTGCTGCCCCCTGCCAGCCTGATCTCCCCTCACAGACCACCCCCCCACTGGCCTGGTCATCCCACGCAGCCTGCTTGTCAGTCATTTGGTCATCCCTCACTAACCCCCCTGACAGCCTGGTCGTAGGCAACCATCTTGTGAGGGTGTGAGGGTTAATTTGCATATTACCTCTTTATTATATAGGAGATATATATATATATATATATATATATATATATATATATATATATGTATTTTAATTTTTTTTGCTAAAAGGATGGTGTTCTATCTCCTTTTCCTTTCCATTTTCTATAATCATCCCCACTGTTATTTGGTGACCATAAGAGAGTATTCTTTTCTAAAGATACCTTATATCAGTGGTTCTCAACTTTGGTTGCACATTCGAATCACCTGGGAATCTTTTTAAAATCCTGATTTCTGGGCCTCATCCTCCGGAAATTCTGTTTCTTTGTTACTAATGTTGTGGCCCCACCCCATAACAAAGAAACAGAATTTCTGGAGGATGAGGCCCAGAAATCAGGATTTTAAAAAGATTCCCAGGTGATTCTAATGTGCAGCCAAGGTTGAGAACCACTGCCTTATATGGCCCCAGTTGGTTAATTTAAGTTGGTTAAGAGTGGAATTTGCTGATCAGGCACTATTACTATCAGCTGTGTGACACTGGCAGGTTACCTCATCATCTCTGTGCCTCAGTTTTTTCATCTATTTTATAGATTCTATAAAATAGGGGTAATAGAACTTAACTTCATTGGGTTGTGAGAATAAGATAAGTTGCAACACATCAAGTGCTTAGAACAATACCTAGCACAGAGTAAATGTTCAATATATTTTTGCAATCAAAGTGAATATTAGTAATGCTAAAAGCCTGTGGTTAAAAAGCTTGTTTTAACTTTAAAATGAATCAGCAATAAGGACTCAGCTTTTGTAGAAAAATAATACATACTGATTGAGCATAGGCTCTTGGTATTATTGTAAATAATTAGCCAGTGGAATTCTTGGTTAAACATTCCTAACTACATCTTGATAAACCACAGTGCAACTGAGCCACCCACTAAAATAGCAGAGAGACATTTAGCAGCTCAAAAGCATCACGTCACTTCACCATATGGTTTCTGGTGGAGTTGGACAATACAATTCAACCAAATTACATAGGGAGGAGGTTTTCTTTCTTTTCATTTCTTTAAAAAAAAAAATAACATCTATATGATAGGCCTTTCATAAATGCTGGTTGAATGCATGCAAAATTCGCTGTACACGGGAGCATGAAATTAAAAGGAGTGCCACTGCTATCCTTTTAACAATCTCTAGAACTTTCTTGGATAAATGTCACTGCTGGATGCACTATGGTGCAAGACTCCAGGATGAAAGACTATCTTACATTAAGGCGAAGGCGCTGTGCAAGACTAAAGGAAATGGGAAAAATCTGTCACAGGTTCCAGCTCATCTTTCTCTGTATCTCTTACTTTCCTCCTAAGTAACAGTCTCATGGAAAAATGTCCAGCAAATCCAGAGTCATCCTTTGATGGAATATGTGGGCTGTTTACTTATAACAGTCCAAAGATCTAAAATTCAGTATTTCAACACACAGGAATGTATTTTTGGTTGAATGGTGGTTTTATTGATAAGGTCACCATCTTTTAGTAAGATTTCTTAGTCATCACTTCCAGTTCTGGATTACACCTTCGAGGGTAAGAATACAGAGTATGTTTGGTATGAAAACAGGCTTAGGCCCTGACTGGTTTGGCTCAGTGGATAGAGCGTTGGCCTGAGGACTGAAGGGTCCCAGGTTTGATTCCGGTCAAGGGCATGTACCTTGGTTGTGGGCACATCCCCAGTAGGGGGTGTGCAGGAGGCAGCTGATCGATATTTCTCTCTCATTGATGTTTCTAACTCTCTATTCCTCTCTGTAAAAAATCAATAAAAACAATAAAAATATATTAGAAAAAAAAAGAAAAGAAAACAGGCTTGGGCATCAGATAGATCAGGTATTAATCTCCAGGCCACTTCTCACCAGCTGTGTGACCTGGGGAGATTGTTTAATCACTCTGTGCCTCAGATTCCTTATCTGAAAAATGGAGATGACAAAAGTCCTACCTCATGAGACTGCTTAGAAGAAAAATAAGGAAATATATGAAAATATCTTACACACTATCTGGCAGTCAGTAAGCACTTTATATTTGAGTTCTCATTATTATGGCAGGGTGGTGTGATAGTAGAAAAAAAAAGTAGTTAGAAAACCATTCTGTTTTCCTCAAGTAACAACTATAAATATTTAGAAAATAAATTATGAACTACATTACAAAGGACATAAAGATTTATACTGAGTCCTTGAATTCTGGCTTTAAATCACTGCTCCATGTTTGGACTAACTCTTTGTTAATCACTTAAACTGCTGACTGCCAGAAAACCTACTTGATACAGACCTGTGTCTACCAGGTGAGTATGCCACGTGTTGACACATGTAAGGTAGACTTCTACAATGAGGGTAAACTGCAGGGACACTCAATCAACATCAAGTCACGAAAGATTTCTCAATCACTACCTCGAGAAATACATGGCATGGCCATAAGCAGAACCTGCAATACAGCAGAATTAAATCCCTTGATCCAAGTAAGCCGAGTTCAAGTTATACATAAATATTGGAGAAATAGCTGAGAGGTTGATTTATCCCATGTGTTCAAATATTTAATTTTTAAATGTTTTCTTAGAGAGAGAGAAAGTAGAGGGGAGAGAGAGAAACACCCAATGAGAGAGAGAGAAACATCTATCAGCTGCCTCCTGCATGCCATCTACTGTGGGGGATCAAGCCTAAAACCTGGACATGTTCCCCAACAGAAATCGAACCAGCAACCTCCTGGTGCATTGGGAAGACGCTCAACCAACTGAGCCACCCCACCAGGCAAATATTTTAATTTACCAAAACAATTTTTATGTGTCTATAAAACCAATAGGGTTTGGATGTAAATGTATCAAACTGGCCTTTAAACTTAATTGTTTATACGGGTTTTCACTCAGACTTGTCAGTTATAAACCTTGGTTCTTTGCTAACCACATCCTGAGAAATCAACAGAAAAAAACATAAAGAATTGGGTGAATTAAACAAGATAAGTTAAATATAACCTTCCATTTTAATATTCCTGATAACAAAGAATAGTTTTTAATTAAGTTTGGGTAATCTACCATCTGTGATTAGTTGGCCCCTTTCATTCTCATAGTTCTTAGTTCTTTAACTGGATTCCGCCTCAGCAGCAACATAGGAAGATGAGAAATGACCCAGACTAAACTGTCTCTTGTATAAACACAAAATGGAATAGAAGTAAATGGCTTCTATTAGAGCCCAAGCAAAACAGACATTCAACTTCCAAACATGGATATGTGGAGACACTCAGGACAGTCACTAAAGATGACTCAGAACAGCATGCGATTGCTCCCAGGAGGAAAGCAGGAGCAGCAAGGCAGAAATTTCTGGCTCACACATGAGAACAAAATCGTTTTTGTTTAGAGAATTACTGTAAAAAGAGGAGAGAAATTTATGTGCTAAAATTAATAAAATTTAAAAAAATAAGTGACACTGGAAAAAAATAAGTGAAGTCAAAATCTGGCTCTTTGAAAATATAAGTAAAATAAGAGATAATAACTAAGCAGGAAAAAAGGAAAAGAGAAATAAAAATATGCAATATTAGGAACAGAAAAGGGGATATAATTATAGATATAAATGATTAGAAAAAATGTGTATGTTATGTATAACTTTGTATGCAAAGGGAAGACACTTAAACAAGATGTTAAATTATTCAGCTTAATCAAAAACTAGGTAGAAAATAAAAACCAACTACTATATGAATATATGTATAGAAATCAATAGCATTCCATTTTACAAATAACAACAAAAACTGCAAAATATAACTTTAAAAATAGATGTATTTTATGATATCAATGATAACTAATTTTTTAAAAAATATCAAAGATCTCTATGGAGATAAAATTTAAAAATCATAAAAAGTGACCTAAATAAATAGAAATCATGTTAATGGATAGGAAGATTCAATAATGTATAACTTTTACCCCAAATTAATCTATAAATTATATGCAATTTCCATCAAAACCCTACCATGTCTTTTGAGGAGACCTGGCAATTTGATCCTAAAATTCATTTGGAGAGGAAAAGACCAAGTCAAGACACTCCTAAAAAACAATGTGAGTGGGATGTATCTTACCAAATACTAGGATTTATCATAAACTTGTAGTAATTAAATGTATGGTGTTGGTACTGAAATAAACAGACCAAGGGAGAGAATGAAGAGCTATATATGTGGGTCCACATGCTTATGTAGGAATTTCATATACATTGAGAAAGCTTATGAGGGAAAGTGCAGAGAAAACTGTGTCAAGCCAGGGAAAAGCAAAATTGGATATTTACTTAGCTTACAACCTACACAAAATAAATTCTACATGGCTTAATGATCTAACTATGAAACGCAAAACTTTAAAACTTATTAAAAGACAATATCAAAAACAATGTCTATGACATTAGGGTAGGGAAAGATTGTTTAAATGAGACACATGAAAAATCTGCAAAGGTGGGGGAAGGGTTGTGGAGGCAGGAAGACAGATTTATCTGACTGAATTAAAATTAAAACCTTGAAACTTTCAACTTCCTAAATGATGAAGAGAGGAGGTCAACCAAATCCTCTCCCAAAATTCAATGATCAAATTTGAAAATCTCAATTATATGTACAAATGTGAAAAAATAGAAAGATATATATTGCTGGTAGGAATATAAAATGCTACAAGCACCTTGGAGAACAATTTGGCAAGAATGACACCTAGGATGAACACATTATGTCTTACTCCATTCTAGATGGTAGGTCTGGAGGAGCTACAGCACATGTGCCTGAAGGACACTGCTCTGCCCCATAGTAAAACAGTGTGTGCCTATAAAGCAAAAGGCAAAGAGATCTGTGGAACAGAACACAGAGCCAAAGAGGGCCCAAGGATTATATGAAAATTTAGTATCTGGGAACAGTGGCAAGGAAGGTCAGTGAAGAAAAGATAGACTGATCAATAAAGGGTTGGGGCACAACCACTTCTCCTGAAAAATAATACACTTGGGCCCCTTACCTCACACCATATAGATAATCTTTCATCCATACAGATTATTTGCTCAAATCCCTTCATCACAGTTCTTGGATGTCTCTAATTACCCACCAGTACCCTTTTCATCAAACAGAAATTCCATCTATTACTTTAACCACTCCTGTTAAAATTCTTCCCTCTTTGTCCTGCTTGTCACTCTAACCCAATTATCTTCTTTTTCCACAGCTGCAGCCAAGCAGCAAAATATTTACACTGGGAAAACAAAGACAAACTAGTGTCACTTTAAATCAGTCTCAACCCTCCAATGGGCTCTCAACACTACCTTAGCAATTCTGATTCTTGAATTTGCTTTCCCACTCTACCTCCTACCTCTTGCTTCAAACTTCCTTCCTAGTACTACATTCCCTTTCATTGTGGTGAGAACAAAAACCCATCAGATGAGAATTCTTTCATCCTTACAGCAAATATGCACACCTGCCTAAAGCTGTGACATTTTCCTTCCCTCCCCTCCTTGAGACTCACATCTACACAGACAATTACATATTTTCTAAGACACATCTGTTTCATTTTCCCCAGGCCCTGTTCCTTCAGTTACACCCTCTCTCTCCTCATCAATCTTCCACTTTACTGGATCATCTCCATCAGCATATGCACATGCCCTCCTATCATCTATCATAAAAAGTAAAAAAGAAATACCTCTCTTGATCCCCAAACCCTGAACTACCCCACCTGTTTTTCTGTTCCCTATCATTGTGCATCTTGGCCAAAGAGTTGCCAAATGTGGGCTCTTCCTCATCTCCCAGTTCACTCCTTAGCCCATTCTCAACATTGTTCCCACTACTCTACCAACTTTGCTTTAAAAATCTGTGAACACTCATTTGCAAGCTGTCAAATCTAACAGTTGCTTCTTTTTATCTCCATCTTACTGAACCGTTCAGTAGCATCTGATGTTGTCAGCTACCCTGCTCTACTTCTAGAGACACTCTACCCCGCTTCTACTCCAGAGACACTCCTCTCTTGTCTTCCAGGGTGCCACACTCTCTCGGTTCTCCTCCTAGTTTTCTGCTCACTCCTTGTTGGTCTTTTTCTAAAAATTGGGTTCTCCAGTACTCAGCCTTAAATCTGTTGCCCTTTTCTCTACACTGCTGAGTTCCAGAAACATATCTCCAATTTGTGTCCTCAACCCTTCCACTCAGATTTCACTGGCACCTCAAACTAAACAGGTCCTAAACCAAACTCTTGAATTTCCCCTTAAATTGGATCTTTTCTGTTGCCTTCCCTTCAGTCAATGGCATTACCATCCATTCAATTACAATTTATTCCTCTTAGTAAGTCCTGTTGTATCTTCCTCAAATTTCTACTGCCACTACCTCTGTTGTATTCTTTCCCAGGGAAACAGAGCTAGTGTGTGTGTGTGTGTGTGTGTGTGTGTGTGTGTGTGTGTGTGTGTGTACCTTTTCACCCTTAGGAATTGGTTCATGTGAATATGGAGGCTAGCAAGTCCAAAATCTGCCGAGTAGGCCAGGAGGCTGGAGACCAGGGAAGAGCTGAAGCTGAAATTCAAGTCAGAATACCATCTGCTGAATTCTCTCTTTCTTAGGGGAGGTCAGTCTTTCATTCTATTCATGCCTTCAAGTGATTGGATAAGGCCCACCAGCATTATGAAAAGCAATCTGCTTTAATCAGAGTGCACTAATTAAAATGTTAATCTTATTCAAAAAATACCCTCAAAGAAACATCCAGAATAATGTTTGACCACATATCTGGACTCCACAGCCCAGACAAAATGACACATAAAATTAACCATTTCATTTGTCTAAGCCATCTCATCTCTGGTCAAACCTATTGTAATAGCCTCCAAACTAGTCTCTCTGCTCCCATCTGTACCCTCCATATCAACAGCAGAAAGCTCTCTTAAGTCATAAACCTCTTGCTAACCTCACCCCCAATAGCTTCCTACTGCACTTAGATTAAAACCAAGGCCTCTCACCAAGATTTGAAGGGTCTGTTACTTCCAGACACTCATCTCATCCCAGGTCCAACTCTCTGCTAACCAACTCTGATGTCTGCTGCTGGTTATATTTTTCTCTCTTTGCAAGGCTAAATTCTATATACTGTATTGCCCCCTGCCTTCATAACTCAGCATAACTTAAGCCCGTATCCCTGGCCTGCACAGTATTCCTCGTCATTGTTTGTTTCATGAGCACATATAAAAATTAAATATTTGTTTGGTTACTTATTTATTGCCTGACTCTGTTACTATAATCTCCATTAGTGCATGGACCATGTCTGTTCTACCATCCCAGTGCAGAGCCCAGGGCCTGACAAATAGGAGATGCTCAAGCAATATCAATTTTAAAACATTTAAATGCAAGAAATATCTAAATATAAAAGTATTTAAAAATAGGAGAAGATATGAATCTTGGGATAATAAATATTTCTTAAGCAAAACAGGAAACTTACAAATCATAAGTGAAAAAAAAATTCCAGATATAATTACATCAAGGTTAAAAAACAAACCTCAATTATGGAATTAGACATCATGAACAAAGTTAAAACACAAAGAAAATATATGCAATATGTATAACAAAGAGGTCTTAAAATTTTTAAATGTAATAATATAATTCAAAAATAGGCAAGGATTTTAAACATTAGATAGTTAATAAATGCCAGGAAATTAAGCAAATTTCCTATCTTAACTGACAAAAATTAAACATTTTTTACAAAAATGAAAAATCTTTTTAAAAGGTTGAAAATAATGACTTAAAAATAGTTCACATGGGCAGTAGTGTAATTACAGCAGTAGGCCAGACAGCATCAGCAAGAGAAAGGAATGCAGGAAAGCAAGGGCCTGAAGGTTTTTTTCTGACATGCACATCTGCAATGAATCTGGTTTGTCTGAAGTACGGGATTACACATTTTCCAAAGCAAAGATTACCAACCCAGAGACAGTGACATAATGACAGTCTCTTCACCAGAGAGCAAGTTATCAAGGACTACACTTTTCTGAGGCTCAAATTTCTCAGTCAACACGGACTCTGAAGCACCTTCCCCAGAGTGAATGCCAAACACATCAGTTTCAGGATTCACAGTCAGTATGCCCGTGTATGCTTTGGAAGAAACAGATGCAGTTATTTAAAGGAAAGAAATTACTCCTAAGGAATCTTTTGCTCCTCTCTAGCTTTAAATTTCACTTGGTATTATTTCTATTTACAGAATATAACCTCTACCATCCTGGAAATTGTACTGAAAAAATCACAGTTAATATTTAAAACATTTCTGTGTTCTATTTTCCTCATCTATTAAGATAAGTAATTACCTAATTCTATCCCAGCCCCTCCCCCGCTCTCACACTGGTAATCATACATTGACATCTTGAAGTCACATAAAAGATATATTCCACCAACTGAGAAGACATTTGTAGAAATGGCCCTCTGTCCGGAGCACCATTCACAGTCTGCCTGGCGACACATGCAAAGCACAGCTTGTGTTGGTCCTCAGCCTCCAATAATGGCATCTAAAACTACCAGCTGGACAGATTAGGCTTTTTGACATTTAATTCACATTTTCCCCCAGCTTTATTGAGATATGATTGTCATGTAAATTGTTTAAGTTTAAGGTGTACAACACGTTGGCTTGATACACTTATATATTGCAAAATGATTATCACCATATCATTAGCTAACACCATCATGTCACATAATTGCCATTTCTTTTTTGTGGTAAGAATACTTAAGATCTACTCTCTTAGCAACTTTCTATAATCACCATGCTGTAACGAGATCCCTAGAACTTATAACCGAAAGTTTGTACTCTTTGACAAACATCTCCCCATTTCCCCACCCTCCATCCCCGGGGAACCACCACTCTAGTCTGTTTCTATGAGTTTGGCTTATTTATATTCCACATAGAAATAATATAGATTACTTGTCTTTATCTGACTTATTTCACCTAACATAATGTACTCATGGTTTATCCTTGCTGTAGCAAAGGGCAAGATGTTCTTTTTTCTCATGATTGAATGATATTCCATCGTATATACATATAGACCCCATCTTTATCTATTCATTTACTAACAGACACTTAGGTTGTTTCCATATCTTGGCTATTGTAAATAATGCTGCAATGAACACAGGAGTGCCGATATCTCTTAGAGATCCTTTGAATATATACCCAAAAATGGGATTGCTGGATCATGTGGTAGTTTTACTTAATGTTTTTAAAGAAAAATCCATACTGTTTTCCAGGGGCTGCACCAATTTACAATCCCACCAACAGTGCACAAGGGTTCTATTCTCCACCTCCTCGCCTCTTATCTTCTTGATAATAGCCATTTAACAGGTGTGAGGTGATATCTCACTGTGGTTTTTACTTGGTTTATCTGATGACCAGTGATGATGATCATCTTTTCATGTACCTGTTGGCCACTGGATGCCTTCTTTGGAAAAATGTCTACAGTTCTCCTACCCATTTTTTAATTAGATTGATTTGCTGCCATTGTTACTATTGCATTGTGTACGTTTCTTATACATTTTGAATATAAGCCCTTTATCAGATATATGATTTGTAAATATTTTCTATCATTCCACAGGCTGATTCTTCATGTTGTTTCCTTTGCTGTGCAGAAGATTTTTAATTTGATATAATCCCACTTATTGTCTTTATTTTTGGTGTCAAATCCAAGAAATCATTGCTGAGACCCACATCAAGGAGCTTACTTACCCCTTGTATTTCCTCCTAAAAACTTTATGGTTTTTGAATCTCACATGCAAGTATTTAATTCATTTTGAGTTTATTTTTATGTATGGTGTAAGATAGGAAGCCAGTTACATCCTGTTGCATGTGCCTGTCCAGTTTTCCCAACACTATTTACTGAAGAGACTATCCTTTCCCAAGTACTCTTGGTTTCTTCGTTGTAAATTAATTAGTCACATATGAATGGGTTTATTTCTGATCTGGGCTTTCCATTCTGTTCATTTGATCTATGTGTCTGTTTTCTTTATTTCTGTTTTTTTTTTAATCTTCACTGGAAGATTTTCCCATTGATTTTTGAGAGAGTTGAAGGGAAGGGGGAAGGGGAGAGGAGAGAGAGAAAAGCATTGATGTGAGAGAGCCCACATCAATTGGTTGCCTCCCACATGCACCCCAAACAGGGTGGGGAACCTGCAACCCAGGTATGTGCCCTTGACCAGAATCGAACCTGTGACCCTTGGGTTCACGGGCTGACACTCTAACCACTGAACCACACTGGCAAGGGCTGTGTCTGTTTTTATGTCAATACCATCTGTTCTGATTACTGCAGCTTTGTAATATAGTTTGCAATCAGGATGTGTAATGCCTCCAGCTTTGTTCTTCCTTCTCAAAATTGCTTTGGCTCTTCGAAGTCTTTTGTGATTCCTTATGAATTTTAGGATTTTCTATTTCTGTAAAAAAATGCCTTTGGAATTCTGATTAGGGATTGCACTAAATCTGTAGTTTGCTTTTGGATCTGATTCACATTTAAACAACCAAAATGATCCCTGTGGAACTACTCCATCTAAGAAATGGTGGCCTACAAACCAAAATAGCAAAGGTGGGACGTTTCTTCTGATGAGTGGTTGTAGTATTCTAATGTAGAAGGTGGTGGCATTCAGAGGAAAGGCATACCCAACATGTTTCATGAGTGCCGATTTTCATAAATGAAAGTACCTCCACTGACACTAAAGCCTTTAGCTACATTGCTGAAAGGTCTTTCACACTGTAATTCTGTTTTATGGCAGTTAAAATGCCCAAGTAGCTTTATAACTGCCTTAGCGAACAGATGCTGTTGAAACCTGCTTCAACTTCAAACCAGCTGTTAGGTGACAATGGCTGATGCTACGGGAGTGCCAAAGACAAGACAGAGAAGTGGCATCCTCAGCAGAGCGCTACCCATGGGAAGGTGAAGCACAGCTTCCCTCGGCACACCCATGTCCCTAAGTAGAAGATGAGGGGAGGGGGAAAGGGTAAGAAGCAAACATAAAGACACAACATTACAAGTGAACAATGAGAAGACTGAGTCCCAACAGACTTTTAGAAATGTCTATTTTCTAGGCGTGGGGTCTCCTTTACAGAGATTATTACAAAAAAATACCAGAAAGGAATTATGTTCATTTTTTAGACTTATTTATCTCTGGCTTGCATGCATCCTTCCACCTGCATGGATGCCTAAAAACATTTTTATTGAAAGATAAATATATAATATATAATATATAATATATGATATATAATATATAATATATATGATATATGATATATAATATATAATATATGATATATAATATATAATATATATGATATATGATATATAATATATAATATATGATATATAATATATAATATATAATCTCAAGGGAAAGCATTAAATTAATGAGCATCCAGTTTACAGCTTTAGATTTAATTCTCATCAGTGGGAAGTAAACTCTCCTGCATTCATTAGGACCATCACACCACACACCGAGTTCTGGGATATCTGAACTCCGCACAGCTGGCCCTTGAATTCTAATAACAGGACCAACAGTAAGTCCTTATTTTCACAAATGTGAAGGACAAGATCATAAACATACTAATCCCCTACAATTCCCCACTGGCTGAATTTTGAACGCCAGAAATTTTGTCTTTGGCCTTCCCATGGCTAGAGGAGAAAGGGATGCTGGAAAGGTAAGGAGGCCACTCTGAAAAATGTCACATGCCAGTGTCTGGACTTGGGGCATTATCTCGTACATGACAGAGAATGATTCAACCTTTCAACTGGATGAGTGATGTCACTGAGCAGACGTGGCAATATGAACGAGAGGTAGCTTCAGATTACCTTAAAAGCATATTTAACACCTGAGTTATACCTAATAGGCATGAAGACACTGTCACCTGCATTGTGGGAAATCTATGGACAAGTTTTTCCATCCGTCCTTTCAAGAACCACTGCAAGTGTCTGAGCAAGGGACTGCAAGGGAGTTGGGGAGGAGGGGACATGGGGTCAATGCATATGTAGATTCCACAGGATCTGGGACTCTCTGGGGGTGCATTAAGGGAAAGAAAAAGTTAAGCATAACAACAAGGGTCTTACTTAGACTACAAGGCAGGTGGTGATGGGACTATAAGGAAAGACAGGAATTACAGGAGAGTCCGACGGCTGGACAGAAGCAGGTTTGGGAACAGGGTGTGGAGACAGAAACAGACATTCTGCTCTGGGAGGGAGAGAGGCAGGACACACTGGAAACGCAACCACTGCAGTGGGAATGCTCATGGTCAGTGAGGCGATAAAAACATCTTCACTCAGCTGTGTTTTTATAGGTGCTTTTTGCAGAATACGAGTCCACAAAGTTCAGAAACAGTGACACTTTGACCAAAAAAAAAAAAAAAGCAAGGTGGTAAAGACTTTTATCAACTTCCCAAACCAAGTAAGAATTCAACAACAAAAATACTAATAGAATTAAGTGCCTTCAGCTCAAGCTAGGCAAGCAATCCTAGAGAGGTCCTATAACTCTAGGTCTCAGTTTTACTTTTTAAATAACTTCTAGTTTTTAATTATAAAGAAAGATAAAAATATGAATAAAATGGCAATAAATAACTATCACAACAATTGAATCAAAAAACAAAATAAATGAACAAAAACACCAGAAACAGATACACTCATAGATGCAGAGAACACTTTGAGGGTGGCCAGATGGCAGGGCTTTGGGGGATGGTTGGAAGAGGTGAAGGGATTAAGTACAAATTGGCAGCTACAGAACAGTCAGGGGATATAAAGCAGGCCTCAGTTTTCATACTTGGAAAAGTAACCAGGTGGAACTACAGTCTTCCTAATGTAACACAGAAAAACCGGGGCAAACCATACACCCTTTCATTTTAATAAAAAAGGGAAGCTGACTTACCTTTTAAAATCTCATATTAACTTAAAATGTATTTTGAAACTGAAAATTCCTATTCTTTATCAAAAGTGTTTTAAAAGTCAGAAACTCAATACAATGTTCAAAGAATACCTGTCATTAACCTATTTGGGATCAACTCATATGCACTTTTAACCTTGAAACTAAGTGTAATTCAATTGCATGTATCATCACAGGAAATGTTTTGCTGATTTAAATTGTTTCCAGTCTGTTCTGGTATGTATGACTGCAGGTTTGTTTGCAACTCCTTTCCTCGTCCTTTTCCATTCTTAGATTTGAGAGAAATTTTTTTCCTTCAGAAATATCTTTGTTGCTCCTTCTCCTTCTCCACCACCCAAACTCCTGCCCCCTCCCCCAACACTGCTTTTTTTTTTAATCATATGAAATTAGTAATGACTGTCAAAATCAAGGCTTTGGCAGAATGAATTCATCCTTTCAGATTAGATAATGGGTTAAATTAAAAAAAGAGGGAGTTCCAACTGATGAGGGCAGTGATGGTGAACCTCTGACACGCGAACTCATTTTTTGGGTTGATTTTTCTTTGTTAAATGGCATTTAAATATATAAAATAAATATCAAAAATATGTCTTTGTTTTACTATGGTTGCAAATATCAAAAAATTTCTATATGTGACACGGCACCAGAGTTAAGTTAGGGTTTTTCAAGATGCTGACATGCCGAGCTCAAAAGGTTCGCCATCACTGGACTAGGGCAACAGAAAGTCAGTGCTGTTCCAGTCCTCACCCCCGTCTGGAGGTCTCTCTCCACCATCTGTCCTGGGTTGGGGACAGAACGTCTTACAGGTGCCTCCAACTCTGGAAAGAAAGAAGCTCTGAGAACTGAGACCAGAGCTGCAACCAGCTCTTCTTAATGTGGCCAAAGAGAGATCAACCCCATACTGAAAGTCAGTATGTAAGGCACCCCCTGTCTCCCCAAAGCCCAGGTTTGAGCCATGGTGTCTGAAAAGCAGCACTGGGTCACTGAAGGAGAGGGAACCGTCAGAGAGCCCGATATCAACTCGCTCTGCTGCTCTGCCTACCAGAGCACCGGGCAATGCAGCTTTTAAAATAAAGATTAATCAGCTGAGAGACTTTCTTAACTACGATTTCCCCTCAGGTCTCTATTCTGTGACACAGAAAAAAAATAAGGAGGGAGGGAAGGAAGGAAGGAAGGAAGGAAGGAAGGAAGGAAGGAAGGAAGGAAGGGAGGGAGGGAGGGAGGGAGGGAGGGAGGGAGGGAGGGAGGGAGGGAGGGAGGGAGGGAGGGAGGGAGGGAGGGGAGAGATACCCAATTTATTATGAGCTGTAATAATAATCGTGGTTAACACTGAGTGAGCATTTACAATGTGCTCGGCACCATTCGAAAAACTAAGGACTTTACATTGTATCAACTCTCTTATTTCAACTTATGAGTTGAGTTATATTATTTTCTGTCACTTGAGAGATGAAAAAACTGGCTGTCACTGGCCAAAGAAGTGTGAGGATTTCACCAAGGGAATCTTAGTCCAGAGCCTGCACCTGACACCAGACTCCATCCTGACTGAAGCTTCCTCTAAATCAGTGGGCCTTGCAAGCTGATCTGCCCCCCAGGTGTAACACCTAGCAATGTCTGCAGACATCTTTGGCTGTCACACTGGGAGCAGGGGGTGCTATTGGCACCAAGTTGGCAGAGACCAGAACATGCCAGTGTACAGCACTGCCCCACAACAAAGAATGATCCAGCCAAACAGCAGTGCCAAGGCTGAGAAACCTGGCCTTCCAGACAATCTTGTCTCTGAACCACTGTTAATCTGACACAGTTTAGGGAGTAATGAAGAACAAGAAACATACAATACTAGAAATACATCCGTGTAATAAAACACTAAATGGAAGAAAATTCGGTAAATAGGAGCTACTTTTTTTTTTTGTTTTCATCCTCACCATCAGTTGCCTCCAGCAGGTGCCCCACCTGGGAATCGAACCCACAACCTTTTGGTGTACAAAATGACACTCCAACTAACTAAGCACCCAGGCCAAGGCTCGGTGCTTTCTTATTCAATTTTTCAAAAACAAATAAAAGTAACTTCCCTTTAAATAGAAATAAAATTGTTTATCTTTTCAAAGAACTAGCTCTTGGTTTTATTGATCTTTTGCATTGTTTTTTCAGTCTCAGTGTCATTTATTTCTGCTCTGATCTTTATTATTTCCTTCCTTTGACTTACTCTGGACTTTTCTTGTTCTCTTTCTAATTTTTTAAGTTGCATGGTTAGACATTCTTCTCAAGTCACTGATTATGTTTACGCTGAGCAAAAATTGCTATACTGGAGGGGTACAGAGTGACTTTCAAAAGACCATATGATTCTACCCCATCCTTCAATTGCCTTGTGAGGTAACTAAAAGAACACTTAGTAATGCCCAAGAGCCCACTCTGGCCAGGAGGCATGTGTCATATGTACTGTCCATTCTGTCTAAACCTCACAGCTGAAAGGGGCTGTTCCACCCAGAGGGGCTCTGTGGCTTGTCCTGGTCACATGATCAGCAAAGGAAAGAGCCAAGACTCACTCCAGTTAGGGTTCATCTGACATCAGAGTCTGTGTTCTTCCTGCCTCCAACATCACAAATCATCTTCCCTATTTCACAACTGTGAATACTGAGAAAAATGTGGAATGCAGGCCCCTAGCTGTAACACAGGTATATGTTTTTTAGGAGAGAAAAACAACATACCATAAAATTCAAAGTTCAGTGTAAAATTAGAATGCTTCACTGAAACATTCAATTCTATAATTACTGTCTTAGCAGGCAAATCAGTTTTCTAAGTGAGGTTACATTTTTAACTTGTGTAATAAGTAGTTAGATTTTTAAAGTACTGTAAGCTATAAATGTGCATGCTGGTAGCTGTTACTGACTGTTTATTTTGACTTCATATCCTAAAGTAAAATAACTACGTAACTTTAAAAATAACTTTAATAATTTACAAAAACTTAACTGAAGTTTTAGTGTGATTAAAACTGTAAAGCATACTGGACAACAAGACAAAGTCACACGATGTTATACTATCCAGTAATGAACAACCTATACTACAGACCCAATTTTTATAAAGTACAAAAACTATACAGCATTGGGTCATAATGACAGTTAACTGATTACTGTGGGTGGGAAGGTGTCTGGGATGGGGAACAAGAGGATCCTTAGGGTACTGGTAATGCTGTTTCTTGAGCTGGCTACTATTTAAAAGGATGTGTAAAGTATGAAAATCCATCAAATTCTACATTTATTACTCATATACTTTATTTTTTTTAATTAAATCTTTATTGTTCAGATTATTACATTTGTTCCTCTTTTTCCCCCCCATAACTCCCCTCCTCCCAGTTCCCACCCCACCCTCCGCCCTCACTCCCCACCCACTGTCCTCATCCATAGGTACACGATTTTTGTCCAGTCTCTTTCCGCATCTCCCACACCCCTTTCCCCCCCAAGAATAGTCAGTCCATTCCCTTTCTATGTCCCTGATTCTATTATGCTCACCAGATTATTTATTCACTTGATTCTTAGATTCACTTGTTGATAGACGCATATTTGTTGTTCATAATTTGTATCTTTACCTTTTTCTTCTTCTTCCTCTTCTTAAAGGATACCTTTCAGCATTTCATATAATACTGGTTTGGTGGTGATGAACTCCTTTAGCTTTTCCTTATCTGTGAAGCTCTTTATCTGACCTTCAGTTCTGAACGATAGCTTTGCTGGATAAAGTAATCTTGGTTGTAGGTTCTTGCTATTCGTCAATTTTAATATTTCTTGCCACTCCCTTCTGGCCTGCAAAGTTTCTGTTGAGAAATCAGCTGACAGTCGTATGGGTATTCCCTTGTAGGTAACTGAGTTTCTTCCTCTTGCTGCTTTTAAGAGTCTCTCTTTGTCTTTTGCTCTTGGCATTTTAATTATGATGTGTCTTGGTGTGGTCCTCTTTGGATTCCTTTTGTTTGGGGTTCTCTGTGCTTCCTGGACCTGTAAGTCTATTTCTTTCACCAGGTGGGGGAAGTTTTCTGTCATTATTTCTTCAAATAGGTTTTCAATATCTTGCTCTCTCTCATCTTCTGGCACCCCTATAATTCTGATGTTGGTACGCTTGAAGCTGTCCCAAAGGCTCCTTACACTATCTTCGTATTTTCGGATTCTTTTTTCATTTTGCTTTTCTGGTTGGGTGTTTTTTGCTTCTTCGCATTTCAAATCTTTGACTTGATTCTTGCGCTCCTCTGGTCTGCTGTTGGGAGTCTGTATAGTATTCTTTATTTCAGTCGGTGTATGCTTAATTTCTAGTTGGTTCTTTATCACAACATTGAGGGTCTCATTAGATTTCTCAAGGATCTCATTAAGTTTATCGGCGGCTTCTAGACAGTTCTTGAGAGACCTTAAAGTGTGGTTCTGAACTCTATATCTTCCATTGACAATTCTGTCCTGTTTCTTTGTCTCCGCATTTTGTTATGCTTTCTTGGCGCACCCCCTAGTGGTCTTTGTGCGCAGTCTTGTAGTTAAGCCTTGATTGTTGTAGCTAATACTAGGGGGGATTTCACTCGTATACTTTAAAGAAAGTCTTCTTAAAATAAAAAATTCTAGGTAAGATCTGTTACCAGAATTCTCTTTTGCATTTTAGGGGAACCAAATTTAACAATATTAGTTCTACCTAGCTTATAAAACTTAAATATCAATGATACTTATAAGTTTAAAAATATGTTATCCTTGGATTTATGATACTAGATTACAAAATAAAATAATAAAAAATAATTTCTTTTTGTGCTAGGGAAAATTCACTGATACTCATGTTAATTTGAAGCAGGCTTTATAGAATGACAAAAGTTTTTTATCTAACTATTCATGTGAAACAAAGGTGTAGCTCTACATTAGAATATATAAAACTACACCTTTGTTCATAAAACTAATGTTGGCAGTCTGAAGAATGCATGAAAAATCAAAATCGATTGAGGCCAGATGCATTTTCACATAAGAATGCCTTATCAAAATGTTCTAATTCATAAGTACAATATCCAGTGATGAAATACACTGATTTTCAAAGTTAGTGGGTTCAAAAATTCAGAAACTGCCCTAACCGGTTTGGCTCAGCGGATAGAGTGTTGGCCTGCAGACTCAAGGGTCCCAGGTTCGATTCCAGTCAAGGGAATGTGACTTGATTGCGGGCACATCCCCAGTGGGGAGTGTGCAGGAGGCAGCTGATCGGTGTTTCTCTCTCATTGATGTTTCTAGCTCTCCATCCCTCTCCCTTCCTCTCTGTAAAAAATCAATAAAACATATTTTTTTTAAAAAAATTCAGAAACTATTCATTATCCAACCTCCAAGCCTGTGATCCTAAAGAAAATGATAAATTAAATTGTAAAGTTTACAATGAAAACCTATATTCAAATCATGAAGCTAGAGTTTTAATTTTTAATCTATCAGTGCATTTTAAATAAAAGTTTTTATATAATAAAACTACCAATAATTGTGGGAAACTGTTTATTGCCTTCACTATCTGATAAACGTAGACAGAGAACCCCCCCCAAGGCTGGGTGCCTTTGAAGTCCTAGCAAAGGTTGGAGCTAGGTGCCACCTCTGTTTGTCCAGGCAGTGGTAGCTGAAACTACTCCCTCATTTATTATGTAAATCCTTGCTGATGGGCTAGTCTGCTTGTTACTAGGGGGTCACCTGCCTAAGGGCTATGCTACGGGTGCATCCCAGATCAATAAAAGCTTGGTGAGACCTGAGCACGGAGGAAGTCCTTCGGGACTTGCCGCCTGGTCCCCAAATATTGCAAAATTATCTCGTGTCTTTTTCTCTCATTTGTTGTGCGGCTCCTCTTTCAGATACCAAACCCTACTCCACGCAGAACGTGGAGGGAGTCTTACTCGACAATAATTAAGTATGTATCTAGGTTCCATTCATATCATGGTGAAATATCTTATTACTTGTTATAAGAAATTATATTTATATTTATGTAATATATTTAATATGTTATATGTATATAATTTCTTATAACAGGTAACTAATACTCTTCAGAGAAACCAATTAACATTATCAAACATTAATTAATCACTACCATGTACTAAAAATGGAAAGTGAGCCACAGAAGAGCGTTTTGTCACCAAGTCGACAGCTGGTAAACAAGGGAAATTAAGAATTCAGAAGTCTAAACTCCAAAGCCCACACTTTCATTCAACTCTCATTTTCATAATTTACAAAACTTAATCATTTCTTCTTAAAACTGTCAGTAACAAATGTGATTTCTGAGATCAGAAGGGAAAAAGATCAGAGATACACACGTTTTTGATAAAGCGGGTTATCATAATGGTATTTATAACAGAGACAATTCAGAAACAATTGGAAAAAAGTAATTTTAATTTACCAAATGTGCCTGAGTTATAAACTGGCCTGTGTATGTGCTTGTGGGTTTGCAGAATACCTATTCATAAGTTACTGACCTATTTGAACAACCAGCTGTTCTGTTCTAGCACATGCCCAAGGCACACCATTTGGGTACACATTCGAGAAACTGTGCTGGACAATGGGAGTACAGACAGAAAGACCATCGCTGCTTTCAAGGAGCTTGCTGCCCAGCATGCCGAGACAGTAGGCAACTCGAACACAGTGTCAGAGTATTTGCAGGGATATACACATGTTGTTGTTGTTTTTTAACTTTAGTTCATAAAAGGACTTCTCACTGAAGCTCGGAAAGAGAAGAGTGTCAGGGGAGTTTCTAGGAGGAAATGACAACTGGGTTGTGTTTCAAAGGATAATGGGAGTATAGGTTAGTGTAAGAAGCTGGAGCACTTTCTAAGAAATGAGATGTCAAAGGTGTGGAGGTGAGAGAAAACATGGCCACCAGGGAATTTCACTTGAATGGTCAGGCTGGAAAGCTGAGAAAAGAGGGCGGTCCTGCAGGGCTCCCCTGGCAGCGGAGTACGGATGAACAAACAGCAAAGCAAGAATGAGTTATGCATCGGAGATTTCCGGCGCCCAGGCTCCAATAAGCTCCCATCAACTCTAACTTTGTCAGGCAAAACCAAAGGTTCCTGGAGCCCCTCATTCACGCCTCACCAGTGGCATGGATATGATCAATGAAGAGCTTGTAGGTAAGTATCCCTGTGCATCAGTCAGCAGTGGGACTTCAAAGGGGCTGAAGGGCATTCTCACTAAAGAGAAGGTCAACCGTGCACTTTAATGTGAAAGGCAAAGGTGTAACAAAATGGTCCACAGCCAATTCAAGTCAGCCAATGACACCTCTCTGACCCTCCCTTGCAGGCTATGACTTCTTTTCAGCTGCACAGAATTAATTCTGATGTACCTTTTACTACTTACTGTGGTACCTACCATTGCAAACAAACCTACTACTTCAACTCAAGCCTCCATCACGGTTCCTTTCCTTGAAAAGGCTCTTTCTGAACAGAATCTGATTTAAGACTGAACAGCTTATCCTAACAGAGCCACTAATCCTAAGTCTACAGAGCAACTTCCATTTTTACTAAGAATTATATTCCTTTATTTTATAGTGACAGCAGTTCTAGTTTGGAAATAAATGGATTTTCCAAGTCACACTCCTGGGAGGTGGGAGGATCAGGAGCAGAACCCAGCTTGGTTCCCATTTTTCTCAGCACTTTCCACCCACCACCTGCGACAACAGACCAGCACACCTGGCTTAGTGACCTGAGACTCCTTACTGGGCTTCTCTGAACTTCTTCATGCCCCTCATTTGTAAAATGAGGAGTCAGTCTGAATAAGTTCCTTCCAACTTTCACATTCAATGTTTTTACAATTACAGCGCAAGATTATTTTCCTCCACAAAAAAAAAAAAAAAATGAGTATTAGTTCCCTGAATCAGGGTCAGAATTCAAGTAACTTTGAGTAAAGACACAGTTATAAGTATAAATACAAGTATTCTCCCACACTGACATGCTAAAAGCAACACTAATAAAACTGTGCTTTAAGGGCACACAAATTAAGTATGATTTTTCTAACACATGCATCAAGTCAATAGTATAATTATTCTATATCAGTAATACAGAAAATTACACCGATAAGTAAGTTACTGAATGCTAGAGTCAAGCTTTTCTGGTCCAACACTCTAGATCCAAAAGAATTTTTAAAAAGAAACACAGATCTCTTCTTTCCCAGTCCCCCAATTCCATCCTGGCTTCCCTATCCTTCCCTTTCCCCCAACACAAGGTTAAGAGCTGCTCAGTAATACACGGTCCTTCATATTTAATTTCTCTTAAAATAGTATATATACTGTGTGTGTGTGTGTGTGTGTGTGTGTGTTTGTCTTACTGCTGTAACAAATTACCACAAAACCTGGCAGCTACAAATAATACAAATTTATTATCTCACAGATCTGGGGATTTCTCTGCCCAAGTCTCAAAGGCCAAAATCAAGGGCTATGTCCCTTTCCAGAAGTCCAGGGGAAGAATCTGTTTCCATGGACACTCAGGTTGATGGAAGAGTTGAGTTCTGTGTAATATAGGACTACGGTCTCTGTTTCCCTAAAGGCCACCTGCCCGAGTTGTTCTCAGCTTCCATAAGGTGCTGCATTCCTTGGCTCACGGACTGCAAGTTGAGTCCTGCCCAGACTCCTTTGCGTCTCTGTGAGTCTTCTACCTCCCTCTTTCACTTTTAAGGATTCCTGTGATCAAATTGGGCTCACCCTGACAACCCAAGATAACCGCCCTTAATGCCATCTGCAAAGTACTTTCAGCTGTGAGGTGACTTAAACATAGGTCCCAGAATTTAAGGGGTGGGCATCTTTGGGAGCTGTTATTCTGTCAAGCACATGATAAGTACAGAAAAGACATAAATGTCTTTTACTATAAAACAATGAACAATTCTTCTGCCCACACCACTCAGCAGAACAGAACTTTTTGCTAAATATCAATGAACAGAAATGAAGAAGGCAGTGAAGTTGTGATTATTCTGTACACAAAAAAAATCCCATTAGTTGCTAGTGCTTGCAACAATGAACCTATCTATGCTAGAAAAGTCAGAGAAAACAAAAATGTTAGTGTCGCCGAAACCGGTTTGGCTCAGTGGATGGAGCGTCGGCCTGCGGACTGAAGGGTCCCAGGTTCGATTCCAATCAAGGGCATGTACCTGGGTTACGGGCATATCCCCAGTAGGAGATGAGCAGGAGGCAGCTGATCGATGTTTCTCTCTCATCGACGTTTCTAACTCTCTATCTCTCTCCCTTCCTCTCTGTAAAAAATCAATAAAATATATTTAAAAAAAAATGTTAGTGTCAAACTATATTCTGCAGAAACTAAGAAAAATGTAATATTCTGAATTCAACATTCTGGAATTATTCATAGTAGGTACTGTGAATCATACTGCAAATTTTAATTTTAAAAATACACTAAAATATCTACTAGGTGTACCAGTTAATAATGTGGATTTTTTTCAATAGGTGGAGTTATATATATGTTGATATATATGCGATTTGATATCTGTGCTATTTTGTTGTATTGAAAACAAGCTTCAAAACTTCATATGTCAAATTTGCTGAAGGTGTTAACATCCATAGATATTTTTACACTTAAAAATGTCAAATTTCATGCCAAAAAGAGAGCATTTGTGGTAAGTTTTAATTCATTACTTTATTTTGAAGAAAAAGTTATCGTATACTTCGGGAAGCTTATGGGGAACGTGCTCCATCTCAAGAAACTTGTGAACGCTGGTTTAAATGCTTTAAAAGTGATGATTTCGATGTGAAAGACAAAAAATGTCCAGGTCAACTGAAAAAGTTTGAAGACCAACAATTACAAGCATTATTGGATGAAGATGCATGTCAAACTCTAAAACAACTTGCAGAAATATTAAACGTTGCTCAGCAAGCAATTTCCAATCGTTTACAAGCAATGGGAAAGATTTTAAAGGAAGGAAAATGGGTGCCACATCAACTGAACGAAAGACAAATGTTTCAACGGTACGAAAAAAAGTCTTTTTTTTTGCATCAAATTGTGACTGGCAATGAAAAGTGAATTTATTTTGAGAATCCCAAATGCACAAAATCATGGGTTGATCCAGGTCAACCATCAACATCGACTTCAAGGTCAAATTGCTTCAGAAAGAAGACAATGCTCTGCATTTGGTGGGATCAGGAAGATGTGGTGTATTATGAGCTTCTAAAACCAGGTGAAACTGTTAATACTGATCACTACCAACAACAAATAATCAATTTGAACCACACTTTGATTGTGAAACGACCAGAATGTACCAAAAGACACAGCAAAGTAATTTTGCTTCATGATGATGCACCATCACACACTTCAAAACCAAGTAAAAACACGTTAAAAGATCTTGCCTGGGAAGTATTAACCCACCCGCCATATTCCCCAGACCTTGCTCCTTCAGATTACCACTTGTTCCAATGGATGGCACATGTGCTTTCTGAGCAGCACTTCAAAACATATGAAGAAGTGGAAAATTGGGTCTCTAAATGGTTTGCTTCAAAACAAGAAAAGTTCTATTGGGACGGTATCCACAAATTACCTGAAAGATGGGGGAAATGTGTAGCTAGTGATGGACATTACTTTGAATAACGCACTTTTGATGTTTCTCTTGAAATTATCATGTTTTCTTTGATTTCAAAATCCAAATTATTAACGGATACACCTAGTACAATCTACCTTAAAGACTCACACAAATATGAAGGGAAAACGGTGATAAATAATTATGCCACTTCATTGCATGTCAAGCTGCCTAACTTAACCACAGCAGTAAAATCTCAATACTTTATTTAGGAGATTTGAAAGAAAATGTACTTAAATAAGAAAGCATATTCTTGTTACTTTGTGAACAACATATGTAAAAAACTCAGCTGAAAAAATAAGAAGGGAAAATAACAGCTCCAATTACTAAATTTACACTATTCACATGGCAAAACTATCAAAAAACATAAAAGTGATTAGCCAAAAATTACAGAAATGTAGTAGTTAATAATAACCAATTCTTGATGTTAAAACTCATGCTATGTAAAACGCAAAATGAAATAATCACCCAATCACAGATATATTTATGAAAATCACTTATGTCAGGAGTGATAATATTTAATACTCAGATAAATAAAAATATTAAGTATATAAATAATTTTTTTAATATAGTCCCATTTATTCTCTAAATAATATGAACTGCACATAGTATAAAACTGTACCCAAGTGCTGCAAGTTAAAGTACCAATCACTCATTAAATCAGGCTAATAATTTCCAAGTCATCTGTTAAGTGTTAGGAATTACTGGCATAATCCTTTATTTGCTGAATCTGTCACAAACTAAGCAATGTCTGAGTTTTTTAAAAGTAACAAACCAAATCTTTCCAATAGCTTCCCCTATTTAATTGAAAGACAAGACAATGGGTAAACTGTGTCTTGATATATATTTTCCATAACATAATATTGTTCAAGGTACATCTCCTATTATCATTTACTAAACTAATGTAGATTCAACTCTATTTTTTAGATAATATTGAGATTTTAATATTCACTATTTCCACCTAAAACCATGGAAATCACTTATTGGACTGTCATATTTAATTACCTAGCTTAATTTTACAAAATTGTGTTTACTTTCAATCTGCCTTGAAAGTAAACATCACATTCCAAGAATCAACACATTAAAAGGATGTTATTACAAGTTAATTATCTTCTTCAAATTTACCATCAAATAAGTGTATTTTCATGTAACTTTTTGGAAAATTTAATAGTTTTTCTCTTGGAATATTTTGCTTTATTTCAAATTTATTTCTCTAATATTCTCTGCATCTCTATCACAGTTTCCTATATTTGGTTTTATATGTTCCATTGCCCATTAGCTGTCAAATAAATTTACCTGTTTTAGTAATTGAAAATTTCCTTCTTCTAAAACCAAAGAATTAAAAATGGTTAGAATAGCATGTAATAAAGCCAACTCTCTAAAAATTTCAAAATTCTATCTCACAATTTTTATTAAAGTGATTATTCAAGTCTTTATATGATTTCTGAACTGTTTGCATTACTAGTACCATAGGCTGCCCATCCAAAGGCAAATACTTCATTAATTTAATTTAAGTTCTTAGATATGTTACTTAACTTGGTAGCATAGATTTGATATAAGATAAATATAAAAGTATCAAGAAAAAATGTTTAGTAGCTTACTTGATTTTTTTCTTTTTATGGCATTATGCAGTAACTAAATATAGTAAGACAGCATCAAATGAAAATAGCCAAAAGTTTTTCTAGAATTTCAACTAAGACAACTTTTTTCTAACACTAAACTTGCACCATCTGTACAAAATTCATGAAGTTTTCAGATAAAGTTTCTCACTGAGACAATATTTCTTGATTATGACAATAAAGTTTAATATGTCTCATATGTTGTTCCTTTCAACTCCATAAATTCAACAAAACCCATCATCTATCCTCAAGGTCTTAAATAGTGCATGGTAAGTAAATTATTACTTTTTTTTTTATTACTACCATTTATTTGTGAAATGGTTGGAGCTATGTCAATAATGATGGAAATTTCACAGCCTTGATTTATGTTTTTTAAAAGTCGTTTTCTGATCTCAATAGATATGTTTTGCAATACTCAGAACTAGAACATTACATGGCCATGATACATTCACATAAATGTATTTTTAAAGTCTTAATAGATACTTTAAGTCAGAAAATTATTTTAAATTTAAATTTAAATTTAAATTATATCCTTACTAGCAACTGGTCTGTTCAGTTTTTCTATGTCTTCATGATCTAGTCTTGGTAGCTTGTATGTTTCTAGGAATTTATCCATTTCTTCTAGGTTTACTATTTTGTTGGCAGATAAGTGTTCATAAAAGTCTCTCATGATCCTTTGTATTTTTGTGGTACCAGTTATGTCTCCTCTTTCATTTCTAATTCGATTTGAGTCCTCTCTTATTTTCTTGGTGAATCTCTATATAGGTTTGTCTATTTTTGTTTATCTTGGTTTCATCGATCTTTTCTATTATTTTTTTTAATTGTATTTATTTCTGCTCTTTGTTACTTCCTTCCTTCCACTAGCTTTGGGCTTCCTTTAGTCTTCTTTTTTCTCATTCCTTAAGGTATAAAGTTAGGTCATTTGTATTTCTATTTTTTGTTGAAGTAAGTTGTGCTCTAGTCTAGAATAAAAATTATTTGTTTTAGGTTTATATTCCTGTATATTATCAAAAGATGTGCTGGGCTGCAGTTTATTACTAATATTTCCTTTTTTTCTTCTAAGATTCAGAAGACCACATTTATGATATCTAAAAGGATAAAACATATCCAAATGGGGAATATGTCATCCATTACCCCCAAGATCCAGGCTAGATGAACAGAGAGATAGTGAGTGCTTCAACTGTAAACCGGACTAACAGCTTACAAAACTAGCTTGAACTAAAAAGCTTACACTGAAATTTATCTATTATTTATATCACTTCGCACAGTTGCCATTACATTATTCACTGACTGATAAGGAAGACTTTCAATATCTTATCGACCAGGAGAGCCATTCCAGTACAAACAGCTAAAGAGTAACCCTGGTTATACAAATCACACTAAATAGCCCTAATTTTCCTCTAAATTATCATTTTTAAGACCACTGATACTTTCCATCCTGAAATATGCCTACTGGAACCAAGTGATATTCAGTTACTTTTTAGAAGTAAAAGTAACCCAAAAAGGAGATTTCCATACAGCACAATCTAAAAAAGGAAAATCATGATGAAGAGCTTTCCACAGTAATGTTGCTAAATTTAAACCATGTTGCTTCCCAAATATTTACCTATCAGGCACCATCACCACCACCATCATCATACCATTTACTGATTATGTAAGAGCAAAACAGTTGCCCTGCATCATTAAAACATAAATGAACAAACATAAATAAACTTAAACTCTCGGTCATATCATGCCATTCTCTTCAATGTTTCCACACAGAAAAAAATCCAAATTCTCCAACTACACTCACAAGAACTCCAGATCTGGGTTTTCCTCCTTACACCCTACAGCTAACAGCTCACAGGCCACTTCCTCAGATTCTTCCCTGCCTACCCAACCTCAACTCTGCACCCCCTTTTCACACAGCACCTTCTTCTTTTCCTTCACTGTGCTTTTTCACAATGTGCAGTTGAACATATATTCACATGATTATTTTCTGTTTGCCTACCTTCTAGACAATTAGCTCCATGCAGGCATATTTTTTTGACTGTGGTATATCTAATAGCTACCATGATGCCTGGCCATAGAAAGAGCTAGCTAGATAAATATTTGGTGAGTAAATGAACAAATGAATAAATTGCTAAATACCTATGTCTGTGTAACAGAAATGCCAAAAGTAAAACAGGACTTAAGGATTCTGTCTTTTAAAACACAATATGTAATAGGAGAAGTATCTTTGAGCAAATATGTACACAACTAAAGATTACACAGATTACACAACAGTAGCACATATTTGTCATCTTCCTCTGACTTAGCTAGGACACTCACATGCATGGAAAACTAAGAGGTCCCCTTCCCCAAGTGCCACTACCAACAGCAAAGGGGTACTCCCTGTTTTGCCCCCAGACTGTGGGGCAGAGTGATTATGGCAGAGGGAAGAAACAACATAGTCACAAGGCCAAGGGTTCAAATTCTACTAATGGTAACCACATCCTTCCATCTAGCGCTCACGTTTATCTAGCTCTCCAATCAAAGATGACCCTTTCATTACAATACTGCATAATCAGAACTTTCAGAGCAGACAAACCACTCTTGATAAGGTCACTCTGATGGGAAATGGGATGAGCAAGAAAAAGACAAAACAAACAATCCACCAGGGCTTGGGAAGGAAGGTACCAGAGAAAGGGAATCTGGGGTGAAGTCAACAACATAAACGGAAAAGCCACATGAGCTAACAACTGAGGCAAGTAAGGACAAGCAAAGGGGCCAGATGTCTTGATGGAAGAAGAAGTGTAAAAACAAGTAGAATGAACTGGAGATTATGATCACTTTCAAGGGTCAATGGGAAAAGTGGAATGGAAGGGGCAGTCACTGAAACTGAGTTAAAGCACTCTATGAACAATGGATGCCAATGTATGTCTAAACAGGGATTGGGAAGAAAGAAAGATTGGCCTGCATAGGTACTGAATCACTGAAGTATGCAGGTCAGGGAGGTCAGGAGTAGGGTTAGGGCAGCTTAAGTTAATAATGTAGTGTTAAAAAGAAGAGACTGAACTGGAAACAGAGTAAGATCATTTCTAATTCCATGAATGGGAAAAGATGTAAAAAAAAAAAAAGAGTGAAAAGAATATATTGATAGAAACCAGGATTCAGTTAAAGTGAGGCAGTAGGAAGAGCATCTGAAGAAAAAGTTAAATAGATAAGAGATTGTGTCAAGGGGGCCAACAGAGAAAGTGACAGCTGGAGTGACAGGGCAAAACTGGTCAGGAATGGGAGTCTGAGAAGGAACAGCAGGGAGGGATTTGTGACTAAGGTGCTAGGTTCAGGTAGGATGGAATACTAGGTTTGAGGCCCTCAATCTATAGGCACCAACTGGAATAAGATGCATGAGGGAAATGCAATATGGGGTGTTTGATCAGTTCACAATAAATATGTTGGTCTACTCATCTCCCTTGGTCATGGTTCACTGCCCTAGACTGGGCCTATCAGATTCTCTTCCCTGAAATCTAAAACCTTTAAAAGAGATAGAAGGTAGTTGGAGTCAAGTCACTTTATAACACCCTTGAAAGAATATCCATGTTAACTACTGTTGATACTCTGGTTTGAACAAAACCTATCAACTTTTCCCCAAATTCTGAGAGCTGTAATCACCTATCCTTTAATAATTTCTCCATTTTTACTTTTTAAGCTGGAATCATTGGTGTTTCTTATCTGATTCAACATGGCTTCTGCCTAGAGCCAACTCTTTCATTTTGTAAATGAGTAAACTGAGGCCCGGAGAATATATTTTTCCCACGTTATAAAATGAGAGAAGGTCAAGACCAAAACCCAATTTGCCTACTACTAGTACTGTGGGTGATATTTTTATTTTTATTTTTTTATTTATTTTATTGCTTAAAGTATTACAAAGGGTATTACATATGTGTCCTTTTTTTCCCCCCACCCTTGACAGTCCCCTAGACTCCCCTATTCCCCAGTGTCTTATGTCCATTGGTTATGCTTATATGCATGCATACAAGTCCTTAGGTTGATCTCTTACCCCCCTACCTCCTGCCCCCCCAACCCTCCCCGGCCTTCCTGCTGCAGTTTGAAAATCTGTTTGAGGCAGCTCTGCCTCTGTATCTATTATTGTTCAAAAGTTTATAATGGTCTCTATTATCCATGAATGAGTGAGATCATGTGGTATTTTTCCTTCACAGACTGGCTTATTTCACTTAGCATAATGCTCTCCAGTTCCATCCATGCTGTTGCAAATGGTAAGAGTTCCTTCTTTTTTTACAGCAGCATAGTATTCCATCGTGTCGATGTACCACAGTTTTCTAATCCATTCATCTACTGATGGGCACTTGGGCTGTTTCCAGATCTTAGCTATGGTGAATTGTGCTGCTATGAACATAGGGGTGCATATATCCTTTCTGATTGGTGTTTCTGGTTTCTTGGGATATATTCCTAGAAGTGGGATCACAGGGTCAAATGGGAGTTCCATTTTCAGTTTTTTGAGGAAACTCCATACTGTCTTCCATAGTGGCTGCACCAGTCTGCATTCCCACTAGCAGTGCACAAGTGTTCCTTTTTCTCCAAATCCTCTCCAGCACTTGTCGTCTGTTGATTTGTTGATGATAGCCAGTCTGACAGGTACTGATATTTTTAAACACAGATTTAGAAAGACAACTACCAAAAGATTTATAATCTATAAGACTTCAGGTCAAATGTAGTTATAGATATAAAACGTAACAGCTAAATTGAGCACATGGAGATGAGTAATGAGTAAGAAAGAGCTGATGACCCACCAATAGGACCTAATTTTTATATTCTATCATAATAGGAAAACTGAACAAAGATTTCTATAAAAATTTAAGAAAAATATCTAATACCATTGAATTAATATAAAACCTGAGATTTAAAAAAGTAAATATAACAAAAAAGGTACAGAGTCAGAGGAAGGAAAGATAAATGTCAACACACAGACAAAATTATAAGGATCACGTCTATAATACAGAATATTTTTGGCACTTATCCCATGCTTAAAAACATCTGTCTTGGTGTCCTTCACCAAATATTCTTGGATTATAAAATGCTTCTCATATTTCCTTGACTTTCTCCAATTCTGTTACTATTTCACCTCCTCCATTTCTCAGAATCTTTGTAAGCTGTTTTCCTTTGTTTTCCCTACAAAGTGTCCTTCCCTTCCGCAAATTTTTATTTTATTCCCCCTTCCCTAGCAAAAAATCTTGCCACTAAATATTCATCTTTCCTTTCCTGTTTCCTTGGTGCTTGATACTTACTGTCTAAACATCCCTCATTAATATAAGACAGTATAAATTGGTACATTATAGCAAACTTTTCCAGGTACTGCTTCAGAAACAATCACAGAAGCTTTTTAAATAAAAATATTAACAAAAGTGATCTGTTTCTAAGACTGAGTATAAATACCACATGTTGCTTCCATGAAACCATTCATTCCTCTTTGAAAAGTAAAAATGAGAATTAAAGTCTCTTATTTGTTCCAGATGGTCCAAACCCATGATGATAAATTGTACAGCCAGTGACCGATACGAAATATTTCAGATAAATATAATTGTTTTCTAGAAAAGGAAACTATATTATACACTAAAGAATTTCTTTAATTAAAAGAAAAGCTGTCATAAACCTCACAGGTAGAATATATCAACCAAAATGTAAACTGAGATTTTTGTCCCACTTATATATCAGAGAACATATAAAATATCCTAAAAATTAACACTTTATTCACTTGAAATTTATGAGAAGACATATGTGTAACAGACAACTTACAGCAGCGGTTCTCAACCTGTGGGTCGCGACCCCTTTGGCGGTTGAACGACCCTTTCACAGGGGTCGCCTAAGACCATCCTGCATATCAGATATTTACATGACGATTCATAACAGTAGCAACATTACAGTTATGAAGTAGCAACGAAAATAATTTTATCGTTGGGTCACAACATGAGGAAATGTATTTAAAGGGCCAGAAGGTTGAGAACCACTGTCTTACAGCCTTTAGCTCTGTGTACTTCCAACCTTTCTAAAAATTACACAAATTCAATTTCACATACACATAGATTACATGAAAATACCCACTACTCAATAGAAGGAAAATAACAAATCTTGATGTTGTTTATACCAAGATTTAATAAAAAACACTCTTTAGAATAAAGAATAAAATTTAATTTTCAACTACTCTAAATTGATATATGCTAGCTTCACTATAACCTAAAACAGAGATTTATACTGAGATGGGCAGGAGGGATTTTCTCAACCCACCCCCAGAGGACATGTGGCAAGTCTTCAGACATTTTTGGTTTTCACAACGTTGGTGGCAGTCGCCAGTGGCTTGAGACTGATGTGCTGTGGGCATCTAGTGAATCAAGGGATGCTGCTAATATCTTATAATGCATAAGACAGCCCTTCACAGCCAAAGGTATCCAGCCTCAAATGGTTGAGAAACACTGTCCTACCGAGAAATAAAATGAAAAGGACAAGGAATAACAAGGAATCACCAGCAGGCACTGTCTGCTGAGCTCTTCCTGGCAGTGAAGGAGCCACCACCTACCTTGGATGCCTGTGGCGTGGATATCACGTGGACCGTGCTGGGTTTGACTCCATTAGCTTTGGGTCGTTTATAGAGGGCAAATCTACTTTTCCTCCGGCCTCTGTCTCCATTAGGTAAAGCACCATTGTACCTATAAACAAAGATGAAAGAGTTCACTTATTTAAAGATTTTTTTTTTTAAAGTTTTAAGAAGGAAAGTTAGATGGAATAAGGGAAAAGATAGGAATGGTCATAAAGAATTGCCCACTAAATACCCCACAAAAGGAAATGGCTGCAAACAGACATCAGCTATAATGAAATTCAAATCACTTCCAGAAACTTAATTTAGGAGTGATGTACAATGTAATTATAGGTTTTCTATTCTATAAAGTCAGACTCTTCAAATCTTTTTGTAAGGAGACAGAGTATAAATAAGCAAATGAGAATTCTACAGAGACTGTATTAGTGCTGGCTCAATTCAGCCAGCATCGTTGAATGGACCCCAGAGAAACACTCAAGAAATATTTCTAAATGAACTAGTTAGAAAATAGCATACTAATTAAACCTCACCTCTCACTCCCAAAACATGTTAATGTCTGTAGGATCTTTATTCGTAAGAAGACCAAATTTAGTTACTTGCATTCTTGTAAGTTCTAAATTCTCTACCCTCATTCCCATTTCTATTTGAACCTTATGCTGTCAGGTTATCCAAGAAATAGCTTGCAAAAATTAAACATAAGGCCCATAAAGTGATCCAAAGTAAAAAAAGATGAGTTTTAGTCCACAAACTGCCCAATAACTTTAAAAGTCGCCTGGAAAACATCTGATGTCCTTAAGCAGATTTCCTGTATTAACTAGAGGCCTGGTGCATGAAAATCTGTGCACTCGGCAGGGGAGGGGGTCCCTCAGCACGGCCTACACCCTCTCATAGTCTGGGAGCCCTCAGGGGGTGCCCTACTGATGGCTTAGGCCCACCTCTGTAGGAGGCAACCAGGCAGGCCAATCAGTGGACAGCACTGCCCCAATCACCCCACCGCTGCCAGCCTCCCTCTGTGGGAGGTGACCAAGCGGCCGACCAGGGGATGGCACCAGAAGGCACAGCCCCGCCTCACCTCCCCATCACCCCTCCACCACCACTGGTAGCTGCTGTCTCCCCCTCCTTCGCCATCCTCCCTCTTCCTGCTGGCACAGGCCTTGGCTGGCCTGGTGCTGCCTGCTCACTGGCCCCACCCCTCACCGACTGGTCATTCCGCTGTTTGGTCAATTTGCATATTACGCTTTTATCATACAGGACTAGAGGCCCAGTGCACGAAATTCGTGCATGGAGTGGGGCGGGGGGGTCCCTCAGCCTGCCCTGCACCCTCTCCATTCCAGGACCCCTCAGGGATTGTCTCACTGCCGGTTTAGGCATTGCGCCTCAACAGGCAGTCAAACAACCTTCTCACAGTCCGGGACCACTGGCTCCTAACCACTCATGTTCCTGCCTGCCTGCCTGCCTGATTACCCCTAACCACTCTGCCTGCCAGCCTGATCACCCCTAACACCTCTGCCTGCCGACCTGATTACCCCTAACTGCCCTCTGCTGCCAGCCTGATCGCCCCTAACCACCACTGCCTCAGCCCCCACCATTGTGGCTTTGTCCGGAGGGAGGACTGGATGACCGGAAGATGTCTGGTTGACCCAGTCTAATTAGCATATTACCTTTTTATTAGTATAGATTCCTTAAGATAATACCAGTGTTTAAAATAAATGCAGAATTGCCCAGCAAGCATGGCTCAGTGGTTGAGCACTGACCTATAAACCAGGAGGTCATGGGTTCGATTCCTGGTCAGGGCACATGCCCAGGTTGTGGGCTCGATCCCCGATAGGGGGGCTTGCAGGAGACAGCTAATCAGTGATTCTCTCTCATCATTGATGTTTCTATCTCTCCCTCTCCCTTCCTCTCTGAAATCAATAAAAATATATTTTAAAAAAAAGACAGCAGCCAACACAACAACTGTCTGGTGTGAGTAAATCAAAATAAAAAATAAATAAATGCAGGGTTGAAGGCAGCGTTTCTGTTTTCAACTGTATTTTCTAACTCTAAAGTAACCGGCCTATGGATGAGGACAGTGGGGGGGGGGGGGGGGAGTAAGTGTAGGGAGGGGGGGTGGGAACCGGGTGGAGGGGGGCTATGGGAGGAAAAAGAGGAACAACTGTAATAATCTGAACAATAAAGATTTATTTAAAGAAGAAAAAAGAAAACAGATGGCTCCTCTCTGCCTCCGTAGGTTTATCTAAAATCAGATAAGCAGACCGTAGTTCTTTTTAGTGTTTCCGAGGGCTCCAGCAGGACCTGAAGGAGCCCTCCCCACCCCCAGCAGACTTGAGCTGTGTTAGCTGGAGATAAAGAGTGTGGTGCTGATATTTGTAATCACTATCCTTTGAAATACTGAATTAGGAAGTAGTTTACCTGATCCCCCCCCACCCCCAAATATCACACTTCATTAAGTTGATTTGTAATTATTCCTGGAATTTAAACAAACAAAAAAATAAATAAAATAAAAAATAAAATAAAATAAATTAACCGGCCTTTGTGTGCTCCAATCACTGTCTCAAGTTGCCACACTGGCATGACAATTCTCTACCTCTACCTTGGAAATTCTTTTCCAGAAGAGAATCCAAAGAAGGTCATATTTACATGAGTAAGTATGACAGCTCCTAGGTTCCTTCCGAACCACAAAGGCAGGGGCAGCACCTCTGGTGGCTTGTCTCTGTCTTAACTCTCTTGCCTTTGCCACTTGTCCACTCACACCCAAAAGAAGGGCATGGTGGCCAGTATGACAGAGAGGGGACATGAGGCCCACTGAGAACAGTAAAGGTTAAAATCAAGTGGTTTTGTTTGTATGTTTTACAACTGGGTAGCTAAAGTATGACAATGGATTTTAATTTTCACCAGAAGTTATTCCTGCTGTGTTTTAATATTACCATTTCCATCACAAAGGAATGTCAGCTACATAAAAATGTGTCTAGAATACAGAGATAATTTATTTCAAGTCTGTTCATATCCTTTTTCTGATGCAAGATCAGAACAGTGTACATTATTTTTAAAACATATGTGTGATTAGTATAATGAACATATCCATGAGTAAACAACCATTAAAAACCCACTTTGTTTTAATATTTTTCCATATCACTTAAATCGAGATGAACATTCTGTATTAAGAGGAAAGAATGAATCAATTAAAGCCAGGACTCTAAACAATGCAGAGGAAATTTTCACCACTGTAGCCTAGAGGCAACTGGTACCAGATCTGGTCAGATTTCCTACACACACACGTTTCCCTAGCTCATTGATGCATCTTCCTCTCAACTATCCTCTGGTCAAAAGGATCTATCCTAATAAGAGTATGGCACACACGTTTTAGGGATCTGCTCGCAACAACACTATCCCTTCACTGCCTAAGGTGAGGTGAGCCCTAACACCTTTTGTAAATGAAATGGCTGGGCCAGGACTCTCCGCCCTGCCCTGGCTGGAGGTGGACATCTGGCCCAAGCTGGCCAATGACATCCTTATCCTGGAAAACACAAAAATGAGACAGACATCCAGCCCATCTATGTGGATGGCTAGAGCTGTATAATATAAGCAGGGGAGCCATGGGGATGTCACAATCTGTTATGTCCATGAAGAAGCAGAGAAAAGTGAGGGATGAAGCAGATGAACAGAGACAAGTGGCAAACAAAGATGAAGAGAGAGGATCCTTTAGGGCTTCCATTGGCCCAGATATACTCTGACCCTTGTTCATAAAATTCTTTTTAGTTTCAGCTAAGTCAAATGGGTTTCTGTTACTTACCTATTATAAAGGGAATAACACAAAAACCAGAAATGTCAACCTTAACCTATGCAGAGATATTTTAACTTAAATTGCCTGAGCACAGATGCAGATATTGCAGGTTAAGTGATATGCCCGTCTACTTATACTGACTACTTACTTAGTACATTTAGGTCAGTGAAAAATGCTATTGGAAATAACTAAGATAGCAGTGAAAAACCAGAGTTAAGAGACAAGTTTCTACTTAGGATAAGCGACATGGTCATTCATTCAATATTTATAATGCCAAGTACTAGGGCTACAACAATGAACATCAGCTTCCCTGTCATTATAAAACTCTCCGCTAAAAGCAAAGAAAGGCACAAAACCAAGTGTAATAAAAACACTTATGTAAGTGCATTCATCATTTTATGCACTAGTAGCAACAAGTAGTAAGGAAGGCTTTACTAAGAGACACTGCTTGAACTGTCTTGAACTCTGAACAAAACTAAATGTGGAGTACGGGGCAACAGTGTATACAAAGGCAAGGAGGACTGTAGGTAATTCAGTACTGCCAGAGCATTAAGTTCAAGAGGAAAGGAAACATTGGGAAAGGAGGATAAAGGGGCCAGGTTATAACACCTGGTACTCCATGATAAGGGGCATACCCTCAGAGGAATGGGGAATCTGGTAAGATTAAAATGATTGGATATACAATGAGTTCTCACATAATGTTGTTAAATAGGTTTTGCAACTAAAAGCAAAATGACACATAATGAAACCAATTTCACTATAGGCTAATTAATATAAATAAAAGTTAAGTTCCTATGGTATCTCATCTATAATAATAAAAGCGTAATATGGTAATTAGCCAAACGACCTTCCCGACGTCATTCTGGATGTCCTTCTGGACAAAGCCACCGTGGTGGGGGCCGAAGCAGAGGTGATTAGGGGCGATCAGGCAGGCAGGCAAGCAGTTAGGGACAATCAGGCAGGCAGGTGAGCAGTTAGGGGCGGTCCAGCAGGCAGGCGAGTAGTTAGGAGCCAGCACTCCGGGATTGTGAGAGGGATGTCCGACTGCTGGTTTAGGCCCGATCCGTGCGGCAGTGAAACATCCCCCAAGGGGGTCCCAGATTGAGAGAAGGTACAGGCTGGGCTGAGGGGGACCCCCCCCCGCCATGCATGAATTTCATACACCAGGCCTCTAATCAACATTGTAATGAAACTAGTGGCCTAGTGCACGAATTTGTGCACATTGAAATTAGAAAAAATATTTTAATATCACTATTCACCCTTTCTCTATAACAGAAGTGTCAATCAAATTCATGATTGACAATGACAGATGAAAACATACATGTGTGATTGGCACCAGCAAGAGCTTCATATGTATCGCACATGCATAAGTCAACTTAGCCTTTTATATATATAGAATAAACTTGCTTAATTAGACCTGCTTTCTGATTTAGCTAAACTTTTTCCAGCCCAGTGAAGCACCCCAACTTCTCTTTCAGGTAACTGTCAGCAACACAGCAGTAAATATCAACACAACGCAGATTATTATTGTAGATCCCGAAGGGAGAACGAAGGGTAAAATATTTAACTGCAGCAGTGTTTGACTATATTCTGCACAGTGAGAAAACCTGAAGTCATTTTCAAAAGAAAATAGGATCTCACTAAGTCTCCTATCTACCTACTTCAGAACTTCTGTGAGTATCAAATGAGATGAGGCATGGGAAAACACTTCACAGACATTTGGTTAAAATGTAAATGTTTCCACCTGGCTATAAAGCAAGTCATGTTCCTGGGCTGAAGAAACTGCAAGGAGGAAGTTGCTAGGGAGAGAAAGCCAGGAAGTCGGGAGTTGCTACGTGACGTCATTACCCAGCACCCACAGCAACCATTTTCGGGCTGGCCATAGGGTTTCAGCAGCGTTGGCTGTGATTTGGTGGCTGTCACTCCAGGGTGGTGGCAGGGCCTGTGTCCACTTGGGAGAAGCTGAGTGTTGCACGTGTTGCTACATCGGCCAGGTCCACGCTGCTGCTTCTCGGTAAATGGCAAGTGTGTGTCATGACAGCTCCTGGTGGTCAGTGCGTGTCATAGCGACCAGTTGGACAGTGGGAAGGACACTTAGCATATTAGCCTTCTATATACATACACACACACACTAGTGGCCCAGTGCACGAAATTCGTGCACAGTAAAAGGGAATTAATTAGAGGATATATTTTAATATTGCTATTTGCCCTTTCTCTATAGTAGAAGTGTCAGAGATGAAAGAAAATTAGTAAAATGTATATGAAAATCTTTCTCCTGTCAGAGTCTGGGGCATGCCGCGGGACCCAGAGTCAAGTCCCCGCCCACCCGTGTGCACCTCAAAATCGAGCAAGACCCAGACCCGACCGGCCCCACCCCCATCAAGCCCTGCCAGGCGGGGGGGGGGGGAGGGGAGGGGTGCAACCTCAGGTCCCCTGGCCTGGCGCTGGGAAGGGGGCACAGCCTCAGGTCCCCTGTCAAGCCCCATCGGGTGGGGGAGGGGGGGGCGCAGCCTTTGGTCCCCCATCAAGATCCGCTGGGTGGGGGATGCAGCCTCAGGTCCTCCGGCCCGGCACCAGGGCAAGGGGTGCGACCTGAGGTCCCCTATCAAGCCCCACTGGGCCGGGGGTGTGGCCTCAGGTCTCCTGGCCCGGCACCAAGGTGGGGGGTGTGGCCTGAGGTCTCCGGCCCGGTGCCGGGGGGGCACGGCCTGAGGTCCCCCGTCCCGACCCAGCGCCACGCAGCCTCAGGTCCCTGCTCATCACTCGTTATGGCTCATTTTGGGAACCCCGCCTCTGCTGTGGGCATAGCCATCTTGTGTTATGGGAACCCTTCCTCCACTGTGGGTGCAGCCATCTTGTGACAGCGTGACAGAGTAAGGGTCAATTTGCATATTACCTCTTTATTATATAGGATAGATAGATGACTCTGTTGAACAACAGTATTCAAAGACTGCTGTATAAAGTAGCTCCAGCCCAGTTCAGACAATTAGCGTCCAGATGATCAGGTGGGGAGAGCTATCATAGCCACAGGAGCAGTACAGTAGCCTGAATAGTAGCCTCCAAAAAGACTTATGTCCATGTCCCAGACATGTGAATGTGACCTTATCTGGAAAAAATAGTCTTTGCAGATGCAGTTAAAAGACGGATCCCAGAATGAGACCATCCTGGATTACAGGTGGGCCTTAAATCCAAAGACAAATGTCTTTATGAGAGACACACAGTGGAGACACACACAGGGAGAAGGAGGAGAAAACTGTGTGAAGATGGAGGCAGAGACTGGAGTTGGCAGTCACAAGCCTAGGAATGCCTGGAGCCATCAGGGCAGGAGGAGGCAAAGAAGGCTCCTCCCCTAAAGCCATCAGAAGTAGCACGGTCCTACCAACACCTGGATTCCAGACATGAGGCCTCCAAAACAGTGAGGGAATAAATCAGTATTTTAAGCCACCATATTGGTGGTAATTTGTTGTGGCAGCTACAGGAAACTCTACAGGCCTAACCCAAAGCAGTGATGGTGGAAATGAGAAAAAATTTAGAGTGTTCTCAATGGTAGGGGAACATCATAATCACCAGGGACGCTTTATAAAAATAGGAATGCCTGAGTCTCAGGAGATTCTGATTCAGTATTTCTGGGACAGGGCTCCAGGTATGCACAGTGTAAAAGGTCCACAGGTGATGCTTGCTTGCAGCCACAGTCAAGAACCTTGATTTTAATGGTAAAAATCAATAGTACTTGGTGACTTGTTTAGCTACACAGAGCAAGGGACAGAGAAAGGGGATGTCATATAGGCTTCTTACCTAGGCCAGGGTGATAGCATCAATTAAAGAGGACTGGGAATTACAGGGACATCTAGGGGAAGGCATGTAGGAGGCAACAAAAGTTACAGACTTGGGTGCTTTCACCATACAAGTGGCAGTTAACATCGTGAGAGTAGATGAAATTAAATAAGAGGGCAAGGACAGATACTGGAAATAAAACCATTTAAAGAAAGAATCCCGTCTTAGTCACAGGCAGAAGGATGAGGACCAGAGAAAGTTGTATCGCCAAAGACAAGAGAGAATTTCAACAGCGTTAATCAGTTAGTTGAACAAAAATGCACAAATATGATTTGGGAAAGACCAGAACATTGGTCACCTCACCCATCTTCAAAGCACACAATCAAAGTTAAAAATAAGCAAGCCCACTCTGGCTGGATTGCTCAGTTGGTTGAAGCAGCATCCCGCACAGGTTGTGGGTTCAATCCCCGATCAGGGCACATACCTAGGTTTTGAGTTCCATTCCTGGTCGGGGCGTGTACAGGAAGCATCTGATCAATGTTTCTCTCTCACAACAATTTCTCTCCCTCCTTCTCTTTCTCCCTCCCTCCCTTCCAATCTAATCTAAAAATCAATAAAAACTTTATTCTTAGGTGAGGATTAAAAAAAAGCAATCCCCTCCAACTGTCAGCCTTACTCTGATCACCACCCCACTTCCATCTTTTCCTCACAGCCAAGAATCTTGGAAGAGTACTTCACACTGAATATCCTACTTCCAATACTTGTTGAATCTTCAGTCCACTACTGCTTGATCTTTGCCTCAAAATCTGAAAGTGCACCTGGTCATGTGTCATGCACCTTCCACTCCATCTGACTGTCCCCCCTGAAAGTCCACCAGTGGCTCTCCCATCAAGGAACACAGTGTGGTAAATCAAAGATAAGTAAATTCCCATTACTTATCCCACTGAGAAGTGAGTCTAAGCCCCCTCCTTAAACCTGGGCTGGCCATAGTGACTTGTTTACCACCAGGATGGGGAGGAAGTGAAGGTCGGAGATTTCCAAAGCCTGGTCTGAAAAAGCTTGCAGTTTCCGCCTGGGTCTCCTGGAGCTTTGAGCTGCCATGTAAGAAACCTGGGACCTCCATGCTGAGGAAGGCACACACGGGGACTCCAGTTGGAAGTCCCAGCTGCACCTCCCAACCACCCTAAGGTACCAGTTGTGCACTTGAAGCCATGTTGGACCCTCCAGACCAGCTATTCCATCAGCTGTCTTCCACCAAGTGACATCAGTTGATACCATGTGGGACAGAAGAATTGCCCAGCTGAATACGGTCCAAATTCCTTACCCACAGAATCAGTAAATAAAATGGTTGTTGTTTCAAGCCACTCAGCTTGGCGTAGCTGGTTACACAGTAATAGATGTCTGGAACAAGCCCAACCCTTCAGCACAGTATCCCTCTCCCTGCTTCAGTCTCTCCTTCGTCCCTGACCCAATTCCAGTGAAGCACTGTTTCCTCTTGAACTTCACAGAGTCTTCCCTCCCCCTCCTGCCTCCCCATCAGCCCCTCTCCCCCCTAGAAAATGGAGAGCCCATCTCCAGCACCTAGCACAGTGCATGGGGCACAGGGCAGGCACTAAAACCCTCCAGAGGTTCTCAACCTGTGGGTCGCGAACAATGAAAATACATCCCGCATATCAGATATTTACATTACGATTCATAACAGTAGCAAAATTATAGTTATGAAGTAGCAATGAAAATAATTTTATGGTTGGGGGTCACCACAACATGAGGAACTGTATTAAAGGGTCACAGCATTAGGAAGGTTGAGAACCACTGCGAGTCTAAACCAACTACATGATGGGACAGAAGGACTGTCTTTTGTATAGCAGAGTAGAGCCCAGACACAAAAATAAGATTCTGCATACCAAGGCAAAAGGTTATTATTCTACAAAAAAATCAGAATGTTTCCTGGCCTGGCAAGCTGTCCAGTCAGTAGGATTGTAGAAACAAGATTTCCAAGTGCTGCCGACACACCTGTTTCAGCTGCTGAACAGGGGTACCTTGATTCAACCCCACAAGTTGCCTTTCAAGCTTCACAGTTAAAAATAAATCTGGAGACTTGTTTAGTAAATGTGTAATGAAAATTTAACTATTCATATAGGCAAGGCAAATAGTTGGTCATCATAATAAAGGTACTTGGAAGCTGCGAAGGATAAGGAAAATCCTGTGTAAGAAACCTCAGAATAATAAAGGGTTTTCCTTGGATGAAAATTCAGAATTCACGTATTAAGGTTTTTTAATAGCATTTGCTATGCACTTACTATGTACCAATAAGCCCTGAGATATTATTACTCCTAGTGGACAGATAGAAGGCTTGAATGGTTGAACACACAAATTTGAACTAGGACAGGGCAGACAGGACCCAAATCCACACCTGGTTTTATCTGACTCCAAATATCTCTTTCCAGTAGATGACACTGACAATTTTTAAATTCAAGGAGTTTCTTGGAATACAACACAGAGTCTTGAAAGGATGTCTGCCATCTAAAAGTGCATCTGTCAAAATAAAATTTTCTATAGGAAACAACAGCGAGAGAGAGGATGCCGGGGGGCTCCCAGTCACAACTTGGAGGCGTCACATTTGATGTTAACCAGCCTGAATACACAGAGCAGCACCCATGTGGCCTTGGGAGAGAGAATGTGGACTACATTGCAGAGGCGTCATCAGCACCAAATGACCCTGCTCCACGGGCAGCCTGCTTCTCATTACTGTATAAGTACCACGCGCTAACCGATTGCGCCACTGGAGCTCCTCGCTTCTCATTACTGACTGAAGGCTCTGCCCTCCATCGAAAGCAACGTCTTGTCACAGATAAGTCACAAGCAACTATTGTAACCAAAGTAGACTGCACTGCAGATGAACAGACCAGTGACATTAGAGACCAGAGACTCAAGGCCCGGCAGAGTCTGATAAACCCCTGCAACGTGGCAGCTGTCTTCAGGGAGCACAACTAACTCATCACAATAGTGAATGCACGACAGCAACTGTGTCTAAGAAAATGCACAGAAACCAGTACGTTCCTGGCACTGGCAGTACATCATTATAATCCCACCTACAAGCCCGGTACACGAATTCATGCACATTGAAAGGAAATTAATTAGCAAAAATGTTTTAATATCACTATTCGCCATTTCTCTACAATAGAAGTGTCAACCAAATTCACAATCTACAATGACAGATTGAAACACACATGTGCTACTGACGCCAACAAGAGCTTTATATATATAAACTTGCTTAATTAGACCTGCTTTCTGATTTAGCTAAACTTTTTCCAGCCCAGTGAAGCACCCCAACTTCTCTTTCAGGTAACTATCAGCAACACAGCAGTAAGTATCAACATGAAGCAAATTATTATTGTAGATTACGCAGGGAGAACAAAGGGTAAAAAATATTTAACTGCAGCAGTGTTTGACTATATTCTGCGCAGTGAGGAAACCTGACGTTATTTTCAAGGTCCACCATTTCTTACTTCTTTTCAGTCAAGTTAAGTTTCTAAGCTTTCTAAATCTCCGTTTCCCAACTAATGAAAATAGGATTCCACCGAGTCTCCTATCTAACCTCTCCAGGACTTCTGTGAGGATCAAATGAGATGAGGCACGGGAAAACACTTCACAAACATTTGGTTAAAGTGTAAAATGTTTCCACCTGGCTATAAAGCAAGTCGTGTTCCTGGGCTGAGGAAACTCCAAGGAGGCTAGTCACTAGGGAAAGGAAGCCAGGCGTTGCTACGTGACATCATTAACCGGCGCCCACAGCCACAGTTTCCAGGCTGAGCTGGGCTGTGGGCCGCATTTTGTACCATGGGGTCTCGGCAGCACTGGCTGCGATTTGGTGGGCTGTTGCTCCGGGATGGTGGTGGGGTCTGTGTCCCACTTAAGGGAAACTGAGTGTTGCTTTGTGGGTGCCAGGTCCGTGGTGCCGTTTCTCTGTAAATGGCCAGTGTGTGTCACGGCAGCTCCTGCATTGAGCATCTGCCCCCTGGTGGTCAGTGCGCATCATAGCAACCGGTTGGACAGACACTCAGCATATTAACCCTTTATATATATACCTTATTAGTTAACCTCTCTTCCACATCTGGACTTGCCCTGTGCCTGAATGAACTTTACATATAAAGCCCTGGGACATAATATTTATTTCCCTGTGCCTAGCAAATGCTGCATCTTATAGGGTTTCATAAAATAAATAATAGTCTGTCATTTCTAGCCAAAGAATTAATGATGGCAGCACCATAACAGTCTATGCCCTCTGATGATAACCTGCCTTTTAAACATCAATTCATTCAGAAAATCTTCCTAGGCTTGGCATTAAAATGAAAATTCTCAATGTCCCATTTCTGTTTGGCAAAGGTCTTTGTTCCAAGTAACTACTTAAGATCTAGTGAATATGAAAATCTATATATTCATTCGAAACACATCAAATAAAGTGCCTCAGGTGAGTTAGGCCCCAAGGGCTTGGGGGAAAGTGCCAAAGGATACAAAAGATACCTTGTCTCTTAATGACTCAATCAAGTGGAGAAGGCAGACAAGGTAACAAAACTCTAAAACACTGATAAATGCTCATGAAAGTGAGTAACAAAACACAATGGCAAAAACATAAATCAGAACAGTAAGCTCTGAATTAGGACACTGCCTGCTGTCTTGGGTGTCCTACACATGATTCATGTCATGGGACCTAATGATAGTCTTCTATACCAGGCCTGTGTGACATCACGGGTTAATCTTCCATTTATCTTACATCATTGGACTGGATGCTCGCTGAGAAGTTTCCTATTTCTCTGCATTCCCTCTTCACTCTGCATGGTACCTTAAAACTGAGGAAAAGCTCAAGAAAACAGTCACCATATTAGTATGGAAATAATGATAGTGGTACAGGGATCAAGACAGGAATTCTAGCTCCGATGCTTTTCCTAGCTAGTGCAGCAAACTTACCTTTAGTGGGCCTCAGTTTACTCAGCTACAAAGATAAACACAAAGTTACAGATTCAGTTTTAAAAAGAGATTCCCAAACCTCCTATAAGCATTTCCATTCAATATGGACTCGAAAGGCATTTCATCCAACTATCTGCATCCAGTCCAAGAAAGGTGACGGCTGCGGTTGTTATTTTAACTACCGGCTACAGTTCCGAAAGACTCCCCCATCCTTGTGGCAGCTGATACGTGGCCAGTATACCTCCAGATTGCCTTGCTCTTATCTCAAGGTTTTTCTAGTTTCCCCATACAAAGTATTTCTCAAGGTGAAACATAAAAAACGTGTGTTTTTTTTAGTATCAGGAACATAGTACTACCCTCATGCTCAAAAGATTTTAAGCTGTTCTTCCGGGATTTATATCCCTCACCCCCCACCCACACTCATCCAGCCCCCTGCCCCACAAGGTAGAGTGTGAAGGCAAGAGGGAGACTATCCCGGCTCTGCATCTAATCTCATGGGTGACTTTGCACAAGTTCCTGAACTACTCCGAACCTCTTTTCTTCCCCATAAAGTCAGGAGGCATAACATTCTAGTTTGGATTCTGGTGCAGTGTGGTGTAGGAGATGAGGACAAAGCTATCTAGCTCAGGAGAGACCTGGAGGCTGACCCCAGTCTCAACAGCACCACAGCTACCCTGACCCCTGGGCAATCACTGTTCTTTCTTATTCTGTATCTATGGACTCAGGAGGGTCACACTACCTTCCTGCTTCTTTCCAACCAGGCCAACAAAAGACAAGAACATGCTCTCCACTCTACCCAAAAAATAAATTGTTTATGAAAAGAATATTATCTAATAGTTAGCCATTTGCTCCTTTGAAGTTTTCTCCATTTCAAATTGGTACTATCACCAAATCACACAAGATAGAGTTTTTTTTACTGTATTGAAGCTTTGATTTTTGAGCATTGCTAGCGGGCCAACAACAGAGCTTTTTTCACTGAATACTTGGAGATATGCAAGGAGTCAGGAATATGGAAGGCTATTTCTGTTACTCTTAAAACATGTAAGACTACTTCTTTTATTCTGCCATTGGCTCCTTTGTACAAGTCAAGGACAACTAGGTAAAGATTTATTAGATCTTATTTTTTAATTAGTAGTATTATCTTACTCCATACTTCTTTATGCATTTTATCAATTATAAATGTGAAAAACAGATTAAGTCCCACATATTCCTTTTCCATCACTTTAACCTGTGCTTATTTTAGCCTCTTATCACCTAAATTAAGATGGTCAGGTGTTGCCCTAACCGGTTTGGCTCAGTGGATAGAGCGTCGGCCTGCAGACTCAAGGGTCCCAGGTTCGATTCCAGCCAAGGGCATGTACCTTGGTTGCGGGCACATACCCAGTAGGGAGTTTGCAGAAGGCAGCTGATCGATGTTTCTCTCTCATCGATGTTTCTAACTCTCTATCCCTCTCCCTTCCTCTCTGTAAAAAATCAATAAAATATATTTAAAAAAAAAAAAAAAAAAAGATGGTCAGGTGTATAAATTGAATGTCATAGATTGAACTACTGGTCCCAACTCTTCACTCCTCCCTGAAGACATGCCCTTAGCCATGACTTAATCCTTACAGTTAATTTCCCTGCCCTGGACTTTGGGTGGGGCCTTGTGACTTGCTTTGCCCAATAGGATGTTAACAAATGTGATCCAAGCAGGGGCTTGAAATGTGCTTGGCAGTTGGGATTGTCCTCCAGCACGTGTGCCACAGCCACAGGAAAATGTGTCCCAGCCAGCCTGCCAAGGAGGATAAGAGGCACGTGGAGGAGACCCAAACCACTTAACTGCAGCGGGAAGCAAAACTACTAAAGCAGACACATCAACCAACCCACAGATTCATGAGAATAAATGATTCTTTTAAGTCACTGAGTCTGGAGATGACTTGTTACACAGCAACATATGGTAAAAATTAAATGATACCCTGAATTTCAAAAGCAAATTAACTTAAGAGACTTCCTCAAGTCTCAAAGATTTTGGGCTAAAAACACATACATACAATATCAAATACATACCCATCAAAATGTTATATAGACTACTCTTTCATTCTGAAGGAAGAAGTCTAAAATTAGAGATGATTTCAAATGTGTCCCTTTTTAAATTGGCTATAAGAAAATAGGACTTATAAAAAAATGTATACTTCTTTAAAGAGGGAGATGAAATATGTAATTATGCATCTTATTTTTCCTTTTCAATAAATCATTATGCCAATTAAAATTTGCCATCCCTCAAATAATCTATATAATGTATATACAAAGGTCTTATTCTCTAAAAACCAAATTTAGACATAATTAGGATAAAATTAGTAGATATTTGGTAAAGCATTGATTCTAAGCAACTTCTACTACAGTAAGAGGCCTCTAAAAAGTGAGTATCTCAGAAGCTGCCTAAAAAAGGAAGCATCTTAAACTAGTATTCAGGCTATCATCTAACACGTATTAAGCTATGGGCATTGCAAATAAAGAACTTGGTGGTACAAAGAAATTTTATTATTAGCCCAAAGTCTGAGTAAGTATCAAAGCCAGAAATTAAAACTAGCATTGAAATTTTTTCTGCATCATAACTTACTATAGTCCTAACTACTTCCAATAATTACTTCCTAATCGCCTTTCCTTTTTAAAAATTTCATGGCATGCCTCTCTTTCTACTCCTAAAAAGAATGACACTAATATATGCTTTATTAATGTTTATTTATTTAAAACTTTTAGAGTATGCAGAGAATTTTTAGAAATTCCTAGAAATATTGACATGACAGAGCAAGCAAATCCAACTTTTGAACAGTACTGGCCAATGCCCTAATAGATTATTTACTAAAAAGATATATAATTGATATTGTATACAATTGAGTCCTCAAGACAATTTAAAATATAAAATATATCTGCTTTATTCAATTACCCATACCAGAATTTGGGGAACAGGGAAATAATTTTATACCAAATATAAATACTTTTTAATGAGCTACAAAGCATGAAGACATTCATAGCTGTATGTCATATCTAACGATGCTATATAGATCCACTCCCTTTCATATTAACTTTTCTAAAGAAGATTTTTCTACGACACCTACATATAACTAATAGCTAAAACACAAGATTTAAAAACATTAGAAATAAAAAGGTTGCTTTGTGTAAGAACCAGTTCTTCAGTGCTACAATGCATATTATCAAGAAGTTAATTTGGGTTTGAAGCATCAAACCGCCAGCTGCAAAAAGGAGAAAAAAAAAACCCTTCATATTCACCATGAAAATACATTAACTTGTCAATTACCATAATAATATCATGTTTACATGGATAAAGGAATCAGTCAATAGCCATGTATACTAGCATAATGTGAATTCAGAGGGCATATTATCAATAATTTAAGAATTAGAACACATCAGAGCCTTCCCCACCCTGCCACAATCTCCCAATTTACAAATTCTTAAAATATAAGAAGGTTCTTAGGAGATGCCTAGCCATTGTCACAAGAAGCTGTTTGAGAAATATACATGACCTAAGATATATACTTATTCACTGTATATACCTGCATTGTCTAATATAATAGCTACTGGCCACACAGGGTTATTTAAATTTTAATGAAATTAAACTCATACGAGCTACATTTCAAGTGCTCAACAGCCACAGATGGACAGTGTCTACATACTGTGTGCTGAGTAAAGAACATTTCCACCATCACAAAACTTCTACTGGACAATGCTGGTACAGATGGTCAAGCAAGTCAATGAAGAGGAACCTTCAAGGTCACAGCCAATCAGTAGAAGGATTCTAAATCCTAGCGCGATTCTATCTTCAAGATTTCTAGAATTTGATGTGCATTAAATGTAGTTGGTTAGCCCCAAACTTGGGCTAGAGTAGAAGGCATAGGCCAGGGCAGTTATTGCTATGTATGTTACAGACCTCGGTTCTCATTAAAGTATTTATTGGAAGAAAAAAAAATTTCTAGAATTTGAGTTTTTGGACACCGTGTTTCTAAAACAGTTCCTCTAAATAATGCCAAGGACTAAGAGACATTCTCAAACTTCATCTCTTGCTTGAAGATATTTTTCTCTCTATCTGGTAATTAAGAAAATGTTCTACTGCCTTTTGAGGGAAAGAAAACATGCTGACATCAAAAAATGTATTTTGCTCGTGACCAAAGCATTTTCTCTAGGGACACATTTTGGAATTCACAGTGCAAGTTCTGGTAAAGTGTGATTCACTTAGAAAAACTCACTTTATAAACAACTTCTATATTCAGGCCTAATACAGATACTTAAAGGGGAATTGATAAAATACTTTATCCGTTCTGGATTAATGTTTTCAAGAGCCAAAAATAAAAGAATATTTCTTTCCCATAAATTATTTAAAGGTAAAACATTAAAGCATTTATATTGAAAATCAGGAACAAAACAAAAATGTTTCACCTATTACCACCTGTACTAAACACTAGGCTAAAAGTCCTAGCTTAACAAAAAACATTGAATCAGAAATAAAGGATATACACTACAGAAAAACAATACATAAAACTAGTGTTATTGCTATAATAATTAAAATAATATATTACTTGAGAACAAAAGTCACAAATCAATGGAACAGAAGATACTTCTCTACAGAAATAGACCCTTAACTATAAAGTAACAGAAGATGAAGGACCAGCAGTCAATGGGAAAGAAATTGGATTATTCAATTAATTGTGTGCAGAAACTGACTACTTTGAAAGGAAAAAAAAAAACAAACAAAAAAACACCACCAAAAGCAACTGTTTAGAGCTGTATCTTACATTCTACCACAAAACAAAATCTAAAATACTCAAAAGATAAATGTGAATAGTCAAAAAACTAAAGAAAACAAAGTTGAATATTTATACTATTCCAGAATTAGAAATAATGTTTAAAACATAAAAGCAATGAGAAAAAAATTACAAGAAAAAAGATCTTAAATACATAAAAATCTGAAACTTCATATCAAAAATTATAAAATTACACATGCGAGAAAACTAGAAAAAATACTGCAAAAATATGAGGAAAGCTTAATATCTTTAGTAGGTAAATGTTTTTACAAATGAAAGGAAAAACACAGACATCCCGATGAATACACAATAGAAAATTAGGTAAGAGCATGAATAGAAAATCGGAGAAAAAATAATAGTAGCTAATAAATTTTTATAATGTTTAATTTCATCAGGAATAAAAAACATGGAGATAAAAGCAACATTTCATTATCTACACTAATAAAAGAGAAACATGCAAACTGGTGTCACTACTCTACATCCACCAGCCAATCAGAGCGACTATGCAAATTAACCCAACAAAGATGGTGGTTAATTTGCATACACAGGCGCAGAGCGAAGACTGAAGGCTCTGGCCAGAGTGAAGACTGAAGAGGCTTGGCTTCTCCGTTGCGGCCAAGCCGCGCTCCAGCCGCAGTGGAGAAGCCAAGCCTCGCTGCAGCTGCAGCCGCAGCGGAGAAGCCAAGCCTCTCTGTGGTGGGACCAAAGGCCTGTGTCCCGGGTGCCGGAGGAAAACCGATGCCAGCAGCCAGGGGAAAGAAGGCCTATTGCGTGAATCTTTGTGCAACGGGCTTCTAGTTTTCCAATATAATTATCAAATTTTTGAAGTGCAATAGTACTCTAATATACCACTAGTGAGAATCTTAATCCTATCTAATAAAGAGGTAATATGCAAATTGACCATCACTCCAACACACAAGATGGCCGCCCCCATGTGGTCAAAGATGGCCACCCCCATATAGACACAGATGGCTGGCAGGGGAGGGCAGTTGTAGGCGATAAGGCCTGCAGGGGAGGGCAGTTGGGAGTGACCAGGCCTGCAGGGGAGGACAGTTGGGGGGAATTGGGCCAACAGGGGAGGGCAGTTAGGGGTGACCAGGCCAGCAGGGGAGGGCAGTTAGGGGTGACTGGACCAGCAGAGGAGGGAAGTTAGTGGCAATCGGACCAGCAGGGGAGCAGTTAGGCATCAGGCTGGCAGGGGAGTGGTTAGGGGTGATAAGGCTGGTAGGCAGAAGCAGTCAGGGGCAATCAGGCAGGTAGGCAGGTGATTGATTGGGAGCCAGCAGTCCCAGATTGTGAGAGGAATGTTCAACTGACAGTTTAGGCCCAATCCTGGTGGGCAGTCGGACATCCCTCGAGGGGTCCCAGATTGGAGAGGGTGCAGGCTGGGCTGAGGGACACATACACACACACACACACACACACACACACACACACACACACACACACCTGTGCATGAATTTTGTGCACCGGGCCTCTAGTTGGTAATAATCTCCCTGAAAAATAATTTAGCAACATACACCAACACCCTTATAAAAGTATTCATGTTCTTTGACCTAGTAATCCTAATTTGAGGGTTCTATGCTCAGCACATAGTATTGAAATGCAAGTCAAGTTTTATGCACAAAGATGTTAAATTCTGTCATAAATAATGGTAAAAAACTAAATATAACCTAAATGTTCAATAATAATCGATTAAGTAGATAATGTAACACTACATGATGAAATTATATTTACCACAAATTCTTAATATAAATGAAAAAGGATTAACAAAAACAATAGTACAATAAAATGTACATATGATATTGCTAATATATTCAAAATATTATTCATAGAAAAATTGAAATATATAAACCAAAATATTAACAATGACTATTGATAGTATAATTATGTGATTTAATTCTTTTTTATATTTTCTATATCTTCTAAATGTCTATGTTGAGTATTTTAAAATCAGAATTAAACATTTTTAAAAGCATGTATTTTGTTAAGTAAGGTGGCCTCATTTTTATAATTTCTAATGGTATAGTAGTGCTCATTTCTGAAACAATACCCAGAAATATTTATACACAACAGAAGGCCACAGTGTGTCTAAATTGTTAAACGGCTACATTCACAAATACCATTTATGCATGGATTATCTCTGGCAGACAAGCAGAACTAAGTTTTTCACAGCTGTCACTCTACAAAAAAACTCTCTGCATCCATCATAGTTTGTACTTTTTAAATTTAAAAAAATCTCCAGTTTTCTACTTCTACCACAGATGTTCTTGATATGGATATAATTACTTCTTTTATGTAGAACCTTAGTCTAATTTTTAATTAATGTAATTTATCATTAGAGTACAAACAGACTTCTGAAAAGTGTCAATTTAAAATATCTCTTTCTGGATTAATTTCTAGAAGAGAATTCTCAATACCACCAATCAGGCAACGTCAAACTTCCATTGCCCTCACATGGGACCATCTTCCTGATACCTTCTCTCCAGATGAACATGTTACTGGGCTTTCTTTATAGTTACACCTTGACTCTGATGACAAATAAGAGCAGAAATTTCAGTCACCTCACAGAATTAGCAGCCCGATATGTTAAACCTTGAGTTGGGTCAGGACTCTTCATGCTGCCCAAACCCAAATATACAGAACCATATTTTCCAGAATAGTTATAGTAGTGGTACTCACAAGCAAGCCAATAAATCAAAAAAAGTTCATTTTCAAGAGTTTGTCAGGTGAGCTAAAGAAAATTAAACAGGTTTTTCTGCTATCACCCTTCTCGAAATTTTAATATGCTAATATGCCCTATGAATCTCCAAGTGGCAGATACAGCATGCAGTATTTCCCAATTTATTTGACCTACTATTCTATCATGGCACATGCAGAACCATTTCCTAGAATAGTGGCCAAAGTAGCAAAGTTTGAGAACTGCCAAGGTTGCTGTATATATAGACCATGCAGCCCACTGTGTTATTAAGAGATAGGAGATAATAATGTCTTGAAGAAAAAAAGCAGGAGGAGTTAGAAATAACTGGACTGTATATTGCCTTTCCCATTAACACACATTTTCTAATTGACATCAACTGGAAATGGATTTCAAGAAATAAGCCCTAACCAGTTTGGCTCAGTGGATAGAGCGTCAGCCTGCGGACTGAAGGGTCCCAGGTTCGATTCCGGTCAAGGGCATGTACCTTGGTAGCGGGAACATCCCCAGTAAGGGGTGTGCAGAAGGCAGCTGATCTATGTTTCTCTCTCATCGATGTTTCTAACTCTCTATGCCTCTCCCTTCCTCTCTATAAAAAATCAATAAAATATATTTTTTAAAAAAGAAAAGAAATGAAACCTCACTTTACAGCCATCTTTTTACCGTTATATATACTATAAGGAAGAATGAATGTTATAATGATAAATTAATATAATTATAAATAGAATGTTTCCTTTATTTCCTTAGTATATACATGACAAACTACAGTGAAAGAAGATCTGGAAAGGAAAATTTGAGAGGTCAAAACCCTAAACACAGCTCATAAACCTTCCTCATAATGACCCAAGGAGGCCTAAACAAGACCTGTGCAAGACAGGAGCCCCAAAATTCTGGGACCTGCAGCAATTACAGCAAAGCTGCAGCTACTCAGAAACCTCAGGGAGCGAGGCAGGCTAGGGAGCCAGGTCTGGTTTTCCTCTCAGGGAAGACTGTTCATTGTCCCCCAGTACTCACTCTCCCTGCTTCCTTTTAGTAAAATAACAGTCACAATCACTGACATTTAAATAATGCTTCCTTTGTGCCAGGCACTGTCCTGAATGCTTTACATGTATTAACTTACTGTAATCATCACCATAACCCTATAAGGTACATCTTATTACCCCATTTTAAAGATAAAAAAATAGACACAGAGCAGTTAAGCAATTTTCCCAATGTCTTACAGTTATTCAGTGGCAGAACTCTTAATGGTCCATAAGAGGGAAGTCCCCTAAGTTTCCCTTGCAGCTAGGTGTGACTCTTTAGGACAATGGAACTGCACCACAAGTGATGCATACAACTTCTGGCTCCTTTCCTTAAAAATAAAACCACTTTCCCTGACTTTGCTCTTCCCTGAGGCCTGGAACACATACAGGAGACAGAACAGCTTATATACTATGTGAGTGAGACCAACTTTCTGAGGGTAACAACATGAAAGAAACCTGGATTCCTGAATGACCCTGTGGACTATAGCAATTGTGGATTGTTCAATGTTGGACTATTCCATCAAAGAGGAAATATCTATTAAATTTCAGCCTTATTATTTGGGTTATTTGGAGATGATCTTTGTTAAGATCTTTGTGGTATTTAAGCCCGAAACTTGCTTAGTCTTCTTAAATAAACTCTACTAATAATTTGTTTCTTAATAACTTCTTAGCTTTGGTCCAGATAATAACTAAAACTTATGAAATGCTTACTTAACACTGTTCTAAGCACTTTACATGTATTAACTTATTTGATCTTCTTAATTCTATGGGGGAGGCCCTGTGAATATCCTTATCTAATAGATGAGAAAATGAGGCACTGGTTAGCAACCTGTCCACCATCACAGAGCTGAGATGAAAACCCAAACACTGACTTAATGCCCTCACTGAACAGGTACATTCCAATGGTTGAGGTATTACAACTGCATGTAACATATTCAGCAAGTTCAGTCCCCTGAGAAATGAATAACACTTACATACAAAGTTGTTCTAAAACAGATCGGTGTAAATAACAAAGCACCAAGGATGGAATGCCTGGGGCCAGTTAAGTATGGGGTAAACAATAGTCAAAAGAGAATTCAGAAAGAAATGCATTGGATAGGAAATAAAAATTCAGAGGTAGGTGGGGAGGGAGCAAGGAGAAACAGAGGGGCTGTATATGCAAAGGCCATGTGACATGAGAGCTCTCAGGGTGGACAAAGATGTGTCAAAGAGGCTCCACAGGGTATTGTGCTGGGTGTGGGCAGACAACACCGCCAGAAAACTCGTCAGCAGCACCCAGGTTACCCTCAACCTCATTTTCACTTTTTCTTTCTAGGCTCCAGCTGTAAACACACAAAGAAGAGCTTGAATCTCTCATTTCCTTAAGTTCTAAACATCCAAGAGGCAAAACCATTTTATCTTTTAGACTTCCATCTTCTAATGAGTAAAGTTCTATCAGATTTCTCAGGATTTAGAGTTGAAGGAACCTTGGGCATCCCTGGTCCAGACTCTCCACTGCCACCAAGAGTCCACTCTGCTATCCCTGGGACAGAGGCCTCACAAGCCATCCATACTGAAACATGGCCACAGAGAAGGCAAGTATCTACTCCCAAAATTCATTAATAAATACTCCAATGTGCAGTATTACATCAGATATAGAGTAATCTGAAAAAAAAATACTTAAAATGGGGAAAGAACAAAACGAAAGGGTAAGATAATAAATGGGATCAATTATAAGATTATATTGGATCAATCAATATACATGGCATTCATTAAAACCCATCTTCATTCTTAAACTCTGTTTAAATGAATTTCTTTACTTTGGTTATCCATGGGGAAATGGTTTCCTTCAAGTTGGCATTTTGGCACTTAACACCGAATCTTAATGTTAACCACCACACACACTTGACAGTTACATAGTGCTCTCTGCCAGGGACATAATCCCCATAATATTTCCTCCTTAAACTGTTTTGCTTTTGAGATCAAAGCACTTTACGTTATTTACCCTTACACCTGCCTTCAGAAGAAGACAGCAAGCGTAATTATAAAGGTCTAAGTTTTAAAGTTTCTTCTTAATAACAATATTATAATGACTATCCCATAGATTTCTCAAAAAGCCATCAATCCTGTCCACAATGCAGCTGTGACCAGCATAGAAAATTATGGGGAAGCGAGACCTGTTAAAGTCTCTCAGCATCACCAAAAACAGAAGAGGGCAGGAAAAATGTGTCTTCTGTACACAGAAGTAACAACAGACAGTATATGTCCTTTAAAAATAAAAGAAAAAGACAAAATATGTGCATTATCCCCTGACAGACACGGGCTCTCAGGCCAAGTACAAAAATATAAGGTATGCAATATTATAAATAGAGATCTTAAAACTCATTCACAGATGCCTCAAAGGTATGAGAAGTGATACAATCTGGAAATGAACTGAGGCAATACAACTCCTGAAATTCAGGTAAAAATTAATTGAGCAGAACCACAAAAAAGATTCTTCCCAACTGTGATGTAGTTTTATAAAAAAGTAAAAGGTGAGCTCCTATCTCCAAGGAAACTGGAACTACTGAAACCGAATGGAGAACCACTTGGTGATGAGATATAGTCTTCTATGTCTTCCTGCCGAGCATTGTGTTCATGGAGTCCCATGCTCCTTCAGGCAGGCATTCTTTCGTAAAGCACAATTCCACATGTGATCATGCTTAGCAAGTTGTAGAAATAAAAAAGGACAAACAATGAGCTGCCGCATCCAGAATATCTAACCAGAATAAAGCAGAACTATGCAAAAAGAGAAAGTTAAACAGGAAAAGAGACACTGTATGCAAAGCCCTCACTTTTCAATTATCATGAGTATGTGGTTTAAGGCTTATCTAACAGGTTCCCACATTTTGGCATCTAAGTTCACAGTTCTCGTTTCATTGTTACTACAGCCCTAGTGTAAAGGGATTGAATAAAATATAAGTCTACACTTTCTAAGTGCGAGGGCTTTTGATTACTGAAACAAGTCACATAAGGAAGTGGTATCTGATGAAGCTCTATCAATTAGCAGTGGATTGGGTCTAATTCTGAAAGAGGCAGAGTGACCCAAAATGCCTCCTCCGATGGCCTCTCATCTCCCACAAGTATCTGTTGCCCCCCTCCCCCCCCAATTTAGCCCAGACTCCTCAGCTCACTCACCTGCAAGTCCTTATTGAGTGCATACTTGGTGCCACACACTGTACTAGATGTCAGTGACATCTAGTCACAAACATATGAGAAAAGGGGCACACAGTCCTGCAAGGAGGCAAAGGAGCAAGCACACTGTTACAGCGCACTCCGGGACAAAGTCCAATACATAGAGAGGTTTGTAAAAGTGTTGTGAGGCAACAGGAAGAGAGGGGTGGGGAGAGAAAGATGTCTGCGAAGGTGTCAGGTAGCCTGGGCACCACCACTAAGGCTTGGAAGGATGAATGTATATGTTCAGAGTGGACAAGGGTGGTGAAGGACAGGGTCTCCAAGACACCCAGAGCAGGATCTGCAAGGGTGCCCACTCCAGGGAGCCAGGGACACCTGAGCAGCCACAAGCAGTTCCATGAAGCTGTAGGCTGTGTGTAGGGAACCGAGGGAGATAGGCTTTACTCTCTAAAGCCCTGCACTATGACGGCCTTTACACCATGAAAAGTTTATATTTTAAACAGTCAACACACATGCACATATTTTTAACATAAATCCTAACAGGGTCACATAAATTGCCTTTCATTGTTAACATATCTCTCTAGTAGCATAGGGAAGGATGGACTAGAATGGAGGAAAGATGGAAAGAAATTAGGAGGTGACAGACATGGTGGGGATAGTAAAGAGAAGTCAAATTGGAAGTAAGGAAAAAGGTTTTTAAAAACTTAGTAACCCATACGATGTGGGAAGTGAGGCTGACTTCCTGTTTCTGGGTAGTATGACTTGTGGTGCCAACACTCATAGAAGGAATCAGATTGAAGAGGGAAGAGAGATACTGATCTTGGTGCTAAACTTCATATTGTGACCAAAAGGCATGAAGTACTTCCCATCTACTGTTGTTAAAACATTAAACCTCAACCTGTCTGTTCCCAGGCTATTTACACATAGAACATACATCTCGTATCAATCTGATTTCAAGACAACCTGTCACACTAATAAATTGTGGTCAAAATGCTGCCCAGGTAATAATGACATAATAATACTCTAGTTTGCCTTTTCAACACACGTACAAAAATATCCCCTCATCCTCCTACACATTTCTCACTTTTCCCTCACTTTCTAAAAGCTGGGCGAGAGGGTTCCATCACAGGACAGACAGTTAGGGGGTGCTGTTTTGCCCAGTTGAAGATTACTACAGGGGCATTCTTCAAGATCCCAGTGCCAAATAGTTCACATAAAACAAGATTTCATAAAGAGAAAAGAGAACTATATTAACATTAAACAGAAAGAAGCAATATCCTCAGAATGCCATCCTATGCACTTTGGTGCTGGTGTAGGAATTCAGAACATCAAGTAGGAGACCAAGAAACAACCCATCCCACCACAGTGACTGTCGCCGCTTCTCCTTCCCCTGGCCATGTGCATGTGCTGCTGTCCCCATACCTGTAAATGACCACATTCTTGCCAATAAGTCTATACATCCAGTAAGATGGTAAGCATCCCTGGAATCCATCTGGCAGTTTCTTAAAAAGTTAAATGTAAGACCCAGTAATTCTACTAAGTATCTACCAAAGGAAAACTAAAACATATGCCCATACAAAGACATGCATGCTAATGTCCATAACAATATTACTCACATAATCCAAAAACTATAAACAATCCAAGTGTCCATCAACTGGTGAATGGATACACAACTGCCCATAAGATGGAATATTATTTTGTCACTACAGGCCCGGTGCACGAAATTCGTAGTGTTCCTCAGCCCAGCCTGCACCCTCTCCAATCTGGGACCACTTGGGAGTTTAGGGATCAGGCATAAACTGGCAGTCGGACAGCAGGATTGGGCCTAAACCGGCAGTCGGACATCCCTCTCACAATCTGGGACTGCTGGCTCCTAACCGCTTGCCTGCCTGCTTGCCTGATCAGCCCCTAACCACTCCCCTGTCGGCCTGATTGACACCTAACTGCTCCCTTGCCAGCCCCATCGCCCCCAACTGCCCTCCCCTGCAGGCCTGGTCACCCCCAACTGCGCTCCCCTGCCGGCCATCTTGTGACAATGTGGGGGCGACCATCTTGTGACAATGTGGGGGTGGCTATCTTGTGATGTGAGAGCGTGAGGGTCAATTTGCATATTACCTCTTTATTGTATAGGAGTTAAATACTGACACATGCTATAGCATGAAGCTGGAAAACATATGTTAAATGAAATACGCCAGACACAAAAGACTACATACTGTATGATCTTATTTATATGAAACTTATAGAAAAGGCAAAATCATATGGACAGAAAGTGAATCAGCGGTTGTCCAGAGCTGGAGGGAGGGAGCAAGATTTACAACAAACTGGCAAGAGGGTACACTCTAGGTGATGAAAGTGTTATAAACTGCATTGTGGTGATTAATTTAAAAATGAATATACAAATTTACTAAACCATTCAACTGTATGCTGAAATAGGTAAAAGGTACAGCACATAAATTATACAATAACCCTGTAAAAAAGAAAAACAGACTACTCAACGACAGAAAAATGAAGGTTTTAATCTTATAGCACTATAACACAAGCAAAATTTATCTCTCAGCTTGTAAACACTAGAATTCCATAGTAAGTAGTGTGTGAGAATGCTAACCATCAACTTCAAAAAGTTCTCCTTTGTAGTATATCCCATCAGTAACAAAATACCCATGCCACCAGCCCTTATAATCTTTTACAGGCTGTTAGTTCTCTAAAGTCTTTCTCACTCTTCAAGTTTCACCCTAAGTGCTGGCACCTTCTCTCACCATCCCAGTGTACCTGTACATACCTCCAGTCATCATATGATGACTCTCTCTTTACTGAACCAATGTGTGTTTGCACACCTCTCTCTTTACTGAACTAATGTTTCTCCGATGGGGATTCAGGGACATATTCTTGGGGGCTCATAATGTATCAAGAAGTATGTTTTCTATCTTCCTTCTCAGTGTTCCAGTTTGTACTGCATTTAGAATCAGGATGGGGCTATTACCACTTTAATTGTCTGGTACTAACAAGAAGCCAACAGAGGCAGATGATGCATATGGATCAACAGAAGGCTAAATGAAACCACACTGCTTGTAGAAGAACAAAGACTCAGTGGGAAGACTGAGTCACCCCATAGCAGTAGAGGCATGCCGAACTCAAACACCTTGGCCTTCATAAGTCAATGCAGTATTTTGTGCCATAAACAGTGCTTTGTTTTAGCAAAACAGTATCATCCATCACGTTAAATTGATATAGTTAATCTGGATTCCAGTGACTTTGTAGTTTTATATTTCAGTGCAAATTGGCTTATAGTTGTAAAATAGATATAAGCATACGGTGTTTATTCCCAGTTATGTGTTTGTATATCTCTAAGTAACATTATTATAAAAGTATGTAAATCAACACTGGGGATGCCAGATAATTTTTTCCCTTTGAAACAGAACCATGTATTACTCAAGTTAGAAAAACATTGCACTAGAACAGCGGTTGCCAACCTTTCAGACCTCACGGACCATCAGTGGTCCGCGGACCACCGGTTGGCAACCACTGCACTAGAATATATATGTTTTACTAGTAGAATCCATATCTTTTTCTCTCTAAAGCCCAAATGCATGGCATAGGAAAACACTCATAAAATTTGGACGAACTAATGACAATTTGCATTATGTTGCTACTAGTCCAAAACAGCAAAAATGTGCATTGCTACTGCCTAGGAATGCCCTCGAGGAACCTATTTTTAAGCTTTAAACTATGGGAAGTTATCCTTTTCTCAAAGTTAGAAAAACAGACCAAGCAGAGCATATAGAAGGAGTGGGGAGTGGGGATGGGGGAGTGAGAGGAGAAAGGAGGGCTGGCAGGAATTCTGTGAAAGGAAAGGGTTTCTGTCTTTCACGAAGTATTTCAGTACTATCTCAAAGTAAAGAGAGCATTTGTAAAATATTTCCTTGGAGTCCAGGATTTAACCTAACACCCATCTTTTGGTCTCTTTCTACCCCTTCCAAACAGGGGTCTTCTACTTCACTCTTCTCTCCTAATACAAACACTGGCAGAGAAGAAAGTTGGTAAAAAGAAATAATAGAAGGACTGGGGCAGGGGATGGAGGGCAGGCTAGAAGGGGTCAATGGAGAAAACAGGGGAATATACCATATTTTTCCGTAAGTTGCTATTTTTTCTAAAATCATTAGACTGAAATCAAGAGGCATCTTATACACGGAAGTCAGCTGAGGAGGGAGCCTTGCAGGTGCATAGCCCATACCTTGTCAAACAGGCTTCCTCCAATCACGAGCCTATTGTTAGTGACATCAGCTGATGCCATAATTGGAGGTGGAGGTGGAGAGTGCACAGATGCAACAGGGACCAGAGCTTTCTGAGCCCATAAAGATGTCAAAAAATAAAAAGATAAATACCGGAAGCGATTGTCTTACTCTGCAAAATTCAAACTGAATGTAATCAGCTATGCAAAAGAACATGGAGACAGAGCTGCAGAGAGACAATTTGGACCTCCTCCCACTGAGTGTATGATCAGACAGTGGAGAAAACAGGAAGAACAACTCCTTAAAATGCCAAAAAAGAAGAGAAAAACCAGCAAAATGTTAAAATGTTGATTTCTTAATTTTGGATTGGAAAAGTGGGGGGCATCTTATACATAGGGACATCTTATACATGGGAAAATATGGTATGTAATACTTTCAACAATAAAGAGTTAATTTTAAAAAAAAAGAAATAGTAAGATGGATGACCTTGTTCATTTTATTAATTCAACAGCTATTCACTGTACCAGACATCGTATCAAGTCTTTCCTCTAACAGGGGTCCAGTGAGGGGAAATTGGCGATTCTGACAAGTACTATTGTATATTCACTGTCACATCTATAAATTTTACATAGAAAACAGTGCTTATAATCCAAACCAGGATATCTTATTTGTTTCTCACAGAGGTACCTGTTAGCAAACCTGTAACTACTTCATGCACACATGAAGTGTGACGGTCAGTTTCATGTGTCAATTTGGCTAGATTACAATCCCCAAGTAGCCAATCAAACACGAATCAGGTGTTTCTGCGAGGGGATTTTGCAGATGTGATTAAAGTCCTTAATCAGGTCAATTTAAGTAAAGGAGATTATCCCAGATTATCTGTGTGGGCCTCATTCATCCATTGAAAGGCTTCAAGAGCAAAGCCAAGGCTTCCATGAAGAGATTCCACCTGTGGATGGCAGTTTCACCCCATGCCCGGGAATCCCAGCCTGTCCTGCCTGATGGCATACTCTAGGATTTCTGACTTGCCTGGCCAGCATCCAGAATCACCTGAGACAATTCCTTGCAATTAATCTTCTAATGTATCTTTTACCAGTTCCATTTCTCTGTTTGAACCTTCACTAATACATCAGGATTGAACAAATAAACTAAATAGATAATGAGAACCAGGTTTCTCATTGTCTAAGAAAGAAGGTATAAATAAGGAAAGAGGGAAGGGCTAGAATGAAGCATGGGGTGTTGGCTTGGAATCAGAGGTATCCATCAAATTAATGGTTTTAATGCCCTATATAATAAAAGGGTAACATGCAAATAGACTGAACAGCAGAACAACTGAACAACCAATCAAAGCATAATATACTAATGATATACTAAGGCTGCTCAACTGCTCACTATGACATGCACTGACCACCAGAGGGCAGATGCTCCGACTAGTAGGCTAGCTTTCTGCTGGGATCCAGCCAATTGGGACTGAGCAAGATGGGCCAGACATGCACTGAAGCCCTCCCATGGTCCCTCCCTGGCCTGATCATGCACCGGTGGGGTCCCTCGGCCTGGCCTGTGCCCTCTCACCATCTGGGGCCCCTTGGGGAATGTCAGAGAGCTGGTTTCAGCCCTATCCCGCAGGCCACTCCCCTTGGGAGGGTGTCAGACACAGGGCTCCTGGCTGGCAAGTGCTGCTGTGGCAGCATGAGCCTCTCCTGATCAGAACAGATTGGGTGGGAGCCCACGGCAGACACAACGGAGCCAGGATGAGCGGAAGCAGCAGGTGGCGTTGAACTGCAGATTTTGCCCTGATCCCTGCAGACCACCCAGAGGGACCCCACCCATGCACGAATTCATGCACCAGGCCTCCAGTCTATATATATATATATGGCTAATATGCTAAGTGTCTGTCTGGGTAATGATGTCACATAGCAATGCCCAGCTTCCTCTCCCTAGTGACAACTAGCCTCCTTGCAGTTTCTTCAGCCCAGGAACATGACTTGCTTTATAGCCAGGTGGAAACATTTCACACTTTAACCAAATGTCTGTGAAGCATTTTCTCATGCCTCATCTCATTTGATCCTCACAGAAGTCCTGGAGTAGGTAGATAGGATACTCGGTGGAATCCTATTTTCTTTTCATTAGCCAGAAAATAGAAATTTAGAAAGCTTAAAAACTTGACCCAACTGAAAAGAAGTAAGAAATGGTGGACCCAGGAAATGACTTCAGGTTTTCTCAAATATAGTCAAACAGAATATAGTCAAACACTGCTGCAGTTAAATATTTTACCCTTTGTTCTCCCTGCATGATCTACAATAATAATCTGCTTTGTGTGGATACTTACTGCTGTGTTGCTGACAATTACCTGAAAGAGAAGTTGGCGTGCTTCACTGGGCTGGAAAAAGTTTAGCTAATCAGAAAGCAGGTCTAATTAAGCAAGTTTATTCTATATCCTATCTAATAATAGAGTAAAATGATAATTAACCATAACTTCGCTACCCTTCCCATTGGCTAATCAGCGAGATATGCAAATTAATTGCCAACAAAGATGGCGGCCGGCAGCCACGCAGCTGAAGCGAACATGAGGCTTGCTTGCTCCAGTGACGGAGGAAGCCAAGGTTCCCTGCCTGCCGCAGTCCAGCTCTGAACTCCGGATGCAACAATGTTGCAATTATAGAAGTTAAACAAACCCAGAAACCTGCTTTCAGCTGCCAGCGGGCTCAGAGCTTAGAGCGCCAGTGATGGCAACAGAGTTTCAATTATAGAAGCCAAACAAACCCAGATACCTGCTTTCAGCCAGCCACAGCCTCAGAGCTGGAGCCAGCTCTCAGCTCCAGTGACAGCTATAGAAGGTAAATAAATCCCAGAATTAAAAAAAAGAAAAAAAAAAGAGGCTGGGAGCTTCAGTTGCCCACCAGCCTGAAAACGGCCCTCAGCCCCTCACCCAGACTGGCCAGGCACCCCAGTGGGGACCTCCACCCTGAAGGGGGTGTGACCAGCTGCAAACAGCCATCAGCCCCTCACCCAGGCTGGCCAGACACCCAAGCGGGACCCCTACCCTGATCCAGACCACCCTTCAGGGCAAACCAGCCGGCCCCCACCCATGCACCAGGCCTCTATCCTATATAGTAAAAGGGTAATATGCAAACTGACCCTAACGGCAGAGGACTGGGAATGACTGGTCACTATGACACACACTGACCACCAGGGGGCAGACGCTCAATGCAGGAGCTGCCTTCTGTTGGTCAGTGTGCTCTCACTGCGGGAAGCTCTGCTCAGCCACAAGCCAGGCTGATGGCTGCCAGTACAGCGGTGGTGGTGGGCGCCTCTCCTGCCTCCTCAGCAGCGCTAAGGATGTCCGACTGCAGTTTAGGCCTGCTCCCTGCTGGCAAGTGGACATCCCCCGAGGGCTGCCGGGCTGCCAGAGGGATGTCTGATTGCCATCTTAGGCCCAATCCCCCAGGGAGTGGGCCTAAGCCAGCAGGTGGTCATCCCCTGAGGGGTCCCAGACTGCGAGAGGGCACAGGCCGGGCTAAGGGACCCCCTTTACCCCCTGAGTGCACAAATTTTTGTGTACCGGGCCTCTAGTATATATATAAAAGGCTAAGTTGATTTGCGCATGCACAATACATATAAAGCTCTCACTGGCACCAATTGCACGTGTGTGTTTCGATCTGTCATTGTGAATTTTGTTGACACTTCTATTATAGAGAAAGGGCGAATAGCGATATTAAAGTACTTTTTCTAATTAATTTCCTTTCAATGTGCACAAATCTGTGCACCGTGCCACTAGTATATTTATATAAATAGATATAGAAATAAATATAGATGTGCATGCAAGTATAGGTTAGTATATATCCGAGGTTTTTCCTCGCTCTGTTCCACTGAGAGGACCTAGGAGCAATGAACTCCAGCTCCCTTAACACCCAGGTATAGGTTTCTAAATACCATCTATATAATAAAGAGCCAGGGTCATAACGACCGAAGGCTCGACCAGACTGGAAGTCAGTGCTGGGTTGCCAGCAGTCAGTGGTTAGGAGCCAGCAGTCCCAGATTGTGAGAGGGGTGTCCAACCACGCTGTGGGATCAGGCCTAAATCGGCGGTCAGACATCCCCCAAGGGCTCTCCAATTGGAGTGGGGGCAGGCTGGGCTGAGGAAACTCCCCCGCCCCGCCCCGCCCTCCATGAATGAATTTCGTGCACCAGGCCTCTAGTTCTCCAATAAAATGAACCAAAGCTTCGTGGAAAAATGGTTGATTCCAGGGCTGGAGCAGTAAAAATACAAGATGAGTCTGAACATCTTGTGGTGCCGAAAAACAAGGAAGTGCTCTACAAAAAAATGGAGCCAACCTGAAGGAGCTCCCAATGACCAGAAAGCTGAACAATGTGAGCAAAAAATAAAGTTAACACTTCTGGATTGTAACCCATAAAATAAATATCCAAAACTTCATTTTGATATGAGTAATAAATATTATGAAACAGAAGAGAGAGTTTTCTTTATGGAACAATGTCAATTAATAAATATAAGAGAAATGAAGAAAATAAAAAATCACCATTAGGCAAATATTACAGTAATAACTATTACAGGCAAGATCCATTGATGAATGCTAATCTAAGGGAAGTTATCCTTTTCTCAGAGTTGGGAAAGTTTAAATAAAAACACAAAAATCAGTTTCAAAGTGTCTCCCCCAAGATATCTAGCAATTACAAAGGGAAAAAAATATTGCCTTTACAGAAGAGAAATTAAGCAAACATCACCTTAGCCAAGTGATGAAGTTAAGACATTCATGTCTGTGTACTCCTGATGATACACTAAGAAGAGCACATTACTTCTGTGGACTTCTTAATAAAACTGCATAGAGAACACATTAGACCAACTCCAAATGAGTGACAATCGACAGGACAACTGACCAGTACTTATCAAAACAGTCATGGTCATTAAAGATAGACTGGAAAAGACTAAAGTGACATGATGGCCAATGCAATCAATGTGAGATTTGAGGCTGGATCCTAGAACAGAAAAAAGACATTACAGGATAATCTGGGGAAATTCATATAAGATCTGTCATTTAGGTACTAGTAGTCTCTCAGTGTTAATTTCCTGGCTTGGATCATTATTCTATGGTTATGCAAGCTGAACACACTTGAGGAAGCAGAGTAAAAGGTGTACATGAACTCTGTACTATTTTTATAATTTTTATGTAATATTAAAGTTATATATCATAAAAATCAAAAATAAAAGAGCTACAGTTATTTTTTAAGAAGATCTAAATCTGGCCCTGCGTTTTTTTAAAGTTTTAAATATAGTACAGTAGTCTGGATCATTCTAATTTAAAATAGGAAGACTATGTACTCCTATTTCTAAAAATAAATATCAATCTTTCATGCTTTTTTTTTAGAAGCGTCATTATAATCACATCCTCTATGTTTAAAATGAAAAGGAAGCCTGGCTGGTGTGGCTCAGCAGTTGAGCATCAACTCATAAACCAAGAGGTCACCATTCCATTCTTGGTCAGGGCACATGCCCCAATTGTGGCTCAATCCCCAGTAGAGAGTGTGCAGGAGGCAACTGATCAAAGATGCTCTCATTATCTATGTTTCTACCCCTCTCTCCCTTTCCCTCCCTCTCTCTGAAATCAATAAAAACATTTAAAAATATGAAAAGGAAAAGAGATATAGAACATTTTGTAAAGAATTTGGTTAAGGATAAATGTATATGTAATTATGTGTGCATGAGTATACAAAGAGAAGGGCCTGAAAGATTCATTCATTCATTGCTTAAGAAATTTCTACTAAGTCCCTACAATATTGCAGGCATTTGCCAGGTACAACTGTGACATGGTCCTCAGGCTCGAGGAGCACACATTCTAGGGTAAGAGAGACAAAAGCCAAATAAACAAATGTAAAATAACACTAGAATTTAGTCTATCGAACACAGGATGCTGTGAGAGACTAAGGGGTGGGGAGAGGAAAACACATAAGCACATGCCCTGGCAGCCACGGAACAGTATGAGAGGCATGTCGAAGGATCGGATTCATGTTGGCCCTCCACTACTGTGGGGTCTGCCCAGCAGAGGAGCAGAAAGGGACTTAGGGAGTGTCAGGGAAGCACTGCACAGGGCAACTGCCTCCTCCGTGCAGTGGGTCCTGTGAGGTGCCTTAGTTCCTCCTTCATACATGTCTGTATTTCCTACATCACCAACAATGAACACATTGACGCTTACTTAAGAAAAGGCAATTATTTGTAAGAAGAAATTAGGAGGTATTTCAATTTGCCACTGCTGTATCTGTAGATTTCTGGTAACCCTGAGATTTCCTATTTTAACTCTTTCTTCTAATAACAGTATGCAGGGAAATGATAGAACAGAAAATAATTTTATTTTCAAATTTGGGAAGACATGGCTCTCTCTGTATGAAACATACTCAAAAGTTTCTGAAATCTAATATCTCCTGGCTAAGAAGCTCAGGATTAGTTTAAGCATTAAATTCCTAATTCTGAAAATTTGCTGACTCTGAGATATCCGAGGACAATCACTGTAAATGCAAGCAAATTCCTGGTGTGAGCTCCATGTATTCTCAAATAGCTATGTGGGTGGAATAAAACCTCATGAGAAAGAACAACAGTGAAGACATATCATGTCCCAGTTTTGCTCCACAGACTTATAAATGCGTAATATATGTATTGGTTATTTACTTGAAGAAAACTGGAGGCTGTTTTAATTTTAAAGGATGAGCAAATATTTTAAAGGTAGAACGGAGACCACTGTTAATATCTGTGTGCCCACAGCTACCTCTTTTTCAGAGGCCACTAAAGTTACAGTAAATCAGACATCGCTGCTCATGAAAGAACTCTAGAATGGGAAAAGGTAAGAACTATGCTGTTACTATACTGAATGGTCATGTGCAATGAACCTGCATTTAAGCTTTGCCAATATCCTTTGTACAATGCTACAAAGCATTTTTCTTGTAATAAAATACTTCAAATCCATTAATATGGTCCATGAAACAAATTACCTCCTAAAAACTATGTGGTAAATTCCACTCAGAAATATCTTAGACAAAAGAACAGGTATGTATTTGCCTACCTGGCCATTGACAGGCCAGCCAGTCCTCTACATACATTCCTGAAGAGCACTTAAGACACAGACAAGAGTCTGGTCCAACATCTATGCCTGTGCTCGATTTACCAGATCTATACATATAGCACACTGAATAATGCCCAAAAAGTGTTAAACGTTTTCACTGTTCATCAAATTATCACTCTGTCTTCAATTAATTAAAACAAGTTATACTTTTATGAGTTGACATGCTAACTAAACTTATGACAACCATTTTGTAACAAATGTTGTCCTTATGCTGTATACTCCTTAAACTTAAGAGTGCTGTGAGTCATATTGCAATAAAACTGAAAGAAAAACAAAGTGATACTTTTAGCTCACCCAAGGAAACCCCAGATTTAAGAGGAAACAATTCAGTACCATGCAACTTCCATCCCAGCCTGATGGTGCAAGCCTGCCACCAGTCTTCTGGGTTCTAACTGAACTAGACAAGGCTGCTGTTCTTATATTACTGAACTAATGCTCTCTTCAGTTGATAGGGCAACTAAATGATAACGGATGAGGGAGAAGAGGGTAGACATAAGCTCTCAGCTGCTGTGTCAACTTCCACTTGCTCTGGCCAGCAAACCTGCCAAGCTCCATATACCCACCCATTCTCTTGGCCTTTCCTCCAGTGCCTACAGGAGAACCATCATCTTCCTGATAACAGGTCAACTGCCCACTTATCCACTAGAACTCACTGGCTCTAGTTGATGGATCATCAATTATTCCCTGTCTTGTGGTTGAACTAAAGTTTCAAACTGAAAACACAAGTCCTTGCCATCAAATTTAAAACTAAAAATAATTTTAAGCCTTGGACATTCTCTTTTCCTGCTGTCATTCCATAAGATGTTGACAAAGACCCTCGTAAAGAGGGTTAGTGACTTGCTGAAGGCTATGATGTGTATGCACATGACCCTTTACTCTAAGTCTTCACTTAGGAACTTCCAAAAGGAACTTCTTTTCAAAGAAGGAGTCATTTTAAAAGTTCTGCTTAAATGTAATGTCCTTTTCTTTTTAGACCCCATGTAAAGGTAAAATAAAAATAAAGGATTCATTACTGTTGCATTTACTGCTGCTGTTACTACTTCTGAAAAATTAAATTAATTTGCACCTAACAAGAATATATTCAAATGGTTCATTTAAAGTAAAGATTGGTACTGTTTTAAATCATTTTAAATGGGTATCTGGCATTAGAGAAAGGAATCTGTTTAAGCTGTTTGTGTTTTGGGAATAGGGGTTTGTTACTAACTATCTTTACTGCTCCTAAATATATTAATGGAAAAGATGCATCAGTTCTGTCAAATTACAAACTTTTCAGATGTAAGTATACTCAACTTAGATACTCCTGTCTGAATTATACGTTTGGGCCATGATGCATGACTTATCCATAATCCACAGTGCCGGAAGCCGGTCCATCCTTGCTACTTGACACAGTCGCTGCAGGGAAGAAACATCTGCACAGCATATGTTTCAAGGGACCTGGTGTATATGGCATACTGTTCTTAGTATGTTTTCTCACCTTCTTGGCGGTATGTGTTTTAACCAAGGTCACCTCTCTGAGAAAGGTTGTTTCCCCAGGTAGGGATTTTCCCCTAAAGTCAGGGAGGGAATAAAACCCCTTAACTAAATGCCAGGCAGGTAGTTAATCACTTTAACTATGAACAATCACCCTTAAGCTACATAATCTTTACTCCCTGGAATGGAGATAAGAATTGCCCTAACCTTTGGAATAGAAATTGACAGGATTAAAATCAACTGGTATAAATACAGATGTAACAAGACAATAAAACACAGAACCTGGCTGAAGAACCTGGACAGAACTTGGCTGGAGATCCTGGCTAGATAACCTGGCTAGGCTGCTGATCAACTGAACGCTGTCTCCGTGTCATTCCTTCTTCGCCAACTCCGTCCACACCTTTGCGGACCCCTGGACCTGCTGGGGCTGGACCCCAACACCACAGAACTGCATTTTCCATTTCATTCATACTAGTATATGCGCTAAGATGTTAACAAGGGAGGAAACTGTAGGGAGAAAGGGAGAAAAACTCATTTTCAGACAATCAGTCATTGATTTCTGATGAAAGCCTATTTAAACAACAATGAAATGTCCTACCAATGACAAGTCTCAAATACTAAAATCTCACCTCTCCCTTTTAATAATGAAGTTGGTTTGCACCACCCTCTCCAAAGAAAGGAGCTCAATTTTACCAACCAGAAGTTTGCTAAATGGAATGGGTGTGATAGGATTATTGTCAGGGCTTCTCCTGGCCCTAGGTTTTCTGTTCTTCATCTGTACTGGTAGAGTCTCGCTGGTTACCAGAATTATTATTTTTAGAAAATTAACTTAAAAATTTTTTTTGCAACATGGAAGAAGAGCTATAACAAAAAAGGGGAGCTGAAACATAAAAGGCAGTAAGCACTTTAAAGAGATTCTAAGGCACCTGACTCAAAAGTAAATCTAAGATTTAAAAAATAAACCAAAATATAAACATACCCAAAGAAGAGAGAAGAGAAGGTAAACAATGGTAAAAGGAGGAATAGATAGGGGAAAGAGGAGTCAGTTCAACAAGAAATGAACTTTAAAAGCACTAAACAAAAAACTATAGGATACTCTAGAAAACAAGCAATCAAATACAAAATACAGATATACCAATTTTAATATAGTTTCATAATTACCCTAAGACAATTAAATCTTGAAACTACCAAAGAAGAGCCAAAAATTTTCAACCCCTCTGTTGACAGCCCCACAATTCTTCTCATCTCATCCTCTCTTTTACAGTTCCACCTTCCCTGGACCATCTGTCTCCTTTTCCTTTCTTCCCTCTTCCCCCTGCCAAAACCAAACCAAGGAAAACGATTGGGTATGTAATGCCCTGTCATTTAGGGTATCCAAGAAGCAAGGCATGCAGTTCGATAATTAAGGATTCTGTGGCTTATCCAATGAGTCCACCTCCACCCAGCTGTCCCTGCAACTGTGTGGCCTACATTCTGAAAATCCCTCCAGCTCTCCGTGGCTGGACCAGCTTGAATCACTTGTAACCCCCACTTTTTCCCACTGCTTCCCCACATGTTCATCAACTTTGTCAGCAGGAAGCAAGCAAAAGCCAGGCACCTGAGAAAACACACCAACAACACAGGAGAAATAACTGTTCCAACATGAACTAAGTATTTCCATAATCATGCTACTGAAACCTCAAACTCATTGAATGAATGAATAGACATTACTAGAATGACAATATAATATATTGAAAACAATTTGCTCACTCTATCTTTTTGTTATGCCATGAATGAACTAGTCAGAAAAAAAATAAATGATATTATTTACTTGGTGGATTAAAACTTTAATATTCCATCATTATTCATACATCTCTAACAATAAAACCTTAAATGTGCCAAATAGATCATTTTACAAAGTTTCTAAAGTCAGAGCTATAAAAATCCAAATTTTGCAAATACCCTATTAGATAATATCCCCCTTGGGAAGCTGAATTTCATAGTATTTTCCTGTACAGATATTATAAAAACAATAATTCATAAATATTTTAGTATTTGAAAGACAAAAAGCATCACAGAACTACTTGCATTCTGACTTGATGAAAAAGTTGCAGGGGATTCCAAAGAGAGGAAATGCTCAAATCCTGGAAAGTGCTTTTTCCAATTCTACAGTAGGACTAAAACTCCAAATGTAAGGTGCTGTGTCAAAACCTACATATAAACACACTATCTGTTTTGGGACTCAGCACATTTTACTAATAACTACATGTACAATTTTCAAAGACTACTCCTGAAGTTACTTTTAACTCATGAAAAATGACTACTCTAAACAAAAACAGCCAGTCCTTGGAGAAAGCAATTTTCTGAGCACTGTAATGTAATGCCCTGGTGAGCATGTAACAGGCGCATATGCAGGCTGCCTTGGTGAGCTGGTGCAGAAAGTGGGGGGGATGGGGGAGAGAGAGAGAGAGCTCGAGCGAGAGAGCGAGCAGGCAGGCGAGAGGCAGGACACATGGCCGGCCCCTCCACACATCTGAGCACTTGACAGCACCCAGGGCAGCCTCTTCAGGTGGATATCTGCAGCTAAGGAGCAGGGGGAGGCATCCTGGAGCCTCCCAGACCTGCCACCCAGAGCAGATCAGCTCATTGTCCCCACTTCAAACAGAAATATCTGGAATCAAATAACATTTCTATGAGAATGATCACTCTTACAGGTTCTGAACTCTTCTGCAAAGATGAATCCATGTTTGACTTCCTAAATAAAGCACATAAGCAACTTAAATTAACTCAGAACAGTCTAAGGCAGTGGTTCTCAACCTTGGCTGCACATTAGGATCACCTGGGAATCTTTTTAAAATCCTGATTTCTGGGCCTCATCCTCCGGAAATTCTGTTTCTTTGTTATGGGGTGGGGCCACAACATTAGTAACAAAGAAACAGAATTTCCGGAGGATGAGGCCCAGAAATCAGGATTTTAAAAGGATTCCCAGGTGATCCTAATGTGCAGCCAAGGTTGAGAACCACCGGTTTAAGGTCTTAAAGCCAAACTGCCAGCCTCTACTTGATCAGCACAATCTCGTTTTTTTTAAATGACTGATGAAAATGTTGGCGACCACACGTTAATGTGAATAGTCATCTTTCTTACACTAACTATACTCCTAAATGCCCTAAAGAGGGGAAGCTTGTAAAAACCTCCTTGTCTACACGTGCCTAATCATCGCCGAAGAATCAAACCTAAAATATTCAGATCAGCAACACTCTGGCGGTGACAAGGAACCAGGTTACCTTGAGGGGAACCTGGAAAAGTGCTGTCCTGGCCACAGAACAGGATCTAATGCCCACTAAACTCTGGGTAGGTTATGTTTTCATACTTTTCCTCCACTTTAATCCAAATACAAAACAATTACTTGTTAATGTGACCACAAAAGTCCTTTTTTCTCTTATTACCCATTCCAACAGCTGAAAAGAAATTCTTAAATTTCATTTGAGAAAATCATCTTACTAGGCATCTCTCAAGGAAAGATAAGTTACTTTAGGATTCTTATGCTAATGAGAAGACCTAAACCACTTTCTGAAAGAGGTTACAGACCCTATCTTGGACTCCTCCCAGTAAACTTGATGCCCTCATTTTCAGTGCAATAAGCAAATGAAAACAAAGTTTCTATGGGTGGGTTAAATTCCCTTTGTTACACTAACACCCAACCAACCCTTCCCAGTTCTGTAGGACCAGACACAAACCCTAATAACAGTCACCTTTAGCCAGAGGAGAAAATGTGTGAAGTGGATTTTCAAGGGGGAGCTGGAAAACAGACTAATTCTATACTGGCAGCTTCTTCTCCACGTGAAACTCCAATAAGAAGCTGCCAGAGGCAAACTGCCAGTCTTCTGAAAAGGAATGGTCTCAGAGTGCACACCTACAAGAAGAGGAGGATAAGACTGAGGAATGGAGAAGGAGAAAGAGAGAAGAAAGACACCCATTCACTTTAAAGTGAGACCATTGGCTGGCGTCCCATATAAACTCCATGCTTTAAACATCAATTTAAAAAGTTGGCATTCAATAAATTACATCAGATGATGCCACAATTACCAAGGTCAGTGGGCTGAAGGAGTCAAGTGTTATTTTTGTTCTTGTTTAAACAAAGGCATCCCTCCAAATGAACAGCCCTGGAGAATGATATCTCACATATGACAATCTAAAGCTTTGCTTTCTGGTACCAATTCTCCCCAGTTGAAACCCTGATTTAATCTCATTTTTAACAGCTCAAATGCATTAAGAGAAACCACCAGTTAAAAGGTTAAAAATATAATCTGGCAGCTAACGGTGATGCTTCTAAATTATATGTTCCACAGAAGCAAATATGTTTGTTTTGCTGGCAAACTACCTAAATCCAGAGTCTCTGGGCATGACCAAAGAAGCTGCAGACCGCAGCGCTCCACCACACCTCGGGAGATACTGAAAACCGCAAGTATGCAGAACGGAGGTAAACCAGTGCAGCCCTCAACCAGCACATGTGCCTACAATCCACTCTTACAGAGAGCTAAGTTACCTTTAACAGAGAATTTTTATTTTCAAAATTTTATTTATAGGATTAAGGTTTAAAAAAGAATTTCAGAAGATTCCCTTGGGCCCCAGTTTTCTACCTTTAAAACGTAGTGTTATTCAATGACTGATGTTCAGAAGGATAAACAAGGCCAGCTTAAGCCATCAAAGACGGACTCAAGTAGACTCCATATGTTGTATTTTAACAAAATCCTCTAGAGATCTTAAAAGTGCTCATCACAAGAAAAAAAAATTTGTAATTATATATGATGATGGATGTTAACTAGACTTACTGTGATGGTCACATCGAAGTACACACAATTATCAAATCATTATGTTGTACCTGAAATTAATGTTATACGTCAATTATATCTCGTGGGGGAGGGGGGATCCTCTATTGAGATTTCTACTTAATCGTCAGTTAACCTAAAACTTCGACAGTCCGTAAGCATGCCACACCTGAAGCATTCTGTTAACTGAAATCCTTAACAGATAAAGCTGAGCTTGTTACCTACTTGGTTAAATTGTGTTAATAAGCACAAAATGCAGCATATTTTTAGCCTTTTTTTACCCAGTTACTTCTGGTCCAGAGGAGACAAGAGATCCATCCTTGGGGATTTTTCTAACAGAAAAATAAAGCTGTTCTTAATTTAATAATAGTCACCAGGTGTAGCTAATAGATTTATAACAGAAAGTCAAAAATGTCAGCTTGGGAAAGAAACTCACTTTAAACAGATTTTCAGTAATAAATTGACTCATCAACCACCAACATTCCACCAAAATCTCTAGGCTACCATCCCTGAACATTATTTCTCTTTTGAGAACGTATCTGCAATTTCTTAAATTGAGAGCAGGTACCCATAATACATTGAAGAGAAAATCTACAAGGCAAAAACAATCACCCCAGTACTCACCATAAGACAGTCTCCTATGATACAATCAAAACTAAGTGAACAAGCCACTTTGCAAAACCACAGTTCACAAATAAAATGGACCGCAGCACACTCTCAAAGACTTGTGCACCCACTGCACCCACTGAGAGCAATCATTTCCCTTCTACTTGTTGGTAAGTCATGAGGCAGCACACATGCTTACAGAGCCAGATTTGTGCAGGTTTGATACTTAGAATGCAGCGTTGGGGTTGCAGAGACAACACAAAGGAAAAGGACTTAATTCAGACTAATTTATACCACCACACTGCTTTCCACTGTGTACCTCACTGTTTTATATCACATTTCCAGTTTTATTTGTTATAAATCCCATGAATAACCTGCACTGTAGACATTTCATCTCTCTTATGGTTCCTATAAGAACTGGAGTGGGAATAAAGAAAGGAGACAAGCGCTCATTGGCGAATTCTACAAACTGAAGGCAGGGTTGGGAGTAAGGGAGAGGAAGAATAAAAGAAAACCAGGGGGAAAGATGGTTTATATTCCTCTCTCCAGCAAAAGAGAAACAAAGTTTAATGGCAAGATTTCCGGTTCTTCGGGATAATGATTTTAAAAAAGAAAATAAATGAAAAAATAAACTCAAGTAAGCTTCCAGAGTACCCCAGCTGTTTTGCTTCAAATATATAACAAGCTGTACTTAACATGGTCTGAAGGAAGGAAAAAGTCAACAAACAAGTATGTTTGTAAGGACCTAAAAAAAGAACACATGGAAACTGGCTAAACAGTAAACATCATATATACATTATAAGCACAAAGCTGTCTAAAAATCAAAGGAAAGGACTTGAAAAAAAGATAGAGTAAAAAAGCACAGACCCAGCCAGCATAGGAACACAAAAGCCAGCTGTGATAAGCACCAGGAAAAAATAATGGAAATAATATTTATCTGTGAATTCAGAGTGAAAAGATAAGACACCAGAGCAACTAATTTTGAGTAAAAATAAAGATTTATCACTGTCAAAACATGTTTGGGTTTGTTGATTTTTCTAGGGAGATTTTTTTAATGCTACACACTAAGATAATTTAAAGCTGAAATTACTGTCAGCTTCAGACCACATCCCCCCAGTACTCATCCACTTTAACCCCTTCTCTTTCTTGAAGTTTAAAAGGAAAATTAAAAATTCACCACTATTACATTTCAAGACCAGACAGACAATTGTCAGGGAGCACCCATCATGCAACTTGGAAGACACAAACAGAACTATATTTTTAGGAAGCTAATTAAAGTAATAATAAATAAACCAAATACCTACTTAAGAGTTAATGATCCTTCTTTAAACCAGAGCAGGGAGGGGGAAAAAAGGGGGGGGGGAGGGTAAAAGCCATCCATATAAGAATGCTTATATTTCCTGGGCAGCATTTTTTCATCCACTGGATAAATACCCTTGACTTACAGGAGGTGCTGGGGTGGAGTGAAACTGCACTGGCCTGAAGGGCCCTTTAAGAAGGGGACATTTCCAAGGCACAGAGAGCTCATGTGAAATAACTGCTCCGGGCTGGAGGAAGAGTCAGGAAGGGCATCATGCTGGAAGTGACACCTGAGCTAACTCCTAGCAGGTGAGCGGAACCCAACCGGAGCAGAGGGACCTCTGGTGCAAAAGATGAAGAGGAGCCAAAACCGGTTTGGCTCAGTGGATAGAGCGTCGGCCTGTGGACTGAAAGGTCCCAGGTTCGATTCTGGTCAAGGGCATGTACTTAGGTTACGGGCACATCCCCAGCAGGAGATGTGCAGGAGGCAGCTGATCGATGTTTCTCTCCCATCGATGTTTCTAACTCTCTATCTCTCTCCCTTCCTCTCTGTTAAAAAAAAAAACAATAAAATATATTTAGAAAAAAAAAAAAAAAGAGGAAGAGGAAGGCAGGTCTCTGAAGGTGTAATGGGGAGCAGGGAGGTAGGCCCTAAGGCAGCCGGGCAAACTACGGCCCCCAGGCCGTATCCGGCCCATTTGAAATGAATAAAACTAAAAAAAAAAAAGACCGTACCCTTTTATGTAATGATGTTTACTTTGAATTTATATTAGTTCACACAAACACTCCATCCATGCTTTTGTTCTGGCCCTCCAGTCAAAAAGTTTGCCCACCCCTGCCCTAAGGGCAAGAAGGTAAGTTATCTTGGGCTGGACTGGGTGAGACATGTTTAGAATTTAGTGCACATACTAGTCTTTCAGAGATCTTTTAAAGATCTCAAACAGTGGATATAATAAACCTGTATTTTCAGATAAGAACCTTAGAAATCACATAGCAATTCCTGATATCCACCCAACCCCCCAAAAAGCAGAATTTGTGTTAGATAACCTATAAAAACATAGCTACTCTGATCAAGAAAAAATATCTTTGGCTTACTTGAAATGTTTTTCTAGCATTTATTAAATTCTTAAAATGAAAGCCAGTTAGCCAACACTGTAAAAGGCAGGACATATACTATGTATACAATGAAGACAATAACTAAAAGACTGTGAAAAAAATAAAATATTAGTTAGCATTGTGAGTGATTTTTTTCCTTCTTTCAAATTTTTATATGTCATCTTTTTAGCATACAGCTTTTTAAATTAATTCCGTATTAGCTAAATAAAAATGGTTTGCCTTAAAAAAAAATTTCCATTTACAAATCTATCAGGGAGGAAAGCAAAATGATTAGTGTTAATGCTTAGTGCTGACACCTAAAACTTACCAGAGTCTATGACACATAACTTAAAAGTGGCTTAACCCTAGGAGAAATTGGGGTGAAATTACTATACAAGCAAACTCCAAGCTTACGTGATTTATGGTAACTAGCATAATGAGTCTTCAAGTGGATTAAAAAAAAACAATACAATGAGATCAGAAAGAAATTCACTTCAAATTCACCCCTGAGTTTAAGGGGCCCCGGAGAGCCCTTCTCCTGAGGGAGTGGAGTGCTATTGTCCACATTTGATCTGAATGGAGGTAACAGGAAAAACAAGAGCAGACAACCTTTGACCCTTTCCATGGGCCTGAGGAACATAAAGGGAAGTGTTAGCAGGCAGAGCCATCAAGCAGTGAGAAGGGGCCGGCTCCCCACAGGGCTATTGCCTACTCCATTGTCCAACCCATCCCAGCCAGTCCAGCGGGGATATTGCCAGCATTTCTATTGTTATAAACACACTTCAGAACCTAATGCCAAACACTAAGAGCTACACCTTTCAGATCATTATCAAAAGTTATTACTGACAGTGATGTACGATGTATAGACTTTGAGAAGTACAATATGTATAAGTTTTAGAATCTGAGACCTGGATTCAAATTCCTAAACTTCAAAATCCTTAACTAACAACTATGCAGGCTCATAGGAGTCACTCAAAAGTCCAGGCATCTATGCTTCCCCATTTCTCCAATGGGGATGACATCACATCCTCTGAGGCCTGCTGAGATGGAGCAACTAGCACATGGCAGGGGCTTGGACCCCCTTGCAAACCTCTCACATGGTGCAAGGGACCCCAAGTTCTTACTGCCTCCTGCAGTAAGTAAATTGTCCAGGAGCCAGGTGAACACAGTAAGGGGAAAGGCTCTCTGCTCAGACCTCATTAGCTACAAAAAGAGAAGCATTCCTACCAGCTGCCCCTAAAAAACAGGTTAACGGGAGAACCATGCTCTTCTCTTCAGGGAGGGACAGGACAAGGGTAGGGGGTGGGAAGGGGTATCGGGGTGTACCCCTCCGAGCTAAAGAAGCCTGCAGGCTTGCCACCATGGCTAAACCGTATTCAGCACAATCGAGAAGCAGTTTGACTTCTCCTACAACACAGAGTCTATATGCTTAATTACCCAGTATCCAGAACAGGATTTTCAGCTAATAAACACAAAACATAAGCTTTGACAGTCAGGGCAGGAAGGGGGCAGGGGGAGATGGGCACACAGATTATTAAGGTGATGAAGATTTGTTTCTTTTCTCTCCCATCTGGGGGAAAGGCGAGTTGTTATTTTTATATATATATATGTTTAAAACAGTAGTACATAAGCAGACAACCATTATAAGACCATAATTCAATTGAAGGGTATTCTAGGGTGTGTAAACCTCTCAAGTTTCACTCTTGTGTAGTTTATTACATTATCAGAACCTCCAGATTGAATTACTTCCCTGCAGTGCTTCCAAGTCTCTGCTTTTTCTCCATATAACATCTAATATTGCTTATCAAGATGCTATATTTGTCCTTTGGTATTTTGCCATCCGATATCTTAGGACGCATGTTTATTAAGATTTTTCCCCCAAAAAAATTCTGGGTCCTATGCGGCTCTCCACATCTGTAACGGAAAAGGCTTAACTGCCTTCACAGGAAGGCTGAATCTGAATCTGCACAGCACGAATCCACGCCAGCTTCCAAAAGGGTCCAAGTCAACACTTCCATCAAAGCCTTAAAGTTGGCATCTGGACTAAGTTAACACTTAGAATAAACAAATAAAAGGCACTTTTCCTGACCTGTGCTTTTCGGATTAGCTGAACTAGTGTCGCTGCCGAACAAGTTGTGTCAAGAACTGTTAGTGAGGAGACCAAGAGGAGCTGTGAAGGTTTTTTTCCTTAATCGATACTAACAGGAAGATCAACAGATGGGAAAGGAAAAATCAACATGCAGAGACACCAGTATCTAGGAAAAGACAGCCCTTTACTTGAGAAGACAGTGCTTGAAGCCCCTTTTCCAAGCTAGGAAACAAAACACAACTGCTAGCCTACATTAACACCAACAGCAGCAAAGGAGAAAAGGCAGGTTTCAGGGGGCATGTCACAATTAACGAGATTAGAACGCTGTTCTCCAGGAAGGACACCTCAGTGAACGGCTTCAAAACCAGAGAAATAAACCTTGAATTATTTCAGATTATAAAAGTAGGTTTTCCTTGAAGCATTAATTTAACTGTAATATATTCAGGTAAATATATTCAGGTAACTAAGGCAGGTATGGAGAGAATTCATATTTTTACTCCCTGAATATCATATATTTAATTTGTTTTTGAAAATACATTAGGAATATAATATTTAAGTGGGGGAAAGTACAGATGTAGGTAATTTCCCCCAAAAAAGTACATGTAAGTTGTAAACATTAAAAAAAAAAATTTAACCTTACTGGTAACTTCATTAAAGGAGTAAAGGTGTGTCACTGTGTTTAATGAGAATATCCAGAATAGAAATAATTTGGTTAAAAAAATAAAGAAGGTACAAAACTACACACACAGTAGAGGCAGGATTTATGAACAAGGGTGTTAGAGTCAGAAAGGCCTAGGTTCGAATCAGAGCTCTGTCACCTAACAATCCAGAGAACCTGGAGCAGTTTCTCCACAGCTGCACATAAGTGAAGGTACCCACCTCCCTTGGTCAGAACATAAGAAGGCCAAGCATGAGCAGCACTTTGCACAGGACCTAAGAGTAAGCACTCAGTACAGGATACTACTAGTAACACATCATCCTGTGCACCTCCCCAAAGTGAGAAAGAACCAGGCCACTAGGTAGCAACAGCCTGGCCAGAATTCCTCCTTCTTGCAGGAAAAAAGAGAGAAAGCTCAAATCCTGATGCTCCCTCATTAATGATGATTTTAAACTGTAGGCTTCTGACCGGGGACTTGCACTTCAAATCAAAAGGTGCCGAAAGCCCTAAAGATGAGACAGAGGTTGATACGGGAGCAATGGGCAAGCAGGGTGAGCAAACAGGACAGTGATCGGAGACACTGTACCTGCTGCAAACATCACAAGAATATAAATCTGCTCTGCTCTCCTGGTAACAAGATCAATACACCCAGAGGGGCTGTTCTAAGGCAACACAGTCACACCTGTCCGCACACTTCTGCTGCTGGCATAAATGAGTCCGAGACAAACAAGACGCTGGGCTGCAAAAATGGCCTACCTGGGCGGAAGAGCACCCAGTTATTCCTCCCCAAGGGAGATTCATGGATGGTTTGCACACAACCTCCCCGGAGTCTGGGGAAGGAGGGCCATAGGGCTGCAGATCCTCTCTGTTGGTGGCCAATGCACATGAGTGCCGGGAGCCGGTCCATGCTTGCTGTTTCAAGGGACCTGGCATATATGGCATACTGTTCTTAATATGTTTGCTCACCTTCTTGGCGCTGTGTTTTAACCAAGGTCACCTCTCCGAGAAAGGTTGAATCCCCAGGTAGGGATTTTCCCCTGAAGTTAGGGAGGGAATAAAACCCCTCAACTAAGTGCCAGGCGGGTAATTAATCCCTTTGACTACGAACAATCATGCTTAAACTACATAATCTTTTCTCCCTGGAATGGAGATAAGAAACACCCTAACCTTTGTAATAGAGATTGATAGGATTGAATCAACTGGTATAAATACAGTTGTAACAAGACAGAAACACACAGAATTCAGAACACAGAATCGAGAACACAGGGCTTGGAAGACAGGACCAAGAGAGACAGAGCCTAGGCACAGAACCTGCACAGAACGTTCTCTAGAGACAGAAGAACTTCGCTGGAGAGAGCATGCCGGAGGATCCTGGAGAGGGACTGGCCTCGGAGCCTAGAGACAGAGCCTAGCGGGAAAACATGGCAAGGGATCCTGGACTGAACCTGACTACAGAGATTGGCAGGAGAACCTGACTGGAACCTGGACACTGAACCTGACTGGAGTACCTGTACAGAACCTGGCTGGAGACCCTGACAAGCGAACCCGGCTATGATGATCAACTGAACGCTATCTCTGTATCGTTCCTTCTTCGCCGACTCCGTCCACACCTTTGGGGACCCCTGGACCCGCTGGGGCTGGACCCCGGCACATGAGACACCATCACTTGGGCATTCAGGGAAAGCAAGACCCCAGAGGACAACTGGCTAAGAGCATAAAGATTCTTTTATCCTTGATTGTTCTGCTGGGTGGGGCTGGACCCCAAAACATTCAGAGGTCCCAGCACAAGTTTCCAAAACACATTACTGAGTGAAAGAATTGATGGCTTTCTTCCACCATTACCATCTCTCAGGGGAGGGGTAGGACCAGCACGAGTCACCACTGTCCAGTGGCAGAGGAAGGGAGGAAAAAGTAGGAGGAAATGAATGACAAAAGAGAAAACACAGACCATTTTGGAGATTTCAAATAAGATCTGTCCTGCTCTGGCTGGGTGGCACAGTTGGTTGGAGCGTCATCCTGTACAACAAAAGGCTGCAGGTTCAATTCCTGGTCAGGGCATATATCTAGGTTGGGGGTTCAATCCCTGGACAGGGTGTGTATGGGAGGCAACCGATCAATGTTTCTGTCTCACATCGGTGTCCCCCCCCCCCCCCGCCCCAGTCCATTCCTCTCTCTCTCTAAAAAAATCAATAAAAACATAGCCTTGGGTGAGGATTTTAAAAAAAGAAAAAAGATATCCTTAGAATTAGTTAATTTACCTTCTCAGAAAACTGAAACTGTGCCTGCTACTTCCACATGGAATAACCAATGTAAGTGAGCTTTTCATCCTGTCATTTCCCCACCCAACTGCCATGTTAAAACATTCTTCTGGCCCATTTGCCACCCTGTACCTGCAAAGATGACCTCCCATACTCAAACCTGTTAGTTGTATTATTTCATGTCAGGAGGCCTTTAAAGCCTGAAAAAATGTGTCTTGCATTAGCTGTCCTAGGTTAAAGCTGCTTATGTTAGAGTCTACCAGAAGCATGGTTCTCAGCTAAGCTAGGCCATTCTTCAACTGTCCTTCTCTCAGTGAATTTCATGAGATAATATTGATTATGGAGATTAACTAATGCAAAGAGAATCGTAGATGACGTATACATGATCAAGTTATTAAATAAACACTTTCGTTAGCTAAGATTTTCAGACCATATAGTACTTAACATTTGGAATAATTCATCAAAAAGGCTAAAAATTTGCTTATTAACATATTTCGTACCGCTCAGGAGTTTTCTCGTGTTTCGCGCGCATCTGTTAAGGACTGCTCACGAGTGTTCTCATTTTTCACGCTCATGGAAAAAGGAGCGAATCTAGATACTATGTAAATTTTGTTTGGTCCCTCTTCATAGACGAAAATGTTTTACGCAGTACCATACGTTAAAAAAGTACTAGAAACTTTGTTTAATTTTTTTTGTAAATAAAAATGTTATAATTATTGAAAAACAACACCTAAAGTGCATTATGATGATTTAAATAACATGCAGTTGGCCCAAAAACGCGCAGTCCCTGGCGTATGTCTTAGAGATTTCTATGTGGTACGCAATGTGTTAAAATAATCAATAACCTGAAGGAAACAGAAAACTCAACAAAAACTCAGGGAATTATTTTGTATTAGTCTGTCCTCTCTGACAACTGAACCACATGCAGATATAGTGCTGTGGTGTCTGAGCTGTCTACTGCTATGTAACAAACCATCCCAATATAGTGGCTTAAAGAAGTGGCTTAAAATGAAGAACAGTTCTTCATTCTGTCAGAGGTCGGTGCAAATGGCTCATCTCTGCTCCATGTGGACAAGACTAGGGCAGCTTGATGGGCCCAAGGATCCAGATGGCTTCACTCACAGGTCTGCTGTCTCAGCTGGACGGGCTGGGGGTTGGCAGGTCTCTGCTTTTATAATCTCACACCCACCAGAGCCACTCTCTCCAGCAGGGCAGTCACACTTTTTACGGCAACTGCCTTCTAAGAGGGTGTTATGACCTGAATTTATATGTTGAAGTCCTAAACCCCAGTATACCTCAGAAGGTGACAATATTTGGAGACAGGGTCTTTGAAGAGGTAATTAAAGTTAAATTAGGTCCTATGGCTGGGTCCTAATCCAATATGACTAGTGTCCTAATAAGAAAAGGAATTGCCACCAGGTATGGGCACACAAAGAGAACACAGCAAGAGAAGACATCTGCAGGCCAAGCAGAGGCCTCAAGAGAAACCAAACTTGCTGACGCCATGATCCTGGACCTTCAGCCTCCAAAACTGTAAGAAAATTAATTTCTGTTGTTTAAGCCATCTGGTCTGTGGCACTTTGTTATGGCCATTGAGGCAAACTAATACAAAGGACAAAAACAGAAGCTTACAACACCCCTTAAGGCAACATCCCAAAGTCACAAAGCTTCACTTCCTTTATTCGGCCTGGTCAAAGTGAATCACAAAACTAGCCCAGATGCAATAGGGGGGATTCCCCTCCTTCTGGGAGGTCCAGCATGCATATCTGAGGAACTGTTCCTGGACGCATTTGAAGATAACAGAAAAAGAACTTGGGAACAAGTCAAAACCCTGAGTTCCCTTATCTGGTCTCCAACTGGCTATAAGACCAACTGGGGAAGTTAGGTAATGTCCCCCTCAATAACTTGGCCGTTATTACATGGTTAAAGGGCCAAACAACTGAAAGCTTATTAAGTGAAAATAGATCGAGTATGTGAAAAATTATGCTGAGAAGCATAAATGACGGAAAAACATAGGGAGGAAAAATACAGATTCCATTCTGAAGCCTATCCAAGAGCTTATAATAGCAAAAGCACCCAAACTATAATGTAATCTCATGTACTACAAGGATCCAGTCTGACTCATTTTCTAGGATCTGCTGTGAGGCATACCCCTTTGTGTCTATAGTCCTTGTACAGGAAGGGCCTTTCCTCAAGGTAATCTATCAATCAAGTGCTCCAGAAAACCCTACTTGCTCACCCATCACAAGTTCCATGTCCTGTAACTGTGTGGCAGGAAGCACAAGAAGGCCAGGGAAGGACGGGAAAGGAGGAGGGACTTCTGAGGCTCCCCTGAGGGGTTTGGTAATAGGGAACAACCGTTTTCTATCGAAAGCCTAGGTGTACAACATGCAACTGCCTGCTTTGGTTGGATTCTGTTAAACCAGCATTAATGAGAATGGAAGTACAAAGCTTGAAATAAAGATTCTTGTCCTGAAAACAGATTCTGCACAAGCAGAAAAGCAGGGAACAAACAGAGTTAAGTGTTTGAGAGTGAGAAGCATTAAGTGGACGGCTGGAACGAAAACCTCAATAAAGACTTGCAATAGTCTTAAAACCTGCCACTGAAAATACCCCTGATGCATATGTATTAGGTTTGTCATCCAAGAGGCTGAATCCCATAGTATCTCCAGCCATCATTAACAGGCACTAATGACCACAGCCTTTCAACGCCACCATGGTGCACCGCAATGCAGCTCGGAGCAGCTGGTGGAGTCAGAACAGATGGCCTGCTTCCCTTCAAAGCAGAACTTTCTGCAGGTGACAAAATGACTGTTAGGCGACTGATAAGAAGGACAACAAACAAAGGTTGGAACTGGAGTATCTGATGTCAGTAAAGGAGGTGGTTAGTACTGCAGGGAGCCTGAGACAACGTGGGCCCGTAGGATTGGGAGGATTGTTTAGAAAGCTGCAGCTGTGCTACGGAATCGCGTTCCTTTGCCCCAGAGACACCTCCGTGCGGTGCCAAGAAGAGCACTGGAGTGTGCCACAGAAATCCATTCCTTCGAGACAATTGGTAAGTGCCTACCATGCACCTGGAAAGAAGAATCCCACACTTTAAGGGTCCCTGGCCTCAAAGAGCAAACTTCAAAAGAAAGCCTGGACAGCTTCAATGAACTCTGGTGGAATGCAATTATCACTCCAGGCACGTGGCAAGCAGCACAGTGGATGGAACCCTGTTTGTATCTAGAGATATTAAATACATGTCCTATGTTTGTTCACACTTCTATTTTCCCTTTGGTAAACTGTGTATAGATTTGCTTCCTTTACTAATGGAAAACTTGGAATTCTTTGGTTGTAGGAGCAGAACCCACGCAGGGTGGCTTAAACAGAAAAAAAGTAAATAAAATTTTTTAAAAGGTGGGTGCTCCCAGAGGACATAGGGCTATTTTCTCAGAAAAGCTTTTCCTGAGTATTCTGTCTATAAGCCCCCTCCCACTACCTTATCCCTAGCACTTTACCCCATTAGTCCCACTCCTGCCCACCCAATCACCTTCTTCCCCTTTATCCAGCTTTATTTTCCTCACAGCACTTTCTGAGATTAAATGTTTTATCTACCCGTTTGCTGGCTCAACTGTCACCATCCACGCAGAGAGGGTCATAGTCTATCTCATTTGCTGCTGTATGTGGCCCAGTGCCTAGGGCAGTGCTGGCCACTGAATGACCAAATGGCCCACCACACACAACTCTGGGAAGGGGCTGTAACAAGCTCTCACAGGGGACCAGAACCAGAAACTGGAACCAGGACAGCTGCCCTGCTGGCTCACATTCTGGTTCCCTCTTTGCCTGCCTCTGGGGCCTCAGCCTCAGCTTCTCCCTCCACTTCCCACTACATTCCTCTTTGTTTTTCCCACTCCCGTTTCAGTGCTGAAAACCAGCTACAGTCTCCCATGCCCTTAAGATAAAATCCCAAATCCTTCCAATGACTGATAAGCCTTTCATGACCTGTCCCCCCCATTCTCATCTCTCTGACTAGTTCATTCAACCCCTCTTCTCTGGTCCTCAGAGGAGCATTAGAAGCACGCACCTCTAGGTCTTAGAATAAGGTCTCCTCTTCCTCCAGCACCCTCTCTCTCACCTCCACAGGCCACTGTCCTCTTATCTTGGCACAGGGTTAGATGGCCCTGCTAATGTGTCCCCCATCATAGCTTATGCTCTAAATTGCTTTCTCTCTCCCTAACTGAAATGTAGGCTCCACAGAAAACAACCAGCCCTGCCTTACTCACCGCTGCATCTGAACACGGAATATAGGTGCTCATATATTAGTGGAATACATTAATGAATTGTATATCAGTAATGGCTCTTCACTAAGAGGCTGTGACAAGAATAAAATAGCAATTGACGAGGGAAGGAAACATCGGCTTGTCTAGCTATACTAGTATTCCCCATGTGCGGAAGAGTACACACGCAATAAATATTTGTTGAATGAGTAAACTCCTGGCTTGCCTAATGTAACTCTACCCCTTTCTCTCCCACTTGAGAAAACATATCAGAATGCAGTGGGTAAAAAAAAAAAAAATGACATTATTAAAAGGACATCTCTGTCATTTGAAAGATCCTATACTTTATCATTTATTACTTATCATAAATTACTGGTCACCTCAAAATTAATCATCACATATGAGGTAGTTGGGATGGTGGTTGAGAATGGCTGATTCAGATAAAATAAGAAATATGAAGCACTTTCAGCTCTCATTTTATTTTCCAAAAGATGAAGGTGACAATAAGTCTAATAAGAACTAATAATGGAATCATTCTTACCCTCACTTTCTTTTTATAAAACAGGTTCTGCACACCCCTGGAGAAGCCTTTAATTAAGTTGAAAGAGGTTAAAAATACCTTTTTCTCCCATACCAATGAAGTCCACAAAGTTGCTGTGGTCTCCATTCAAAAGCCAATCTATAGCTTCACATGCATACTTTAGGGAGACCACTGCTGATCCCCACACAGCAGATACAAAACCACTGCCCAAAGTGACAATGTTAGTCTCCCTCAAATATAGCAACTGGTATGTTTTTTAGTTTGTTGGTGTTTTCTGTGTACGAGCTTTATCTTATGCATAAAACATGTTTGGTAAAGTTGCTAAGACCTGAATCAACCTGGTTTTTATTTTTGTTTACATAAAACATCCCCCAATATTGCTTGCATGATAAAATACAACCCAAAATGAAAAGTCCTAGTGAAGATTTCAGTCTTGGTGTATTAGAGAAACAAATCTGAGCAAGCCAGACAAGAAACCATACAGACAGCCACACACCCCAAACAAGGCTAAAGTTAGTAAAGGAATATATAGCAACCCAAAGCTGGAACATCATGACCCATAACAGCCTACAGAATTAGACACTCCATCCACACCAACAGATCTGAGCTCTTCAGATCACCCCACACGCCAAGAGACACTGAGTGACAGACAGTAAAGGTTTTGTTTTATTAAAAAAAAAAAAATCAAGGGCCTCTTTTAGTTTAGAAAGGATAGTAGGGTCTGATGTCTTTGGGCCCAAATTAGAGAGGATGAGAAAAGGGAAAGTGTTAGAGAATATTTTAAGGTTTCTTATTACTCCAAAGGAGGGGGAGTTAAGGCAAAGTGCCAAGGTTAAAACAAAAACAGCACATAGACATCAGGAGCTGCTTATTAAAAGAAGAAAAGATCATAAACTCTTCAAGCAACAGTCCTCTTTGTCTTCTTTGACAGAATGCTGCACCATCCAAAGGAAAAAAGGCAGGTACTCCCTGACCTTTATGTGGGCCTTGGTCAGTTTCTACTAAAATACTTGGTTGTCTGTCCTATGCATAAGCCTTCATTTGTAGAGGTTTTTAACCCATCTTTGTGCCAAGGATCCCACTGGCAGTCTGGTAAAACCTGCTGAGCCCTTCTAAGAAAAATGTTTTAAGGGCATAAAGTAAAATGCAAAGGATAACAAGTGAAGTCGATTCTACTCAGTTATCAAGATAGTTTTAAATTGTGGTAAAGCAGTATTTGTATTCTGTATTCATGCAGTAAGTAGCAAATCTAGCAGCAAGTCTGCTTGTTGCCTGTTCCCATAACTTAGTGAAATGCTAAATTTCAGTTTGAGTTATCGTGAAAACAGAGATGCCATTTTCCCCCATCCATGTTCAAGGACTCCCTGGATTGCATCTGTGGACCCTAGGTTAAAAACCCTCGGTTGAAAGAGCCAATAAAAATACATTTGTGAAACATCAAATGAAAAGTAAAGCCTTGCAAAAATACACTATCCATTCAACGGTGAGGTTAGAAAAACTAAAAGTATAAGCAATATTTTCCCAAAAACCATGAAGGGCCATTAGTCAGCAAGAGCACTACATGCTTCAAATTGAATCCAAAAGAGATTCAGTTCCCCTCATGCAATTTACAATAAAACCGTGAAGCTCTGAGGAACTGACAGCACTGAACTGACCTGGCAATGTAGTGCCCAGCTCAGCTATGAACTTGAAAAAAATCTCCTTCCTTCCTAGAGCCTCAGTTTCTCCGTCAGCAAAATAAAACGGCTAAACATATATAATTTCTTAGGCTCTTTTCAGTTTTAAAATTCTATCAGATTATCTCTTCCTTATTCTAGCTATTTCAGCCTACTTAATTTCAAAACACCAATGCCTTTCGTAAACATGGAACAGAAAATTTTACCAAATTTAAATGCCCTCGTGTATAACCTAACACCAGTGAGCCATATATATGTATACCACTACAACTAAAAAAAAAAAAAAAAAGTCTTGTATATCTACTTCATAAAAAGCAATCACAGTGTTGGTCTTTTCTGCTTTTTAAACGAAGTTCCCATTCAAATTCTAGCACCATCAGCTCACGAATATACAGAATCAACATAAGCCGGGTTACCTAGAATATGTTAATTACATATTTTCCACTTTTCAGACAATGAGCAATATTACAGGATACAGACCAGGAAGGCTGTTGATCATATGTCATTAGTACTAAACAAACAGAGACGAAGTGGGGGACTAAGCCAATACCACAAAGCCAGTCTGCAAGAAAGCAGGAATAAAACCCAGGTCTCCTGACCATTACCTTCATGGTCTTCCCACTACACTGACTGCCTCTCAAATCCTGACACACTTCCCCAACTTTCACAGTGTCGCCTGGTTTAAACCAGTGACAGACCAATCATTTTCTCTACCTCTAATTCCGTCACGGACACAACAAAGAGTTGTGACTATGATACATTTTCTGGTTGGAGTCATGAAATAAGTAAATTCCACTTACCTGCCAAGAAAGCGATGACCATACTAAAATCCTACCTACCTGGAAATTCCCTTAATATTGTGTAACAAATGAAAAGACACAGAAAGATTTCTATATGGACATAGACACACATATAATATAGCTCCTCACAGATAGATACATATATAGTTCCTCGGTCTGCACTCCAGTGACATTTTACTATGAAACTTAGAACAAAAAACGAGTATCACACAACAGCTTCCAAAAAAGAAGGTACTGCATGTTATAAGCAAAAGCTTCTATGAATATTGAGCATTTGGGGATCTCAAGATTAATTTTATCAATAAGAAAATCTACTAGAAATTCTCTATTTACCAATATTATGTCCTAGATGCTCAGGCATGCAAAGTCGATATTAATGTTTATTTGACTGTTTTGTTTTATGAGGGAAGGCACTGTTTCAAGTCCTAAGGGTTTTTTAAAACTCTTACCTATCGTCTCACTCCCCCCACTTCCCCGCCCAGCATTCTTCAATGTGTTCAACACTGCTAGAAAGTCAAAAACCTACTCTCAAAAAAGAAAAGGAAAATACCATAATTCCTCTCAAGTATTCAAAACCAAACTGGCATCTTCTTAGCAGTCTGGTCTCAACTCACAGTTCACTTCCTCAGAGACCTGCCCTGACCTAGCTAAAGATCTCAATACCTGCCTAAAGCAGACATTTCCTAAGTTAACCCACTTCTGTTGAGCACTTGGCAACCCGATTGTCATTTATTATTCATTTGTTTACATGTGGGGTTTTTTTCTGTTTATGCCTGCCACACCACACTACAATGAAAGCTCCTTGTTCACTGCTAATCCTCAATGCCTACAGAGTGCTGGCACATAGTAGGTGCATACATAACTGCTGAGTGTCTGGTAAGTGGCAATTATATCATACTCAGAGTCTTCCAGAAAAGCATTAGTAAAGAACAGAGCACAGGCAATTGGCCATGCATTTACATAGCCTGCTTTAGCATAAGCCTGTGATACCAGGACAATCCAGGTTATAAATCCTTTTCAGGGCTTTGAAATGCCCTGCACTTCCAGCTATGAACACAAAACCTCTCCAGGCCCACTCACACATTGCTTTTTCTAAAAGATCTCAGCAATGATTTCCTCAAAAGGAAATAATGAAATAAAGTTCTGGCGTAAGTTAATCTTTCCTGTCAGGTTCACAATGTTAAACATACTTTGAAGCCAGCCACAGAAACAAAACCAAACTCCACAAAATTAGGTTGGGCTGGAGGTTACATAAGACAAGCTAAACTCTGGCTTTTTTCCTGTCATCCCTCCCTCCTCCCAGTGAACCCTAACATCTGTCTTTTAAGTGCAATTGGTTGCAGGTGAGAAAAAACGCTTCCCTGCGCACAGCTTCAAAAGAGGCCGAGAGGTTTCCAATCATGTTGCACTTAATACTGTAGCAACCAAGTGAGGAGGACTAGACAACTTCGGGCTGCGCTGTATCTGGAAGCTTCTCTCAAAAATTCTCTCTACAGTTATTTTTAAGTCGGCACTTACTTCAAGGTGTTCAGTTACCAAACACTTTTTTCGGAGTTCTGAGTTTTCCCGTACCCACGATTTCTCACATGTGTGCGAACCCTACTTATGAGCACCCAGGATGTTCTGAATACAGGTCTTTCAACAGAGGAGGACAAAAGCGCGGGTGCCCGGGGGTGACACATCCAAAGGGGGCAAAAAAATAATCCTTTCTCCTGCAGTCCTCAACCCACTGGGTCACCCCTTCCCCCGAGTGTCCCGCACTTCCCAGTCTCCATTCCGCTCCCCATTCACTGCCCCCTGGATCCGGCTTCCATCCCGCGAAGCCTCCCTCCCGGGGTGGGAAGGGTAAACAATAGAAATGTCACCAGGAAACTCAGGAAGTGGATGAAGTCTCTAATTGCTGCCGTTTAACGATCGCAGATAATGACTATCTTCCAATGTGGTTTTCACCAGCGGAGAGGGAGGCGCGGCGGGCGAGGCTGGCGAGCTCCCCGCCGCCCCGAGGACATCTGCGCGGCCGCGGCCAGGGGCGGAGGGACCGAGGGGGTGCGGCCGGGGACGCCGCGTCCCTGCCCCTCCGGGACGCCCCGGCGCGGACAAACCAGGGCCCGCCCGCCCGCCGGGTCACAGACAGTTCACGCCCGCGGCTGCGGCGGCCGCGCGGTCACCATAACAATATGCGGGGCTGCCCGCGGACGCCACCGCGCACTCAGCCCCGGGCAGCGGCCGAGCCGGGGCCTCGGCCCACGGAGAGCGGGGACCCGGGTTCGGGGGCCGGGCCTCCGGGCCTCTCCGTTCCGCCCATCGGGGGGTCTCCTGCGACACAGCGAAGAGCCCGAGACGGTGGCCGTTCAGCCCCGACCCCTGCCGACCCCCCGCGGCCCGGCGCGCTCGGGGAAGTCGAGCTCCTGCCCCCGCGGTTTGACCACAGGCTCCGTCCCCCAGCCCCGCGCCCCGCGGAGCGTGGGGTCGCCCCAGTCCCCGCCGCCGCCTCCCGGGGGCGGCCCCGCTCCCCGACTCCCTCTGCCGTCGTCCGCCGTGCGGAGAGCGCATCCTGGCTCCCGCCTCAGCGGCCGCCGTCCCAGCTTCCCGAGCCGCTCCCGCCGTCCCCAGCGCCCCGGAGTCCCCAGAGAGAGCCTCGGGGTCCCCAGAGAGCGCTCCGGGGTCCCCAGACAGCGCCCGAGCCCCACACCGGCCCCGCTCCGGGATGCGGGCGCCCGGCGGCCACCCAGCCCGGAGCGCCTGCCAACCGCCCCCGGCGCCCCGAGGTCGGGGATGCCCGAACTCACCCCAGGACCACCAGCTCCCCGTATTTCACCGGCTCCTTGTTGGGGGCGCAGTGCTCCTCCTGGCCGGGGGAAAACATGGAGCCCCGCTCGGCCGCCGCCGCCTCCTCCGCCGCGATCCCCGCCGAGTCCGCGCCGCCGCTACAATCCCATCCCGAGAAGGGGGTGAGCGCGCCGGGGAAGGGCACGGCGGCGAAGGGGGCGCGGGGCGGCCAGTCCCGAGGCTGCTCCGTCGTGGCTGCGCGGCTGCCCCGCCGGGCTCCCGGGAGCTCCGCGAGTCGCGGCCGCCCCGAGCCGGAGACGAGGCAACGAATGGGACCGGGCAGCAGGGGGACCTGCCCGCGCCGAACGCCGCCGCCGAAGCCCCGCGGGAGGGAGGAAGGGAACCAGCGCGGGCGGGAGGGCGGGGGCAGCGGCGGGGGAGGGGCGGGGGCAGGACCGCGGAGCCGCCCCGCCGCGCGGGCAGGTGGGAGCCGCCCCGCCCCCCGCCGGGAAGCGGCATCCCCGGCCCGCGCGGCGCCCCCGCCCCCGGCGCGTGGGGCCTCCCGCGCCCACTCCCCGCCTTCCCCCGCCGGGCCCGCGGCGGCTCGGCCCCCGTGTTATGTAAACATAGAGTAAAAGGGAAAGGAAGTTCTTAAAGGAGCAGTTCTGTTTTTCCCTCCTCGCTGCCCTCCCTAAACTTAAAGGAGTTCTCGGGCCGATTCGGGCGGCGCCGGATGCCGACGGCGGCGGCCAGGCTCCCAGGTAACCGAGTTCCCGGCTGAGGCGTCATAAGGAACTTCCTCTCGGGGTGAGGGCGTTTGTTTCCCGGAGTCACGGGGTCCCGGCTCACGTCTGGGGGTGTCGCACACACGCACCCGCCACCCGCGTGCTTCCGCTCCCAGAGCCGAACTCCTCCCGAACTTGAAGATGTCTAAAAAGTGGGGGGGCTGTGCAGTGGGTGCTGCATTAGAGGGGGTTTTGAAGGCGCTGGGAGCACCCCGCCACTGTACAGGATGGAGCTCCCGGGTTCGTCCACAGCAGGTTTCCACATGGTTTAAAAAAAAAAAAGTTTGTTGTGTTTTTGTTTTATTTTTAAATCCATGCTCTATCCACTTTTCCCATACTTTCCCTCAATTCCTTAAGAGGAAATTACCTGGGTGAACTTTTTAGTGAATATAAAATGTTCCTTTATTACTCTAGTCAATGCACTATGTTTGCTTTTTATACTTTTCTAAATAGTTATTTCTATGGCTTTGAAATAGTTTAGAGTGTCATAGGTGTACTGACTGCTGTTTTCATCATGCAGGATTTTATTGTTACCATTTATTAAGCATTCAAAACATGCTAGAAACTCTACATATTACTGCCAGTCACTGTCTCTCAAGACTATTAAATATTTAAAGAAATAAATACTGCAAAAGCTACCGTATGCATAAACAGTGACTGGTTGGCTATGACCCTAAGAAAGGGCCGGGAAGAAAAGAATTGCATCTATAACCTTCCAGCCCGCATTCCAGCACCCTTTGTCTAACATTCTCTGACAGGTCATTACTGTAGTGACATGATGCTTCAGGAAATTGTCCTTCACTTAGTAACTATTGTTTTAAATTGAGGCTTTAGAAATAAATGATTCCAAAGTAACTAAAGCTTCACCAAAGGTGAGCCCAAGACAATACCAAACATAATTTTTAACAACTTATTTCAGCTAAGCATAGAAATTCTATTCTTCAACTAAATATAGCTATTCTGCAAAAGTTACCTATTCTCTGTATTTTTATACATATGGTTATAGTTTTCATCAACAATCTTTCATAAAAGCGTTGAATTTTTTCCCATGACCAGTGTCTTGGTGTGAATTTCTGGCTGGTTTTCTGCTTGCTTCATGCTGTTTTCATCTATCTACTCTATGCTCCTGCTTACCATATGGATGTGTGGCTAGCAAAGATCTGTCAGAATCATGTCACAATTATGCAGTCCCCGTTATTATAGTACCTGGCTCTGTCATTCTAACTTCTCTAGGCTTGTTCTGTTGCTTCTACTGCTCTCTGGGCTACAATTACTTCCTCCCTCCTTCTCTCTGGGCATGCTGTGCTTTTGTGCATTGCATTACACTGTTTCGGCTCCATTTCCTCCTCGCTGTGCTCTGCATCTGCTCTTAGGAGGATGGAAACAAACATTTATTAACCTCCTACTAAGTTCCAAACACTAGGCTGTGAGTTTCCCATAAGACGTCCTAGTCTTTAAGGCCCTTTATGCTACTGCCTGCCCATGGCACCCCTGAATTCCAGAGGGGTATCTTTCTTTCTACTTTCCCAGCACATCTTTGAGCACGTTTATAGTGCTTAACTGGATCTGTCTTTATCAGAGTTACTTGCTTGGGATGACTTTTGTATCAGAGGAAGCTTTTTATACTAGGCAGCTCAGAGCTGGCGCACCAGTGTTGTAAATCACTGAGACATGAAAACCTCAGGAATGTGTGCAGGGGCCAGGAATGGAAATGCAAATGGGCAAATGGGCTAAGTGAGGACTGCAGCAAATTGGTGAGCCCATGACACCTGAAAGGGACATATGTCACTCATCTCCAGCTTATTGTTGTCATTTGACAATATCAACTCACCGATGCTAAATTTAATTTTTTAAAAGCCCCAAATCTTTCTTTTTATGACAAATCTCTCAATTTTTAACTGTTGTCAACTTATTCAAGATTTTTGTTTTGTGATTTGTGTGTGGATATATATATATATATATATATATATATATATATACACACACACACACACACACACACACACACCATGGCCCACCAAAATCATATATATTTTCTAGATTCAACCCAAATTCCCCAAATTTGCTTTCTCTGATTTCAAGGAATTATATATAAGTGAAGGTAAAAGAACATACCTCATCTGAGATTAAATGGCAGGGCAGGAAGGAGAGCAGAGTGGTGGGACATAAATTTGATTTTCTCAAAGAGTCAGTTTTTGGGTCCTTAAGGATGCCAGCTTATACTTTTCTCGGCCCATCCCTGACTAGAGTTTTTTTTGCTCACAACTTAAGCCAATTATAATATCACCCCATCATCCTCAGCTAATATTAGGAATCTGATTGTAGCATAAATTTATCTCTTCTTGAATGTAATTGTTTTAGTTAGTAGCTCCAGGCTGGTGGGACAATCTGGCTGTGCCATCTGCCAACCCACTGAAAGCCAGAGTGGGTTTGGCCGACCTGGTTGCCAGGGCAGACCCTCTTTTTTCCTCCCTGCTTGCCATTCCACTTGTGCCTCCCCTAAACCACTCTCCTGAATCGGATTACCCACCCACGGCACCCCAGGGGGAGTTTATGCTGTTTCTTGGACAATAAAAGGGCATATGTTTACTACACAGATAAATAATGTAAGGTTTTCTCTTGATTTCTCTCTCTGTTATGTCTACCCCTTGTAAGAATTAAAAGATTTTGTGAAAGAGTTTATGTTTATCTTATCATACGTTAAAAAAAATCAATCAAATACCTTTCAGTAGTATTTTTGGGATGAAGAGTCTAATTTTTGGTCACTCTGCATTCTACCTAGATGTTTATGTTTGCGAAGACTAAAGAGTAATTTAGTCTTGTAATATATTAAAATAAATATTTTTGGACAAACTGATCATCTTTTTTATGAAACCTAGATCACATTTCATTTTTAAATTATACCTGTTTTTCTTGATTGGGAGAGTAATATGAGCTCTTTGTCAGAAATTTGGAAAATGTGGAGGGGGTGATTTTTTAAAAATCTTATTTCAGACATCTATAGTCTTATTACCCAGAAACAACCCCCATATAACATTTTTTGGTCTTAATCTTTTTTATTTTTAATTGTTGACATAGTAGTGATAATACTGTCTATAACCACCATTCACAATTTCTTTTTCTTTTTTTTATTGCTTAAAGTATTACAAAGAGTATTACATGTTTCCGACCCCCACCTCCCCACCCCCCCCACCCCCCCTGCCGCACCTTGACATTTCCCGGCCTCCCCTACACCCCCCTCCCCCGTGTCTTGTGCCCATTGGTTATGCTTATATGCATGCATACAAGTCCTTTGGTTGATCTCTTACACCCCCCACTCCTGCCTCCCAACCCTCCCCAGCCTTCCCACTGTAGTTTGACAGTCTGTTGGATGCATTCACAGTTTCTTATCCTGCATTTTTTCACTTAATATTATATTCGGAGCAGTTTTCTCTTGTCTCTAAGACTTCATAACATTTTTGTTGTTTCATCGTATTTATCAACATTTATTAACTATTCCCCTATGGAATGTCTGGAAGATTTCTAATTTTTGGTCTTATAAATAATAAACATATTTGCATTTGTTATTACTGCATGAGGACAGATTCCTACAAGTAACGTTATTACATCAAAGGGTATAAACATTTCTAAGACCCTTTGATGCATATTTCCAAAGCATTTTTAAAAACGGCTGTGCCTGCCAATTTATACTGTAACTAGCAGTAAATGGGAGAGCCTGCCTCAGGGAGCTATCACCAGCATTTTAAAATCTTTACTAATTTGACAGGTGGTAATTTTTTTATTTGCATTTCTTTGATTGCTATTGTGAGGTGCACTCAGTTTTTTAATTGTAGTAAAAAATACATAACATAAGATCAAACCTCACCAAATTTTTAAGAGTATTGTTAACTCAAGGATAACATTGTACAATGGATATCTAGAACTTTTTCATCTTGCGTGACTGAAACTTTATACCCATTGCACAGCAACTCCATTTCTCCCTTTCCCCAGCCCCTAGCAACCAACATTGTACATTCTACTTCCATGAATTTGACTATTTTACATAACTCATATAAGTGGAATCATGCAGTATCTGTCCTTCTGTCTTCTTTAGCAAATTGTCCTCAAGTTCTTCCACATTGTAGCATATGACAAGATTTTATTCTTTTTATGGATGAATAATATTTCATTGCATGTAAATGCCATGTTTTTTTACCCAATCCTGTTTTGTTGATTTTTCTAGTCTTTTTCTATTTTCTATATTTCTGCTCTAAGCTTTATTTCTTCCTTCTGCTAACCTTGGGCTTAGTTTGTTCTTATTCTAGTTCCTTGAGGTGCAGAGTTAGGTTATTTGAGATCCTACTTTTTGTTGTTGTTGTTGTTGTTGTTAATCCTCACCCAAGGATATTTTTCCATGGATTTTTAGGGAGAGTGGAAGAGAGAAACATCAATGTTAGAGAAGCACATCCATTGGTTGCCTCTTGCACAAGCCCTGACCAGGGCCAGGGCCGGGGAGGAGCCTGCAACCAAAGTACGTGTCCTCGACCAGAATCAAACCCGGGACCCTTTGATCCGCAGGCCGACACTCTATCCACTGAGCCAAACCAGCTAGAGCTCCTACTTCTTTTTTAATATAGGAATTTATCACTACCACGTTTCCTCTTAGTTCGGCTTTTTCTGCTTCCCGTAAGGTACATTGTACATATTTTCATTGGTCTCAAGGTATTTTCTAATTTTCTTTTGATTTTTTTCTTTGATCCATTGATTGTTCAAGAGTGTGGGTTTAATTTCTGCATACAGCGTTTTTCAAGTTTCTAATTTTCCTTACTATTGATTTCTAGTTTCATTCAATTGTGATCAGAAAAAATGCTTGGTATGATTTCAGTCTTCTCATCTTTGTTAAGACTTGTTTTGTGACCAAACATGTGATCTCTCCTGAAGAATGTTACCTGTGCGCTTGAGGAGGGTGTGTGTTCTGCTGCTGTTGGGTGGATGCATTTACTTTTTTAAATAGCCACATGGTTGGGTCGTATTGAACTTGTGGTCAATAAATCTTAGGTTTTTCTCAGATGAACTGCTTTTAAGTAGGGTCCATTTCACCAGGACCTGTACAATTGAATTATTGAATCTAAGTGAAATATTAAATATTTATTCTTGTTACATTTTCAATTTATAAAGTTTGAATAATTCAATGAGTTCTTTTTCTCATTCTTTTAAAGAGGCTTTAGTTATTTTAATAGGTATTAACACAGATGATAAGCAATTCAAATAATACAAAAGAGTGAAAATTCTCTTAATCCACCTTTCATCCTGCAGTTCTCCCTAGTGGAAACCACTGTTATCAATTTCTTGTGAATGTTTCCCGTGCTATTCTCTGTGTGTGTTTGTTTTTATAAATAATCTCAAAGAGAAATGCCGCCCGCTATATACACTATCCTATACTTAGCCTTTTTGACTCAATAAGGAGTCCAGGAAAAGACCCTTCAAGAAGCCCTTGAGCAGATGACTGACTGACCTGTGTGAGTTTCACCTGTGTGAGATTTGAGGGATTCGACGATATTCCACCCAGCAGGTTTAACAAGTACGAATGCCCTAAGGTAGCAAAGAGCTTGGCATATGTTAGGAACAAAACGAACTCCATGTTGCTGGAGTTTACTGAATGAGCAGGAAAGGGATATAAGATAAGGTTAGAGAGGTCGGTAGGAGCCACATCATACAGGGCACCAGGGTAATGCTGTGAACATTTGATGTTCTTCTCTTTGATAGTGGAAGTCACTGTAGAGTTGGGTATTGTTATTGAAACAATAATAAAATAAAATCTAATAGTAACTTTATCTACATAAGTATCATCCTATCTAATAAAGAGGGAATATGGTAATTGACCCTCAGGCCATCACAAAGATGGTGGTGCCCACAGCGAATAAGGAGAGAATATGCTGAATGACTGCCCCACCCTAAAGATGGCAGTGCCCACAACCACAAGATGGCTGGCAAGGGAGGGCAGTTGTGGGTGATCAGGCCAGCAGGGGAGAGCAGTTGGGGGCAATCGGGCTGGCAGGGGAGCAGTTAGATGTTGATCACGTCAGCAGGGGAGTGGTTAGGGGTGATCAGGCTGGCAGGCAGAAGCAGTTAAGAGCAATCAAGCAGGCAGGGACGTGGGCATCTGGGAGCCAGCAGTCCCAGATAGTGAGAGGGATGTCCAACTGCCAGTTTAGGCCCAATCCACAGGGACAGTTGGACATCCTCCAAGGGGTCCCAGATTGGAGGGGGTGCAGGCTGGGCTGAGGGACAACACCCCCCCCCAGTGCACAAATTTCATGCACCAGGCCTCTAGTAGGATCATAAAACCCTTTGCTGAAATCAAGATACACATTTTAGAAGCTACATGATTAGTGATTTTTTCTTTATTAAGTTATTACATATGTGTTGATTAGTGATTTTTTAATAAAAGAATTTATTTTTACATTCTTAGCCCAAGGCCAGAGTCACTACAAACAGTGAAGAGAACTTGTAGCAATGAGATAGTCCTAGAAGAGGGCCTCCCTACTCTCATTCACCACTGAGATGGGGATTCAAGGAAAGAGGTTAAACAGGCAGGAAAAAGGCATCCTAAAGAGTGGAGAAAGGGCTAGTTTAGGAGACAGAGAGACCTTAGTTCTACATCCCAATCTCCTTATACCTGCCTCAGTTATTTCATCTGTGAAACTGGAATAATAATATCCTGCCTATTTATCCCACAAGGATTTTTGAGAAAATTAAATGAGCTAATGCATGTGACAGTAACTTGTATACTACAAAGTATTAAAACACGTAAAGTATTATCATTTTTTAATAAAACTACAGAAGTAATATTGTGGGAGGGAGGATGTGCCAATATTAAATAATGAATTAATAAATATGTGCTGAAAGCTCTTGTACTCGTTTTGTGCAGCCCAGTGATAATAAATCAATTTGATAAATATCTATTTAGGACCTATTCTGTTAAGGCATGGTGATAGATAGAGCAAGTGGCACAGCTGCAAGTAAGGCAACAAGAGACCAGGAGTCCCAGAGGCTCCCACTCGGGAGGTAAAAAATCCTGTTGTCAGAATGAGGGACAGTGAGGGAGGGTGTGGGACTCTGGCTGCAGAGTCTGCACAATCTGTAACTTTCCTGCTCGTTGTGAAATGTCCCAGTTGTAGCAACTAGGACCTCGGAACCTAAATAAGAAGTGAACCCAAATGAAAGTGCTTTCTAAACTGTCAAGGGCTGTACAGTAGCATCATTCTATGAGGGAAGTACTAAAAGATGAGCTGGTATCAGGAAGCTAGGTCTCAGCTTTTGATCTAATGTTTCATCCATCTCCAAGTTGCTTATGACTGTCCATTTGCCTTAAATGACACTGAATGCACTTGTTTTATTCTTACCTTTGCATAATCTTTTACATTCAGCCATTGCAACTGCACAGGGTATGTTTTGCTGCAAAACCAGCACATGCCGCAGTGACCTCATCTCCATTACCACGTGCCAGTTCACACAGGACATTCAAGGGCACGCTGATACACACAGCTCAGCACAGATGGAACTGACCTCCCGGTTAACAATGAAAGTAGGAACGAACACCGGATAGGTAGAAGTTATAACTACTCCCCTAAGCGAAATAATAAGACAAAATGACACTTTTCATTCCTTAGGAAAGACGTTAAACCAAGGTTGCAGCTTTATCGCAGTAATGGGGGAATTAAACACATTAAGCCCACAAAAATCAAAACTGTTAATTCACAAAAGTTCACCTGCCTGTAAATTATATTCCTATTAACCTTTCTTTTGCCTGGTGACCGGTCAATTATATTAGGGGTCGTTCCCCTCTTGTGTTCAGACCTTATGCTGTGATTGGCTAAAGTCAATATGACAGAAAGAACTTACAGTTGACCAAAAACAAGCCACAAATACACCAAAGAATCTTAACTGAATGAACCAAATTTATTTCCTCTATGAAATTATAAACATTTTCTCCATGTTAAGCATTTTTTAACTGTATTTTCTTCTATGTCCAGACCAGCAGATGCTAAAAACTAGTTTTAAAAAAAATCTTAAAAATCAAATCACTTGTCCTCTCCCTCCTTCTCTGGGCATTTTAAAATTTATAAACTCTCTGGTATTTATCATAGACTTACCATATGTTACATACCATACATCATATTCAGTGTATTCCTATGGAAGTTTCTTGCATTCCATAATTTTGTAATAAAATCATATGTATATTCAGTTGAAATGTCTATAGCTCAAAGTATATTTTTCATGCGCAATTGGAAATTTTATGAAGCAATTCTTGAGGATAATGATAAAATCACTTACTACTGCAAAAGAAAATACCCCCAAAACTTAGTGGCTTAAAACTTTAAAAAACACCCTTGGTCTGTCAGCTGGGTTAAGGGCAGGGTCATGAAGTTCAAACACAGCTACTATGGAGCAAGTTTTGGAAGAGAGGGGATGTGGGTTGTGAAATACCTCTAAATTGTCAACTACAACTGTAATTCCAAGCAAGAGAAAGCAGGGCAATTTGAGTGTAAACAAAATGTTCAAGTAAAGAGGGAGTTATATTTGGTACTGTGTGTGGGATAAAAATGAGTAAGAAGAGCACAGCCAAAGAAGATACATTAACTGAAGTAAGCAAGGAACAGTGAAAGGGACAAGGAGATACAAGGAGATAAGGAAGTTCACCCTAGGTGAGATCACTGAAAGTTTTGAAATATTGGATACATAATTTAAAGTTGAAAAAGAGAAGTCTTGTTGAAGATTTGGAGACAGGAGGAGATGAGGTCAAAAAGGCAGGAGAGAAGCTGATGTTCAGTCACCTAGAATAAGTGAATAAGCAGTGAGTGTTTACTCTGTGCCAGACCCTGTGCTGAGCCCGGGATGCTTTAATGCTGTGCTGCTAGACTAGAGCATCTGAAGGGCATGCACTGCCTGGAGTTCGGCCAATGGCCTCTACTCCTGCATGTTACTGCAGGGAGAATGACAGCGAACAGCTCGGTGACTGAAGGGGGCGGGGGGGGGGGGGAAGGCAGATGAGAGAGCAACATCACCTTTAGGGTGAAATTTTACTTTTCATTGTTTAGTTTTCTCTACTTATAATTAAGGATAAAATATGGGTAATACTTTTCTTCCTTTGCAGAGGCATGGGAAATGTAAAGTTTAGTTTTATTTTAGATTGTTAAAAAAAAAAAGCCCAGCTGGTGTGGCTCAAAAGGTCACAGTTCAGTTCTCAGTCAGGGCCCATGCCCAGGATGGGGGCTCGATTCCCAGGGTGGAGCATGCAGGAGGCAGCCAATCAATGATTCTCTCTCATCATTGATGTTTCTAACTCTCACTCCCTCTCCCTTCCTCTCCGATATCAATACAAATATATTAAAAAAAAGAAAGAAAGAAAGAACCAGTGTCAAACATAAACTCTGTGGTATGGCCTCCAATAAGTCTCCATGGAGTGAGAGCCTTATACAAGGAGTGCAGTAGCTAATAATAACAACACTGACTGGATGTTTATTATGTGCCGGACACTATTATACAGGCTTCACACAAATTCACACATTTAATCCTCACCGTAACCAAATTGGTACATACTGTGCTCATCATCCCCTTTATACAGATGAGAAGATTGAGGCACAGAGAAGTTAGGTGCCTTGACCAAAGTTACTCAGGCAGTAAGCAGTAGAACTGGTAATTAGACCTAGAATATCTGGTTCCAGAATCCATGCAATATAGTGCCTCTTAATTGCTTTTTAAATGTTTAATTTATACCTATTGGCAATATTGGCTGGCTGTCTTTTTATATGTCTATCATCGTCAGCACTTCTAGCAGGTAGGATGCACTTCCATCTCCCAAAGTGACTAAAACGCACAGAGCCAAAGATACTTATTCTCAATACACTGTGTGTGTGTGTGGGGGGGGGGGGCAGATCAGAACGTGTCCTGGCTGACCCTTCAGTAAGAGCTTAAACATAAAGCTTAAAGCTCAGGCCATCTAAGGGATCTAACACTCTCCCTGAGATGCAAGACAGCCATTTCACTCTTAGCAGATGCAAGGCTCATCTCTGCTTACTGCTCTGCTGCCTCAGTGCCACACACACACACACACACACACACACACACACACACACACACACACACACATACACACACACACACTCCACTTGGTGAGCCAGCCTATTTAGTCTCCTCATTGTTACAGGGGGACTGGCACATCCAGCTCTCCCCTTCCCCCTCCCCGCCCAGATCACTTCTATCCTAGCTACTAAAAGCTTAGTTAACTTCTGTGCCCTTCTGAGACCTCACTCTTAGGATAGAAGTTCATGGTTTTGCCAAGGAACTGCCTGCTTGTTCAGAAACTGGGAAGGCATCTCACCCCTGGACTGGAGTTGCCAAACTGGGCCACCTTTGTTGGTGGCTGTTTCTACTGTAGCTGAGTCCTCAGCCAGATGCTAACATCAGCATGGGCGAGGGAGAGGTCGAAGCTCATTGCTCTGGGAAAGCAGGCCAAGCCCCAATTTTTTTGCAAATTTCCATTTTCAAAGGCTCAGTGTCAGTATTATGAATATCAAAGTATCAAGTTTCACTGTCCCATGTAAGTTGGCAACCCCTTGGCCTTTTTACATGAACCCTGGGTAAGATGGTGTTGAAGGTAGGCCTTCTGAGTTACAAGTAACAGAGAGCCACTCATGATACTTTTAAGAAAGGAGGGGTTTTGCTGTAAGTCTCCACATGGGTTAAAAATGGATCTGGGGCAGATCTAGGGACCAGGGAGCCATCAATCCCTCAGAAGATGCCTGATTTCTAATGTGTTGCTGTGTTTCTCGTTCTCTCTCTAGGCGGGTTTTTATTTCTCTTTGGCTTTTGCAGAACAGATTGAAAATTAAGTTCCTCTGAGTCATAATGGGTCAGCTTCTGCACCACATAATACTTCCTGAGTTCCTTCTCTTGGCATTTCTTACTTCACATTTCTGAAAGAGGGAATATACATCTTTTGAACATCAGAGATTACAAGTCAATCTTGGGCTGGGTCATCTCTCTTGTTTCTCTCTCTCTCTCTCTCTCTCTCTCTCTCTCTCTCTCTCTCTCTAACTCCCTCCCTCCCTCCCCTCTCTTCATCTCTGTCTCTCTCTCAAGTACAGATTGCCTCACTAGAAGCTACTATGGGCTGGTAGATACTATAAACATGTTTAATGTAGATGGGATATTTGAGGCTGAATTGAAACAAGCTCTTGGTAACATGGAATTACATTATAAATCTCCACAATTAAATTAAAGTGACACAATTTTTAAAAGTTTAATGTTCAAATTTACAATCATTTCTAGTCAGCCTTTATTTTAATCTTTAAGATGTAAGATTATCCATATTTTCCAAAGTTAATTCTTCAATAAAATCATGTACTATTTTGAAAGAAAGCAGATTTTTAAATGAGTACATTATCAAAGAAAAATTCAATACTACTTACAATCTCTTTCATCCTCTTAAGCTTCAAAAGTACCCCCAGCTTTTTCAATTTTTTCCCTGAAGTTTGAGTTCCACTGTCTCCAACCTTATTTTAATTTAGCCCAAATGATCATTACAAATGAAACTGCCAGAAGCAACAAGAAATGTTTGAAGGACTTATCCTTATTTGGTTTCTAACTTAGGAAGGACCTACAAGGCCAAGGTTCAAAAAAAGTATCCTCTAAAGATAATAATTTGTGGAAGAGAAATACAAATTCAAAGATGAAGATATATTTTAGCAATAAAAGGTGAGGTAGCATTAGTTACAAAGAATGAGAATGAATTTTCATCATTTTAATTTAAAATGTTCTTACCACAATCTAATCAAGAGCATCTCCTTCCAAAGACAGATTTCCATGGTAATTTTTGAAATTTCTTGTTCTGGATACATCCATCATTTCATCTTGCCCACAGCCCCTTTTTGGAGAACGTTTCCTGCTAATATCCCTGAAGGGGTAGGACTCATCCCCTTGGTAATTGTACCAATAGAGGGCATGTGAGTCAAGTTAGGCCATTCATATTCTCCTAGAAATTTGGGAAATTGAAACATAGAGACTGGATCAATCCACATGTTAGGCTCCAGAGCCCATATATATAATTAACTGGTAATAGAATTGGCTTTATAGCCAAATTAAAAATGTAGCTAAATGCCAAGTTAAAAGCAGCTGAAATTACAGGGAAGCAGACCCTAAAAGGCCTGTGGAAGAAGCTGGTTTCCCCAGGAAAGATGGAGCCAACCTGCAAGGAGAAGTAAAGAGAATATTCTGAGAAAGATCAAGAGAAATGATCTGCCTGAAGACGAGTTCCCAGAGGTCCCCAGCTGTGTCATTAATCATAGGATTTCTTCAGACTTTTACAATAAATTCCTCTTTATTTCAACTCGCTTGAGTATGTGTATGTGGGTTTTTTTTTCCCTGTAATGAGATTAAGATGATTCTGTTTTTATGTGCATATTTTTAATCTGGGTGAAGACTGAATTTAGGATGCCTCGGGAGACAGAAGGGGATGGCCTCCACTCCTGCCAGTGCTCCCTGAAGAAAATTGAAGGCAAACACCAAAGCATGCATATCTTAAATATTTGCAAAGAACAGCAGTTTCATCCAGAATGGGATTTGATGAGCAACTTCTGTGACTGAGATGGAACTTAGGAGAAACACTTTTCCTAATAAGATGGATGATTCAGTCATTGCAATTGTTCAGCAAATTATACTGAGCATCCACTGTATGTGCTAAGTCCTTGTGAATGGACCTGGAGCCCTTAGGAGATTATAAAGTTTCCAGTGGGACCATGAGTAAATCAGTTACTATATAATGCACCTTAGACCACTTAATGCTAAGGATGAGTTCAAATGGAGAGCACCGGGCTGGGGACTTGGGAGGTTTGGACCACATATAAAAAATTCAGCCCTTTCTTGCTTTAAACAAAGCCCCTTGAGCAAGCTTCTGAGATAATTCCAAACAAGTCCATGAAGATCTATTAAAAATGAACTAGTGTTGGGTACTAAACATACTCTAAGATGAAAACAGCTTTTTGAACTAGAAAGCAAACAAAAAAACTCACACATGTCCAAATGTTATATCCTGATAAGAAATACCATTTACTCATTAGATCCCTGTTTGTATTGATGCCTGAATGTCGTGTTGATAGATTCTGTAACCATCTAAGACCATTGTGACTTCTTGATCTCCTGTCATTAGTTTAAATTTGATCCTGTTAGGAACAGATGTGATCCCAAATAATGTCATTATAATTTGATAAGAGCATTGATAATTAAAAACCCTCAACTTGCTTTATGGATAAAGTCCACTAAGTCCTAACCCTGGAAACACAGTGTCAGTCTTTAAGCAATGATATATTTGGTGCCATGTTTGCTGTTGAAGAAAGGGGCAAACCGTATAACTTTCTGAATCCACAGCTCATGAGTAACACATCAGCTGTCAGCACAGGAAGCAAGTCAGAGAGAGCAGTCTGGCCAAGAGCTGAAGCTGTCCGTCACATCGACGGAATACAGAAGAACACACAAATATCCTTGGATTTCTACATCAAATTGCCTCTTTCTTCCTTGACAGCTCAAGAAACCCTCTTAGAATCTGTTAGGGCCCCAGCACAGTTGGCATTGGAGACTTAGAGGGGAAAGCACAAAATAGGAAAGTACTTAGAGAGCATCTTGTCCTCCCTAAGTGCTTCATAATCATAATGTTATGGTTGAGTGCCTATCAAATTATAGCTGAAGATCAAGCAAAACACAGACATTTTCAGAGCAGTTACTGCTCACTTAATGGTCTGGTAGGGCAAAGGATAAATTCTTGAAAATGTCAGGTATTCAATAAGTCATATTCTTAGAGAGAAAGGAAAAAATCCTTCCAGAATCCAGGCTCGTTACCTAAGATAAAAGTCATGGGTCATGTCCAGCAGGAATTGACAAAGAAAACACAAATGTTGCCACATTAGTCCCAAAAGCTCCATAATCAAACCAGGGGATTTTAGCTGTTGGGATTTATTCAGCTACGTTCTGCCAAATGTCATGCTATCAAGAAGCAAAAGACTCCAGCGGGGCCTTTTGGAGACGCCTGGAGCCCAAGGGGTGTGGGCCAGGCACAAGCACTGGGGCACCGCAGGACTCAGCGGGGGAAGGCGAAGGCGGGCTGGGGTCTGCTGCTCCATGAGGGCTCCCAACCAGAAGTCACAGACCGTCCTGCTGCAGAACCTGTGTTGCCGGATTCTGGGCAAGAGCGGAGCTGATGTAGCCCAGCAGTTCCAGGATGGCGACAAGTGATTGGCAGCAACTTTGCCTTAACTGTTAAAAGAGATGAAATTCTAGTAACTAAAAAAAATACAGAACTCACTCGATAAAGAGGCAAATACAGCATTGTTTGCAGGACTCCATAGAAACTTCACTCACAAGGAGTTTTGAAAAATAAGGAGTCATCTCTACCTCTTGCTGAGCCTTAGCGAAGATCCACGCAAGCAGCCAAACAAGGTTTCTAGCTACGCCATGTTATTTGCTCTCGCATCACCGAGAGATGCCCACTCGCCTCCCTGCTCCTGTGCCAGGCCTCAGACTCTCCCGTTGAACCACCAGGATCGCAGCCCCCCCGTGTCAGCGCAGGGCTCTCTGGCCCCATGGGAAGCAGCGGCACCAGCAGTTCAAGCCCACAGTCTCACCAAGGCCCCGGGAGTAGGAGACTGTTTTCCACAGCAGTTGGGGGTCATGTCTTGCATGGACTTTAACTGCAAGCCAGCCTTCTCTACAACCCGCTTCCTCAAAAGGCATCCCCACCACTGTTTTTCGCAATGTGACAAGGCCAAGGAGACATGTGGAAATTACTGAGGCAGCCCTTGTCAGAGACATTTTGTACGTATTCCAGGGCACAGATGGCAAAATCATCCAGATGAGCAACACTGAAAATTGTTACAAAGTGGAGGGAAAGGCAACCCTAAATACATCTCTGAGGGACATAATAGTCAGACTGGCTGAGTTGGGATAGTTACACAATAAAATCAGAAAATACACAGGCCAGAGGAGTCTAAACTGTTCATTTGGACTTGTAGGTCAGAGCTTTTGTGCTGCTTTGCCTCAGGAACTCAAAGAATATAACCGATTACTCTGTTTTACCTTCCCAGCTACAGTCAGAGGATGATCAGGGTGTGGATTTGGACCTTGAGAGTAGCCCAACACTCCAGTGCCTCCTGGTTTGGACATCCGATCCCAAGATAAGACTGAAGACTCTTGCAGCCCTGATGGACCACTGCCAACAAAGGAAAGGAGGTGACGTAGCCTCTGCCGTCCACACTACCTGAAAACGGGAGACCTGTACATGAGGTCCCTGGTGCATCACCTTCTCCGCTTAGTGTTGCATCCTGTCCTGAGCTTCCTTTACCGTTGGCTATAGGACAGGGGACGCGAGGGCATACTGTGAAGTAAGGAAGGCTACTCTACTGTCAGACTCAGATTTAAGAAGCATGGGACTCAATTACTCATTTCAGTAACGCGACCACACTTCATTTGAATGCCGCACATATTTTGTACAGTGATTCGAGAGCCAATTATCTCATTTATCGGCAGAGCTGTATTTGGTTAATGGAAAATTGTTATCCCATTTTTCATAGTGGGAAATTCAGCAAGGTCAATTCATCCAAATTTACTAGCAATAGCAGGTTTATGTCAAAGATAGGATGAGGACTCCTAAGCCTTAGTCCAGTTTTCCTTGCAGAACAGTATTATATGTTGTTCTCTTGCTTTGCATGATTACATGAAACTAAACTAACTGTGGTGTGAACAATTTTAATGAAATAAGTCACTTTCATTTGTACCTATGGTATAGTTAGTTCTGCTGTAATGCAATGTGTGTTCCTAAAACAAAAGTCACTGTGCTAAAATCTCAGAGTAAAAACCACAGGAATTCTGACAAGTGGAATGAAGCGGGGCATCACACTTGAAACCCTTGCCAGTGATGTGAAATTTAAAAAGTCTAGCAACTTAATAGAAGTTGTAGCACAGTTTTAGGCACATAATAAATTGTTAAGAAATATGTAATTTCTAATGAACAACAAACATGCATCTATCAACAAGTGAATCTAAGAATCAAGTGAATAAATAATCTGGTGATCATAATAGAATCAGGGACATAGAAAGGGATTGGACTGACTATTCTTGTGGGGTAAAGGGGTGTGGGAGATGCGGGAAGAGACTGGACAAAAATCGTGCACCTATGGATGAGGACAGTGGGTGGGGAGTGAGGGTGGAGGGTGGGGCGGGAACTAGGGGAGTTATGGGGGGGAAAAAGAGGAACAAATGTAATAATCTGAACAATAAAGATTTAATTAAAAAATTAAAAAAATTTTAAAAAAATATGTAATTTCTAGAATGAAAATGGCTTTTACCTTGAAAAAGCCTTGATGTTGGCTTGCAGACCTGGGCCAAGGAGGCTTGTCTGAAGCGAAACAGAAAGCTGTGGCTGCCAACACACACAACGGATTGAGGTGGCTTGTGAGTTTGAGATGTGTCTGTGTGTGCGATTTGTGGATTCCCATGTGGCTGGATTGCTATTTTCACCTGGTTTCTTGTGGGTGAAATTGCCCTTAAGCAATCATGAAATCTGTGTTATGCTCAGATAGTTTCCTAATGATCAGTTGTGCCATAACAAGTTGTTTTAAAAACAAGCACGATAGCAGAACCAACTGTATGTGGTATTATTTTGTGGGTGTTTTGGAAACACATACATAGCATTCTGTTTGTGCATATGTATTGTGCAAGTCGCTCAGTACCTTCCAGAATGGTATTATAGTTGTTCTTTAATACTGAACATTATTTCACTGTATGGACATGTATTTTATTTAGCAACTCTATTGATGGAGATCATGTTCTTTGTAGTTTTAAACCTTATGAACATTAAAATGAACACCATTTAAAAGAAGAAGAAGAAGCAAAAGACTCCAGAGTGAATGATTTTGAATGGACCCTGACACAAAACCCATCGAGAGTAGGTAGACTGTAGCTATGGAAAAATGAGCAGGTAAGTTGAATAAATATATAGGCAAATCTGATTTTGAATCCCAGGGCCATCCTTTGTCAGCTCTGTGACTTTGGGCAAGTTACTTAACAATTCTGAACCTAAATTCTCTCTTCTGTAAGATGGCTGTAATAGTACCTACCTCATAGGGTTATTATAACATGTGGAGCATAATACCTGGCATGTGGTAGGCAATCAAGAAAGATCAGTCTTACCTGGCTGGTGTGGCTCAGTTGGTTGAGCATCAACCCATGCACCAGGAGGTCACTGGTTCAATTCTCAGTCAGGGCACATGCCTGGGTTGTGGGTTTGATCCCAAGCTGATCAATATTTCTCTCTCACTGATGTTTCTATTTATCTCCCCCTTCCTCAATCACTAAAATCAATGAAAACATATTTAAATTCAAAAAGAAAGAAAGAAAGAAAGAAAGAAAGAAAGAAAGAAAGAAAGAAAGAAAGAAAGAAAGAAAGAAAGAAAGAAAAGAAAAGAAAAGATCAGTTCCCATTCCCTAGCATGGCCCAGAAATAATAAATGTCAATTTATAGTTTGCTTTTCATTATACTTTACCTATTTCTCCCATTGGATTGGAGAGACAATATTGTGGAATGGTTAAGCACACAGCAAATGGAGTTGAATCACCAGGGCTCAAAGCCTGTTTTATTGATTTCCAGCTGTGTAACTTCAGGCTTGTTACTTAACCTCTTTGCACCACGGTTTCCACTGAGGATGAACTGAATTAATACAGACACTTGGAACAGTGTCTGGCACATAGTGAACACGATAAGATTTCATTACTATCATTATTCCTACCGTTGATAACTGTATCCTGGATAAAATATGTACAAATCCCTTCAAGGAACTTATTCCAATTAAGTTTTTCCCTCCCGTTGTCAACTCCTGTCTTGGATAATGTTCTTCTTGAACCACTTCGGTACTTTCTATTTTTATGGCAGATTGTATTTTTCCAAGGACAACTGCAACAATAACTCCCATCTCACATGCTCTTCTGCAAAGTGACCTGTCACTTCTCTACAAATAGGTGGTGTGTCCCGCTCCCCTGGAATCTGGGTGAGTTTTTGACTGCTTTAGCCAATGGAGTGTGGTGGAGCAGAATCAATGCATCTCTTTTGTGCTTTATCCAAGTGATGCTTGGGTCATAACAGGTGATTCAGCTCCTGCCTTGTTTGTGAAACACTTGCACTTGGAGCCGAGACCGCCATGCTATAAGGAGGAAAAACCACACGGAACGGCCACACATAGGTGCTCAGGTCAGCAATACTACAGCTTAACCCCGGTGCCAGCTATGGGTGTGAGGCAGCCCCCATGGGACTGTAGCCCCGGTATTTGAATCACACGTAGCCTTTAAGCAAGCCTTCCTAGCTGAGGTCTCAGCTATCCTGAAGCAGAATCAATGCATCCCGTTTGTGCTTTATCCAAACTCCTGACCCGTAGAATCCAGGAGCATATTAGAAATGGTGGTTGTTTTAAGCTGCTCTATTTTGAGGTCGTTTGTTATGCACCAACAGTAACTGGGACATTTTCTTTCTAGGAGAAAGTTTCCATTATTTTAAACTTTCCTGAAGTGAACATGTGAAAAAAATTATTTTCGATGAACAAAAAATATGGCCCTCTTCAAAATAATTCATGGGAGTCACTTGAAAAATAGACATTTTAAATCATATTTTTCCTTTAGGAGTTGATGGGCAGGGCCTGGAACTGGTGTTTATATATTACATGTCAAAAAGGTCTGCATGGTTTTCCTCCTCCAACACGTGCACAATTATTTTTCTAGAACCAGAGTTCCCAAGAATAACGTCTTTTTTTTTTTTTTGGTAACTGGAACAACAGAAGTCTCTCTGGTGTTTTCTAACTCTGAAGTAGAAATCATTTAGAAATGGTCAAACAGCTGTATTCAATTATCACTGGGCATTTAAAACAGCTAGTGGTCTCAGGTTCAGAATTATTCACCGCCTCTTGTTAAAATGGTGAAAGGGCCTCTATCAACTAGCATGCATACCGCCTTTGAATTCCTGGGCGCCAGCTGTGCCGCTCTAAGCGCCGCATCACTGCGGAGAGGCCAGGCCTGCATTTAAAAAGTTGGAATACTTGTAACGAGGTGGAGACACAAGGCACCCGAAGATTGGGTTTGCACTCTGTTAAATAAGGACAAGGAATCCCACTTCTGAAAGGAGGCCTTCCTGAGAACAACCAGCTGTCCTGTTGTGTTTTGTTGTTTTTTCCAGGCTTCCCTGATTTCCAACCAGAAGTTTTAGTACTGGCTGACCTGAAACTCGACCACTCCTTCTTCCAGCACCTTCTTGCAGAGACCCCATTCCGTCCCGTCTGTGCTTGAGAACGGCTGTGTGCCACCAGCCGAGGACACAGAGGCCCGGTGCTGAGCAGGGCAGGACCGTATCTGCCACGAGGTCTGAAAATACTCTGGGCTCACTCGTTAGGTCTTTGAGTCCTTGTTCCTGATAAGAAGCTTCTTTTTTGTTGGCTCCCTCCCCAGTTCCTTCTACTGTGCAAACTGCTTGCCCCAGTACCACCCCTCCCCCCCATCCCCGGGCAGCTGTGATTTCTAGGAAGAGCTTTGTAGTTGAGACACCTGGATTTGATTTCTGGATCCTCTACCTACTAGCTGTGTGACTTGGGCAAGTTTCTTAAATTCTCTGGTCCTTAGTTTCTGAACCTTAAGAGCAGAGACAGGAATATACCTAACTTGCAAGAGTCTCATGAGAATGAAAGAAATAATGCATTATAACCACTTAGAAGAGTGGTCGGCAAACTCATTAGTCAACAGAGCCACCTATCAACAGTACAACGATTGAAATTTCTTTTGAGAGCCAAATTTATTAAACTTAAACTATATAGGTAGGTACATTGTTATTAACTTAATTAGGGTACTCCTAAGGCGTAGGAAGAGCCACACTCAAGGGGCCAAAGAGCTGCATGTGGCTCGCGAGCCACAGTTTGCCGACCACGGACTTAGAAGAGTGCTTACCCTGTAACTGCCTATTAGCTATTACTAAGAATAAAGGAATGTATGCAACAGATATTAGCAAGGAAGAGCTTTGGAGTCCAGATCCTTCTTCTTAAGATGCCCTTTAGAATTCAAAGTTATTCCAGGAGTGGGAGGAATAGGCAAAATTGTTGAAGTCAATACAAAATGCCCCCAGAGATCATCCTCAGCCCGACTGATGGACTTTGCCAAGATCAGGCCCCTAAGGAGGCCATGCCTTGCTGGTTTAACAAGTGGTGTGTGTTAGTGCAGACCCGGCAGGATTAGACACAGGGAGGCTAACAGAGAGCATCCCCTTCCAGGCTCCAGACTCCAGGTCCACCCTGGCTTTCTCACAGTGAAAACATACATTCCCACCTGCCGCAGGGGCTGGCTACTCAACTCAAATGTACACTAGTTCCTTAGGGAGACAGTGTATTCACTTCAGGCTTATGTAACAGGTCAGACCTAAGATCCAGGTGACATAAGCGTGCCGAAGCAGCACTGACTGAAGTGGTTTTCTGTGCCACACATAGCAGCAAGCTCCGGGGCTCTGGGAATGAACGTAAGGAAAGTGGTATTTGTCTTGAACTTCCCGTTCCCCTTTTCTCCTCTGCATCCCTCTCTCAATGCCAGGACAGGGTGACCCAGCCTCTACCAGGATCCCCGATGCACCACCGGTGGTACCCCACCCTCATATTCCCTCCTGAAAAATACCTGGGGCTCCAAGACAGCTCCCCCTCAGTTCTCAGTGCAGCAACTCTCTTCACACACATTTGTTACCTGGTTAGGCTAATTCACAGTAAGTTGTGAATGACTGACAAGTCTTGGGACTTGCACAGTGGGTTGAATAGTGACTCCCAAAAGGTATGTCCAAGTCCTAACCCCTAGTAGCTGTGCATGTGACCTTATTGGATAAAGGGTCTCTGCAGATGTGATGAAGTAAGTGATCTTAAGATGGATTAACTGAGTGGGCCCTAAATTGAACCCTAAGTGTCCTTATAAGAAAGGGAGAAGCCAGGGATACGAAGGAGAAAGACATGTGAAGACAGAGACAGATTAGAGCAAAGCAGCCACAAGCTAAAAACTGCCTGGAGCCCCCAGAAGCTGGGCCAGGCAGGAAGGATCCACTCCACCCCCCCCCCACCCCTACCCAATCTCCCCCCCCCCACCCCCAACACCCCGAGAACCTTTGGCAGGACCCTGGCCTGCTGTCATCTAGATTTTGGACTTCCTGCCTCCAAAACTGAGAATCAACTTCTGTTGTTTGAAGCCACCCAGTTTGTGTTAATTTTTTACAGCAGCTCCAGGGGATGAGTACGGTCAGCAACCCAGACCCCACAGCCCCAGGGCCTGCTGAGCACCTGAAGTTGAGAAAACTTTAGTAATGACCCCTGCCCCAAAGCTAGGACTCAGACAGTTCTGGGCCCTTCCGTTCTGCCAGTCCCCTAAAGGACTGATTGCTGTTGGTTTGAGTTTTAAAGAGCCCATGGTTCCAAATGCATATTTAACTGGTACAAACTGTTCCCCAGTTCCTTCTACGCCCCCATTCTGCACTTCATCTGCAGTGCTCGAGTGCCCTAGGTCCCTGTTTTCACACCACGATTGACTCAGAGAGAAGAGGGGAGGAGGCAAGGCTGCCTGCAGTACCATTAGATATGAAATCCTGATTTTTTGCAGTTTTTTAAAAATTTCTCTTTCCATGCTCCTTTGTCCAGACTCAACCGATACCACAACCTAGCCCTTCTCTAGATTGTGAATGGACACTTTAGCAGTGCTATTAATTCCATCCTTGTCATCTGTGTTTCAGCATATTCTTTAATTGAATGGTATTACCAAATTTGGTTCACAGTTCCCCATCCTCTAATTTTCAATAGCAATTATGCTTTCAGTTATACATTTCAGTGTGTTTCAGAAATGTTTTCTTTCTGGTGGGTTTACTGGGATCCTCCTTAAATTTCCCATAGCAATCAGCAGCCGACATCAGCTCACACCCCCATCACTTCCGGAGGATGCAGGCAGCTTGGATATCAGCAGCAATCTACCCGTCACTCTTGCCTTCATTCTCATCCACCCCTCGGAAGCGGCTCAAACATTCCAGCATCTTTATGAGGCAGGGAAGTAGGTGCTGCTGGCATATATTTATCGAGTGGTTTCCCCCGTATATAGTTCTGTACTCCAGTTGCTATAGAAATAAGCCAGAAAAATCTAACTCTGGATTCTTATGTTTCACATATTCAAATTTAGATGAAATGTGACGTGGCTACAAAAAAAAAATGCTATCTTCCACAAGATTGAAGTGTAAACCTGCAGTTTCATTGGCTCTAAAACCATCATGCAAAGACAGATGAAATAATCTGTCTGTTCCATGTTATTTTCTCTAGACCTGAGGGAGGGAGCTCCATTGGCAGTGAAAACTTAGTCTTGGGTATTCTAACTGCCCAGAAACATCATGGAGTGGGGAGAAATACAGAAAAAAGAGGATTACAATAGAGTGGTATGGCATACTTTCCTAGTGCTTGCGATGACAAGCTACTTTTGGTTTTTCTAGTATTATATCACAGAGATAGAATTCACTTGGAGACTAGCCAAGACTTACTGCTAGGCCTACGGGGCAGTACTAATAAGGCTGTAGTCCAAAATATGTACTAAGATTCAAAAAGAGAAAAAGAAGGAACCAAACCCAGCACTGAGCATTGAGAAATAGGCAGAATGCTCTATGTGTGATTGCCCTTCTTTTGAGCCAAGCTTTCTTATTTTTTCCTGAAAAGAAATTGAAAATCAATCTGGTACACGTACCACTCTTTAGCCTTTGTTACTGTAAAGGATGTGTTCAATTTAAAAGTTGTATTTCTGAGAATAAAGCCATTGGGAAATGGGAAATGGGATGGAGAGAGGAGAGAGAAGAGAAATAGGGGAGCATAAAAAGTTCTCGTTCTCATAAAAATATCTTTAAAATAGCATTTTCCCTTTAACCCATGATGTCTAGGAAAACCTGTACTTGAAAAAAACTCTTGAATAAATCCTTTCTCAGTTGAATTATAAGTCCCTTGTTGAAATATTTGGAAGGGAAATTGATTTGCATGAGAACAGTGAGAGGGGGCTTACACACAATACTTCTCAGTGATGTTTGCTTTAGCACTGCAGGGCACTTGGTGGATGGGTCCAGGCTTTTGGGTACCACAAGTCACATAGGTCAACCATGAAGGTGCCCAAATATGAGGGTCTCATTGAGAGTTGGATGGCAACTTGGACATGTTAACTATGGAGTGTAGAGATCACAGCACTTACCTTTGCTTTTATTGCCTTTGAAGGAGGCAGAGGATCACATGGATTGAGCTTCTGATTGTAGGGGGATGTCTGTGACAGCTAAGAGTTTGAAAGGACAGTATTGAGTTTGAAAGGAATTTCATCTGATTGCTAAACAGGAGAATGTTTCCCACAAGAAGCTAGAGATGTTATTTAAATGACCGACTAAAGCCTTGGACATAGTGTCCATCTTGGCTCTCCCTTCCCAGGCATGTGATTCAATAAAATAGAGCAGCAGTGTTCTATACAGAGGCAGTGAGAGACAGTGACTAAATGTTTTTACTTTGAAATCAAGTAGATGGAGGTTCAACTCTTATACCTACCACTTGACAGCTCATTAAGCCGTGGAAGTCACTGCTAAGTTTTAGTTTCTTCCATTGGAAAAGGGGGACAATAATAATACTGTGTGCCACTGAGGGCTCTGGTGAGAACTAAGTAAAATGTGCAATAAGCGCTAAGCCTTGCATCTGGAACATAGCAAATATTCAAAAAATATTAGCTAGTATTGCTGCTACCATTATTATGACTTCAACAGAAGCAAGACAATAACGACTGCCTTCTCTTTTTCATTCAGATCTCATGTCAGTAGGAGATAATAACTAATAACCATAACTAGTATAATCATATGGTCACTGGCCTGTTACTATTTCAAGTTCTTCAGGAATTGCAAGTGAATGTCTCCTAAACTTGCCTACACATCTCATGTCCAGGTTGACCTTTAACCCAGTGCTATGGTGTTAACCCAACCGCTGCATTCTGAAACACTTCACTGGACTAATATCAGCTTTGCTCCACATCACCAGGAACGCACTACCTTTTCCCTGCTAATTTGCAGTTTCTCTCAGGTCTTAGGGCTTTCAAATTGGATATGGTCAATTTCATTACTAGTGGTCTGTAGAGTCAATTTTAAAATCATTAATCTTTGTAAACGCAAAGGTGCATTCATCAGCAAAGGTTCTTACAGAGCTTTCATTATGTTGGGCTACGGAGTGGAGGGTTGTACAGGCAAAATCCCTTTCATAGAAATAAGATCAAGATAACTTAGTTAACAGAGAAATGGTTACCTGCTGCCAGTGGTACATGCCTCTTGCATTCTTACTGGACTGTTATTTTTTTTTTTTTTTTAATCCTCACCCAGGGATATTTTTCCATTGATTTCTAGTGAGAATAGAAGGGAGGGAAGAGGTGGGGGAGAGGGAGAGATACATTGATTGGTTGCCTCCCACATGTGCCCCTACCATGGCTGGGAATCTGCAACTGAGATAAGGTACCCCTGACCGGGAATCAAACCCACAGCCCTTCAGTCCAAGGGCCGACGATCTAATCACCGAGAAATCGAGCCAGGGCTTTACTGGACTTTTAAAATAAGTGCTGCTGAGAATGAGTTGACGGGAGTTATTGGAGGCATCAGGCTAAGGAGGGATGTGTGCGAAAGCTCCCAGGAAAACCAGGAATAGATTAGGTGACAAAAGAACAAGAACAACAACGAAGGAGAGGCAGCTTCCCTGCTCAGTCTTTGGGAAAAGGGACAAAAAGCGGAACCAGTCTGACAGGTCCATACCTTTGCTTACTGACTTGTTTCTGTAAGAGAAAAGCCACACGTTTTTTCTGTTTTCTTGTGTGTGCTTTTCTGTTTCTTTCCTTTTGTCCCGTTTTTTTAATGACAGGCACATATGATTAAACATGAGCAGTGCTGCCCAATAAAAAAAAATGAACAAACAAACACACAGAAACAAGAAGTGAGTTACCCAGGTCAGAAACCACAGGGAGGGTCTCCTGACAGTTTCTCCAAGAAAAGTCAGTTCCCCAGTAAATCAGCTTTCGGAGGCCTGGCGCCCGTGCAGCAGGAAAAGATGCAGAGAGGTGGAGGGAATAAAGGGAAGCTACTGTACCCTGCAGAGCTAAGTTTAGATCTCATTTGCTAATACTTCCTGCATGGTTCAGGGTTTGAGGGAGAATCAGCCAACAAAGGAAACAGAATGTAGTCATACCCAGGTCCAGCTGCCTGCCGCAACAAAAGCCAAACTCCTGAGACAGGTACTTACATAACCGATCACTGGGTTGATAATGTTAAATCATGGTTACAGGAACTCCTCACGTCGGGAGCTCTTGAACCAGCCCCGGGACTAAAACACCATGGAGGAACAGCCCTTATACAGTCAAGCAAAAGAAGAAAGGAACACTGCCATGACAAGAATAAAAATCTCCATAGTTGGCTTTCCTGTGAAAGACCAAATAGGAGTTCCCTGGGAAAGAAAAGCCTTCGCATAAAACATTTTGGTCATCATTATTTCCACAGCAGATGGGGCCGGAGTCCGTTCAGGCGTCATCCCAGCCAAATTGGCCACTAATGAGCAACGCGCCACACTGATAAATGGCTTTCTCCTTCCATTCCCAGGCCAAAGCCCCGGTGACCTGCCAGGCACCACCTGAGACCATGACTCAATGGTCACCGCCTATAAATCGTCCTGCAGTGACCACTCCGTGGCTGTGAATGTGCACGTAACAAAGGAAGCCTGAGGAGGCTTTCGTTTTTCCTTATAATTTTTCTATTTTGACTGCTCCAAAGAAAAATTCCAGCTTCTCAAAGGTCATCGGCCTAGGAAATCTAAACGTTTTTTGTCTCACCACCTATTTTCCCTACTCAATATTCCTTATGCCTCTTCTTCACAGAAAGGAAATGTGAGGAATGTTTTTCTCTTAACATAAGGGCAAGGGAAAGCTTTCATTTATTTTTCTTCTGCGTCCACATGATAATTTTCCGGAGTGTGTGTATGTATTTTACTTGGTTTTACACCATTTGAGGGAAAGGCTGTCTGATTAACCCTCTGCCAGGCAAAACGTGCACATGTGGCCGGCAGCACTGCCTGGCACTCCTGGCCTTACCTTCTACAGCGGCTGCTGGCACTGACTGATGGATGGATCAATAGGAACTGGGGGTTTCAGTGTTGCATCTCAACCCCCAGGCCCTCCCTGTGTCCCCAGGATATGACTGGCTCAGTCAAGTCCAGGAAGATAATACTTTTATGTTTTTAAATCCCCTTTACAGATGTACCACTGTTAAGAGAAACATTTCAGCAAATCCAGAAGCAGCACAAAGAAGGAGCTGTTTTGGTTGGAGGAAAATCCATTCTCCTTCAGCATGTGTGTGTGTGTGTGTGTGTGTGTGTGTACTGGGAAAATTTTACACTTATACTTACCTTTACAGCAGCATCTAGCACTTTTTAAAAGTTTTTTTTTTCTGCAACAGTATATTCAAAGTAAAAGTAAATAACTAATGATGTGTTTCATTAGGGTAATCCTAGAACAAGACTAATGGTAGCTCCCAAATTAAAATCCCTCACTACTGCTAATTGGCTCTTCAGATTTAAACCTTGATTCTCTAATAATTTTTTCATTTTAAAGAAGAACGGATTGGTGATCTTCATTGCTAAAAACACGGAGACAACCATCTTCCAACATTTTTATACATTTTCCCCAGTCTTTATAGTTTTCAACTCATAGGCGCAAAAGCAAATGTTTCAAGATAAATCAGGTAATAATAATAATACTTCATATGAGTGTGAAATTATACTAAGAACTGCATGCCCATTGCCTTATTGAATTCTCAAGACAATACTGCATTAGAGACTGGTATTATCCTCATGTTAGAAATGATAAAAATGGAGATCAGAGAGATTTAGCACCTTGCAGAAGGTCATGATGCTAGTATTCGGCTTAGGAAGGTCTATCTGTTCCCAGCATCTGAACACTTAACCACGACACTTTCGCCTGCCTGCACTTGACAAATGGCAACTGATTATCTCCCTAGAAATTTTTGAAGAAAAGCTTGTTCTGGATGTGTTTGCCAATCCCACTAGAAGTAAAGGCTTCCCTGGCATGCCTCAGCCCATCCCTCCCACATGTTTTATATACAGGAGTGTAGACATGGCCAGAGATGAGTCTCGTACGGAGAGCAGCTGCTTCTGGCGGCTGGAAACATTGGAATTAGCTGGAGCAGTTGCTTTTGAGGCTTCACCGTTAGCCAAACTTTCCTGTAGTCGTTCTGGCGACAAATCTATGGGGACAAAATTTAGCAATCACAGAAGCCAAAAACAAGCAACATTTTTAGGCAGATCAACAGTTTGCAAGGGAAATAGCATGAAGCTCAAACCTTAGGGGTTTTCTAAAATTCTTTCTGGCTTTTTAATCTTGCCTTCATGGGTGGGATAATAGTGTCATAGTAAATCAAGATGCATCATAATCAAGGTAGGAAAAAGACAAGATTGCTTTGAAACTATAGCCAAATTATGGTGAGAAAGACCCTGATTTGGCTACAAAGAGCTGGTGTATTTTAACATAATGCAGGGTTGCTCCCCGAATCTTCAGAAGCAACTTTCTTACTGTTTTCTCCTCACTGCTCAGAAAAATAAAGTCCCTGAAATGAGATAAAGGTCAGCCACCAATATAGATGCGGTAATCTGCTTTCCATCTCCCTTCAGGCAGTTAAAAGTTTCCTTCTTTATTGAAATGTCCTGCTCAGTAGAGGTATAAACAAATTGTAAGAGACGATTGATTTAACAGTCTGACAGCTTAACCAAATCTCCTTGCAGCAAGGCTTCCACGGTAAGATTTGTTTCTCGCAGGCCACAGAGGGAAATTCATATTCGTAGGAGAGTGTAATCTCCTGTGAAAACCTGTCACACTGACGGCCCTTCCTCCACAGTTAAACCATTTACAGGGTTTGTAGTGACCCAGCTTCATTACCGTATTCATGCCAAGGAGCCACCATCTCCTTCATCTTGGGAAATCTTGGCATTAAGTGAAATAATAGAGCTGATCCTTTCTGCAAATGCTACCAGTGACTATGGGCCACTTAGCATAGATCCCTTTTCTTGCTATAAAGGAGCATCCATATTAGAAAGAATGCTTTCTGCCAAGAACTCTGCAAAGTCATCCTGTCATGACCTGTTAATTCAGAGACCCGTCTTCTTGTTGGCAGCTAACCACAAACCCACAAAGTTGTGTTTAATTTGCTCGTGGATGATAGACTGAGTTTTCCCCGCGAACTGTGTGAGTGGTGCCTACCTGCGGCGCCTGGAAGACGCGGTCCCGATGCTTGCGATGGACGTGCCCTTTTCATGGCTGTTAGTGGCATGGCTGGTCTCTTCCAGGCAGCAAGGACAAGAAAAACACAGCTGACTGCACGGGCTCTTAAGGGAGATTTGGCTCTACTCTGCAAACTCAGAGCGTTCTTATTAACAAAAGTTAATACGGTCTCCCAACAGCGTGCATGTTGACACAGTAAAAAAATATGCTGCTTTCTTGGCAACTGGAGAGCGTGTACAGCAGCCATGGCAAGAGTAGATGCTCGTATTTTTCTTACGAAATGTATACACAGGGCCTGCTTCTGCAGCGACTCTCTTCTTGCGTTAATGGGCTAATTTGGGTTGGGGGATCCACCCGTGGCCTTAGGGTAGAACTTATGCCCAGGCCCAAACCAATCAGCATATTGTATTCCTTCTGGCCATAGAAATTGATTCAGAAAGTTTAAATGTGAATTTCCGGATGTACTAAATGTACAAAGGCTTTTCTATTTCCTGTTGTATTCAAACTCAGAAGGATGTTGCTCTGGGAGCTGGTGGACGACACTTCATGATTACCTAAGGTCTGCGATTAGACCTGCTAGGAAGGAAGCTGATGTGAAAAAAGGAGAATAATCAGTTGATATTATTTAAGCCCAAGAAAGCCACAACTGAAGGTGATTTTCTTTGGATGCTCCAGTTTTTATTCACATTTTTACAAAAATGACTTGAGTTATCAGTCACTTACCACCAAAACAATACTGATACAACTCTAAAAATTCACGTTAAAAAAAAAATCAAAGGATAATCATTCAAGTATTTTAAGGATTAGCACAGTCAAATTTGCTCTTCACTAGAGTTGTATCTTCTTTAAAAAATATTTTGGGGACAATAACATTATAAACACACCTTATCAAACTCATAGATCATCCTATACTAATAAAAGAGAAAAATGGTAATTGGCGTACAACCGATACCTTTTTCATTGGCTAATCAGCGAGATATGCAAATTAACTGTCAGCCAAGATGGCGGCTGGCAGCCAGGCAGCTGAGAATAGGAGGCTTGGTTGCCCCAGCGATGGAGAAAGTCAAGGATCCCCGCAGCTGCGGGGCTCTGAGCTCCTGAAGCAACAACTCCAAAAGATACAATGTTTTAATTATAGAAGCTAAAAGATGGCGGTTAATTTGCATACTCAGGCTCCAAGCAGAGCGAAGCCAAACAGCCCTGAAGCAGCAGGGCAGAGAGGCCTCAGGGCCTGGGATCAGCAGAGTCAAGAGGCCTCCCGGCCCCGAGATCAGCGGAGCCGAGAGGCCTCCTGGCCCCGGTGATCAGCGGAGTCGAGAGGCCTCCCGGCCCCGGTGATCAGCGGAGTCCAGAGGCCTCCCGGCCCTGGTGATCAGCCGAGAGGCCTCCTGGCCCCGGTGATCAGCGGAGTCCAGAGGCCTCCCGGCCCCGGTGATCAGCGGAGTCCAGAGGCCTCCTGGCCCCGGTGATCAGCGGAGCCGAGAGGCCTCCTGGCCCCGGTGATCAGCGGAGTCCAGAGGCCTCCCAGCCCGGTGATCAGCGGAGCCGAGAGGCCTCCCGCCCCAGTGATCAGCGGAGCCGAGAGGCCTCCGGGCCAGGGATCAGGGGAGCCGAGAGGCGTCCTGGCCCTGGGATCAGCGGAGCAGCGAGGCTTCCCAGCACCAGGATCAGTGTGACAGGGTGCGGAGCCCCAACCCTCTGATCGGCCCTGCTCTGTGCATGACAGGAGTGGCGCTGCAACCTCCCTATGGACCCTGCCTTGAGTGTGACAGGGGGTGGTGCCCCAACCCCCCAATCGGCCCTACCCTGAGCATGACTGAGGGTGGCATCGCAACCTCCCAATCCGCCCTGCTCTGTGCATGACAGGAGGCGGCGCCCCAACTCCCCAATGGGCCCTGCTCTGAGCCCGACCAGGGGTTACACCTAGGGTTAGGCCTGCCCTCTGCCACCCGGGAGCAGGCCTAAACCAGCAGGTCCTTATCTCCTGATGGGTCCCAGACTGTGAGAGGGCACAGGCCAGGCTGAGGGACCTCCTCTCCCAACCCCGAGTGCACAAATTTTTGTGCACCGGGCCTCTAGTATTAATAATAAATGCTTTTCATGGGCAAAGTGTTTTAGTTTACCAAGAGCTTTCAAAAACATTATGAGCTACATAGGACAAATTTTATTCTCTCGTTTTACAGGAAAAAGGTTAGATGATGTCATGTCAAAAGAATATAAGAGTAGAAAGTTGGCCTTAGCAATCCTATTGCCCACCCTACAGATGCAGACACTCCAGTTTCAGAAAGCCAAAGACTTACCTAACATCACACAGCTAATCATTGCATTAATTATTTTTTGGAGGGGGTGACTTCTTTAAAATTTCTTTTTGAGTTCAGCTGCTACATCGTATTTATTATCCACCAATCTCTTATACCTGGGTGCTTAAAACACAGTTTCCTTCCTCCAAAGAAGGGGCCGTGTTTCACTCATACAAAAGAAACATTAAATCTAATTCAATTCACATTTCTGAGCCCTGGAAATGTGACTGGGTCACAAACTTGACAGAACAAATTTTCCCATCCACATCCATAACCATCACCAAGACCATAACACCAGGCCTTTCCTCACAGCCCTGAAATGTCATCATATCACTTTCACATAATAAATCATTAAGGAGTGACTCCACTCTGCCCAGGATTCCTTACTTAGTATATGTGACCATCACAGTTTCATTCTTTTTTCCCCTTCTTCTTCTTCTTATTTTTAAATCCTTATCTGAGGACATGCTTAGAGAGAGGAAGGGAGAGAGAGAGAGAGAGAGAGAGAGAGAGAGAGAGAGAGAGAGAGAGAGAGAGAGAGAGAGAGAAACATTGATTGGTTGCCTTCTGTACATACTCCAACTGGGGATCAAAGCCGCAACCCAGGCATCTGCCCTGACCAGAAATCAAACTGGCAACCTTTCAGTGCACAGGACTACCCTCAACCTACTGAGTCACTCTAGCTGGACTACTCTTTCTTTCTTTTTTATAATATTTTGATTTTTTTTAAAAAAATATATTTTATTGACTTTCCACAGAGAGGAAGGGAGAGGGATAGAGCGCTAGAAACATCGATCAGCTGCCTCCCGCACACCCCCCACCAGGGATGTGCCTGCAACCAAGGCACATGCCCCTGACCGGACTCGAACCCGGGACCCCCCGGTCCGCAGGCCGACGCTCCATCCACCGAGCCAAACCGGCCAGAGCTATTTTGATTTCGTTTTACAGAGAGGAAGGGAGAGGGATAGAGAGTTAGAAACATCAAAGAGAGAGAAACATCAATCAGCTGCCTCCTGCATACCCCCCACTGGGGATGTGCCTGCAACCAAGGTACATGTCCTTGACCAGAATCGAACCTGGGACCCTTCAGTCTGCAGGCCCATGCTCCATCCACTGAGCCAAACTGGTTAGGGCTGGGCTGTTCTTAACGTTAGAGCCATACAGTTGGTTTTTTAATTAGCAGCAGGGAGCTTTCTGGCTGGCGGCCTGCCATCAGCATGCAACTAAGAAAATGCTATCCCTGGTTATCTCATCCTTGATTACCATGGGTAACGTTACTATTGGGTGATATCTCCGGCATGTATTTAAATACTCCAGGTCACCAGATTTTGCCACCCCTGGCCCCCACCAAATACCTTTCTAAAAACTTGATGACAATCTCTTTAGCTTTTCAAATAAATTCAATTAATAAAATTCATTCATTCAATCTTTCAATAGATACTGTGTGCCAGTCACTATTCTCGGTGCTGGCATAAAGTTGTGAACAACATAGAGAAAAATCTCCATTCCTGTGGGACATACATTCTAGTGAGGAAGACAATAAACAAGGTAAGTAAAATATATAGTTAGGTAGAGATAAGTGTTAAGGAGAGAGAAAAAATGAGGCAGAAAGTAGAATAGACTTTCCTGAGATGATTTTATTTGAGCAAATAAGGAAGTGAGGGATGTGGCCATAAGTGTGTCTGGGAGAGGAACAATTCAGGTGGAAAGAACAGCAAATGCAAAGGCCCTGGGGCAGAAACATGCATCAGGTATATTTAAGGAACAGTAAGGGGGCCAGTGTGGCTCGTTAAGATACCTGAGAGGGAGATCAGCAGGAAAAGGGGGTCAAGAGATGACAGGGCATCAGTGTGTGGATTTGAATGAGATGGGAAACCCTCAGAAGGTTTTGAGTGAGGAGTGTCATGATTGGACTTTGTGTTTTAACAGGATACCTCTGGCTGCTGGAGAAAGAAGAAACTGAGGAGGTCAAGGGTGGAAGCAGGCAGACTACTGTAGTAGTAAGAGGTGATGGAGAGTTGGATCAGGACAATAACAGGAAGGTGATGTGAAGACTAAATGCTGTTGCATTTGCTGCAAGATCATATATAGGGCATGAGAGAGAAGAAATGACTGATACAACAGGTAGAATGGAATAGCCATTCTACTCAGGTAACTGTAGAAGCTGGTTTCAGGGAGAATGCTAGGAGCTCAGTTTTGGACACTATAAGTTTGAGATGCTAAGTAGACATCCAATTGGAGATATCAAGAGGACAGGTGGCTTATGAGTTTAAAAAAAGGTCTAGAGCAGTGGTTCTCAACCTTCCTAATGCCGCGACCCTTTAATACAGTTCCTCATGTTGTGGTGACCCCCAACCATAAAATTATTTTAGTTGCTACTTCATAACTGTAATTTTGCTACTGTTATGAATCGTCATGTAAATATCTGATATGCAGGATGTATTTTCATTGTTACAAACTGAACATAATTAAAGCATAGTGATTAATCACAAAAACAATATGTAATTATATATGTGTTTTCCGATGGTCTTAGGTGACCCCTGTGAAAGGGTCGTTCGACCCCCAAAGGGGTCGAGACCCACAGGTTGAGAACCGCTGTTCTAGAGTGAAGATACCATTATGGGAGTCATCAGCACAGAGATGGTACTTAACGTCATAAAACTGCAACATTAACCAAGAGAGTAAATGTAATTAGAAAAGTAAAACAACCAAGGCCTGAGCTCTGGGGGAAGCCCAACATTTACAGTTTGAAGAGATGAAGACCTTGAGCAGTGAAGTAGGAAGAATACCAGGAGAACCTGAAAGCCAAGAGAAGAAAGTATTTCAAAGAGGAAAGGGGCATTGACCTGGTTAAATGCTGTTTGTAGGCCCATTAAAACGAGGTTTGAGAAGTTACAGTTGGTAGACTTAGCGATACTGTAACTCATTAGTGACCTTGAGCAATGTCAGTGGAGCGGGTTCAGAGGGCGAGAGAAACACCCGGAGGTTGCAAGAACAGATGCCTTTCAAGGGCCTTTTGTCTAAAGAGAAGGAGAAAACTGGGGTATGACTCAAAGTGGAAATGGGGCCAGAGAGGGTTATTTCTAGGATGACAGGCATAACAGCATGTTTGTACATTGATGGGAACGATCCTGTAGAGAGGAAAATTTGAAGGTGCAGGACAGGGGGCACAATTGCTGGAGCGAATGTTCTGGGGTAGGACTGAGGGATGGGATAGTGCCCAGGGGGAGACATTGGTCACAGGCAGGAGCAAGGCCAGGTCATCATAATGACAGGAGAGAAGACAGAGACTAGGCCAGAGAGGCAGGGGGGTCAGTAGAGGTCAGGCAGAACCTTCTGACAGTTCTCTGATCACCCCATTGTCTTGCTGAAGCAGTGTGTGTACTTCATGCAGAAGCTACTTCCCAACATTGTTGCAAAGCTAAGGAATGTCAGTGTCAAGAATTTTGTGACTGGGAAACCTAAGAGTTGTGCTGCTATTCTTAGTTTTACACCTAACTATCATGTCCTGAAGAGTACAGGGCTCTGCTATCCTAGGATGAGGCCCGCCTTTCTAGAAACAAATTCCTGATGTTTTCAGGAAGTCTCACATACCCAATTCTGTCATTCTGGGTGAAGAGAAACCAAGCCTTCCATTATCTCGATTTCACGAGTGCCTGCCTTTCCTCTCTTCCACAAGGTTCCCCCCTCTGTTAAGTCTCTTTTCAGATGTTCAGGAGAGCATGCCATAATGATAGTAGTAGTGGCTACAGACCAATAAAGAGACCCCAGAGGAATTCCACATCTTAGTGGTTTTCCCAGATATACACTGGACTTGTCCTTGATCATTTCTTTCTCTGCTTAACCAATATAAAATAATTTCTGTCATTAAAAAAAACAACTGCTTAAGTCTCTGAGAGGGGACTGTAGAGAACTATGATGGATGCAATAAATACATGCTCCTATCACTTAGAATTTAAGATTTTCGGTGTCCGTGCAGGTAGGGAAAGAATAGGAATCAGAAGTGTTACCGCATTGAATTCTGACATCTCTAAGTAGTAGGCATTATGATCTGCATTTTATAAGTAAGGTTCAGAGAGAGCAAGTAACTTGCCCAAAGCCCCACACTAGAAAGTAGAGGACCGAGACTTGGACCTTGGACTCTTAGGGCTCAGCGTCATATTCTTTGCTCTGCAATCAATTCAGAAAGGCAAATGCTATGTCAGTAGCTGATGAAGGATTTTCATACCCTGTCCCTAAGCTGTCTCTCCAGGTACTTCAGAAACTCCTCCTTCAATCCCTTGTTCTGTGGGTTTATGCTACAAAGGACTTTTTGTTATACCGTGGGCACTCAGAACATTGCTTTTTGCCAAGGTGACTTTTAATTTATCAGAGGTCGCGCTGGTAGATAGATGCCCAAGCTATTTGGTTACTGTTTTCTTAGCCAAAAACCCAGGAAGGGCAGAGGCACTCAACTGGAATGTGAATCTGCTTTTTTTGTCTTTCAAAAACAGCTTTCATCTTACCCTACAGTGGTGTTGTTTTCTTGCTCTGCATTCTGTGTCCCAAATAGACTTCTTAGGCATTCCAAGTAGACATTCACCACTTTGCACAGATCAGCGTTACCAAGCATATGATCTACAGTGGCCCCTCTATTTTCTATTTTCAGCGTTCTCAACCCCTTTCATTAGCGATCTTTAGTGAGGAGATGGAGGCCATCCTAGATGAACTTCCTCAATTCCTCTATCTTTGTAGCAGATTTGCTTCACACTCATCCTGTCCTCCTTCCTCTTATCTCAAAGGCAGGAAGCAGTGTCCCTCATCGTTCCCATGATAATCTTTTTATGAGCGTCCTTGATCCCACTTCCTCCCCTCGCCTTGGGAATCTCCTCTCACATTTTCAAGCTTATGTTCAACCTAATGTCTAAGTAGCTCCCCTCTAAAAAATGTCGTTCTATTTTCTTCAGTTACTGTCCCATTTCTTAAGTTTCACTGCTAAACTCCTTGAAAGAGATTCCAAACTCATGATACCTTTACTTCCTTTTATTGCAACCTGTCCTGACCATTCTACTGAAATCTCTCACTTGGGGCATCACCAGTGGGTTCCTAATTGTCATGGTAAATGGCGTGGGTAGGTCTTTGTTCCGTTTCGCATCTGCAGAGTTAAGAGTGTTGGCATCAGTCCAGCCCGGGTACAAGGCCTAACTCCATCCCTTCTTAACTTTGTTAGGATCTTTAACAAAAAGCCTGACACAAAGTAGTCCACAAGTGTTAGTTGTTATTCTCCTCACAACTATTATTAGCCATCCCTTCTTTTGGAAATTCCTTTCTCCCTTTCTTCCCTGCCATTTAACTCTTAACCAATCTCCAACGGTTTTCTCTAAGACCCCTCACTAGCCTCCCTTCTCTTCTCTTCCTTAAATATAGGCAGTCTCCAAGCTTCGGCCTTTTGCTTTTTCCGTTTTCCTGTGTTCTTTTCCTCAGAGCTCCAACTCACTCCCACAGCCCTCTCTCTCCCCGGGGTGTAGGGACATCTCTAGCCCCACCCCTTCCATGACTGTTCTGATTGGCTGGAGGTCCTCCCGATCTCCTCCTCTGGTGGAGGCCCATCCTCAATGCCGCCTCCTTCATGAGCCTTCTAATCTCCTCCATCCTTAGTCAGAATTCAGCTCTACCTTGGGAGGCCTCGAATTATAAAGATTCCCATTTCTGCACTTATTATTACGGATAATATTACTTTGAACTATGATTGGGTGTATGTATTTCTAACTACCTCATTAGATTGTAAGCTCCATAGGGCAGAAACCGTATTTTAATCACCCTTTACTCCCCACGTGCTGAGTATGGTGTATTTCTCATGGTAGGCTGAACCCACGTGGACTGACAGGAAGGGCATGGGGGTGGGGAGTGAGTATTCAGATTCTAAGCACCTCCCAACTAGACCCCAAATGATGGGATGGCTCAGCAAAGGGAGGAAATGTGAGTGTTAAAGATAAATCAAAAGAGGAAAGCATATAAATAACTATGTTGGGGGGACACAGGGATTATAAAACCTTGAGAGAAGACTGAGACAAGAGACCAAAAGGACGGTGGGGCATACTTAGGGAAACAGGGAGCAAGGAGAACCAGCAAGAAGGCAGGGGTGCAGGTAACCGAAAAGGGGGGAGCCCTATTTTCTGCCCCATGGCTTTGGGCTTTTGTTTTCTCAAGTAATTTCTCTGGCCCAGGGAGAATAAAATCAAATTTCACAAGAGTACTTGGGAGCTTATAATTCATAAAGGCTTGAAAGATCTTTAAACATGAAGCATAGAAAAGAGAGGGGTTTTATTATTTCATATGCAGTCTTTAAATATTAAAGTGAGACAAATGTCCCTAAACACAAGTAGAAAATATCTCATAAGGCTTTCCTTTAGTTTTCCTGATGAAACACTGTAAATAAGATACACTGACCACACTGGCCATAAACATCTAGTGAATAAAAATTTAAATGACCAGATGAGAAATAGTGGTAAGTTACAGAGAAAGAATTCATGTTTACATCTCTTTGTTTTACTTATCCTTGTACCCAAAGGAAAGGGAAAAGCAATACATTAAATTCATTTTTAATATCAGTTTCTCTCGCTTCCCCCCATTTTTCTTTGCATTAACAGTAAATATTTCAATTGATCTGAAATCTCACAGGCTGCTCTCCTAATGTGATCATTTAAACACAGGTCAGACGCTAAAACACACCCTATTTGGATAAAGCCTTCACCACTCTTGAGAGACCTCCTAGAATGTTCCATGGACAGTTTTAGAATTGTTATTTTTGAAAACTAGCACACAAAACATTCTCTACAACAGAAAAATACCAGCAACATCCTATTTCCAGCAGAAGAAAACACCATTGGGATGACGCCTTAAAAACATATTTGGGTGATGGCAGATCACAAGACACTTGGCTCTGAAGTCAAGATATCGAGTTTCAAACAAAAATATATAGACTGGATATGAATAATCTCTCCCGAAAGCTCACGCTTCTCTACTGGCTGAGGATTCAGATGAGGGATCAGTAACACTTGCAGATGACTCCAGAGAAACAAGGATCCCATCTGCAGCCAGATGAAAAGAAGGGGGAAATTTTCTTTGGGTGCTTTAGTTTGAGACGTGTTAGAAACAAGATAGTCTACCACATCTTTCTAACAACATCGGCTGGTGTTCTCTTGCCAACAATTCAATTGCTTTAGAATGTTAAACTTGGAGAATTGCATCATCCATCTCAGAGGTCTACAGGCTCACTCCTGCCTAACTGGTGGGAAATGAAGACGTAAAAAGTTCAATGACACCCGAACATCAGCAGCCCGGCCTGTTTTGTCTTTGCTCACACATCAGAAGACAGTATAATAAGGTAGCTCTAAATGGCAACATGCCTTCAATCTGGTCTCAGTCAGATATATTCTATTGTCCATCCAGATCTACTCTCTAATCTGCTCCATTCCGCTCCATGAAACAGAGGCCTGACTGATACAGACTGTACAAACTGGACTTGATTAATGGAACATGCTGGCAGGAGATTGGAGGGTGAGAGAGTGTGAGGCTTGGGTATTTATTTCCCCCAGCTCCCTCCCTGCCTGATTGCAATGGCTTGGCTGCTTTACCATCAACAGTCAAGCTCCTGTCAAATGCTCTCTCTCTCTATAGCCCGTCCTTCTGGATTGTCCAAATCACTTGTCCCTTCAGGCCTAGGAGTGGCAAGGGTTGGCAAAAGTCCTTGCAGTAAACACTCTTAAACTTACCCTTTGAGTGTTTCATCTGCTTCCTGTTGCATTCCCGACTGAAATGTGGGTCAACCGTGATGGATTATTAGTGGCTCCCCCAATAATGTTGTATTGAAGATCCGAAGACTGGCAAACAGACCACAATAACAAGTGCTGTAATTCTTTGTTGGCATTGACCTTGGGCATGGGAGAAAGGGGAAAAACCAGCAAGAATTCCATATATTTCTTACTCCTGTCTTAGATCTTTATCATAGTGGGTAAAGACTGAGCCATAAGCAACTTCATTCTAGAGTCGTCTTTGATCTGGTAATTTAGCTGAGGCTTATGGATGGTTTTCATTTTCATGTTGCATACTCAGATGTTAATGCCAATACCAAGAAAGGGAATTATTTATAACTAGGATGACATTTTAAACTCTAAACTATATTGTTCTATAGAATTTACAACTGACAGATGAGATTTTGGAAAAACTCCAGTTTGATATAATTTTAGTTCCATAGTCTATCCTTGGTTCTGTGCTTTAGTTTTTCTCCTTAAGTTTTCCCATTTTTATAACAAGATATACATACCCTTAGCAATAAGTTCTCTTCCTTTACCACTTGAAGTTATTTAGCCTTCTTAAGAAAGCAAGTGTGGTTTGGCAAGCTGGTTTGGCTCAGTGGATAGAGCGTAGGCCTGTGGATTGAAGGGTCCCAGGTTTGATTCTGGTCAAGGGCACATGCCCAGGTTGCGGGCTTGATTCCCAGTAGTGGGTGTGCAGAAGGCAGCTGATCAATGATTCTCTCTCATCACTAATGTTTCTCTCTCTCTCTCCCTCTTCCTTCCTCTCTGAAATCAATAAAAACATATTTTAAAGAAAATAAGTGTGTCCTAGAAACTGGAGCGAAGAATAGAAGCACACTGATCAAATTCTTTTCCTTTAAGTCAAACTTGACTATTTTGCACCTAAACTTGTCTTTTGGCAAAGTGAGAGACAATGAGAGTTAATGCCTCTGCACTTGAATAGACTGAGCCACACAAAAGCTGACAGTGCTGCAGGATTTGTGGTAATGCCAGCACTACTGCGAAGAGATTTCATTGCAGTGCTGTGCCACCTAATAGACAGAAGGCAATCTCAAAAATAATTACTTAATATTAAAATATATCTGACTATAAATGAAATAAGAGGAAAGGCACTTATCTGGACATGAGATGTAAATACACTTAAAAAAAAAAAGGAAATATGTTCTTGAACTGTCAGCATCATTCAGCCAATTGTTTGATGAGCTTATGGCCCTAACTGTCAAGTCTCTGCCCAGGTGATTTATTATTATTATTATTATTATTATTATTATTAACACTGAAACAGAAGTCTTACTGTCTCTGGGGCAGAATAAGGGTTTGGATCACTGAAATAAAGACCAGGACTATAGAGTGTGGTGAGTATGATCCATATGCCTTTTCCATTTGCTATTCATCTAGAATTCATTTATTCAACATATTTATTAATATACTTCTAACTATAATACAGTGTAAGGATTATTATTAAGGTTTGGCCCACAAGTTGTGGGAGCACAGATAATGCAGCAGTTTGTTCTAGAGCTGAGTGTGGGCAGTGAGGATGACTCACAGTCAGACAAGTGGGTGAGGAAGGATTTCTAAGCAGAAAGAATGCACATGTGAAGGCCCAGGAGTGTGAGATGCCCGGTGTGACCAGGGGAGGAGATTGCATAGACAGTCAAAGGCCCTGTGCACCATGCTAAGGAGTATGGACTGTCATCAGGCCCTTCAACAAGTCTAACCCAAGGAAAAGCCACAATGACATTTGCATTTTTGAAAGATTACGTTGTTTGAAACTTGAATGGATGGGAGGAGGCTTGGAAACCAGGTAGGAGATCAGTGTAAGAGTCAAGGTGTGTGTTTGAATTAAGGCCACGGGACTGGCAGGGGGAGAAAAGGGTTACATCACACCAATATTTTAAAGGCACATATCAATAAAACTGGGGCTCACTGACCAGACTGCAGGGGCGGGGACGCAGGGAAGGAGGGAGGGTGAAATGAGTCAGAGATGATTTTGAAGTTTGTAACTAGTGAATCAGGGGAACATGTTTGTGGGGAGAAAGGATGAATTCAATTATGGATGTGCACAGTTTGTGATTGCTAGGGCCATCCAGATGGAGAACGTCAACAGACAGATGAAATGTGAGACTGGAATTTAGAAAGCAGGTCCGGGTAAATTCTGGAAATCATTGTTTCATCAGCATTGATGCGATGGGGGTGGATGAGATCACAAAGAGCATACCCAGAATGAGAAGAGGAAAGGAGAAGGGAAAAGGAAATAAAAAACAGAGTCCAGTGGGCATGTGCTGTTTTCAACTGTGCAGTTTTCATTCCTTTTTTTCTGGTGCATTTTCTTCGTTCATCCTTTAAACAGCCACCCTTCCCGCTTTGTGCAATTCTGGTGAAGGAAATCTTCATGGTGCCTTATTAAAACTATACTTGCCTTCTGCCCCAAGAAGGAAACAGTAAGCATCTCATCACCCTGGCCACACCGATTTTATCAGGAATGTGGCAGTGATGTGCTAGAGCCGGCTCCTTTCAGCTCACAAGTGGCATCATGTTGGTAGGTTAAAATCAGCAATGGTGAGAAGAACAAAGTAGGAGGGATCACAATACCAGATATCAAGCTATATTACAAAGCTGCTGTTCTCAAAACTGCCTGGTACTGGCACAAGAACAGACATCTGGACCAATGGAACCAAACAGAGAACCCAGAAATCAACCCAAGCCATTATGTTCAATTAATATTTGACAATGGAGGCAAGAGCATACAATGGAGTCAAGATAGTCTCTTCAATAAATGATGTTGGGAAAATTGGACAGATATGTGCAAAAAAATGAAACTAGACCACCAACTTACACCATACACAAAAATAAACTCAAAATGGATAAAGACTTAAATGTAAGACGGGAAACCATAAAAATCTTAGAAGAATCCATAGGCAGCAAAATGTCAGACGAAATGTTAAACTAAGGAGAAAATAAACAAATGGGACTACATCAAAATAAAAAGCTTCTGCACAGCAAAAGAAACCATCAATAAAAGAAGAAAGCCCACTGCATGGGAGAACACATTTGCCAATGTTATCTCCGATAAGGATTTAATCTCCAAAATCATACAATTTAACAAAAGGAAGATAAACAATCTAATCAAAAAATGGGGTAAGGACCTAAATAGACACATTTTGAAAGAGGATATACAGAAGGCCAGGAGACATATGAAAACATGCTCAAAGTCACTAATCATCTGAGAGATGCAAATCAAAACGACAATGAGGTACCACCTCACACCTGTCAGAATGGCTATCATCAACAAATCAACACTCGACAAGTGCTGGAGAGGATGCGGAGAAAACGGAACCCCCTTGCACTGCTGGTGGGAATGCAGACTGGTGCAACCACTGTGGAAAAAAGTATGGAGTTTCCTCAAAATATTAAACTGGATCTCCCATTTGACCCAGTAATTCCACTTCTAGGAATATATCCCAAGAAATCAGAAACACCAATCAGAAAGGATATATGCACTCCTATGTTCACAGCAGCACAATTTACAATAGCTAAGATTTGGAAACAGCCTAAGTGCCCATCAGCAGATGAGTGGATTAAAAAACAGTGGTACATCTACACAATGGAATACTATGCTGCTGTGAAAAAAGAAGGAATTCTTACCATTTGCAACAGCATAGATGGACCTGGAGAGCATTATGCTAAGTGAAATAAGCCAGTGAGAGAAAGATAAATACCACATGATCTCACTCATTTGTGGAATACAGTGGACAACACAAACTGATGAACAAAAATAAAGCCAGAGAAAAAAAATATTTAGAATATATTAGAAGTAATCCTGTTATTTGCAGATTTTTAATATTTCCTACAACTTTTGTGATATTATACTATGTTAGTACAGTTTTGGTAATATTATATTTAAAGTATTTTTTCTTGAAATATTAATGTTTATTGCATGTAACATTATATTTAAAATTGTTTTTCTTGAAATATGTTTATGGCATGTAACATTATTATATTTAAAATAATTTTTCTTGAAAAAATAAACAAACAAAAATCACAATGGTGGAGGTATTTACACCACTGAAGTGGGCAAACACTACACACCAACACCTGCCCCACCCCTCACCAAAAGTCAGCTTACCAGACACTACTGGATGTGGGTAGGAATCCAATGCAAAGCAATGAACGTTGCCCAGAGATTTGATATAGAGGTCTCAGAGAACTGGTATTCCTTCTCATTCTGGATTGCAAACTGTGAGGTAATGTCCAACTTCCTTGCTGTATGCAGAACCTGCCTGAGAAGAAAATCAACCCACATGAGGAGGGAAGAATAAGAGATAACGAAGGGATAGACCCAAAGCACAACATTTGTTGCTGTTTTATTTTTTCAATTTAAAAAATTTCTTAAAATTTTAAGATGTCATTCACTTGTAGAAAATCCCATATATGTATTCAGTTAACAAATAATAGGAAAATAAACACCCCAATAAACACATAGAATACTATCGGTTTCCCAGAAGACTACTGTATGGTCTCTCCCTCCCCTCTATCTTGACCTTTATAATAATTTCCTAGCTTTTAAAAAGCTTTACAAACATGTACACTTTCTTAAACAGAAACCTGTCTTCCTTTCTTCTTTCCTTCCTTCCTTCCTTCCTTCCTTCCTTCCTTCCTTCCTTCCTTCCTTCCTTCCTTCCTTCCTTTCTATTTTATTACTTACAGCAAAGCCAGAATTTAGGGAAGCATTTTTTCTCCTGATGTAGGAAAAAAATGGAATAGGTTTATAAGTTAATAGGGAAGAGCCACTGGAAAGAGACCGAGGAACCAGAGATAGAGTGATTCACAGCATGGTTGTAGGGAAGAGGGTGGGACATGGAATCCAGCATACCCACAGAGGCCTTCGCTCGGGATCCAGGATGGAGAGATGCCTCTTTGTGATATAGGAAAGAGGACTGGCGTCTACTTGTGAAAGCCTTTGGCCTCTTTAATACACACATGGTGCAGCTCAAAAACAGTAAACTCCCCAATTTTGTCTTAGCTCATGAGCTATGCTCTGAGTGTCTCCTGGCTTTCCATCCCTGGACTTTGGGGTTAGTGGCTGGGATCTCCTCTCTCTTCCTCCTCCAGCTTGGCATCTCTGGACACAGCTCTGTGTGCTTGGCTCTGGCCCCTGGGACCTGGTGCTCCCTGACTTTCTCCCTGGCACAGGGTTCTGGCAGTGACTTGACTCCACGGAGCCTCAGCCGATGGCCCAGAACCTTTTTCTGCTTCCTTTGGAGCATACAACACTCCGGCCCAGTAGACACTTTTCCTTTCTCTTGCCCTAGTTCTGTCTCTAAGGCAACCAGCCCCTGTGGTGGGGTTGAGTGCGGGGAGGTTGGCAAAGGGGAGCAAAGTAGACAAATGTGAAGGTGGAGATACAGGCAGTAGTTGATGGGGTCCACTCCTGTCACGTCCCTTGCTAGAGCTGCATCCTTATCCCTAGAGACCGTGTCCACACCAGGATCTTTAGGTCCTCCAAAGGCTGCTGCTCAGGAATCCCTGAGACCACAGCTCCCTTCCCAACCTCTTTCCTGCTTCTGACAAAGTATGTGTTTAAACTGCCTTGGCTAGCCCAGCCAGTGGGCTCAGTGGTTGAGTGTTGACCTGTGAACCAGGAGGTCATGGTTCTCTTCCTGGTCAGGGTACGTACCCAGGTTGCAGGCTCAATCCCTAGTATGGGGCATGCAGGAGGCAGCTGATCAATGATTCTCTCTCATCATTGATGTTTCTATCTTTTCTCTCCCTCTCCCTTCCTTTCTGTAATCAATAAAAGTATTTTTAAATATTAACAAAAAATAATAAATTGCCTTGGCTATATTAAAAACAAAACATTTCAACAAATTATAAAGTGTTTTGGATTTCTTGCCTTATCTGTGAGCTTGCTTTAGAAACACTAATTAGCCAGAGAAAAATGTGCTTTGTGTTTCCAAAAAAAGAGGAAGGGGAGACCTTGCTAAAGATAGCTACCTCTGGTGGGAGATTTTTTTTATTTAAGAAGCTGCAACCAAATGTCTATGGATTCCAACAACATTTTGCAAAAGCTGCCTCTCATCCTTAAAAGTATGGAAGGCACTGAATGAGAAGTGTCTCACAGGGCAGGTGACAATGGAAGGCTTTGGATTTTTGGAACTCGGGACTGGATCATATAAAATATCCCTCCGTGCAGGAGCAGAAAGCTCAGTCCAATGACTCGGAGCAGTGCTCTGACTCTGAATTTGAAAGGGTAGGCATGGGCACGTACACCATTTTAACTGAGCTAACACCGAAGCTTTCATCTCACCTAATGGATGGCAAAGGTTGCTCTCTCCCTTCCTTTGATGAATGGCTCTGGCACCACCACATTTGTCTTAGAACTGGCAGCAGTTCTCAAGTTAGTGATAATGAGGGTCTTCCTAACAAGGAAGTAAAATGCTCTACTGACTTCACTGAAGGCCACTGCTTCTGCCCACCTATTTCACATACAGTTTATAGCCAAAGGAGAATCCTGCTGGCCAGCGACACACAGCAATAGGGTATTAATGCAAAAATGTTTTCCAAAGATAGCAATCCCCCTAAAATGAACATAAAAACGCACACACATTTTCTTTATCAACCCATAGAATAATACTATACTGAGCACAGAGCAAAACAAAGTGAAAAGATAAAATTTGCCCCCTCTTTTAAAAGAATTCCAGAAAACTGAAAATGTCCCCACCCCAACTTTACCACACACGTTTGGGGATAAGTTGTACAGAACAAGTGGATAATTGCATGGATACATGAGTACTGTCTAGTGGCTGTTTACACATTTATGGAGTGAATGAGAATAACAACACATTTTTAAAGAAGAAAATAGATTTCAAGAGTGAGCAACCAGGTCATTGAGGAAGAATGTTGGGCATTTGGTGTCAGAAAATAGAAAACATAGACCGAATACAGTAGAAAGCCAAAATCCTGGTTTTGTTCTTTCAGACATTATGAAACTTGTTCTCAATGACCTGCAAACCTGGAATGTATTTCAAATAGGAACTGGAACTCTCCCTCACTGGCAGGAAAACATGAGTGTCTGGGGCCAGCAATGCCTATACTTCTCAGAAGGTATTTCATAGCAAGGTAGCAGCTGCACCAACAATGGAGTCCTGGAGCCTCCCTCTCAAACTTCAGACGAAAAGCAGCCCCTCCATCCCTTGGTCCCTCCATCTCCGAGGCGCATGCTCAACAGAAGAGGTGAAAAGTAAGTGAGATTATGGAAGTAACATAAATGACATCACCGAGGTTCTGTTTTTAGCTTCGTGCTAGTCTTTATTATAACTCAGTGCTACAATAGACACTTTATTTAACTGCAGGAAATGATCGGTCCATCGTTTGCTTCTCGCTATGAAATCACTCCTTCAGTTATTTATCTTTTTGAAAAAGCCCATAAATTTATTAAGCTATTCTACATGCTAGATACTATGCTAAATGTTAAAAAATCCAAGAGAAAATAAACAAAAATAAAAGCATGATAACTTCACTTGGAGGGCTTCTAGTGTCTAGAAAGGCAAGATAAGAAAAAAGTAGATTAAAAAAAGAGAGAGACAAAATCTTCTAAGTTGCTATTAATGGATATGGTGAAGAAATGAAGGAGAAAATGGTCAATCAACTGTGTGTGGGGGTGTGTGTACGTGGACACACAATAGGCAGGGGTTGGGGTATAAGTTGATGTGTCAACATGAGTTGCACCAACCAGGAGACCTGGTTGGAGAGGGGCATCCTGGACACACAAAGTTTCCTGGAACATGAGAGCCAGGAGTATAAGCCTTTCCTTGCAATTGGGACCTGGAGTGTTGAGGGAATTAAATGACAGGGGCGAAAAAAGAGGGCGGGGTCAGATTTCAGAGGGTCTTCTGTGCTACCTTGGGAAGATGGGATTCTATCTCGTAGTCATGGAAGGGTTACGCACAGTATGACTGTGAGCATATCGGTGTTCTGAAGCAGTCACTCCCACAGCAGGGTGGAGGATAGGCTGGAGGGCAAGAGGCCGAATCAGACAAAACAGCAGGCAGACTATTGCAAGGGTCTGTCCCGGTGATACCCAATTAAGGGAATAGGAATGGAGGGGGATATGGGGAGACTCCAAGGAGGAATACCAAGGAGGAGAGTGACTGAGAGGGTGAAGAGAATTTCGGGCTTGGGTGACGGGTGGTACATACATGGAGATGACAAGCTCTCTCCACTTTTGGACTTGAAGTTGCCTGTGAGACATCAGGGTGAGAGCTCTTGTAGGAAAGAGAAGGTATGGGTCTAGAGCAGAGGTTTTTAAATGAAAGAATTTAGTGTCTGTGAACATGGGTGGGGAAAAATTACATATTCGTTTTCACCAACCCCTAACATTTTGTATTTTCTTTATGTGTGTAGGCAGCAAACACAATAGACTTAGCAGTACCTCTGACTTTGCCACTAGCAGGAATCACAGATATATTCATATCATTTTTTTTCAGTTATTGCAAACATCTTTAAATATTGTTTACGCTCATTGCTTCTTGAAAATGATAGCCCTTATTAGACCTGCTGCTAACTTATTATTTAACAGTAACAAAAACACATACATAATACATAACATTTATTTTTTAACATTTTAACAACTGTATTTCAACATGACTTGCCTTATTTGTAACCCCCTTCATCTTAGGAGTATTTAAAAACCTCTAGGAGGGAGTCCCTGGCCTCCAGCGGGCTGCCGAATATATCCATGAACCACAGAAAGGTCAAGGACCTCTGGCCCGGCGTTTGAAGTCGTAGGGACTGGTCAATAATTCACGGACTTCTGCTGAGCAACAATATGCTGAGAAGGATGTGACCTATTCCAGGGGCTCCATAAATAGACTGGGACCAAGAGGAAACGGTTGACTGCAAAAGAAAACGAAGTTTTACTTGTTTGGTTAGGAAGCCTCTGGCCTCCTTCCCGAAATAGCTGGCCTTTATAGAACCAGCCTCTCCATCAAAATGCGCTCTGGGCTGGTTTCCCTTGTTGCTCTTGGGGAATCTGTGCCGCTGGGGACCACAAGCCAAGGTGACGGTGTCCACAGATCCCTGGGCACTCTGAAAATGAACATCACTCAGCAGCGAGTTTGAATTGTTTGTAAAAGTTGTTAGGATGAGAGGAATGTAAAGAATTGCATAATTGTCCCCAAGAAGGTCTTTTCCTTTCCTGAATCCAGATCCTGACGCCCAATAAGCCACTAAGAATAATTTGTACATTTGGGTGGAGAAAAAAAAACTTGGGGGTGATCAGCTCAGCGACCTCAAGGCCAGATGTGACCCCCCCCTTTGTCACAGGCCCTCTCCCTGTTCATGAAGCTGCTTATTTTCCAGGCTCCTAAGGCTGAGAAGGCAGAGGGTGAAACAGACTCTTGCCTTCTCGCTATCCCTCTCTCAACCTTGTAGTTCTGCATCTTGTAGATACTCTTGGGAGGCAAAACAATGAAAGCTCCATGTGACTTTCAGTCCTTATGAAATGTAAAAGTCGACTTCAGAAGGTCAGAACCCTTCTAGGAATTCACTTCTGGAAATAAGTCCTATCAAAATCTCACTCATGGCCCTGGCCAGTTTTGCTCAGTGGATAGAGCATTGGCCTGCAGACTGAAGAGTCTCAGGTTTGATTCCAGTCAAGGGTACATGCCCAGGTTATGGGCTCCGTCCCCAGTAGGGGGCGTGCAGGAGGCAACCGATTGATGCTGTTTCTCATTGATGTTTCTATCTCTCTATCCCTCCACCTTCCTCTCTCTAAAAATCAATAAAAACATTTTTTTTAAAAAGTGTACGTGAAATTCTCATATATGTTTGTATGTGTCCAGATAAGGACCTAAAGGGGAATCCCTGAAATTAACAGTCCTATTTGGGAGGCTAAGAGTAGAATTTAGGGGAAGAGGAAGGTGGGAGTTTCAAAAAAATTTTTACTCTTTACTGAAATAGCTCCATATTGTTTGAACTACAAATTCCTTTAGAGATTTAAAATATAATTGAAAGAACGATCCTATCAGCTCTCATCATGTGTAATGGTAATCATCTGGTCATCGGTTTTCAAATTTTAATTTGTTAAGACAACCATGCTGTACCTGAAAAATGTCTGTCTCGGGCAGGATGAGCTTTAACTGTGAGTAACAGATACCCAAAATAACTGTGTCTCAGACAGGTGAGGACCCTATTTCTTTGGAGGTAGGCAATCCAGGGCTGTTTCCCTGCAACTCCTGTCTCTCGAGCGTGTGGCCTCATCCTTGTGGTCTAAGTTGGCGCAAGAGTGATGGTCACCTCACCCCTGTTCACCGACTGCATTTCTTCCTGAATCCCTGGCCTCTGTGTGCTATGAGAGTGCCATATGGGAGTGCAGTACACAGACGGACACGCCCCAGATGCCTCCTCCGCTGACAGGACCGAGCAGGAACACCTGAAGCCTTTTTCTCAGGGATTTCTCTCCTTTTCCTTCCTCCACTCCACCTCCCTCTTCTCCTCTGCTTTCCCTTTCCTCGTCTTCCCACCCGTGCACCACACGTGGTCAGCCAAGCAGGCACCGCTCAGAACGGGAGAGTTTGCTGCAGCTTAGGTGGCTTTGGGAGTGCTAGGTCCCATCAGAGGATGGCAGGGGGCACAGATGAGGGCTGCTGTTTCTGAGTGGCATTTGGAGAAATCAGGGTGTGAGAAAGATACCAAGGAGGAAAGGTGCAGCCGTTCGGACAAGTATGTGTTCTGCTCCTGGCCGCGTGTGTGTGTGTGTGTGTGTGTGTGTGTATAACATTTTAAAATCCATTCATCTGTTGATGGACACTTAGAGGCTGTTTCCATGTCTTGGCTATTGTAAGTAATGCTGCAGTGAACATGGGGGTACAGGTAGCTTGTCAAGACAGTGATTTGTTTCTTTTGTCTAACTGTCCAGAAGTGAAATTGCTGGATCTTACTTTCTCTTGTTGTAGTTTGTGCATCCATTTTCTCTGTCCTACTAGTAAGATAGGAACACTGCCGCATTTAAGACCCCACCCTCAGGACCATCATTTACATGTCCCTGGGGCCACAAGACCCAAAGGTCCCAACAACCTTTGCTGTGTCTTACCAATCATGAAAGATCTCTTTGTTTTATTCAACTTGTATTGGAAAAAAATAATAACTGGGCAAAGGGAAGAGAAAGGAGAGCCCAGTCAATTCTTCTCGCTTATTCAGAACCTGGTTGCTTTTTCATCATCTGCACTACAGTCCATTTGGCACAAAGTGAAGTGTGGACTAGACTGGCCTCCAGTACAATGACCAGTTTTTTGATTTCCCAGGAATGCTGAGATCATAAGCTCTGGGCCCTCAGCAAAGATCCCCTTACTGCATATGCTCGGTGCTATGGCCACTGTCGCTGACTCAGGATCAGAGAACTCTCACAACACAGCCTGAGTCCAAAAGCAGCTTCTCTGAGCCTGAAAAAATGACCCTTTCCTTTCCCTGGCTGCCTCCTCTATTACCTGTATGGCTAATAGATCAAGAATATAGCCCTGGACAGGTGGCTCAGTTGTTGGAGCGTCATCCTGTACATCAAAAGGCCAGGTTTGATTCTCAGTCAGGGTACATCGATGTTTCTCTCTCTCCCTCTTCCTTCCTCTCTCTAAAACCAATAAAAGCATGTCCTTGGGTGAGAAATTTTAAAAAAGAAAAGAATATGGTCTTCCTCTTCCCTGGCCACACCCCCGTTCCCATGATTCTCACCTGTCTCTTCATGAAGCAGAGTGTGGAGCATTGGAGTGGCGGTGTAAGAGCACAGACCTCAGAAGCGTCCATCCCCTAATTAGCTGGGTTATCCTGAGACAGGTACTTACTCAACTTCTCAGCCTCTGTTTTCACATATTCCTGCTGAACCAGGAGCTACAAACAAAACATGGATAGAAATAAATATGATTAATTAGGATGCAAAACCAGATTTCGTGCCTGCACTCACTCAGCAAATATCTACTGGGCACCTAATTAGGTCCTGCAGGTAATGGGGACACTGTGATGAACCAAATACATGAAACCCTGTCCTATGGAGCTCCTGTTCTTTTTTCTAACCTTTCGAAAATTGTGGAATAGCATATATACAGAGAGATACACAAATAAGGGTTCCGCTTGATGAGTTGTTGCATATGTTACACCAGTGTAACCAGGTGGAGAAATAGAACAATTCCCAAATCCCAGGAAGTTTTTCATAATTCTACCCAATCAACCTACCTGATTTACCTACCCAGAGATAACCACTGTTTTGACTCTGTGCTTCAGTTTAAAAGAATTAGAGTCATTGCTGTGTGAACCAGAGAGGTAGTGAATGTAGAACACTTAGCACATTGCCTGGTCCAGAACCACTCAACGAATACTAGTTATCATTGTTTTGTTGCATCAGCCTATCTGTTTCTTGGCTTGAATCCTGCTAGGAGAGGAGAGATGTAAGAGTGATGAGGGTCCAGGAAGTGGTAGCCTTTGAGTGTCTTGAACTGGAATCTCTATGTGGACTTGAGGGTTACTGACAGCTAAGAGGAAGCTACACTGCACTTTCAAGGGCACCCCTCAAGGGCACCCCAAGGTCAACATGCAAGAGGATAGATACCTGGAGCAATAGACTCTGGGCTGCCTCTTCTTCTTTCCTCAGTGAATAGCACTGATTCTTTACTTTTTTGTTTTTAAGAAGGTTATTCTATTAGCAGAAAATTTGTCCGTTTATAAAAATGTGATCTATAGAAAAGCTTTCAGGAAAAGTAGCATCACCTGTATTACTTTTTAAAATTGAGATATAATTGACATATAACATCATATTAGATTCTGATATGCAACTTACTAATTCGATTTTGTATATATTACACAATGATCCATCATCACATCCACCACTGCATATAATTATATCTTGTTCTTGAGATAAAAACTTTTGAGATCTACTCTTCAGCAATTTTCAAACATACCATACAGTATTATTAACTATAGTCACCATGCTGTACATTAGGCATTGGTTCTTGAGGGCAGCGGCCCCAGTTCTCTTCCTGTTCCCTCTTGATCCTCTAACTAGGCCCTGGTCTATAGGACAGAACTGCCAAACCTGAGAAATGATGGTTCAATACCAGCTCAGCAACCAACCACTACCCCTGCTCCGCCCAGAGCTGCTTCTCATTCAAGTTTGCTTTTCACCCAGCAACCTAGTTCAATATACCACTCCTCCCACACCGATAGGAGATGCTATCAGAAACCTGTCCTCATTCATAACACTGACATGTCGTCTACTCTGCAGATCACTTTTTAATGAAAACTCGCATGAGATTAAAGCACAGCTGAGGAAGGAACAGAAGATGATAAATGTCCTAAAGCAAAACAAGATACGGTTCAGAGATGGTTGGGATGCAGTTGGTTTTTTAGACAGATATTTTCTGGAAATATTTGTCTAAAAGTGTTGAAAGCCTTCATCTGAGTTTCAACCATCTGCACAGGATATTTCCTTCTGGCCATGAGCAGAGGCAGAAATGCATTCCCACTTAGGGCCCCTGTGGAGCTCAGCCTTCCCCTCCACTAGAGCATCTTTTGGAAACTGGTTTCAGGTTGTAGAATGAGGAAGTTGATGCAAAGAAGCCTGCAGAGAGATCAAAATGTGGTTGGACGGCACTTTCAGAATCTCATTCATTGAAAGCGAGAATTTACAAAATAATTCAGCGTACAACTATTCACTTGTCAAAAGGATTCACTATCAAGTATATACAAATTTTTTCTTTTCTTATTTTTCCCACCAGTTTGCTCTGTAACAGCCTTTTCAATTCTCCTGAATAGATGCCTCCTCATCGCACATCTGTTCTCAGTTATTTATCCAAGTTTGAATTTCCCAAAACCTGGTAGCCTAAGGAAGTCAGGAAATCTACAAACATCTCAAAAATAAGCATCCTCTCCTACTCAGAATAATCAATTTACCTATCCTGATAATATATGCTTGAACTGGTTGGATGGTCTCTTACCTTGACCTATCATTAATAATTTACTATAGAATATTTCTTAGACATAAGCTTTAATATTATTTAATTTATCAAAAAAGTACGTGCACATAACATTTCAGGACTGTGAAATTTGGAACAGAAAGTCCTAAGCTATGAGCCAGCCCCAAGTCTTCACTTTAGAGATAAAGAAATCAAGATCAACAAGATGAAGATAATCTCGCCAAGGTCACAAGAAAATTCTTCCAAGGTTAGAAGCAAGGTTAGAATTAGAAACCAGGACCCCTGACTCCTGTTTGATCATAAATGCATACATATATACATACATACAATAGCTATTACATATAACATACATACTATTATGTGTATGTATGTACAATACATACATATATACATACATAAGACAATAGTTGTTGAGCAATTACTATATGTCAAACTCTATGGAAGATACTAGAGCAAATAAGCCAATCAAAAAGACACACTCCTGCCCTCAGGTGTGGTGGAATTGCAGATCCACAAGTACAAACTCGAATGTTATGAAAAGAAGATAACAACAGACTTGACCTGACCTGGAGGTCAGGGAACGATGTCCCTGATGAAATGGCATTTGAGCTGAAAACTGATAGACGGATGAGTAGGAGTTAACCAGATGAAATGTGGTCTAGGGGAGTAGGAGAAGATTCCGGGTAGAAGGGGCCACATGTGCAAAGAGCCTACGTATTTTCCAGTGCATATCACTACTCTTGACCATTGACTCACACAACATGCAGTTTGTTTCAGCCACCGTGTCTCTATCTTTCTTCTGATTTAGGTAGGTGTAATTGAACAACGTAATGTCCAGTCATCAATCCCTGCTGGCGACACGAATCAGCAGGCACTGTGCTTAGGAGGAATGTAAAGCTGGAGTGATGTGTTTAGTATGATTTAAAAATTGTGAAAATAAAGAATTGATTGGAACTCATTCTCGACTCATCAAAGCTTTGGCATTTGGTCTTCTTTCATATTATTCCAGATTGGAGAAGATTTGCCTCATCTCAAGTATCTTGATTTTCACCTAATTCCCATTAAACTCAATCTCATTTACATTTTCCTACTTTCTTTTCCTGAAATACAAGGAAAAAGTGCATAAGTTGGGAAACAGAGATCATGAAGCCAGATGGGAAATAAGGACTTAAGAATTACTAGGGAGACTTCAATATCTTGCTTTCATCTTAAAAGCAAGGAAATTTGAAACGCATAAGTGAGCTCAGCATATAGAAGGAGGTGGGAAAGAGTAATTAGGAAAGGAGACACCCTGTAAGTAATGCTGTAGGGCTTTTAGTGGTTTTTAGTTCGCTCTTCTAGATGTGAACTGCTGCAAATTGATTTGAGCACCTCTCTTGTGTGGTCTTTTTTATCTTTTTTTAATAAGCCAATCCTCTACACTTTTTGAATTGCAAGGTCTATAGTAGTTAAAAGTAGTAATGAGACCAAGATGCAAATGAGCAAGTTTGCACATCAACTTGATCCATGGATAAGGATGGAGTTCTGGTCCTAATTCCAAATGGGAAGAATAAGGGCATTGGAGCTGTGACAGATAGAGAACACCTCTCATTGGGAGAGGGGGGTGCAGGGAGAGCCTGGGCAGTCAGTAGCCAAATACTAGTAGATTTATTATCTAGTGTTTGTGCTTCTGTGTTTGCATTAAGTACACATACTCTTGAGTCTTTTAACATGCTGAATCTCAATGGGAAACTATGATTCATGTGGGCGTTAATTGTTATACCTTTAAGAGAATTAAAGCATTCTTAAAGTTCTTTCTGGTTTGAGTCTTCCAAATGCATATAACAATAAATATTGAAAGTATTCAGGTTGCAGGCTACAAGGCTACATGGGAACAATGGCTTTAGAAGTCTTGAACCCACAAAAATATCAGACTACCAGTGACAATATATAGAAGAACCACACAAAATAATGATATGATTATTAGTCATTACAGATTATTTCAAACAATGGGTATAGCGAAAGGATTTTCTTCATTGTGACCACTAACTTCAAGAATTAGTAAACCATTATAACCTGTTAATGTGGTTTCACAATCACTCTTCAGTTTCGTCTTCTCTCAGTTTTTATCTGTTAGCAGTACCAATCTCTCATCTCCTCCAGGACAGAAGCCTGGAGTTAGCCTTTTCCATTCCCCATTGTTAGTCATCTGTACACAATCCACCACCACGGCTGTTTCTTCCTTCACTAATCTCTTGGATTAGTTCTTTGAGGTCCTTTTTCTTTGTCACCATTGAACTCCATACCCTCATCACCTCAGCTGGAATTCTGCAATCATCTAGCTAGTCCATGATTAACTAACCTCTCTTCTGTATTTAGGAAACTCTCCACAGTGGAAATCTGGATGGGAGGCTGTGATATGTGCATAAAGTTGTCTTTTTTATGTTAATGAAGTGACTTTTGGAAAACCCTTTGGTAACCAAAGGATGGGGCTGGTTGCCAGGGGACCCAACCATGTGTGATTTAGAGATCAGATCATTCAATCCCCCTTCCCCTCCACACACACACACTCTGTACTCTCTGCCATACCACCAATCTCCAAAGAGGGGAGAAGGGCTGGAAGTTGAATCAATTGCCAATGGCCAATGACTTAATCAATCATGTCTACGTAATGAAGCCTCCGTAAACACACACACACACCCCACACACACAAGGAGGACGGGGTTCAGAGAGCTTCTGGGTTGGTGAACACATGCGGAGTTAGTGAGAGAGGCATGCTCAGAGGGCATGGAAACTCTGTGCCCTTTCCCTATACCTTGCCCTATGCATTCCTTCCATCTGGCTATGCCTGAGTTGTATCCTCTTATAATAAGCCAGTAATCTAATAAGCAAAATGTTTTTTTTTAATTCTGTGAGTTGCTATAGCAAAGTAATCTGACCCAAGGAAGGAGGGGGTCAAGGGAACCTCTGATTTATAGCAAGTTGGTCAGAAGTGCAGGTGACAACCTGGACTTTCTATTGATACCTGAAGTGGAGGGCAGTCGTGTGGGACTGAGTCCTTAACCTATGGAATCTGATACAAAGTCTGGGTAGACAGTTTCAGAATTGAGTTGAATTGTAGGATATCCACGTGGTGTTGGAAAACTGCTTGGTAGTGTGTGGGAACTCCTTCCCTACCACCACCTGTTGGAATTGGGTTCAGAATAACTAGAGGCAGAGACTGCTTCCTTCCATAGAAGCCAAAATGGCAGATGATTTGTCTCTCAGCCTCTCTTGCAGCTAGAGCTCAGGTACCTGCACCAGGGCTTGTCCAACCAGAAGCACTCGTCCCAGATACTTCTCCTGGTGCCATGGTGCGCAGGGGTGGACACAGCTGAGAATTCTTTTGCTGCAGTGGCAGTGGCGGCAGTGGCAGTGCTGCACAGGGGCCACGCCGGGTCAACTATAGCTATAATGCCCAGGGCTCAGCCACCATGCTGGTACTGTGATTTCAACTGTGGCTCTGGCTGTGTAGCCCCCTTCAGTTCTGCTAATTTCCTCAGTCTGGTTCTCTACTTCCTAGCATTTCTGTGAGTTATATAATAAGCCACTTGAGAAAATCCTTTCATGCTTAAGGTAACAAGAATTGGTTTCTGTCAGTCCAATCTCTATATCTGCCCCTGTCCCTAAGCTATCACTCATACATACCACTGCCAAACTCTTATGAGAACTTCACCTTTATCATATCATTTCTTAATATATGCTTAAGAAGGTATGATGGATTATACATGAAGTCAAGCTCCTTAGCTTGATTTCAACTCCCAATAAAAGAAAAATTGCCATTTTCTTTGCTATCTGTCTATCCTACAGTTTCCAAACTTTTAAATGAGATCCATAGAAGTAAAATTAAAAATCAATACACACACACACACACACACACACACACACACACACACTGAAACAAACACTTCATACAAAAATACTGCATGTGACTACCTCTGATATTTTCTGTTTCACTCTTTCTCTCTCTTTTTCAATTTTAAAAATTGCTGGTTGACACTCATCAAATTGATTTGTAAAACACAGATTTAGCCTATACTTGTGGTTTTCAGGCCACACACACTGTTACCAATTTATGACATGGGCAGGAAGTACATAAAAGAATTAACTCAAAGTCTTCAGTTAATTCCACTTTTCCTATTAGGGTTTCTTATATTTACACAAATCTTGCAAAAAACAAAAAACAACATTGGCATCATAAAAAAGAAGGCCCATGAAAAATATAATTCTCAGGACTACTGAATAACACTTGAATACATAAATAAATCAAGTACCAAATAATTTTTTTTCTGATCTTTTATTTTATTTTGCATATTACTATGGAAGAACAGTGTGATTCCCACACTCACATAGCCTTTTTTTTTTTTTCTCTTGGGAAAAGTCCTGCTTTGTTTCAAAGGTTAGAGCACTGACTCCCCTGATTTGACATTGGATGTTTCTCTACAGAAACTCTAACCAAATAGATGAGTAACAACTCATTGCTGAGAGCTTTCAGAGACATGAGGTAGATTTATATTAGTAAAATGATTAGACTAAAATGATTAGGAAAAGTCAAGTCTGCAAGGGCACAAAGGGTTCCAATGAGCTGTTTAAAATGTAAATGGCTCCTCACTGAAATCCGAAGGTTGATTTGGGAAATGGCAATGGGACTAAGGATGGAGGTTCGAGTTGGAGTCTGGAAACAGAGTTGGGTGGAAATTGACAAAGAATGACAACTCAGGGCTGCTGGTGGCACATCTGAGTTCCAGCCCTGGGGAATCCCCTCGCCAGCTGCTGCCCTTTCACAAACACTTCATACGCCACGTTTCTGATGTTGGCTATTTGGTCCTTATGTTTGATGGCCTGAACCCTTTGTGCTTTACAGTCATAATAATCTGTTTACCTTTTTGAATATCTAATAGACAGTAGATATGCTATCTTGAGATTAAACTATATACTGAAGGAAGAAAGAAAAGATTTTTTTTCCCAGTTAATTCCACAATGGTTCATATTCTAACACATCACTTTGTATTCATCCACCTCTGTGGCCTGGAAAGCCAGCCATATGGAATTAGATACACAGAGCAGATTCTCTCCCAAGAGCTTGGAAGAGCATAAATAATGACCTTCTCTCCCTTCCTTCTATTGGCTAAAAGCTCTTGGACCCCTGGCTATTTCCAATCACTTTGGAGTTTTGTGCAGCTCTCTGCGTCACAGCTCCCTTTCTCTACATTGAAGAAGCGCAGAAGAGCTGCAGAATAAAACTAAACAGAAAAATGCATCCTGAGTCCTGCATCTTCTAATTGCCCCTCCCACTCCATCCTCGCCTGGTTTTTCAAAGCTACAGGCTTTTGTTGAAGTGAATAGCTTGCTGGTATTTGGGTAGATTGACATTTATTTGTTTTTGTCTTTGTCTAATCCACAGGAACATCTTTGCCTTTCCCTGCACTACTGTTTGAGGATGGGGATAAAGTATCATGGAAAAGACTTTGTAAAGTGGAAATAATGAATAATAAGTAATCCTAATCTGCCCTCTCCTCATGCAGTGGGAGAGAGTGTGGAATAGGCAGATGACTTGGGTTTAAATCCTGCTCTGCTTCTATCTCCTTATCTAAACTTAACACGGTATTTAACCTCCAAATTTTCTTTTTTTGTAGTTTAGTTACTATTGTTTTCCCCTGTGGGGACAAAGGTGTGTGCTCTAGCCTCTAGAACAGCGGTTCTCAACCTGTGGGTCGCGACCCCTTTGGGAGTCGAACGACCCTTTCACAGGGGTCGCCTAAGACCATCGGAAAACACATATATAATTACATATTGTTTTTGTGATTAATCACTATGCTTTAATTATGTTCAATTTGTAACAATGAAATTGGGGGTCACCACAACATGAGGAACTATATTAAAGGGTCACGGCATTAGGAAGGTTGAGAACCACTGCTCTAGAAGCTTGCAATAAAATGAAAGAGTATGCAACCCACACGTTCTAAATCATTGTCACCTCCTATGTTTCACCAACTGTGGATGCCAGGGCCATCACGTCCCTGGTGAGAACGTGAGAATATGGGTCAAACACTTTCCTTAATGTGATTGAGCGTTGCGGGTTAAGGAGCTCACCCTTTGCTCTGTGGTTCATCTAGTCTGTAAAGACAAATGACACCCTTGGACCATCAGGTTGTTTGATTTCCTGGTGATATGACACCAACCAGAGGTTTCAAAGCAGAATCTTTCATTGTCAACAGCATGCATGGCACACAGCTGGCATCCTGTTCAGAAGCAGTGACCCATGTGCTGAAAACTGATGCTTCTGGTGGCAGATGAATGGATTTCATTCTCCAGTAAAGTTTCCCTTTTCAAAGTGAATGGGAGCTCCATTCCTTTTCTTCCTCCTTCCCTCCCTTCCTTCCTTCCTTCCTTCCTTCCTTCCTTCTTCCTTCCTTCCTTCCTTCCTTCCTTCCTTCCTTCCTTCCTTCCTTCCTTCCTTCCTTCCTTCCTTCTTTCCTTCCTTCTTTTTTTCCCTGCCCTTCTCCCTCCTTCCCTCCTTCCTTCCCTCCCTCCCTCTCTTTTCCCCTCCCTTCCTTCCTCCATTTTCTTTTCTATTTTTCTTTTCCTGTTTGCTGCCAGGAACCATGAAATTAATTGGGACATCTTTATTTTTATTTTTAAATAAGAGTTGTTGAAATCATCTGGATATTGTGGATTCTTGCAAAATATCTAGATAGTGTATCTCATTAAATCCTGGCATTGTAAACAACTCATCCGTCCAAGTTTTTCTTCTTTTTAAAACAAATCTGGAGGATATCAGAGTGGACTAAAATAATTTCACCATCTGCAAAAGATTTCACAGACAAATAGTACTTAAGCTGAGAAATCCCTCGATAAATTTGCCAGTAGACCAGTTCTCCTCACTGGTATAAGGGAGGTTTATAACAAGAATTCTTTGTACATTGTGGAAGGCAAACACACATGCATTTTACACGAGCAAATTCTAAACCAACCAACCATGATTTTTTTTTCAGTTACACTTTCCCCAAAATAACTCCCTTTAGAACAAGCTCTCAAAGGTTTACTCTCCATGATTGTAAGCTGCTCTTGGAGCTCTGGAATGATGGAGAGGAAAATTCTAAGAGTCAAAGGTTTCCATGTAACCACAGTTATTTCTTACATTGGAAACTGCCTATTTTTGTTCTCTCTAGGGAGAGAATTTCAGAAGATTTTTATGTCTGTCTCAAAATTGATTATGTGTTTTTAGTTTTACCAAGTTCAGACTTCAAAACAATCTAAACAAAAGAAACACAAAAATAACACATCTTTTTCTGCATGTGTCAGTGGCCTTGCTCAGCACTGTGCATACTTGGATTAACATTGCTTGTTAGTATTTACTATGAAACACTACAAACTTAAAAGTCCCAACAGGAGGACACGATAAGGACATTGTGCTCTTCGTGTGAATTGATTCAAGGCTCTCATTCATAAATTAGCTAGATCTTTGTTTAGTTTCATATTTTTCAGGTGATAATTCAGTAAAGTATAGATTCTGTCCACTCTGATTGGTGCTACCATTTAAACCAATTGTTTGAAGTTCAAATTTCACTTTTGGGGAGGTAAAATGGTGTTTCATGTTGTAAAAGCAATCTTAATTAAGAGTTTATACTTGCATAGTTATTGGCCCTTTTACCAAGGGGAGAAATGCTTTACATAAAATAATATTGAAGTTATAAGAAGGTAGAAAAGTTATGAATAAGTGGAAAATAAGAGGAAGATGAAAAAGAAAGGGAAGGAGGGGGTGGGCAGAGGAGGGAGAGAGAACGAGACGGGGGGATATTGGTTGTGTAAGCCTTTACAAAGAGCAGGAAAATAGAATTTAATGACTGAACTTATGTCATCACTGGATCTCATTGTTGAGTACATCAGTGATGATGAGAGTTTATCCAAAACAAATTTTCAAGCTCTAATACAAAAGTTTCAAATCGTTATCCAAACCCAGCCAGCCATATCAGAATGGCCTGGGTGAAGGTCATTCATAATATAACCCACATGGAAGCTGGACTACCCCTCCCTCTCAATATCTAGACAAGTGTGGCTTGAACATAAGTGTGGGTTCACATCTCTGGATCCATTCTGTGGCTTTTCTAGTTACTTTTTTAATGCTGACCTTTGAAGAGCAAATGTTTTTAATTTTGAAGTTAAATTTATCGCTTTTTCTTTTGTGGTTCATACATTTTCAGTCCTATCTGACAAATCTTTGTATATGCCAAAGAGGAGGTGTTTTTAACAGCATGAGATTTCAAGTAATTAAACTGAACATGAGACATCCTGGCTGGCCTGTCCTCCATCATGGCTTCACACTGGTGATTCCATGCAGAGATGTTTCAAACCCCATCCCCTGGTCCTTCACTCCCACACACTCCAGATGCTCCCCACTCCAAGCCCCAAACTCCAAATTCTTCTTGCTCTACTGCAGAGCCATTCAAATCTCTGAAGTTCCAAGATTAGCTTTGCAATATTAAAGCCTATAAGCTGTCCAGCAAGTTAAAATGGTTTTCCAGAACTCAATCACAACTACATAGCAATTTTCCTCTTTACATTATTGAATCCACTCAATTTTTGCCCCAAGTTTCCCGTCAGAATTTTGGGATTTTCTCTAAACTCTGTCTTTTACTGAAATTATACGCAAAGCCTTCAACATCTGGAGATGTCAGGCACTTGTTCTCTTTATCCACGTGTGCATACTTCGGAGTATGATGTAATGTGGCTGAACAAGAAATGAATAGGCTAATTCTCCCCATGGTAACACCTGTGTCTTCTTCTGGTCTTAGTGACATTCAACAGAATCATCCCACAGTTCAGAATGTTATCCTGATGCCTGTTCCTCTTATTTCTAATTACTGAGACCATTTTGCCCATGTCTACCTGTGGAAAATTCCTAGCACTGCAGGGTTACTTTATAATATAGGGACTAAATCTTAAATTGTTCCTCTCAGGTGTTGAAGTTCAAATTCATAATTAATAGACTCTTTAACAATTTATCTTGTTGGATTTCAGACTGTTCTGTCACCTCAAGTTCAACATGTCCCAAAGAGAATTTGTCCTTCCCTCCAAAATGGCTCTTCCTTCCCATTGTCCCACCCGTGGCAGGGTTCAAATCACGTTGGACTCTTACATTCTGATTACCCTCTATGTGTTACTATGAGCCATACCTTTGAAATACCTAAGATTTGTTCTTTCTTTTCCATTCCAAACTTAAGCCAGATGAAACTTCCCTGCAGTAGTTTCTATTCACTGTACGTGTTTTCTCTCCTCTCACTCTTTTGACCCTGTCTTCAACCCCAGGCCGCTCTTTCTGTATTTGCTGAATATAACTGACACCGGATTTCTCTGGCCTCCCACACCTGCCTGGCTTTAAAGGCTCCTGGAGACTCAGATTATCTGAGTTATCTCCCACCATGAGCTCTGATCCAGGAGGCCAGTCTTCCCACTCGCTCCCCGTGTGCACCAAGCTCATTCGTCCTTGAGTTCTTTGCTTGCCCTATTGACCCTCTCTAAACACTAACAACTTAAAATGCCACTTTTCATAGTCACTATCTAAATCCTCTTTCCAGCCTTAGCCCATTTTATCTTCTCCAAGCCCTCTCTTCCCTAACCTACTGCTTCACTTACAATTCACGGAGCCTAGTTTGAAATATCTGGATAATTTCATCCAGGTCACAGAGTTCATGTGAAAATCAGATGGAAACACACAACAGAGTCAATATGCTTACAATACAAAGTCTCCACTAGATAGGAACTTGAGTCCTTGTTGCCCCTGGTAAGTAGATTTGGACTCAGACCCTCCCCTTAACATTTCCTTTTATAAGCCACTAAATTACACAGAGACTGAAAGTCTCCTGGGGAAAACAAAAGACTTGAATGTTGAACACGACTGGGAATCACACCATACAGCCATGTCCAATGGACTGGGTTGGCCCTAATGGGAGCCAGAGGACAACAGAGTCTTTAGAGAGAAGTTATCACAGAGAAGGAGGAGTCTGGCCCAGTGAGCCAAAATGGAGAGGTGATTGCAGGAATGGCCTAACAGGTGATACTGGAGTCTTCCTGACCTAGTCCAGGGACTGCATTTATCATTGTAGAAAAAAGGGCTTAATTGTGTGAAATGGAATGAGCGGTATATTAAGCACCGTAGCACTTTGGGGCTCAATAAAACTCACTGACAACTTTCCTTCTCTTTCCCACCCCCTTCCTGGCTAAATACAGAAGAGCATTCTTCTCTCCTTGCCAAAACGGTGACAAGATCTCTGGCCTCAAGGCATAGTGGCATTACTCCAATTTCCCAAACAATGGGCGCAATGGATGCCCACCTCCGCAGGTGGCTAGAGGGACAGGAGCCAAGATCTACCCCTAGAGGGGCAACTCTGGGGACCTGCCAGGGCCCTGGGCTGCAGGTTTTGGCTCAGCTTGACACTGACCACAGTGGCAGTGCGAGTGCATGAAAGGCTGGGTCACAGTTTGAGGCTCACTCATCATCGCTGCAGGGGCCCTGCACCCATCTGAATCTCTCAGGATGGTAAGGTCCATTTTTAGTCCTGGAAATGAAGTGTGATCCTTTTCCTCTACACAAAAGCAGGGACCCAGAGTACACACCCAGCACAAGCACACTTTACTGCGACCTGCTGTCCTCCCATGACCGAGTGGGGAGAAAAAGGCTGGATTCATATAAAATCAAAGGGCCAAAGTTTCTCATTCATTGAGGCAGGGCTTTGTGCAATCTGACAGGAAAGAGGGGGTTGTTCTGATGGCCTATGGGTTCCTGGAAGCTGGGTTCTTCTTCGTTCACTCAGGGGAAGAAACAGCCTAGGTGTTTAAAGGTCCCAGCAGCTGCAATAGCCATAGCACAGAGTAGGTGACAGCCCTAACTCCCCAGACTGCTCTGGGGCCCTTCCTTTCGGGGGCCAGCTCGTGTGGACCTGTCTCTGAAAGACAGTAGCCAGGCTTGTCGGCTGAGCCTTTTTGTCACATCATAGGCAACAGAGGAAAATAACTCACCCTTCAAAATCCTGGCTACTGCCATTCCCACACTTGTATTTTAAGCACAGCGTTGCCACCAATATTCAAAATATTATATGATAATCAAGTGGCATCAGCCATATACATCTATCCCACAAACTCTAACTACAAGAAGGCACAGTCTGATGCCAAAAGAAAGAAAGCCTCATTATAAAGTGGCATTTGCTTAGGGAGACTAAGTTTACAAAAAAGGGGAGGGGCTAGGGTCTCTACCAAGATACTTCACATAACCAAAGGGGATTCAGCCTCATTCTGTGAGGCCTTGGTGAGGCTCTCTGGCCTCAGAACCCCGTGGCCACACAGCCATTTCAGCATTAGATGTGTAGATTTCTAGCACTATTATTATTATGGAAGTTGAACTGTGTAATAGGTTATACTTGGGTATTAATCTCTTTTTGTATTTGTTTTTATAAGCTTAAAATATGTCCAAGTTCTCAGAATCCTATAAAACATTGTGTACACCAAGCATGTCAAACTCGTGGCCCACGGGCCGCATGTGGCCCATAACGAATATTTTTGCAGCCCAGCCAATATAATGGTGTGTAAGAAACGTTTTAATAAAAATTTTGTAACTTACTTTTTACAATAACCTGTTACACATAATACTATATAATAAAAGCCTAATATGCTAAGTATCCAGTCATCCGGTTGGCCATTCAACCAATCAAAGCATAATATGCTAATGATATGCTAAGGCTGCTCAACCGTTCCCTATGACATGCACTGACCACCAGGGAGCAGATGCTCCAACTGGTAGGTTAGCTTGCTGCTGGGGTCTGGCCAATTGGGACTGAGTGAGACAGGCCAGACATGCCCTGGAGCCCTCCCAAGGTCCCTCCCCAGCTGGCCAACCTCCTGTGTCCCTCCGGGTCCCGATTGTGCACCAGTGGGGTCCCTCAGCCTGGCCTGGGCCCTCTCGCAATCCAGGCTGAAGGACTTCCCCATCCCCCCCACCCCCGAGTGCACGAATTTGTGCACTGGGCCTCTAGTTGTTAATAATGAACTACAGCATTCGCTAATGACTGATTACTATAATCATGTTGCATTCATTTCCCTTACACGCCTTATGTGCAGGTGCACCATTTCTCTCCACTAATACTAACAGTGAATATCTTAGCAGCCGATTGCCACATCATTAGTCTTGGACTGACTTGTTTGGTGTGTACAACAGGAAATATTTTGCTTTTGGAGAACAAGAAAAATAGGCTTATTTGTGTTATGCTTATTAATTTGTGCAGTTATTCAGTGTCTGGTAAGTTAATGTTCAAGAAAAATATTAATTTTTATTAAAATGTTCTATTATTTTAATGATTACTCATTTATTTCAGCCCTTTCTATTCAGCATGTCTCTATCAAAATAAACCTATGTTTCTATGAATATTGAAGCTTTTGTTTTTTTGTGGCCCACATAAACTTAAACCTTGTTTATTTGGCCCATGTTAGCCTTTGAGTTTGACATGCTTGGTGTACACATTCAATAAGGGAAAATGTTAATTTTAGATTTTACTTTCAATTTTCTTAAATATAAACAAAATAAAATATTGTGGTTAAAGTGGAGGATTTTGTTTCTCTCTCCAGCACTATCCCCTTTTCTCCCTACCTACAATCATTTCCTCTATGTCCATGTTTTTAATATAGTTGTTAATCTCATGTCCATTCATATCCATGGACAATATATAGTATGGCTTTGTATTTTTAAACTTTGAAACCCAAACTATCATGCTGTATAAATCATTTTTTGCAACTTGCTTTTTTCCCCTCTATTTTTTGACCTATCCATGTTGATTATATATATATATATTTCATTCATGCAGCATTGCTTGTTACACAAAATTACCACGAACCAGAAGTACTGACATCACCAGGGGCTTCTTTACAAGGCAGAACCTCAAGCCCCATCTCAAATCTAAAGATCCCCAGGTGGTTGCTTTTCATATGAATGCCAGGAAAGAAAAAGCAACCTACTTAACTGCATTTTACTATATGATGACACCATACTTGTGCTATATAATACACAAATATATTATAATAAATGTGTAAAATATTTATTGTTCCCCTATTGATGGGAATTCAAGTTGTGACTAGTTTTTTACTACTAGAATCAATACTGCAATAAATACATTTAATGCATGTCTTAAAGTACATGTGTAAGTGTTTTTAGGGTATAGTAGAAATACAAAGCTAAAGGTATGTTCATCTGTTCATCGTCAACTTTATATTGCCAAATTTCTTTCCAATGAGGTTGAGCAAATTTCATACTCCCTTTTGCAGTGTACAATTATATCCTTGACTTGATATTGTTAAGAACTTTTTGAATTTCCCAAGTCTGGTGACTGTAGAATTATAGAGGGATGAGCAAAATGAGGTTTATAGTTATGAGTAAGCAAAACACAGAGTTTATTCTTGTATTATTATTTATTAATTACTAGTGGCCTGGTGCATGAAATTTGTGCATGGAGGGGAGGTTCCCTCAGCCCAGCCTGCACCCTCTCCAATTGGGGACTCCTTGGGAGATGTCCGACTGCCGGTTTAGGCCCGATCCCTAAACCGGCAGTCGGACATTCCTCTCGCAATCTGAGACCACTGGTTCCTAAACACTCACCTGCCTGCCTTCCTGATCACCCCTACCTGCCTCTGTCTGCCTGCCTGATCACCCCTAACTGCCCTCCCATGCCGGCCTAATCTCACTCCCAACTGCTGTCCCCTGCTGGCCTGATTTTTCCCCCAACTGCTCTGCCTGCCTGATCTTGCTCCCAGCTGCCCTCCCCTGCCAGCTTGATCTTGCCCCCAACTGCCCTCCTCTTCCAGCCAATTTGGTTCTGATTGGTCAGTTTCTATGCCAGTCAGCATCAAAAGCTCCGCCTCCCAGGCAGCCATTGGCTCCTCACAGTTGACCCAGATTTGGTTCTGATTGGTCATTTTCTATGCCAGTCAGTGTCTCTGGGCCTATCAACGGGGCCTGATCAGAAAGGCAGTGCTGATTAGCAGCCCCAGTGGAAGTCTGGAGAGAAATGGAGGCGCAGCTGCTGGCCAGACTAGGAGAGAAAGAGAAAGGCAAGTGCTGATCAAAAGCTGCCACAGAGGCAATGCATCAGTCCCTGCTTTTCTCTTCAGGCCTCCCTCTGGCCCTGATTTGCAGCCCCCTCAGCAGTCAGTGCTGGAGCACCTGCCTGCAGTGGAAGCAGTCAGCGCTCCATTGCCGTGGACTGAAGGACTGACTTCGAGTTGGTCGAGCATTTGTCATTAGGACCCAGGGTTTTTATATATTAGGATTGTATTATTTTCCATATGAACTGTAAATACTTTTGCCCATCCCTGTATCTCATGCATTTTTTTTCTTTTTACAGCCTTATTGTTGTATAATTGGCATACATCAAGTTGTGCAAAAAAGTGCACAATTTGCTGTTTTGCAATATCTATACTCCTATAAAACTATCACCATAGTCAAGATAATGAACATATCTGTCACCCCCCAAATTTTCTCATGTCTTTCCAGAATCCCTCCCTCCTGCTGCTCTCCTTATCTCAGTCTAATGTCAAGTGACCTTATACCTCTTCACATGTAGCATAAGAACCTTATACCAAAATGCTTGCATAGCCTCCCTCCAGGCCTTTGTGTACTGTCCGTTCTCATGCATTGTACTTCTACATATGTTATACTAGTATACCTCAGAACGCATTGTTATGACTTGAGTTTTAGATGATCAGTTATCTTTTAAAATGATTAAAAAGAAGAAACAATTTTCTTGTATGAGGTGTGCCTCATACCTTTGTGTAGATTCAAATTTCCGTCTGGTATTGGTTCTCTTTTGCCAGGTCTTCCTTTAATACCTCCAGAAGTGCTGACTTCCTGATGAGGCATTCTCAGCTTTTGAATATTTGGAAGTCTCTGTTTTACCATTGTTTTGATAAATATTTTTGCAGGCTACAGAATACTAAATTTTGTGTTTTTACCTTTAGTACTTGAATAATGTTGCTCTATTGTGTCCTGGCTTTCACTGTTTCTGGTGATTAAATCTGCTATAATTTTTCATCTTTGGTTTTCTGAAAATAATGGGTCTTTTTGCTATTACTACTTTAAGATTTTTTCTTTATTACCAGTTTTAAGCAAGTTGCTTTCTTCATTTTTTGTGTGCTTGTGTTTGGGGTTAATTGGGATTCTTGAAACAGTAGGATTATAAATTGTAACAAATTTGGAAAATTTTCGGTTATTTTCTTCAAATATATATATGCATTTTTAAAAACTCACTCCTTATACTCAGCATGTATATTAGGTTACAGCTCACTGATGCTCTGTTTATTTATTTTTTTAGTTTTTTTCTGTGTTTTATTTTAGTTAAGTTTCAATTGCTATATCGTTAAATTTACTAATTTTTTCTTTGTTAGTGACTTATCTGCCATTATCTCACTCCATGTAGTTTTCACCTTGGACATTATAGTTTTCATCTCTAGAAGTTCTATTTGGGTGCTTTTTAAAAAGAATATCTGTCATGCCTCTACTTAATATGCTCCATGTTTCCTCAACATTCTTTATCACATGTATGTAGTTAAAATAACTATTTTAATGTCCTTACCTACTACTTCTCTTATCTGTGTCATTTCTGGGTCTGTTTTAATTGGTTGATTTTTCTTCTCATTATAGGTCATATTTTCATGTTTCTTTGCATGCCTGGTAATTTTTTTATTGGGTTCTAAAAACATTGTGAGTTTTACTTTATTGAGTGCCAAATTTTTCTATTCTTTAACTATTTTTTAATTTGTTCTGGGACACAGTTAATTGGAAACAGTTTGATCTTCTTAAGACTTACACAGGCTCAGAGCCGTCTTTTATCTAGGGATAATTTTCCTCACTACTGCATTCTCCAACTTTCTAGGTGACGATGCCTATACTGATGGTCTGTGGGCCATATTTTGGGCAGCCAGGCTGTATAAGAAGTCCATCATAAAACAAGAGCAGTTCATCTGAGATCTGTGTGCTGAAGAGGCCACATGGAGGCATCCAGCTGATGGTGTCAGTGGAGCCCAGCCTTTCCAGCTTCAGTGAAGCCATCCTGGACCCTTCAGACCAGCCCATCTGTCATCTAAATACCAACAAGTGACCTTAGTTGACAAAGAGCAGGAGATTGCCCAAGAAAGTTCTCTCTGAATTCACAATTCATGAAACAGTGAAATATAATAAAATGGTGGTGGTTTTAAGCCACTAAGTTTTTGAGCAACTAAGTTATGTTGTGTAGCAAATAGTTAACCATCAGAGAATTTGATCTAATATGCACTGGCTGCATATTAAAATCAATTGGGGAGCTTTTAAAAAATATTGATTCCAAAACCCTACCTCCAGAGGTTCTGATTCACTTGATCTGAAGTGGAGCTCAGGTATTGATAGTTTTAAAAACCTCAAGATATGTTTTATAACATACTCCCTGTAGAATTTAATGTGCTGCCAGAGTGCAAGGCAATTGTAATGGGTGATGAAGAACCATGGAAGAGGTTTAAGCAAGGAGCTGATGTGATCATGTCTGTGTGACACACAATTATTGTCAACTGTATGGAGGATAGATTTCAGGGATTGAAGATTGATCCTAGGGAAAATCAATTAGGAAGTTGTGGCAGAAATCCAGGTGAGAAATGATGGAAGCTTAAACTAAAATAGCGAAAGCTGGGCTGGAGAAGACAGGATGATTGAAAAAGTTTCAGAAGACAAACAGATAGTTCTAGGAGATTGGATATGGGAATGATGCAAAGGAAGGAGCCCAGCATATAATTTAAGAACTACATGGGTGCCTGGGTGAAAAATGGTGACGTTCACAGTAATTGGAGGCATAAGAAGAGAGACAAGTGTAACAAGTGAAATGAGTTCATTTGTGGATATGTTGACTTTGCATTACCTGGAATATCTAGGTGGAGTTGTCTGGCAGGTAGTTGGATATATAAATCTGAAGCTCATGGGAAAGGTGTTAGCTATAGATATTCATCTGAGTGGCATCATCATTTATATAGTAATTGAAACCAAGAGAACGGATGTGATTGATCTCCTGGGGATGACTGTGAGGAACACTGAGATTGTCTAACTCAGCCCCATTTCACCTTCTTTTTATAGTGTCTTCCTATTCAGCAGAAGTGAAAAGGACTCAAATGACACTAGATTTAGATGCATATGTGAAGCAGAGGCCATCATCTTTGAATTCTTTCTGTTGGTAAGTAGAGTCAACTATTCATGATTGGAGAGGCAACTGCAGGGCCAGACTCAGATGGCCAGAGGATGGCTTCTTGACTCCTGTGCCAACCTCCATCCCTGTATACCCACACCTATTTTTCCTATGGCCTCACAGATGGTTAGATTCCTCCATCTTCTTGCTACAATTCTGTACCCATATCCTTAAAGTTAAATTTAAAAAATTTTTTGCTTATGTCAACTGTTCTTAACACATTAAAATAATCTAAACCACTTGAGAAATGAATGCAAAGGTCTCAGGCATAGGTATTCTAATCTAACAGGTCTAGGGTGGGGTTCAGGAATCACTGTGTGTTTGAAAACATTCCAGGTGATTCTAATATACAGCCAGTCTTAAACCACTGATTTGCTAATATGTGTTTAATCTTGGTTATTTTTGTGCAAACCATAAAAACTTGTCTGCTGCATCTTGGTGCATGGATCATGAAGTGTGGTGGTTATCTGGTTTACAGAGAAGACAGTGAAGTACAGTTATTTATCTTGGCTTATAATCTGACTGAAGTAAAACTTAGGCCAACCAAAGCTTCCTGAATTCCATGGCTGTGTTATTCACATTTATATACCTATAAGCAACTTTCTTGCACCAAAGAGGCATAATAAATAATTCTAGAATAAATATTGTTGACCTAAGTATTCGGTAGATTGGCTTCTATATGTATTAAGTCACCAGAAGGCGTTTTAATCTATTTATTTGTAAAATATTCATTGACAAGCTAGATTTGTATTTGATCTGGACTTATGGTATGAACATAGCACATGAATGAGATGAACTAGGAGTTGAATCTTTTTTATGCCAATAGCATCTAATCAGGCTAAAGTCTTTCAAGTCAGTATTCTGATTAAATGCCCCAATTACCAGTTAATTGCTAGAGAGTAGATGCAACTGACTCATTAATCTTACAAATTCCAACGTGGAAGCCTCAAATGCACAAGAATAACTCTAGCTCTACAGTTAGTTAAATGCAAGGCTAAACCTTACCAATGTCACTGTAATATATGCCCTCAGGCATCACAACTTTAGCACATAGCACCAAAGAGATTTAACATTAATAGGGTGTTTAGAAAGAGCGCAATCACAGCAGAGAGCTAAAATCCAATAGTGCAAACCACATGGATCCACATTTTCCAAGATAAATACCTTGCATGACTCCTTAATTAAAGCCATTAATGATAATTAACCTCATGGGGAAAATGACTCATTCAACTGGTAAAAATATACTTGATTTCTTTTTGGTTTATTGTCTTCTTTTAAAGGTTAGAGATGGACTATTTTTCCTTGTATACATGTGTACTCACCTGACGAGAAAGAAGACAGAAAGCTGTAGATGGTGCTTCTACTGAGTTTTTTGAAAAGTTCAGAGTAAAAATCTGATATTGTATCCTGAGCTCTTCCAAAACAACCTGCTACTTTTCCTGAGGAGACACAGAGAGCACACCAGTTCTGTTGACTTAAACATTACATTGGATGGCCAGTGATAAATAATGCAAGATTTACTCACTTTATTGGCTTGCTCAGAAAAAAAAATCAACCTGCGGACTCAAATTTATTGTTCACGGAAATGCATGGATCAATTAATATGCATTGTTTACTCTTGGGTTTTAATCAGATTTGAAACAAATGCCCTGTATTGTGACACCTCCAGGGAGCAAGATGTGCCCAAGTCCCCAATTCCATTTTCTTATTTTCAGTGGAGATCTGATGGCGAGAAAGACTACCCATGAATTTCATTGTTCACATAATTGCCAGATTGACACCTCTCGTCTTTTCTTACCCAGGAAGAATCAAGGTAAATTCACTAGGCCAGGGATGGATGAGCTGTTCTTTTGGCCTTAAGGGGAAAAAATCATAAGAGCTTGGGAACCTGTTTGATTAGAACAGCATAAGTCTTGATAATGGCTGTCCATGAATATTCTATTTAAAACAGATTAGGTGACTCTTTTCTTCCAAGAGCCTGCCTGTCACTCCTCATCTAGCATCTCCAACTTCTACATAAGAACCCTGGGTAATAAAGACACAGGTAAGTTTTTCAGTACTGAAATCTGGGTCCACTAGTAGGGTCTATGTCACCTCCTTTATTAACCAGGACTTTGAAATCAAGTCATATGAATTGTTGTCTCTTTTGTGGGTTGTAGCAGATACTACAATGTGGTACCCAGATCCCAGTTTCAGGATCTGGACACGCATTCCCTCAGTCTTCTGGAGTGTTGGCTGATGAAGGGTCACAGTTAAGTTACCCTCTAAGAATTGTCAATGGGAACTACATTGTTAATGTAATGCCCCTCCTTTGCCAGGTGTGTATGTATGTGTGCATGTGTGTGTGCATGTATGTGTGTGTTGGTAGTGGTGGTCATACAAAAGCTAGACCCTTGCCTAAATTTGGGGTAACTCTGAAGAGCCAGAACTCCCTCTAGGATCAAAAGAGATCTCTGTGGCAGCTTCATCATAGTTCTTTTCCTTCTGCCCAGTTCAGCTCCCCTTCCTTCTTTCCAGGTTTTGTTCCTCAGAGCATCCCCCCCCCAAATCTCCTGCAAACGAATCTCTATCTCAAATGGTTTCCAAGGGAAATCAATCTAAGCTACATCTATACAATCCTTTGAAAAATTGGGTATAACTCAATCTTAGTAGCATTCTAGGTTATTTGTATTTGGCAGACTCAGATAAATAATCACAAAGTTGGAAAACCTTTTGATTTGGGCCAAGTTAGTGTTTGTTGTCCTTTAGACATTGCTTAACTGGGCTCATTTTAAGTAATATGGTGACTTCTTTGGTTAAATGTAGAACCATACTCTTATTTATTTGGTTTGTAAAATGTTATCCATATATCTAGTATTCAAGACTTAAAGCAGATTATGTCTGTCAGGGCTTGACAGACCAAGTAGTTTACAACACTCAGACACTTTAGAAGCACTCTTTGCAAAAAACTGACATGCTAACTGTAGATTATTTTCCTCTTTAAAGCAGACCACCAAAAGGCCTTGTTTAGAAAAACACTTTATCAATTTAGTTCCAATTATTGTGTATGTTCAATCAGTGATTTCTTTTAAACATTCATTTTTATTAGTATATGTTTCTTTTTCTTTCATTTACCCCAAGTCCTCATCATTTACTACTGTGATTAGGTATGTCTAAATTAACACTAAAATATCATAAGTCAAATCTGCATAAATTAAGGCCCTGGCTGGGTAGCTCAGTGGATTAGTGTGTCATCCCAATATTCCAAGGTAGTAGGTTTGATCTCCAATAAGGGCACATACAAGAATCAACCAATGAATGCATAGATAAGTAGAACAACAAATCAATGTTTTTCTCTCTCTCTAAAAATCAATTAAAAAAACAATTCAGCATGTATTAATAGCTACGGCAAATTGAACACCTACTCTGTCCCAAGTGCTTTGTGTGCCATCATTATCACTATTTTCCTAATGAGAAAACCTACCCAGAGGCATAAACCTAGGAAGCAGCATAGCTAAATTTTGAACCCAAACAATTTGGTTTCATATTCTGTGCTCTTGATCCACACCACTACTTCCTTGAGAACTAGAAATCAAAGCTTACAAAAGGAAAGAAAGGGTTAAAATATTTGAGGAATTTATAGAAAAGAAAGATTACTCTTATTTAGAACACTCAGGGAAGGCTTTATAGATGGGGTGGTGGTTGAATCAGGTCCTAACATATAAATAGCACGTAGAGGTTATAGTGAATTTCTTTCACCTTTAAACAAAAAAGCCCTACAAAAAAAAACCTCACTTACTAGCAGTTTAAACAAAGAGAAAATGAGTAGGAAAAAGAGCCACCTAGCTGACTGCTTCTCTCCACCTATTAATAAAAATAAATCACGTGTGCCTGGCAATGTAAGGAATATAAAGACTTCTGATGTATGGTCAGTGTCTAAAAAAACGTACCATCTAGTTGGGTAGGTGAGACATTGAACTTGAATGGGTAACAAGTCATAACTATAAAGCTCTATATGGTAAATGCCAAATGAGGGTATAGTTAGGTGAGTAGATAAGAAAGAACTGTTCAATGTCTGTAATCCTGCCCCCGCCCCATCCTCAGGATATGTTTCTGGAAGGCTCATTGAAAGACAATTACATGGGATTTGTCAGAGGGGGGAGAGTTTACTAGAAAGTATTTGGAGATGTAGAGGTGGAAATGAGATAGGGATCCAGGATGCAGAAAAAACTGAGTCTAGATTGGGATTGAGTTTTTCAGGGCCCAGGGTTTTCGAGACTTAACCTTTATGGCTTCCTGTTGGATGGGCATACCCATGAGGAAATGGCAGAGTGATGTTAAGGGAGGGCCATGTCCTATGCTCTAGAGCCCCACCTTTTCAGAGACCCCCATGCCCCAGGTGGCAGAATTGACTGCTATAAAAGATTGTGTGGGTTTGGTTAAGGAGCATCTCAGAAACACTCAGGAGACAAAAGGCACTATGCTAGATTATGTAAGACCCCTGGTGCCTTTGAGTGAAGGGATGGGGCAGTGAATTTCAATAAGCACTGAGAATGATTTTTGGGGGAGGGGGGTCATTCTGGCCGGTGGGACTCCAAGTAATTTAATTTAATATAAAAATACAGTGATGGCATCCTGGTACTGGAATGAATTTATTACTTGGTCCCTTTCCCCCCTGTCAAACCAGTATTGTAGTTGAGCAAAATTCATACCAGTTATGGGCAATATAAGCGTGAAATTTTATGGGGTTACATCAAAATTATCACTGCCTGGGCATGCCAAGAAATTTCATAGGGCATGAAATGAGATTTAATAGAATAATGAAGATTGAATAAAATTGAGAAGGGTGAAGGAGAGAGTGGGCAACATACCAAAGGGATGTGGAAAGACATGAAGATGGGATGCACCTTTCCTAGGAGACAGAATACTTTAGATCAGTAGTTCTCAACCTTCCTAATGCCGCAACCCTTTAATACGCCGGGTACTCCTATGTGGGCGTATCTGCATGTGGGCAGACCGCCTGGAGACGGATAGAGGAGCGGTGTCTCGGTTCCTAACACCATCAAAAATATGTGTTTTCCGATGGTCTTAGGCGACCCCTGTGAAAGGGTCGTTCGACCCCCAGGTTGAGAACCGCTGCTTTAGATGCTCCTCAAGAAGCAATAAAGGCACAACATTAATAACCATATCTTTGAGATGACGCTGAAGCACTAAGCAAGATCTGTCCACATCTGTTCCTAAAGAGTCTCCAACACTTCTCAACACATACGCTGGAGCTGCAGGTTTCATTTGTCATCATGCATCACCCCTCAGCCCCCCGAGTGTCTCCTCAGGTGTCAGTGATGGGAGCAGCTGCTCCTCCTCCATTTCCACATTGGACTTGGCCAGATTCTTCAGGAGGAATCCGGGTGAACCCAGTACCTCCAAATTTCCTCTGGCCCTCTCAGAGTCCACTGCGGTCAAAACCAGAAAATGCGCGCGTGTCTGAACTGAAGTGTGCGTCCATCCTTTAACAACGGCTTTGGACAGCAGTCCTCACGCATGTATATTTTCTTGCTACTCAAACAACGTTCCCTTCTCACCAGTTAGTGAAAAATGCGGAAGCTGCTCTTTTCCAAGCCATCCATTGTTTCCATTAGCAAGTTGTTAACCTGCCTCAGTTTGGTACAGGACTTGAAAATCCCAAGTTTCTATGTAAAGTATTTTTTATTTGATAAAAGACAAAGAACAATGGACCTATATTCTATATAAATGCTATTTTAAATACACCATTTAATCTAGTGTTTAGCTATAGGAATTGGTGACTATTTAGATAAAGCCTGGAATTTAATTTTATCTGTTCATGTGCCATCAGGAGAAAATATATGCGGACACATAACACCCTTTACTTTTTTTCTATGTCTTCAAACTTTGCTAATATCCTCTCTTTGTCTCCATTTTCCTCCCCTGCACTCCCCCTCCCTCTGTCTGATTGCATGGCTGGAATCTGTTCCATAATTTCAGGAGAACAGGAAAAGCAGGATCTAGCTCCTTAGAGCATTTTTCTGGGCACTTCAATAACAATGACTTTGCTCCTTTGTCCTATATTTTGTTCCTATTTTGTCATCTTGTTCTTTGTTTCTAATGACAATTGACATTATTTTCTGTGCAATTCATTTTCTGTATTACAGAGCTACCAGTCCTTGACTTTTCTGAGTATAAAAAATCTTTCACTCTGATAAATTATAGATGGTAAATCTATATTTTGGGATATATACTCAAGATGGTAAATAATTTTTAACCATGAATGGGTAGGACAAAAATTAGTGTCTTAAGACATCTTTGCTCCTGACAGATGCTAAGTTTAAAGCTACAAACTTCAGAATGGGGGCAGAATATCTCTGAGACAGAAGAAATGTTCCTTAAAAAAAAGTGCATTGGGAATGATTTAGAAAGAGTTAGAGAATGATTTTTATAGGCTTCTTGAAACATCAGCAACAGAGAGAATGATAAGCTAGCAAGTTTCCTCTCTTTGAGGGAGATGTCAAATGTCCACAAATGACATGAACAGAAAATTCCAACCTGAATCCAGTAGTAACTGAGTATTGCAATTACTACCATTTATGTTCCTCCAAAAATTCCAATGTGGGGGGAACACCCATATCTATACAACCAGGATGAGCTCTATAGCCCAATTCTAGTCCCCAGAACAGTCAGGGACCACCACAAATTAATATTTATTTTTATTTGATTTCAGAGACAAAGGGAGAGAGAGAGAGAGAGATAGAAACATCAATGATGAGAGAGAATCAATTGGTTGCCTCCCGCATGCCCCCTGCTGGGGATCAAGCCCGCAACCCAGGCATGTGCCCTTGACCGGGAATCGAACCTGGGCCAATGCTTTATCCACTGAGCCAAACCACCTGGGGCCAAATTAATATTTATATCAAATAAACTCGAAGGGATTTATTCAGAATACTAGAGTCCCGGACAATAGAGTATTCTCCCAAATAACTGAGACAGCAGATATCAAACTACTAACTTTTTCACTGCTCGCTCTGGACAGAGAGCCAGCTGGAGCATGAGACTGACTTGGAAGTTCTTACTCCTTCCCTTGAATGGAGCCCAAGGAAAGCCCTGGAGGAAGCAGGCCGCCCCACCACAGGGAGTGTGCAGCCTGAGGAAGCAGCTGGAGGAAAGAGGAGGCTGAGTTGGCGAGCTTGACAGTCCCAGAGAGAGCAAGCCACACACAGTTGCCTGTCCCAATGTCAGTGATGTGTTGAGCCGCACCTTACAGGAGGGGAGAGAGGAACAGGAGTCCTCTGGCCTGGAGAGTGGAGCAGAAGTCCCTCTCTTTTTGGGACTCAAATTCCCCCCAAAGAGCCCCCCAAAACTATTGGGGATGGTTTCTTTCTGTATTGGTTTCCTAGGACTACTATGACCAAGCCCCACAGACTGGGTGGCTTATGCAACAGAAACTGATCCTCTCACCCTTCTGGAGGTCGGAAGTACCAAATCAAGGTGTTGGCAGGGGGCCGTGTGGGAAGGAGCTGTTCCAGGCCTTTCTCTTTGGGATGTAGATGACCATTTCTCTCTGTGTCTCTTCACCTGTTCTCCCTCTACCCATGTCTCTGTGTCCAAATTTCCCCTTTGTGTAAGGATACCAGTCGTAGTGGGTTAAGGCCCACCCCATGACCTCATTTTAACTCAATCACCTCTGTAAAGACCTTCTTTCCGAATAAGGGCACATCGGGTATGGTTTCTCTTTTAAATCAAGTGTTCCAGAGAAAGCCAGCTTAATACACATGGTGGTTTGTCATCTTGCACAGCACTAGCCAGATGGCAAGATGCCTGCCTCGAAGGTCTATGTGCCTTTTTGGAAAGCACGGCTCATGCAGGAGAGCCCTGCCACACTCCTCCAATTGCTGCTAATTTGGAACAAAACTTCTGGGAAAGGTCTACCTGGCTCCCTGGACGCTTTTGGTCCCTACACCTCAGAGTCTGTCAGGAACATGCATAACGAACACGTCTGCACATGTTCCCCATCAGAAGTGTTCAGCAATCCAGAGCTTTCATCTCCAAATATTTACCAAGTTCTATTTATCAGAATGAGAGAGAATGTTTCTGCTCCACAACGTCAGGCATATGGTAGCAGCGTGAACTAGAAGATAAATCGTGCTGGGCGATTCCAACTGGATTTAATGCCAGCAATCATTATTTTTAATCAGATGGAAAGTTCCCTCAGTGATACCAGGCCATCTAACACTGGAAAATAATTTTGTCAGTTCACATTGACTGATGCTGTCTTTATAAATAATCTCCTAGGGCCTTTTGAAGTCTACCTTTTTATCTTTTTTTAGTCTTTCTCATTCTTTTTTTTTTCTATGGGAATATCCTATCACGTCTCTAAATCCTGGCTGTTGATTATAGGATGCCTTTATAAAATGGCATAAAGCATTTGGTGCTTAGCAAACCCTCCAACAACTACATAGAATTTTAATAAATTTCTTGAATCTCTCTGTAGTTCTTGCTTCCCCACCTTCCCAAAACAAGAGTGCAACAAAATATAACTAATAATCCAGAACAGCCTGGATCAGGTGATATATAATTGGGGTTTGGTGTGGGCTGGTGGTGTGAGGTTAGATATGTTATTGGGGCAATCAGACCTCAAATGGGTACCTCACCGCAAGGGCTGTGTGGGCCCATACACCACCCACCCATCCACACCTCATGAAAGCATCTGGCATTTCCTAGCCAGCTATGATCTGGAATTTTTTAAATAACTGGTAATTTTAAAAATAACTGGCAATTTGACTGCATTCACTTGTAGGTGTAAAACACATGAGGAGGGTTACAGCTAAATATTCTATTTTCAAGCAATACAAAAAGGAGCTTCATATATACGAAAATTTTATATCAAAAGAAAAAAGGGGGTAAGCCATTTCTCTGACATAAAACCCACCATCTATCGAGGCCGATGAATCCCCTGCCGTTGTGGGAATCTTCATTCCGGGATCGTTTACTGCTGGGAGGTAACACTGAGAACCCACGTGCCTCACGTGGAGAGGTAGGCCAACATCAGGACCCCCTGTTTTCTGCTCTCCCCAAGTTGCTGAATTTGCTGACTGCCAGGCCACTCTATCCAGTGAGCCTAGCACTTGGCCAAACCCCCAATCCTACAGTAAACAGCAGAGTTTTTGCTAACAAACAAAAGCTAACTTCCTACAGGTAAGAGGAGGCTACTCGAGAACAATCCCCTTAAAGCAGCAGCAGTGAGGCCCTTTGTCGCCAACCTGGGAGTCAAGTCTCAGCAAATCCTGCTTCCGGATCCCTTTGTACACTCATCTCCCTGGCGTCTTCTCATTTTGGCTCCTCCTGCTCCAAACTGTAGGCCAGCCTGTTGGCATCTAAACTCTCCAGGCCACTGAGAAACTGGGTTATTCCTACTGCTTCCCTTAGGGTAGATGGAACTGGGCCCCAGGCTGCTGCTGCTGCCGGGAGCCAGTCCATCCTTGCTGTTTTAAGGGACCTGGCATATATGGCATACGGTTCTTAATATGTTTGCTCACCTTCTTGATGCTGTGTTTTAACCAAGGTCACCTCTCCGAGAAAGGTTGTTTCCCCAGGTAGGGATTTTCCCCTGAAGTTAGGGAGGGAATAAAACCCCTCAACTAAGTGCCAGGCGGGTAATTAATCACTTTATCACTTTCACTACGAACAATCATGCTTAAGCTACATAATCTTTACTCCCTGGAATGGAGATAAGAAACGCCCTAACCTTTGTAATAGAGATTGATAGGATTGAATCAACTGGTATAAATACAGATGTAACAAGACAGCAACAGACAGAACTTATAAGACAGAACTTAGAACACAGGGCTTGGAAGACAGGACCAAGAGAGACAGAGCCTAGGCACAGAACCTACACAGAACGTTCTCTAGAGACAGAAGAACTTCGCTGGAGAGAGCATGGCAGGGGATCCTGGACTGAACCTGACTGCGGAGATTGGCAGGAGAGCCTGACTAGAACCTGGTGACCGAACCTGGCTGGAGATCTCAGACAGAACCTGGCTGGAGAACCTAGCGAGGGAACATGGCTACAGAACCTGGCTGGAGATCCTAAGCAGAACCTCTCTGGAGATCCAGACCAGAACTTGGCTGGAGATCCTGGCTTGAGATCCTGGCTAGGCTGCTGATCAACTGAACGCTGTCTCCGTGTCATTCCTTCTTTGCCGACTCCGTCCACACCTTTGGGGACCCCTGGACCCGCTGGGGCAGGACCCCGGCATGCTGCTACTCCCAGGTCTGCTGCTATCAGTAGACTTCCACCAGGGCAGCATGCCACTGGGAAGTCACCAGCCCGTCCAAGGCACATTGCCACAGGGAAGTCCATGCAGGCCCATTTGAAGAAAGATCTTTGACATTCAGGTGCGCTCTTACCAATAACTGACCTTCTTGTGATCTTGCCTTCAGACAAATAATCCATTTCGCAGTCTGCTTTTGCCACTATAAGAAAAAAGGCCTTATCACTTTTCTATTTGCAGCTTTACTATGTCGCTCCAGGGCTATAAAAACCTTGGGATCACCAAGCTAAGGAAAGTTAGAGACATTTGTGCAGGTACTGGAAAAGTAAGTGATTCTGGCCACTGCTTGAAGCTGCTGAGAGGGGATGAGGTGCCTTATTACTTGTTATGAAAACATTCAACCAATTCTCCTTTTAACCAATCCTCAGATTTCTGAACATCTTTGTATTTAGGGGTACAAATCAGTTTCGGTATTATCTATTATAGGTTCTCCTTTTCTGGATTAGATGTAAACTCCCAGAGGCCAAATTTCTTACAATTTCTTCATTTACTTTTCAACTTCTGAACTTTTGTACCTTTTTTTTCTCCTATCTATAACTTTGCAGATGTATGTCCTTTTAATCATTTTACTGCCATTTTAGTGAAATCTAACACAAAACATCAGTAAATGCATTTTTAACTGCAAGTCAAAGTTATTATCTCTTCAGAAAATCACTCCTTATCAAAATTTCTCTTTTCTTTTTCTAGAACTTCTATTAAATATCTGTTGGATAATTTTAGTTTATACCATATCCTTTAACTGTTCATTCACAATTTTAAACTCTCTCTTTCTGTGCTGTGTTCTGGATAAATTACCAATTCATTTATTGTCTTGCCATTCATTCCAATCTCAAGTAAACTGCATCTGTTAAAATGTTATTTCCATGACTTTTTTTTAATTTTGAAAAATCTCTCATTATTTCGTTTCCTGTTCTTGTTTAATTTATTCTTGGTTTTGTTTCATGGCTTAAAGTCTCTGGTCAAACTTTGATATAAAATTTATTCCCTCTAGAATAAATCTATGTTAAAGATTTTGAAAGTGGCTATCTTTGTTAGCATGCAATCATTTCATATATTTTGAAATTTGGCTTTGCAGGTCAATTTTCGGCGACTGCCTTTCTTTCTCCTTCTGTGCTCAGTTTTCCGTGTGCAGTAGTTTTGTAGATATCATTACTCAGCTCCCAGATCTGGTCATCTACTAGCAATTCAGTTTTTCTGCCCTGATGTGATAATGGTGATAAGCTTAGTTTGGTTCCAAGTCGGGAGACTGCCTCTGGGTCTTCCTATCTTCCTAGACCTGTAGCTTATCAAGAGCCATGGTCCCAAGCAGCAGTCACAAGCAGTTTTTTTTCATACTCCTTTCAGGGTCAGGGTCAGGGTCAGGGTCAGTAGCCTGGCTAATTTGAAGATCTTGTAGTGAGCACTCTGAGTCCTCACTACTTCACAAGAGCCAAATTCCTATATGCCACTGTCTGAGTCTAAGCGTCCATATTGTCCAGTGGTTTCAGCCCCTTTCATTAGGTTGTGATGATTTTCCAAATCTGGTCTTAAGCTATATTTATCTTATTTTTTATCCTGGCTATATCATTTTGGTTCTCTCTTTCTCCATTACTAGATTGTACAATATGAAATTACCAGTTTGTTGGCAAAAGTGTCAAATATTGAGTTTTATATAGTTCATCTTAATCAACCAATTTTTGCTACGTTTCACACATGGTACATCAAAGTACAAACCTATTGTGACATCTTGACAGGTTTTTATTAAAGCTTTGATCCTTCTTTTTTTCAGCACTCAGTCAGTCAGTCAAACATTCACATACCAAAATCCACACATGTTTCCAGGAAGAGATTCCCCCCACGCCCCACCCTTACCCCCAATGAAGTGTCTTTTAGATTTTGGAAGGCTACAGACAGGTAGGAAGGTGGTGATGCTAGGTTGATAAACAATGAATGGTTAAAAAAAAACAAAACCCTAAGTCTAATTCTTCCAAATAGCATTTGTCCTTTTTCTGTCATCATCCAACTATTTAAACCAAATGAAATTTCATTGAGTCTAAGAGCTATGATTGTTTGGTTTTCAGTTGGCAGAGAGGGAAGAGCTAGAAAATATGCATAGTAAGAGAGGAAATACATATCCATATTTCATTTTTATCATTAAAATCTTGACTTATACCTATTATCAGCAAACATGAATAGCCTAGCTTATGCAATGAACAAAAACCCATAGCTGATGGAAATGCCTCGTTTGTGTGGGTGTATCTTGGAGGCTAGATTTTTTATGAAAGACAAGGCAGAGAAAGCTGGAACATATTTTTCAAAGAAGAGTCCAAGTATCCATCATCATGAACAATTCAATAGCTTCCTTTCAGATTATTGAGTTGAAGAAGCACTGATATCTTTCAACCTTGAAAGATTCAGGACCCCTGAATTCCTGCCCCAGTCTGTCACACTCTCCCTCCCTCAAATACCTACTCTCCCCTTTTCTTAGTAATAGAATCCCTGATATTCAGGTAGGCTCATTACTTCCCAATTAAATTGAAAGACTTGTCACCAGGCCATAAAACTAGTGAAGAGAGACCATGTGGCCACATTTAGGCCATAGATTTCCATGTGACTTTTGGACAGTTTCCTTAAAGAGATGGGTATGTTCTTTGTCCCTACATCCATGTAGCTGCTTAGAGCAAGGATATGATCACTGGAGATCAAGAAGCCGTCTCAGAGCACAAAGGAGGACACAGTGAAGAGCTGGGAGTGGACTGGGTCCCTGCTGACTTAGTGGAGCCCCAGAGCAGCTCTGCTCTGATTGCTTTCAGACTTTTTTCATGAGATAGACATAAGCTCCTGTGCTGTTCAAGCCACTGTTGCTTTTGATTTGTCTGTGCTATGTAACCAATTTATAGTGCCTGCAAATTATTCCATTGCTAAAATAAATTATGCATCATGACACGTTCATTTTAGTGATAAGGCTCAGCACCTCGTATTTTCATGACAGAGTAGAAGGGCAGAGAGATTTGTCATTCGATTTGTTCCACTCTAGTTCCGAATGCTTGCAAAACAGTTGGGTTTCCCTCAAGCTGGCTTGATCATGCAGTGATTTCCAGTGACTTTCCCCAGCAGGTTTGCAAACTGGTTTTCACGTCATAACCACCTAGGCCTCCACAGTAAAATAAACCATTTTATTTTTAAATGTCGAACTCCCTATAAAAGAGAACAAATACTTTTAAAAGCTAGACTCATTTGTTGCTGTGAAATTGCCTTATGTGTAACTTAACCTCAAGTGTTTTTGCATGCTCTCCATTTATTGACTATAGTGACACCCACCATTGATGCCCTCATAATTTTCTCTGCATCCAGGCTAAATCCTCATCATCCTGAAGATAAAGCAGACACTTGTCAAACATGTTTTGATTTAAAATGGGAGAGAAATTTAATTTAAGCTACCTTCATAAAAGCCTCACTTACTCGTTTGTGCCACTGAATAGTCCGTGGCTCATAGATCTGCTTGGCTTCAGGCCCTGCTGGGTCAGTGGCGGCATCAGAAATCTGTTTCGTTACATGCTAAGGCCTTGCTTTCCTCTGTTGTAGCAGGAGTTGTCTGGATGGTGAACAAAAGCGTTCTCAGAAATGAAAGGTTTGCACAGTCTTTAACGTCAGCATTACTACCCCCCAAATGGGCTGCCTTTTATTTACCCAGCTTAAGACATGCTCACCCCTGAACTGATTCCATGTGTGGGGGAGTGGGATGTTCTGATTAGCAAGGCCTGGTCCACAAGCCACCCTTGTTCCGCATGAGCAGAACATGAGAAGAGAATGAAATAAACGGAGATTTTATCACCAGAAAAGAGCATACTTAGCAAGGAAAGACAACAGGCACCTACTACAAGACAATTTAAGAATGTTAAAAATACGAAGGACAAATAATGTGTCACTTTTAACATCTTTGCATCCTTCCCAGGTCTCATCCTTTTCATCTTACTATTTTTTTACAGCTAATTATATTTGACCACTAATTAAGTTGTAGTATAGCTAACACTGTCATTTGATTTTTATATCTCAGGAGTTGCACCTCCAATCATGCTGGGATCTCAGTGTGACCCAGGCAGAGACAGGAGGCCAGGGCATGGTAGAACCAAGGGTGGACCATAAAGGATTGCGTGCCAGTCATCCAAATGATAAATGGTGCTCTCAGTCTTGACCAAGTGGTGTCAATAGCCAAGCTCTCCATGATGTGGTAAGTGTCATAAGGTAGCGGACAGCATGCCAGTCCAGGGGTAACATTGCCGAAGTCCCAGTGTGGGACAGGGCTCCCCTCAGCAATGGTGAGTTCTGACAGATCAGTGTTCTTCCCTCAAGAAGAAGTTCTGGCAAAAGTGAGGTGAAGTCTCCAAACCGCAGAAAAGTGGTTTCATATTTAAAGAAAAATGTCACACTCAGCAGAGAACCTTGAGTATAAATAAAAAACAAAGGCAATGATAACGCAATCATGAAGACTGGGGTGATGGCTTTGATCTTGGACATGCAGTTGCCAGATGAATCCTAGATTACAATGCTGACTTGGATCACAATGGTGGCAAAACTTGGAGCCGAGTTTTCAGGTTAGAGATAAATCAGCTGAGAGAGCCTTACAATGAAAAAGGAAAAGATAAAATTGAATCAAGCCTCAGCTAATTTGTAAACTTACACTTATTTTTGTATCTTGAAGAACCTTCTACAATACTGGGCATTGCACTGAATACAGACTTATTGAATTAAAGGAGGAATGACATAAACACACACTCATCATCCCACTGTGACCATACATAAAACTAGGAGTGACAAGTGTAGCCACAGATGGGAAGAATGCTGGCTAGGCCATCTGGCCATGTGAACTCAGTCTGCTTGCGGTGGTGTTCTAACCAAAAGAGCCAACTGGCTTCTAGCCCACACCTCCAGGATCCACCAAAACTCTTGTTAATATCAGTCTGCCCTTCTAGTTCCCAGGAAAGGATGTGAGTTCCTAGGTCTATACTCACTGAAACTTGGAGTAATTAAAGAGACCATGCTGAGAGCTATTGAAAGTAGAAACACGGGGGTTTCGCTCCCAGAACAATGACATCGCCAGGCCCAGTTCTATCTAGGAAGGGAACTTTGTCCTTGAGCATTTGTTTAGTGGGGTGGCCTGGTGCAATACTTTAGGACATTCTCATCCATTGTATCTTTCTGGTTCCAGTATAGGCAGAACCCTCTTGCCCCTTATTTCTCTCTCAAATGGCATATAAACTTGGGTTACAGAAGGAAAGACTTTGTAGTTTCTAGGGCCACTAGTCATAGGAAATTATTAGTTTTTGGAACTTCTTGGGAATCAGACAAAGTAGGTATTGCCAGATTATCTTGGCCATCATTGGGTTGACAGATGTCACATCCAGGTTGTCCTCATGCCCAAGTGATTAGTATGAGTCAGGCCAGAACTCCAAGCTGTTGTCCAAGGGCACACACAGCCAGAGTGGGCACCAGGCACGTGGCATAGTCGAATCTGAGCTACACTCAGGCCAAGTGAGGCAGCTAGCCTGAGAGGTAATCAAAGTTAAACAAGGCAAGGTTCCCTGTGAGGGCAGACACTGTGTTCCTGGTACCAGAGAACATTTAGGTGGGCGGGAAAGGGGAGGAAAAGGCAATGCATTAAACAACTCCCTACACCCACGAGTGCCTTTGACCTTAAGGAAAGCTTGGTTAGAGTGCATCATGAAGTTCTATTGTCACAGTCTGTGGCCTTGATTTGTCACTAGCTCCTTCAGTCTCAGAGCTCTATTTGTGAAAGGGGACTATGTGGAGCTTAGTTTCTATGAAGTCTATCTTCAAACACATCCTCCTTACACACCTAGGAGCTGTAAGGCTTAGTCTCATAGGAGGCTCAGGTCTCTTATCTGAATTAGGGTTGAGGAGTGGGGACAGGGAACACACTTTGGGAAGGTGATGTGCAGGGGGAGAAGCCTTACTTGTCCTGACCATGTCTCCCCAGGACCTCTGTTTCCTGAGGCAGGGAGGTGCTGGGGGGCGGGGAGCAGGCTGCTGTGTTCTGGTGAGGTTTGCAGTTGGTGGTCGGGGCGAGTGTTCTTGCCAATAGTCCAGTTGGCCTTGGCATTTGCATGCAAGGTCCTTGGGCCTCTGCCTGGTGCCCCAGCACTTGGAAGAAGGTGGCAGCTCTGGACAGACATTCTCTCCCCGCCCACATAAATCCTCAGAGGGTTTCCCTCTGTGGGTTTATAAAAGCCCATTATCTAATTCATGACTCAGAGAACTGAGCTGCTCGCTGGCAAGAGGCTTTTAAAGTCACATTTTGAATAATTTCTCAGCAATTCATTACATAGGAAAACAGGCCCTTTTTGTTCTAAGACTTCGCCGAGGAATGCGACTCCTCTCTGCCAAATTCATTAACAAAACCTGTGGATAGATAGAGGCTGAGCATCCCTGGCCCGTTTCTTAACTGTACAAAAACGTGCTGATCGTTGAAATGTACATTTTTACCTCTGGCTGGAAAGAATTCATGGGTCTCTGCTTGCAGGAAACAGCAATGTCACTTTCAAATGCCCAGGATAACTCCTGACCAAGTGCCCATTGTGAGACGAGGCTTAGCATGTGGCAACTAAGAGAGGGCCACATGTCACCTTTCCGATTGGCAGCAGAAGGGAGAGCTGGTAATAAATATGGTCACAGCTTGAGGGCGAAACAGTTCCCCTCATTGGCAGGACAGTGGCCCAATGCTCAAGACGAGCTGCGACAGGCCAGGCTGTGCAGGCTCCTCGTCACACTAATTACCGTGGCCGTGAGAAGTTTGAGGCTTGCTCCCCGGGGCTGGCTGTACAGAGCAGTGGGCCGTCAGCTCTCCACTGAGGAAGAGGCAGCGTGGCCAGGAGCCTCCAGACCCAGTGGCTGGTGAGACGGGGAGAGGCCAAGAAACCCTCTCAGGGAACGGTGCTGCTTGATACAGGCTGGGCACCCTTACTTATCAAAGTATATTTTTAATTTACATCACGTGTAACATTAGACGTTATGTTTATACTATATATTCATATATTACAATATTTAATATGTTTAAGTAAAAAATGTCTTAAGACATATATACCTCTTTAAATTTTTTATTGTGGTCAAATACACATGACATAAACTTTACCATCTGAGCCATTTGTAAGTGTACAGTGGTGTTATTCGCATCGCTGTGTAACTATCACCACCGTCCAGCTCTAGAACTCTTTCCATCTTGTGAAACTGAAACTCTACACAGTAAACATTAAACAGTAACTCCCCACTCCCTCCTTCCCCAAGCCTCTGGCAACTACCATTTTATTTTCTGTCTCTATGATGTTGACTACTCTAATTAACACATGTAAGAGGCATCACACAGTGTTTTGTCTTTTTGTGACTGGCTTATTTCACTTAGCATAATGTCCCCAAAGTTCAGCCGAGTTGTGGATGTGTCAGAATGTCCTTCCTTTTTAAAAATGAATAATATTCCATTGTATGTATATACCACATTTTGTTTATCCAGTCACCTATCCATAAACACTCAGGTTGCTTATGCTGCTATAAACGTGGGTTTATGATTTATTTAGCTCGGGCTACCATAACAAGATACCATAGACTATGAGTTAAACAACATAAATTTATTTTCTCATAGTTCTGGATCCTGGAAGTCTAAGATCAGGTTGCTAGCCTGGTCAGAAGAAGAAGAAGAAGAAGAAGAAGAAGAAGAAGAAGAAGAAGAAGGAGGAGGAGGAGGAGGAGGAGGAGGAGGAGGAGGAGGAGGAGGAGGAGGAGGAGGAGGAGGAGGAGGAGGAGGAGTTGGAGTTGGGGAGGAGAGAGGGGAGGGGAGAGGAAAGGGAAGGGAGGGGAGGGGAAAGGAAGAGAGAGGAGGTGAGGTGAAGGGAGAGAGACAGAGAATGCAAGCAAACTCTCTGGCATCTCTTCCTATGAGGGTACTAATTCCTTTGTGCAGACCCCACTTTCATGACCTCATCTAAAGCTCCCAAAGTCCCCATCTTCAAATACCATTATATTGGGGTGTAGAGCTTCAACATATAAATTTTGAAGGGATACACTTCAGTCCATAGAATATACAAACATCTTTCTGAGACCCTGTTTTCAATTATTTGAGGCATATATCCAGAAGTGGAATTACTGGATCATATGGTCATTCTATTTTTAATTTTTTTGAGGTACCTCAATACTGTTTTTCACAGTGAATGTACTATTTACATCTCACCAGCAGTGCACAAGGCTTCCAATTTCTTCACATTTTCACCAACACTGATTTTTCTGGTTTTTAGATAGCCATCCTAATGGGTATAACGTGGTATCTCATTAGGGGTTTGGGCTGAATTTCCTTAGTGATTAGTGATGTTGAACATCTATTCATATGCTTACTGGACAGTCAAAAACATAGACTATACACTTTTTAATATATACTTTGTGTATTTTAAAAATACATGCTATTATAGATGCTTGAAAAAAACTGAAATTATACTACAAGTTTATTGATTCTGCTGGCAAGATTAAGGGTAAATTTTTGGTTTCTTCTTTACTTTTTATATGTTCCAAGTTTTCTTTAATAAGAGTTTCTCTTATAATTATAGTTGTCATCATCATCTAGCATTTAGTTAGATCATTTTGCTCTTGGCACTGTGCTAAGCACTTTGCATGCAGTATTTAAAATAAAATTTATAATCACAATAGGTAACTGGCATCACAATTATTTGTATACTAGAGGCCCGGTGCACGAAATACGTGCATGGGGGGTGGGGGGGTGGTGTCCCTCAGTCCAGCCTGCACCCTCTCCAATCTGGGACCCCTTGGGGGATGTCCGAAGGCCTGTTTAGACCAGATCCCACTGGCAGTTGGACATCCCTCTCACAATCTGGGACTGCTGGCTCCTAACCACTCCCCTGCCAGCCTGATTGATGCCTAACTGCTCCCCTGCCGGCCTGATCGCCCCCAACTTCCCTCCCCTGCTGGCCTGATCTCGCCCCCAACTGCCCTCCCCTGCAGGCCTGGTTGCCCCCAACTGCCCTCCCCTGCAGGCCTGGCCACCCTCCTCTGATCCCCTGATGTCCTGGTCACCACCAATTGCCCTCCCCTGCCGGCCTGTTTGCTCCCAACTGCCGGCCATCTTGTGGCAGCCATCTGGTGATGAAGTCACACGTGACGCTACCTAGGCTTTTATTATATAGGATATTTTATTTTTAAAAATAAGTAACAGTTCTGTCTGAGAATCTCAGACCTGTCAAGGTGACTCACCACCAAGTTCCTTAGATACCCCTTTTTGGTCACTTCCCTAACATCTGTCCCTGGGTTCTAGGTTAAGACAGATTGCTCACTAGATAAGACAAGCTTCTCTGTGCATCTCAACAGAGGTGAATAATTATATACTCAATATGTTTAAACAATGCAACAAATAATTATCGTGCACCTACTGCTATGCCCCAGGCACTCAGACACTGGGCTCCAGATGGGAATGCTAAGAGAAAGGTCTGTGCTAGCTGTCGGATTGGGTTGAATTAGGTATATGAGCAAGCTGCTCATATAGGTATATAGTTTCCTATAAGTGTTCTACAGAGAACCTGTGGCAGTGGTACAGCGAAGGGAGGACTCAGCCTCAGGGATTTCTACACCTGGAGGCACATTACCTGAGCGCTTTGTAAAATTATAAACATTGCAACTCCATCCAGACTTATCAGAACCTCTGGGATGAACCTCTGGGAATCTGTATTTTAAAGTGGTTGCCCAGGTGATTCTGCAAACCAGAATGACTTGATGGCATATTGCAATTACTACTGCTGACTGTCAGAAGAATCTCTTTTTATACAGAAGAGGGAGAAGTTTTATAGAATAAAACACGTAAGAGGAGTGTGAAAGGTACTTAGGAAATTTGGTGTTAGCTCCCCATTCATCCTATGGATGATACATCTGGCAGAAGTGTTGAAGAAGACACGCCTCCTTGGTGCAGCCATTATAGAAAACAGTACAGCGGGTCCTCAAAAACTTAAAAAATAGAACTACCTTTGATCAAGTAGTCACTCCTGAGTATATATCTGAAGGAAATGAAATCAGTGTCTGGAAGACTTATCTGAATCTCCATGTTCATTGCAGCATTATTCACAATAGCCAAGATATGGAAACAACCTAAATGTCCTTTGATGGGTGAATGGATAAAGAAAATATAGTACATATATAGAATAAAATGTACACAATAAAGAAGGAAATCCTGCCATTTGTGGCAACATGAATGGACCTTGAAGACAGTATGCTAAGTGAAATAAGCCAGACAGACAAAGACAAATATTGTATGGTATCACTTATATGTAGAATCTTTTCTTTAAAAAAGCCAATTTCATAGAAACAGAGAATAGAACGGTGTTTGCCAGGGGCTGAGGGCAAGTTAAAATGAGGAGATGTAGGTCAAGGGGCACACACTTTCGGTCATACAAACAATAACTTCTTAGGGTCTAATATACAGCATGGTGTCTATACTGTAGTTAATAATACAGTATTCCGTACTAGAAAGTTGCTTTAGTGGATCTTAAGCACTCTGACCACACAAACAAAAAGAATTAACTATGCTAAGTGATGGATGTGTTAACTATCTTGATCTTGGTAATCATTACACAATGTATATGTATATCAAATCATGATGCTGTACATTTTATTTTTTAATTGATTTCAGAGAGGAAGGGAGAGGGGAGAGAGAGCTAGAAACATCAGTGATGAGAGAGAATCATTGATCAGCTGCCTCCTGCATGCTCCCTACTGAGGATTGAGCCCACAACCAGGGCATGTGCCCTGACAGGGAATCGAACCATGACCTTTTGGTTCATAGATCAATGCTCAACCACTGAGCCATGCCGGCCAGGCCATATTGTACATTTTAAATATATAAAATATCAGTGATTGCTTCATTCAGTATTTGTATTAATATTTCTACCACCCAACATCCAATTCAGTCCTGATTTGTCAAACAATTCAATAAATATCTTTTTAGTACCTACTTATGGACCAAGTGCTTTGCTAATCAGTGAGCAAGTTATAAATGATCCCTGAGCTTAAGGAGAGCAAAAGGGTTTATAGATAGAGAAGAATAAGTAATAAATGCATATAGACTGTACACAGTTCTATTTACAGTAGTGTGGTATTCCTATATTTTCACATTACTGAATTGGTGGTTGTAAATAGAGAAAGAAACTGCTTGTTTCATACCCAATATCCACCCTCCCCCTCTTTTCCCCGTGTTATTGGAGACAGAAAAGTACCTAGCAGGGAAAAGAAACCTTAAAATTTCCAGCCTCCTTTACATGTAGGTGTGGCTGATGTGATGTTAGCAGCAGTCATTGGGTGAGGCTTCCACTCAAGCCCCTTTCCCCTCTTCTGCCCTTTGTGCTGCCTGAAGCTCAGCTGTGATGGCTGGAGCTCCAGCAGCCAAGCAAACCACAGAGACCCTAGCTCTGACATTAAACTAAGGACAGTCTCTGTTGACCTCCAGACTTCTCAATACATGAGAAAAATAAACCCTGCATATATAAGCCACTTTAGTCAGGTCTCTGTTGCTAGCAGCCATAAGCACCACCTAATTGAAAATGTGCAACATCTATCTCCCCGAGCCTAGATCATGTGTAGAGAAACCAACAATGTGCTTCAATGCACTCGTTCGTGCTGCCTGCAAACTGGACTCCTAAACATCATTAAGAACAAACCAACATTTGCTTAAGGGATCTTCCATTTCACTCCTCCCCTGGCTTGGCAAAGGCCATGAAGATAAGTGGTCAAGTTTGAGACTAAACCCAGTCCTCCTGTGCTCTGTATTTCTAGTGCTATAGGTGGTCACTAAGCCATCCCAACAAGACTCTTGGCCTCTCCAATTAGTCAAGGATTAGAAAGACAGCCTTGACATTTATAAATTCTGTTAATCATTGGTCGTGTCAAAAAGAGATTGCATTGTTGCCAAATTCGTGGATATGGGGAAAGATGCTGCTGTTATGGGAAACTGGACAGAGAAAGCCTCCTTTTTCACTCTCTGCTCCTACCCTGAAGCTTGCGATTCCATTTCCTTTGCTTTGATAAACTACAAGTGGTTTTAAATTGAGTCATAAATTTCTCCCAGCCTTTAAAAGACCAACCCCCCTGTCTTTGATTCCCTCACCTCCCGTGGCAGGGAAATCTGGCTGGAGACATACACATACTGCTTTGTGCACATTTAGGCTGGGAGCTTAAAATTTACAGGCCTCAACTACTTAATAGCCTGGGATGGAACCAAAGAGATTGCAACTGGGGATGTGCTAGGGTGGGCAGGTCTCTGGGACAGGCCCAGCTGCATCTACGGAAGACCCTAACACCCTGTGCTAGAAATGAACAATTTATGGGTGGCTCTGACACACTCCTCGGGTGACTATGTTGACTACTGGCTTTGCAGTCATGGTCTAAAATGGGTTTTCCTTTTTTAAATCCTGATGTTAACATACACACTTTACCTTGTTTAACTGCGTCTGAGCTATAGGGACTGAATCACTTTAAGTGTAAAGCCATAATACTGAGGGAGAAATGATTAGTAACATCTATCTCATCACTAAGGCCTTGTACATTCCCTTGGTGAGACATCAGCAGAAGATCCCGGACAGGTCTGTGGGTCCCCCCACCACCCCTGCTTCTCTAGAATCAGATTATCAGCTGAGAGACAGCAAAGTGAATGTGGGGCATTTCTAAGCTCATGGCCTGGAAACAGGAGCAGCAACCCCTCTTACCCTCTTTTGCAGCCTGTACTCTTCCAGGTGGCTCAGAGCATGTGTGCTAGGCAGGGCTTCACATTTCCAGGTCATGGCCAATCCAGGTCTGTTTTCTGAGTAGGCCTGATTTTAAGCAAAAGAAAACGCCAACTTTAAAGTTTTGCCCAAAGTCAAACCTACCTCCAGCTCTGCCTACAGCCAAACGCTCACCATCTATGCTTCCCGGTCTTGCTCAGCCTTAACCACACACAGCCTCGCTAGCCCAAATTCTCCTTTCCTCTCCCCTGTCAGTATTCTCTGTCTCTCCCTCAGCACAACTAACCTCAGGAAATGTTAGATAATGGTCTTATGAAACTGAGTCTTGTTAATTTCTATGCATTATCTATAGACTCCTCATCACCCCCTCCCTCCCATTAAACCTTTGCTAATTTTAGGAGTTCAAGTTTTAGACCAACTCTTCCTCCAACTAGCTGTGCAGGGCTGCATAAGTCACTCTGTGGAGCTTTCGTCAATTCATCTATATTTTCATGCTTTCATTCAAATATTTGTGAAGCACCAGTATAACACAGTATTTAAAGAGTGCAGATGGCCTAGGTTCCAATCCCATTCCTGAAACTAACAAGCAGTATAAATTTGAGCAACTTGTTCAACCTCTCTATACCAGTTTTGGTATCTTTAAAAGGGAGAGAATTACCTATCTCAAAGGGTTGTTTATTTATTTAACAAATATTTTTATAGTGCTTAGGAAGCAGGTGCCATTCTAAGCCTTTTGCAAATATTGTATACTAAAGGCCTGGTGCACAAATTTGTGCACAGGTGGGATCCCTCGTCCTGGCTGGCAATCTGGGCCGATGGGGGCCATCTCATCCAGTCCCTATAGGGGCTGGCCAGCAAGGGGGAAGGGACCCCTGCTGGCCTGGGGGAGTGACGTGGGAGGTTGGCTGTGGGAGCGCACTGACCACCAGGGGGCAGCTCCTGCGTTGAGCTTCTGCCCCCTGGTGGTCAGTGCGCATCACAGCGACTGGTTGACTGGTTGTTCGGTTGTAACGGTCACTTAGGTTTTTATATATATAGATATTTATACATATGTATTATACATCTATAATATGCATGCAAAAATGTACATGTAATATGTATGTACACAAATATACGTAAATATGTTTTTATATATAAAATAACTAGCTAATCCTCATATTATAAATAGCTATGAGGTACTATTATTAGCCCCATATTATGGGTGAGGAAACTGAGGTACAAAATGTTAAAAATGCTATGCCTAAAGTCATACAGCTAGAGAGTGTTGTAAAGATTGATTGAGTTAATATATAAAGCCGTGGAACAGAGCCTGGCATATAGTAAGCCCTAGATAAGTGTTATTATTGTGATAATGATTATTAGCATAACATTCTATGCGTTATGCTGGCATAAGGGATGCAATGATTAAGATACAGCCCCTGTCCTTTAAAAACCCACCATGTGGTGGGAGAGGGAGGCATGCCAATGGATAACTATGTCATAATGTAAACGTTTAAGGTGTGACTAAGGGACTGTGGGAGCACACATAGGAAGCACTTGGCTGGGCCTGGAGCTATTATAGAGCAGCACTGTCCAAAAGCATACATACAGCACAAGCCAGATATGCAATTTTAGAGTTCTGTAGCCACATTAAAAAAGAGAAAAAGTGAAAAATTAATTTAGTAATCATATTAAAATATTCTTTCAATGTGTAATCTGTATTTTAAACATCATTACTGTAAGAATACTTTACATCTTTTACTTTTTACTAAATCTTTGAAACCTGGTTGTATTTTAGACTTAGAATATATCTCAATTCAGACCAGACACATTTCAAGCACCACATGTCTCTAGCATCTCCTACATTGGTCAGCAGATACAGAAGTGACAGTGAGCTGCATAAGGTGGTGGGACCCTGCTTCTCATACTCCTGAGGAGAAGACTGTGAATCTCTGGTGGCTTTGATCTCAAGCTCTTCTTCTCCAGGACGGTGCCCTGTATGGCTGGCAAAGTAATATACCCCAAAGATCCCCACATCCTAATCCCAAGAACCTGAGAACATGTTGTTATCTGACAAGGGTGAATTAAGATTGCAGAAGGAACTAAGATCATAAACAACTGATTTCAAAATGGAGCAATCGTCCTGGTTTATGCTTGTGGGCCTGATTTAACTACAAGAAATCCTCATAAGTGAAAGATGGTAGCAGGAGAGTCAGGGCCTGATGGCTTCAGTGTGAGGAACACTCAAGTGGCCTTTGCTGGTTTGGTTTTGAAGATGGAGGAAGGGGCCATGATCCACGGAGTGCTGACAGCCTCTAGAAAATGGAAAAGGCAGTGAAACAGATTCACCCCTGGAGCCTCCAGAAAGAACACAACCTTACTGACATCACAATAGTTCAGTGAGACCATTACAGACTTCCGACCTCCAGAACTATAAGATAATAAATACATTTACATCCTTGTAAGCCACCAAGTTTGTGGTACTTGGTTGCAGCAACCATATTTCCCTGTTGTTGGCACTGGGAAACCCAACTTGATCCCCATTCCTTGAATGGGCCCCTCCTAATAAGGGTTAGGATGATGAAAACAGGAGCTGGAGAGTTTTCTCAGCTGCTTCCATCCCCATCACTCGCTCCATTCATGCCCTAGAGGCATGATTGTCTCCTAAACAGTGGCTGTTAAATAAGATACTGTAGGTGAAAGGCCCTGTCCTCTCAAAAATCATCGCGGTTCATAGTGTTAATAAAAAGTAAAGGATAGCCCTAACCGGTTTGGCTCAGTGGATAGAGCATCAGCCTGCGGACTCAAGGGTCCCAGGTTCGATTCTGGTCAAGGGCATGTACCTTGGTTGCGGGCACATCCCCAGTGGGGAGTGTGCAGGAGGCAGCTGATCAATGTTTCTCTATCATCGATGTTTCTAACTCTCTATCCCTTTCCCTTCCTCTCTGTAAAAAATCAATAATATATATATTTTAAAAAAGTAAAGGCTGTTAGTAATGCAGGAGTAAGGGAGTATATCGGAGTTCTCTGTACTTTCTGCTCATTTTTCCTTAAACCTGAAACTGCCCCCCCCCAAATACAACCTATTAACTAAAAAAAGTAAATACAAATACACATTAAATGTAGAGGGGAAATGGCTCACAACCTAAGACCTGTAAGTATGCAGGAGACCTTGCTAGCACAATGTAGAGAGAGAGGATTAGAAGAGAAATGAGGATGCTTTTCAAAGCAAAAAGGAAGACCGTACTAGGTGATTAAATAGGAAACTGGGAAAGATGCTCAATCCCATGAGTCCACTGAAAAGTGGGCATGACTGCCCCTTTGACCTTCGGGGATGTAGGACGTCTGGTGACCCAGGTCCTTACCCTGGGCATATCATAAAAGGAAAGTGGGCCCGTGTCCCTGCCAAGAAATTTAAATAATAATTCCTGTCCATCGCACCTCTGGGGACCAACGGAGTGCACTCTTAAATGTGTTGACAAGAGGCAACACCGCCTCTTAGAATGCAGATCATCTCATTTCTCCAGGGTGTGTGTCAGGTCGCCCAGGTGACTGCACATGCCTGGAAGCGTGAGGCTCGGCCTGTGAGAGGTGAGTGCAGGCTTGTTCTTCATGCCTCCTGGGGGCACCGAGACTTTTTTACTATGACTCCTCAGAAAAGTGAGAGGGACTGGACTGTTTTCACATGAACAGTTACCCTCTTAACTGGCTCCCTGGGAGGAGGCCTGGAGAAGACACTGAGTAGAGGTGGACACATGCCTCAGTTAATGTTCTGATTGTCCCTCTGAGAGCTTGGGATGAAGACGAGCCTAGAATCAGCAGACTTCCCCAGCCCGAAGACCACTTTGTTTTCTCCCTGTTTGATTTTATTTATTTTTAATTTATCTTTATTGTTGAAAGTATTACAGATGTCCTCTTTGTGATTTTTTTCCCTTGACCCCCTCCACCCCTCACCCACCCCTCCCAAGCCTTCATCACACTATTGTCTGTGTCCATGAGCTATGCATAACCTATATAATAAAAGCCTAATATGCTAAGTGTCCAGTCAGCTGGTTGTCCGTTCAACCAATCAAGGCGTAATATGCTAATGATATGCTAAGGCCACTCAACCGTTTGCTATGATGTGCACTGACCACCAGGGCACAGAAGCTCAATGCAGGAGCTACCCCCTGGTGGTCAGTGCGCTCCCACAGGGGAAGCACCGCTCAGCCAGAAGCCAGGCTCATGGCTGGTGAGTGCAGTGGCAGTGGCGGGAGCCTCTCTCATCTCCACAGCAGCACTAAGGATGTCTGACTGCTGGCTCAGGCCCACTCCCCGGAGTGGGCCTACGCTGTCATTTGGGCATCCCCCAAGGGCTCCTGGACTGGGAGAGGGTGAAGGCTGGGCTGAAGGAACCACCCCGCCGAGTGTATGAATTTCATGCATTGGGCCTCTAGTATGCATATAAACTCTCTGGTTAATCCCTCTCCCCTCACCCCTCTGAGATTCATCAGTCTGTTTGATGCTTCTGTCTCTGGATCTATTTTGTTCATCAGTTTATTTTCATTATATTCCAGAAATGAGTGAGATCATGTGATACTTATCTTTCTCTGACTGGCTTATTTCACTTAGTATAATACACTCCAAGTCCATCCATGCTATGCAAATGGTAAGAATTCCTTCTTTTTTACTGCTGGATAGTATTCCATAGTGTAGATGTACCACAGCTTTTTTATCCACTTGTCAGCACTTGGGCTGTTTCCAAATCTTAGCTATCATAAATTATACTGCTATGAACATAGGGTGCATATATTATTTCTGATTGGTGTTTTGGGTTTCTTAGGATACGTTCCTGGAAGTGGGATCACTGGGTCAAATGGGAGATCCATTTTTAATTTTTTGAGGAAACTCCATATTGTTTTCCATAGTGGCTGCACCAGTCTGCATTCCCACTAGTCGTGTACTAGTATTCTCTTTTCTCCACATCCTTGCCAACACTTTTCATTTGTTAATTTGTTGATGGTAGCCATTCTGACAGGTGTGAGATGGTACCTCATTGTCATTTGACTCTGAGCATTTTTTTTCATATGTCTCTTGGCCATCTGTGTGTCCATTTTGGAGATGTGTCTATATAGGTCCTTTGCCCATTTTTAAATTGGATTGTTTGTCTTTCTTTTGTTAAGTTGCATGGGTTCCATATAATACTTTGGATATTACCCCTTTATCAGATATATCACTGGCAAATATGTTCTCCCATGCAGTGGGCTCTCTTTTCACTTTGTTGAAGGTTTCTTTTGCTGTGCAGAAGATTTTTATTATTATGTAATCCAATTTGTTTATTTATTCCTTAGTTTCCTTTGCTCTAGGAGATGTATGGGAAAACATACATCTACGAGAGATGTCTGAGATTTTGCTGCCTATAGTTTCTTCTAAGATTATTATCATTCCCTGTTTTTTAAAAAAATGGTGCATTATAAGAGGGTTTAAGATGTAAGAGAGCAGTGATGGAAGGCCCCTAGGGGAAAGAGCAGGAAGAAAAAGGTGCCCTGAGAATAGCAGCATTCCCTGTGCACTGCAGTCCCGCGATGCCAACGGGCAAGGAAATGTATTGCTCACTGCAGGTTAGAGAGCACACACTTGCTATTCCTGAGATTAGGCACCTGGGGTTTATGGGCTTCACATAGTTTATGCCTTTGTGGTCTCATCAGTTGGGAAAGTGCAAGATTCCATATCAACAAAATTCAAAGCAGGGATGATGCACTACGTCCCACAGGGGTTGTGGGTGTCAATGTAGAATCCCCTATCCCAGTCCCACCAAACTCTCTGTTTGCGACAAGGGGACTGGAGTTGCCATGGGCAGCTCCACAGCTCTAAGCATTTTTTTATTTTTTTTTAACCACCCACCCTCCTCTCCATTCCCTCAATGACACAGCAAGCCTCCCAGCAGGGAACTCAGACTGAAATTTGGTAATGATGAGCAACTTCACGCCTGGCCAGACGAGATTCAGGGTTTCTCAGAAATGCAAAAGGGGAAAAGGCAGCTCTGTTGTGGGTATCTCCACTGATACGTTATCTTGCTGTCAATTGAAACAGTAGCAAAGGGACAAGCCTTTATTTCAGCTCCTGACACTGCCTCACACAGATATGGGAAAGAATCTGGTAAATGACTGGTTATTTGAAATCAGTGTTTTCCTTTTCTGGATGACATCCTAAAGTACTTATCACCTGGCAAGAAAATGAGGCCGTTCAGCTGAGGCTTAAGGCGCCCAGAAATGGATTTAATTGAATAGCACCATCGAAGTACATCCCGTAAGCACCTAGTTATTAGAGAAGGAAGAGAATATGTCTGTGAGTCGGAGGCTGGGAGCATTCCTAAGCAAACACACGTTTTTATCATCTTTGTGGTATGTCAGAGCAAAGACCTGGGAGATGGGAGAGGAGGACCCACGGACTCCTGGTTCCCAGGCCAGCCCCACAAAGCTTGAGACTTAAATACAATGCACAGTCAAGGATGAAACAAAGGGAATCGGCGCAGAGGAGGCTGCAGCTCTGCTATTTTTAAACTGCCAATTAGAACGTCTGAAATTACGTGGCTGGAACTGCCACATCTGCTCCGAGTTAATCATACTCTTCTGGGCTGAAGTTTTAAACCTTCTGGTTTTCAAGCCCCTGATCAGAATATTTTAAGAAATCATTTCTTGCCTGCATCAGCCCCCAAATCAGGTTGTATTTTGGCAAGGTTTCTCCTGGGAAGGACTTTTAAAGTTATTGGGATTCTTAAAACCTTTTAAATGTCTTTTTAAAAAAAAATAATAAAGGAAATAGAGATTAAAAAACAAAAGAGACAAATAGAATTTTTAAAAATCAGGGGGCAAAAAAGACAGGGAGGAAAATAAAGAGTGACATCATGATGCTGTGATTCTGACCAATGAGAGTAACATGACTGATGCTCACCACTTCCCTTAGCTTCTCATAGCCATCCTTTCCTTCCAAGCCCCGTGATCCAAGCAGTGAGAATATAATGTTGTGTGCAGGGCACAGGAATTTCGTTTCCTCCACCGGCATCAGACGCCAAAGAGCTTGACTCCAGTGCAAAGGAGTGCATCTTAAAATCCTCATCAAGACCAATGAAAAGACCTGCCTCAGGGTCCAGGCTTCATGAAGGCTGCATGAACCATTAAAAATGTTGACTCTCCAGTAATTCCTGCACCACCCACGTGGAACACTACCAGTCTTAGCTATCTATGCCGTGTGTGGCTGGTACATACCCTCTTCAAGCTTCTGGGATAAACAACTCTCAGAGACAATGAGGACTGGAGGAGAAAAATGCAAAACATCCTATATAATAAAAGCCTAATATGATAAGTGTCTGGTCATCCTGTCAGCCATTCAACCAATCAAAGCATGATATGCTAATGATATCCTAAGGCCGCTCAACAGCTCACTGACATGCACTGACCACCAGTGGGCAGGTGCTCCGACCAGTAGGTTAGCTTGCTGCTGGGATCCAGCTGATCGGGACTGAGTGAGATGGGCTGGACACACCCTGGAGCCTTCCTGTGGTCCCTCCCAGGCTGGCCAACCTCCTGTGTCCCTCCCTGGCCCTGATCATGCACCTGTGGGGTCCCTTGGCCTGGCCTGCACCCTCTCGCAATCTAGGACCCCTCGGGGGATGTCAGAGAGCCAGTTTCAGCCTGATCCCACAGGCCAAGCCAAGGGACCCCACTGGTGCATGAATTTGTGTACCGGGCCTCTAGTAAAAAATAAAAAAGTACAAAAGGGGCTTTCTGGGTAGTGTTGAAACAAAATTATTTGTATTCAATGGAGGTATTCCATGTTAGGCCATGCCACTATGTCTTTTGAGGAAAGCATATGTCACATGGTCACTTAGAAGTTGTATCCTATTTCCTTGTGTCGTGCATTTATTTCTTTAAATTCGTTGTCAGTCAGGAGACAGTGTTAATTAGATTTGTTTGGGTTGTGTGTTTTTAAGAAAAGCATATGAAGGCTTCTAAACAGAGCAAGTGTTTTCCAAATAATATTATACGTTTTAGCAACACCTCCGAGAGACAGAAAGGGAGTGTGTGGAGCCCTGTGCACGCTTGATCCTGCAGCGATGGTTGGTGAGAAGGTGGCTGTCCCCCGAGCCCCTGCTCCGTGCACACTTATGCTCTGGCAGGCTGCTTCTCTGACCAAAGGAAGCTGGAAATGACCTGAAGGAATGACTGTTGCTACCTTTATCATCTCTGAAACAGTCTTTAGTGTATTACCAGTTACTACATTTCCCAGCCCAAAGCTTTAGCCCCTAAAATATCACATTTAATAAAGGCTGCCTGTGCTATTAAAAAAAGGCAAATGGTGGTGAACACAAAAATTATTTTCTAAATGGGTGCATATGGCTCCTATGCCAGGTGTATGCCACGATGGCACCTTTGAGGTGGGCTCCGTCTGCTCTTTTAGTAACTGCAGCCACTTGGATGAATGCGAGGTGACACAGTGGGACTGCCCCAGCTTCCTGGGCAGTAGCATAGGGGATCTTAAAAGATACAAAACAGCAGTGGTTCTCTGTGAGTGTGGGGAAACTGAGTCACGCACTAATTAAATAATTGTTCCAAAATTAAACTGGAAAAAGAAATCGGGGATGGAGCTCAAGTGGAATCCCAGTCTCCAAGCTCTTATCACCAAGTCCTTTTCTCCTGATAGCACATCTTCTTCCTGCCACAATAAATAATACAAGCTCTCTTCTCTCCTGAAAAGAGTTCATTCTGGGGACCAGACAGGGTGCCCATTTCTTTTTTAATACTTCCCCTCAGTCCTGTGAGCTCTGATTAGATGATTTTACATGCTGAGTTCCATAATTGGAGTTGCCTCGTTCCTGACCACTTGTTTGCCAGCTATAATGAGTGTCACTGTTTTAAGGGAATGACTGATACATACACTGCAGGAGGGAGAAAAGAATAGCAAACAAGGATTCCTATTGCTAGTCCTGTGGGGACTAGCAAACAAGGATTCCTATTCAGAAGATGTGTGGTGCTAAAGGTCATCCCTGCCCAGCCTCCCAGGCCAACCCCCCGCCCCCACCCACCCACACCTACTTGCTCAGATATTGAAAACCCACATTCAGACCTCAACACTTCAACCTTGCAAACTGCATCCAACATTCGAACGCCGGCTATCCCCAGGCCTGGCTTCCAGCCCTTGTGTTTTGTCACTTACCGGCTGATTGTCCTCGGGCACCGGCTTCATCTTTCTGAGGCTGCGGTTTCCGCATCTGTCAAAAAACAGATCAACCAAAGAGCTTACATGCATATACGCCTTGCCCATGGACACGGACGATAGGGTAGTGAAGGACCGGGCTGGGGTGAAAACTGGGTGGAGGAGGGCAATGGGGGTAAAAGGGAGACGTCTGTAATACTCTCCACAATAAAGACTTTTTGAAGAGAGAGACCTAACGAGACCTCGGTGACATTCTGTGGTTCCTCTTAGGCAAGTTGGTTAGAGTGACTCTTATGAAAGCCCACAGGCCCCGGGGAGAACCCACAAGCTTCAGGGTGTTACTTTATGTGTTTGGAAAAGGGAAGGTCTGTACTGAAAAAGATAGACCATATGTCTGCACTTACAAACTTAAAATTTATTAGTAGGCGCTAACACATGAAACTAGGAAAAGAAAGCCCATAAAAGATGTACATAGAACACAGTTTTATAAAGTATATAAAAATGGGCCTTGATGTTTGGGAATGTATTAAAATATCCACAGAGCATCTACGCTGTGCTTGTCATCGTACTGGATGCTTGAAAAAGGACAAGACGCACCCCTGAAGGTGCCTCAGGTTTGCTGGGGATCAGTGAGTGCTGGGAGCCCAGAGAGGCATGCCAAATGCCTGACTGGGGCGCAGGGTCCGAGATGATGATGCAAAGGTAAAATACAGGCTGGGCCATAAAAGCGAGCAGGAGTTAGCCAGATAGAAAGGCGATGGAGGATCCCAGCCTGGGAAAACGCAATGGGCCAAGGAACACAGCCTGGAGACGGCAGCTGCAGACGGTTTGGAGTGTCTGGAGCACAGTTTTTGGAGGTGGGAAAGGGCAAGGGAGGGGGCTGATGAGGAGAGCAGAGGGTCCTGGAGCAGAGGCAGCCAGGCCTGGGGGCTGGGAGCCACCCCAAAGCACAGCTCTGGGGCACCTGCAGGGAGCTGTTGGGCAGGGGATGTCACAGTCCATCTTATTTACATTGCAGGATGATCATTCTGAAGGCATAATCGGAGGACTGGGTCAGCGTGTGCGTGGTGGAGGGGGTGTGTGGGTAAAGAAAGTTCCCCAGAGTAGTGATAACCACAACAGATATTAAATAAAGAGCTTTTGTCCACACATTGTAAGAGAGCCTAAGGTAGAGGTGAGCAAGCCTTGGCTCATGGGCCAAACCCTGCCCCTCACCTGATGTTATACAGCCCTGGGCTAATAATTTTTACATTTTAAAATTATTTTTTAAAAAATCAAGATTGAATCGCAAAGGCCCTGTGTATTAGGGGTGAGCACAGGGATAAGACAGCATTGGCAGGCTCAGAAGTTGGGACACAGGGCTTACGATGCTTTTAGGCTGTCAGGAGCTATGGCTTCTGTGAGAGCTGGGGTTCTTAAGCTTTGGTGTTGACCAGAATGACCTAAATATTCAGGTATCCAACTACAGTGGCTAAAATGAAAAGACTGACAAAACCAAGTGTTGTCGAGGATACAGACTAACTGGAACTCTCAAACAGTGCTGGTGAGAATCTAAAAGTGGTGCAACCATTTTGGAGAGCAATCGGGCCATTTCTTATGCAGTTAAACATATGCTTATCATAGGACCCAGCAATTCCACAGAAAGACTTTTACATGATCATTCATAGCAGCTTTATTCTTCACAGCTAAAACTCTGTAACAAGCCAGATGTCTGTCAAAAGTGAATGGGTAAGTACATTGTGGAATAGCCACACAATGAATACTACTTACCAATTAAAGGGATCAATGATATGAGCAACAAATTGGATGAATCTCAAAACTTTATACTGAGAGAAATAAGCCAGATACAAAATAATACATACTGTATGATTCCATTTTTATGAAATTCTAGAAAAGGCACTAACGATAGTGAAAGATAGCCCACCAGTGGATGCCCGGGACCAGGAATTTAGGGTGGGGGCATCGAGTGCAAAGGGCATGAAAAAAGGCTGTCGGGTCAAGGGAATGTTCTATACCTTGAACATGTTGGTTACAGGAGTGTATGCTTTCATCAAAACTGATTGAACTTTGCACTTAATATGAGTCCGCTTTATTGTTTGTAAATTATACCTCAATAAAGTTCACCAAAAAATAAATAATCCAGGCCCTGTGACAAATCTCCTGTATCACTACGCCTGTAGGCTGGGCCCAGGGCCTCCGTGTGCTTAAGAGGCCCCACAAGTTATTCTGATTCTCGTTAAGTTTGTGAATCATTTCCTTACCGTTTTACTGAGCTGGCTGAAAATACGACAGCCATGGCTCCCTCGACTCGCTCTTCATCAGCCGTGGCTTGTGGAGAGAACGGTGATGTCACAGTCCCTCAGAAGAGACTCCATTCAACTAGAAGCAACCTCGGAAGGTCACGCAGGCCAATCCCCTGCCTCTGAGCAATCCGAGATACCAATCCGTGACCTGGTTCTGCCAAGTCTTACTGCAGCAGGAGAGGGTGCCGGTCTCCTGGGTCTGGGCTCACACTCAGGGTCCTCAACAGGGAACCCCCACACTGTAGCCCCAAACCAATCTCCCCAAGGTGAGCAAAGCTCCTCCCACTTAAAGCTCCCCACTGAGCCAAGTCCTTCTGCGGCCTCATTTGTAGCAAAAGCAGCTGCAGCGTCTCTGAAGTTCGGTTATTTACATGTATACTCACTTCTCTATGGAAATAAGATAGCTATGCGTTACAGATACTTACAGGCAACTGTGCCTGACTTTAAAAAATGACAACATCTCAACTAATGGTTAGGTTGTAGAAAGTTATGATTTTTAACTACAATAAATATGCCACGTTCAGAAAAGATGAGCAATTCTGGGTCTGTGATGTTTCTCAGGATGGGTTTAGGAGTTTAGAGTCTAATGCGATACCTGACAGTACCTGTGATAAACAATGCTTCTTTATGTCAGTAACTAGCCTTCAAAGGTTGCTGCAGCCTGTTTAATTGTGTGAGATAGCTTGCTAGATGTTTAGCGTACTGTAATTTGGAAGGCAATGCATTATGGGTTAAATTAAATTACCACTGAGACATTACTAACAAATTGCTGCCAAGGCTGGAAATGGGTATTATGTTGTCTTCGGCAGTAGACATTTTGCCTTCCCGGAGGCTGGCCGCCTTGCCTGGGTCAGGACTGCTGGTCCTCGGGCACCTGCGTTAAGAGAGCAGCTCACCGGTGAAATAGAGCTGGTGTCGCAATGCCATTGCTGCACAAGGAACAGCTTGAATTACAACATCCCCAGACAATGTCAAGAAAATTCAATACCTGAGTCGGAGGAATTTCCACGGGATTATTGGGAAGATTGTTTTTGTCATTGTTGCATTTATTTTTGTTTACGTCTTTAAAGGTTTTGTTCGGCTTTCAAGCAGCTGTATTCTATAAAACACTTTTTGATCTGGATCTTTTCGGTGAGTAAACCTGGAGCAGAGCAGATCGGCATCCCTCAGTCCTGTAAAACAAAACTGCACCGACTGCACGAGCCTCAGAAAAATGAGTGGGAAACAACGTGGCTTCTAGATCAGCACATCTCAGGCTCATCGAACATGAGAGCAAGAAAGGCCTTGGCACCTCAGGAGCCAGGGGAGCATATCTGCCACATTCTAGCAGCCGGGTCTGGGAGTGAAAGCCGTTTCTGGAGAAACAGCGATGGCGGCATTTGCAGTAGGTGTTAGAGTAACTACTACACACAGAACACTATTTGCTTTCATAGTACATCCTCAAAGGGTTGTGAAGGTGAGTGAAAGGAGGTACATAAGGCACTTAGCACAATTCTCGGGGCATTATAAGTTCTCATGAAGGGTAATTATCATCGTCGCCTTCTTTTTCACCACCAACCCTATTTTAGAAATAGGAAAACTGAGGATCACAGAGACTCAGTCAGGGTCCTGAAGTAGTGAGCGTCATAACACTCGTGTTTGAGTGACCCTAAGTCCATTGGTTTTTATTACCGATCTCTAGCATCTTCTTGATACATGGCTGCATTAGCCTGCTAGAAAATTATTTCCCCTGACACAGAATTTACTTTCTTGGGTCCAAGAAAATAACAGATTTTGGAAACAACTGAGAGGTCTATGTGTATCTGTTGCTGGGTCTCTAATTAGGGCACTTGGGCTGAGTGAAGGGAGCACACAGGCTGAGGGTTCCCTGGGGAGGGGCGGGACTCTCTCAGGCTAAGGGAATGGCTTTGTGTGCCTCCTTATTGCAAGCGCCCTGGCTCCTGCACCTTGCCCTCCTCTCCTATTCCGAATCAGGGGTAGAGCCCACTGCTACCTGGTTTGCTGGGGTTTGTCCTAAAGAATCTAGGAAACTTAGGATTCACATCAAGTTGTTTCAACAACTTGTTTTGCAGTTTCTCCCAAGAAAACACATAATGTGTCTGAAGTCAAGTGTATGTAATAAGTTGTCTTTTCATAAGGAAAGACGTTTCAGCCCTGAGTGATGACAATCGCTTAGCTCGCCTGCAGTTGAGGACACAAATTCATCTGTACTCGGAAAGTATTGCCGACACCAGAAATCGAATGTGTTCGTGGACAGCACAAAGATGGGTTCTGTTGCCACGGTGCCCACTGATGCATAAGTAGATAAGGACTCCAGAAAATCTTATTAATAAAGTTGATGTGTCTTCGGTTGACTGGTCGACTATGGCTGCCTTCAAAGTCATTAAACTTCAGACCAGGCTCAAGATTTATTAAGCGATCTTGCTGCCTGATAGTGTGAGTAGGAATATTCTTAGAGCAGCCGCTGTAGTAGTGTTCAGCCACTGGGTAAATTTCCAGCAAGCACGGTTTTGAGAAAAACTGAAATCAAGTCTAATATAATTCAAGCACAACAACAGTGCAATAGGGAAACAAAATTGAAAAATGCCAGATACCAGTGATTTCCTCTCAGACAATTTTACATAATTGACACTAAAGAAGAATTGCTTTAGGAACCCAGGAATCCAGGGAAGAACATTCTTGCTTTACAACGAGGCACTGTTGAGTCTTCATCATCATTATCATCACCATCATCCCAAACATTTATGGGCCACTTTCCACACATGAGGCACTGTGCCAAGCACTTCATCTCATTTAGTCCTTCCAACAGCTCTATAAAATAGGTGCAATCATTATCTTTCATTTTACAGCGAGGCTCCTGAGGTTTCAAGGAAATAACTTGCTTATGTTTACATAGTTGACAAGCTGCAACGCAAATAACTCGAGTCATCTGTTTCAGAGTCCACTGTAACGGTGCGCATTGTTCTCAATGCTCTTCATGAATTCACTTCTGACGAAAGTCCAGTGAGGTAGGTACCAGTGTGTATTGGGCACAAATGGCACAGTTTCCCAACTCCCTTGACCACCTGCTTCTTTCCGAAGGCACCTCTCAGACTTTACGACTGCTGGCAGCTCTGCTGGTGCCCTGCCCAGCACCCTTGGCTGATCGGAGTACCACATCATGCGTGCTGAGCCTTCTCTCCTCTGACGTTCCTGCCACTGCCGTACTGAGGCTAAGCACCACGCTGCAGATGCTTGCGTCTGGATTCCTGAGGAGTCACCAAGGGCTGGATGAGGCCCCTCACAAGCTGGGGAGACGTTGTTCCCAACAAGATCAACAGGAGGCATGAGCTACGAGGAAACTGAATGGATAGGCCCCTCTCCTTTCCCCTTCCATGAATGGCCCGATTCTGATCATAAACTCTCTAGGGCAGCGGTTCTCAACCTGTGGGTCGCGACCCCTTTGGCAGTCGAATGACCCTTTCACAGGGGACGCCTAAGACCATCCTGCATATCAGATATTTACATGACGATTCATAACAGTAGTAACATTACAGTTATGAAGTAGCAACAAAAATAATTTTATGGTTGGGTCACAACATGAGGAACTGTATTTAAAGGGCCAGAAGGTTGAGAACCACTGCTCTAGGGAATACTCCCATTGAACAACTTACTGTAAAGTGGTGGCTGGCACAGTAGCACATCACATCAAGTGTTTTCTCATCTTTCCTTGCCTCACTTCCCATGTTCCCTTTGTCTGCGTGGCTCTGGCTTTGTGCTTCTCACACGAAACTTCAGCCCCCTAATCCTTGCCTTGGGTCTGCTGTCTAGAGGTCTAGGGCGAAGGTAAACTATATCCTAATTTTGTATCTAAAAAACCAATGTGGGTTTCAGAGCAGTTAAGTGACTTGCCCTAGATAACACAACCATGGAGGCAGATCCAGTGTTTGAACTCAGTACTAGCAAACACAGAAGCCTAGTGTTGAGGAAATCCATGTAACTTCAGAAACGGGGTAGCTGTGCTGTTCGAAGCACACAAGAGTCTGGTAAGGTGACACAGGACTCTCATATTCGCTCAGGCCTGAATCATGTCTGAATCATGTGCATGCACAGGCACCCCCCCCCCCCACACACACACACCCTCAAGCAGCAAATTCAGGTTGGAGGGACAGTGCTCCCTCTTATAGTTAACTCATGATTTTTAAATTGTTTTTCATGTTAGTTATAAACTTGTTTAGGATATATTTAGCTTATGACATATTTCCAGTTTGATTAAGTAAATGTCTGTTGGGGACCAACCACATGCAATCTACTACACAAGCCACTTAATGGTTTTCTGAATCTGATGTCACAGCTAAGCTGCGGGGGGGGGGAGCCCACAGTCTGACTAGTCTTGAGTCTGCCCTACCCTTCCAAGAAAAGCCCCTTCCCTGAAACACCAAATGAACTAGAGAGATGTCTTTCTCTGGATTCTAGAGCATCCATTCTTTTTTTCTTTAATCCTCACCTGGTGATATGTTTTTTATTGATTTTAAAGAGATAGGAAGGGAAAGAGAGAGAGAAACATAGATGTGAGAGAGAAATATCAATCAGCTGCCTCCTGTACATCTCCCAGCTGGGCATCAAACTCACAATCTAGGTGTGTGCCCTGACTGGGAATCAAACCTGCAACCTTTTTTTTTAAAGATATATTTTTATTGATTTCAGAGAGGAAGGGAGAGGGAGAGAGAGATACAAAAACATCAATGATGAGAGAGAATCATTGATCGGCTGCCTCCTTCATGTACCCTACTGGGGACTGAGCCTGCAACCTGGGCATGTGCTCTGACTGGGAATCGAACTATGATCTGCTGGTTCATGGGTCGATGCTTAACCACTGAGCCACACCAGTCAAGCCAAACCTACAACCTTTTGGTGGCCAGGGCTATGTTCCAATCAAGCCACCCAGCCAGGGCTAGAGTACCCATTCTTAACCCCATTTGGGACACACAAAGGGATACCTAATATTACCTCAAAACATAGAAAATTTTCTTCAAAAATGTCTAAGCAAATTTATATATATATATATATATATATATATATATATATATATATATATACACATATATATATGTATATATTTAAAACAAATGTATGCCGTCTATCATTTTCAATTATACATTAGATAAACTCAATCGAAATAAAATAGTATGCTTAAATCCCGAAATGGTGGTATTATGCCTTTAAGGCATCTAGGAAGTCACTAGAATCTTGTATCTGGAGAGCGAATATAAAAATTAATGAAAGCAGCTCCTTGGGGAAACTTATTAGAAGCAATGCTGACGGATTAGGCTTCAAATAGCTCCTTGGGAATACAGCAAAGTGCTCCTGTTACCTCCCATTGTCAGAGCCTTTGAAATAGGGTGAGACAAGGAGCCTCAGCTCGCCTCTGAATGAGGTGAATGCACAAAACGAGGGAATGTCTGAGTCATACTGAAGGGCAGAGGGAATCCTGTGTTCTCCCACCCACCCCCTCCCTTCATCCGGGAGCTGGAGCATGTGCCCACCTACCATTAGCCCCGTGGAAGGTCTAAGTGCCAAAAGGTGCTGCTCTCAAGGTATTGCAAATGACATTTTAAAGACTTCTTTCTTAACTTCCCTTACAGCTCTTTGCATGGGAAACATTCATCTTTGTGAACATCCTTTTTCACATTTTTGTCTTGCTCCCTCTAGAATAGTTAGGAAGAATTCTTATAGTGCCACCCCCTTAAATGGAACATTCAAGGCTGAATATGATCTAAATATGTCCTTCTAAACCAGTTTGGATTCCTCCCCCAAAGACATCCTGAGACAAAGACTTTATTTGACCAGTGATCTCTGGGAGGAGATTTGATTTGGTGAGATGTGAGGAAGGGGACGGAGAAAGCTGATAGCTTGTACATCGATAAGGTTACTGCTGTGGGCACCTGAGGGTCCTGGGGACCCTTCAAAAAACCATGTGGAATCACCCCACCTGAGGACAGAGAGACTGGGCATTATCCACCAACTCCCAGGCCCCATTGGTGGGGGGCTGCCCCAAGGGAAATGAGCTGCCTGGCACTCCACTATTCGTTTGGAGGGTAGGAAGCGAGCAGGAGAAAGCCCTGGGGCAGAGAAGACCGTGGCTGCAGGTGCTGGAGGAGAGAGTCTGTGAGGAGAGAGGCTATGAGGAGAGAAGCTGTGGGGTGCTGGAACCGTCTTCGCCTGCAGCTGCAGGAGGGCTCACTTAGCTGTGGGATATGGGGCAGCGCAACTATGTTCACTTACTCCCACCTCACTTTTCTCACGGTGCTTCAAAAGTTCTTGACCAGATTGTCTTAAAGAAGAATCGCACCTCTGGCTCTTACTAGTTGGTAACCAAAGGCTAACAACTTCTCCAGGTCTCAAGCCCTTACAATGGAGATGGTGATTGTGTCCCCTTCATATGGCCCCGCAAAGACTTAAATGTGGCAATACAGGTAAAGCTCTTAGCACAGTGGCCAAGTGCTCGATAAAAGGGTGGGCATTATTATCAGTTTTGTTTGTCCTACTCTTTGGGGTGTGTGTGTGTGTATGTGTGTGTGTGTGTGTGTGTGTGTGTGTGTGTGTGTGTGTGTGTGTGTGTGTTTTCAGAAGAAATAGTGTGGGACCGAGATTTTTGAAGCTCTGCTACCTAGTTAGTGTGTGATCTTGAGAAAGTCACATGATGTTTCTAAGCTTGAATTTCCGCAGCTGTTAAATAAAAGGGTTAGAATAAACTTGTGTTTGGAAAGGGGAAGAAAAGGTTTTTAGTCAAGGAATCCTAAATTCAAACCTAAATGTCTTACATGTCAGTGTGGAGACTAGCAATTCACAGAGGCAAGGGGCCCTGGCAGCATTTTGTGGGGCTTCTGCTAGGGGACCCACTTTGAGGGCCCCTGTGCTCCAAGGAACACAGCCTTAAACCTCTGGCCTGGATACTGAGTTCCTCAAATATCTTCCAGTTGCAAGTAACAGAATACACAACTGGAGCTGACTTAAGCAGAAAGGAGGATGTATTGAGTTAAGAATGGAAACAAAATCCCCATCTAGATTGCTTTCAATAACTGCTGGGTCTGGGACCAAGTGGTACCACCAGAACCACGTTTCCCTGCACACTCAGCTCCCTGTCCTTCTCTGCTGCTCCATCTCTGACAGGCCTGCCCTCCTGGTGGCAGGAAGACTGCCAGAGCTTTCTGTCTACCTCCCATCTTAGGAGCACAAGAGAAAAAGTTTCCCCCAAGAGGTGTTTAGTCTTGGTATTGACCTGTACTGGCCCAAATAAGGGTGAAGCATGCTCATATCTGAACCAATTAGCACATCAGGACAGGGAGTATGCTCAACCATTGGCTTGGACCACATGGTCTTGCCTGAGAAGAACTGCTGGCAGGGGTGAAGAGGGGGATTGCTGTTGCCAGCAGAGGGAGGGAAAGGTCTCATATGGCAAAAACAACACATGCCCACTCTGAGTCTATCCTACTCTAACCCCTAACTTCTGCTGACTCCTTCTGAATTCATGAATTTATGAAAACCTCTGATTTTCACCATTTAGGCTGCCTCCTTCCTTTCCCACAATACTTTGTTATCACATTAGCTGAATAAATAATAGATCAATAAATATATGTGAAGCACTCACTCTGAATTCTGTGGGGAAAATAAGACAACTTGAGACTAGACCCTTATCCTCATGGGGTGTATCACCTCACTGGGTAGAAAAATAGAACTACCCTGGTTATGTAGGTTCCACAAGCAGAGCAAGTTCATAAAGGGAGAGATCAATGATGTAAACAGTTCCAGATAGATGAAAATGTTGGTCAAATGTAACAAGGTGAATTTCAACAAGGATACATACAAGGTCCTATACTTAGGTACAGGGACCTTTGGGACCCATTGAAGGTTTTTAATCAGGGAAGAGATAGGGTCAAAGCAGTGGTCTAGGAAGAATTATTTGGCCATACATGTGGATGAGTCAGAGCAGGAAAATATGGGAAGGTAGGGGCAAGTGTAGAGTTCATTGGAATAGTGTGTGTACAGCATGAGGTTACAAAGTCTAGCTCTGAGATACTAATGGAAAGTAAAATGCACATTGGAAATGAACTGAGTGGAGAAGGTAGAGAAGGATGAGCTAAGTAAGAAAATTGTGGGTAGTAACTCTAAATACTTGAGGCTGAAAGACTGGGGAATGGTGCCATTAGAAGTAGGGAAGTTGGAGGAAGGAACCCTGACTGGGATGTTGGGAGCAGGATGGAGAGGGAATTGGAAATTAAGTGTTTTAGACGTCCCACACTCATGATGCTGCAGATATACAGGTGATAATCTTCAAAGAGCAGTTGAAAATTTGGTTCAGGGTCAGGGAAGAGAAGTTCAACAGAAGACTGATTAGGGAGTCAACTTCCTAGAGGTAAGAGTAGATGAGCTTAACCCCATTTACCTACCAAAACAATAGGCCATTGGAGAAGCAACCCAGACCTTGGGCTCCTCCATTTGCTAGCCGAGTGACCTTGGCCTCAGTCGCCTTACTCATACATGGGAGTTAAATAACCACAAAAAGTCGCATTGACCATGGGCAGAGTCCACATGGTCGGCTCTCTTCTCTTGCACATTCCTAGTTGTATCAGTGCCTAGTCATTACCTACCTCTCCACAGGGCATGCCCAGGCCTCTGCATACTGACCCCCATTTTTATTTCAGTTAGACCACAATAAACAAGAGTTGTACATAACATATTTCACATAGTATCTTAACACTGTTTGATCATTTTCAACCTTACACACGCCCCACTGCCTACTATCCGTTCCTCAGATAGAAACATCTGAAAAGGGCTTTCTTCTCCCACTTGGCTAAATTTCTACTGAATTTATCTTTGACCAAGTTTAAGTTTTCCAAATAGTATTTTATTCTTCAGCTCTCTGTCTTAAAAACCTCCAGATGCATGTCCTACCCATTGTGTCTGCCCATAAGAAGGACAATGAATGCCCACTGTCCCTTTTATCATTAAGACAGGGCATCTATGTGACAGTCCTTTCTCACATTAGAATTTGAAACCAAGGAGATAAGTTATTTGGACAGAAACATTTCCCCTGCTGCATAGCAATAGGCTGGTATCCAAGCAGGGCCCGAGGGCACGTCTCCAAATGGCAGATGGCAAATAACTGGCTTTGTATAAGTAACTCAACCTGATGATCACATCGAATAATTCCTGGCCCGATCCTGGAGACTCTGCCACTGCAGGGAGCACTCCCACTGCCCTTTCCAATTATGGAGCATCCTCGACAGGAAGTATGCCTTCCTTTAAAAGGCTGTATTTGTGTTTATGTATATGAATGTATGTAGAGGTTAAAGTGTACTGTACTGTCCCACACAAATTGACATTAATTTTTACTGGTTCTTAAGTATTGCTTTTAATAAATCACTATTACTATACTAGAGGCCCGATGCACGAAATTTGTGCAAAAGGCCCGGCCCTCGCAGCCCCAGCTTCATGGAAGGTCGTTCGGAAGGTTGTTTGACTGTCCGGCCTAATTAGCATATTATGCTTTTATTATTATAGATGTATATACTATATGCCCAGCCTCTGAGCCAAACGATAATCCTACTTATGTAAAGCAACATCATTATATATTTTGTGATATATATTATTTATTATATGGCAGGTACTGAAATTACTCTCAATTTTCACAGGAATCCCTTGAAGGGTGTCTTATTAACTTCAATTACAGTTTAGGAAAACAACTTGCTCAATTCTATGTGGTTGCAAAGGTGGACTGGGAATTTGGCTTGGAGTATTCCTGGGCAGGGTCTCATCTATCTTAACTATCACTAAGGGTCAGTACATATTTGTTAAATGAAGGCATGAGTGAGGGACTCCAAATCCCACACCTTTCATCTCTATGTTATTGTGGATGAAAAACGGGCCACATACTAAACCTGACAAACTCAGGGGAGGCCAGCATGGTGGGCCCTCCAAACTCAGAGAATGAAAGTAACCACACGTAGGATGGCCTGCACATTAAAATTCCTAAAAGGGATGGATGGCAGATAGTCCCATCCCAGGCCTGTAGCTTCCTTGACAAAGGCCAAGCTTTACGTTAAGTAAGCTTGTCTCTTATCCTTTTGCATATAGGATAACATTGCTTTGAAATGTCACTGTAATCTTCACTGCCAGACCCCTCCGGGCACAAACACACACCAAAGCAGGAGACCACAACCCCCTCCTTGTTAGGTTGTTCCACAAATATCATCTCTATGTTCTGTGAATGTTCATTATTAACTATCCTGTACCACCAATGTAAAAGAAGTACGTGTCTCTCTATTTTGCTTTTTCTCCAATCCCAGAGATTTTCCCTGCTTTGCTTTCTCCCACCCCCTAATCTACCACCAATGAATTTCATGTAACCCTCTTTGTATCTCCTCTTTTGATTCTAATGTATAAAATAAGCTGCAAAACTGCCATTCTCCAAAGCATCTTCTAAATCTGTTGACATTTTTATCCCTGGCAATTGTCATCAGTTTGGCTCAGATAAACTCATAAAAATGCTCTACAGGTTTGGATGTTTCTTACATCAACATTATACTGGACCAACTTATAGTCACAATGACAAGCCCAATGTCTTGGACATGACATATGTCTCATAGTGCAGGTAGTTGACAACTACAGAATATTTAAGAGTTGTCTTTAAAAAACATACCACCAGCTGGTTAAAATAACCTGTGGTACATCAAAACAATGGAATATTATTTGGCACTAAAAAGAAATGAGCAATCAATCATGAAAAGACATGGAGGAATCTTAAATGCATGTTATTATGGGAAAGAATCCAATCTGAAAAGGCTACACACCACATGATTTTAATAATATGACATTCTGGAAAAGGCTAAACTGGGGAGACAGTAAAAAAAAAAAGAATCAGTGATTGTCAAGAGGTGGGGGGCGTAGAGGGATGAATAGTGAAATCACAGATGATTTTTTTAGGGTAGTATACTAGTAATGCCTTAAATAATACTATACTAGTAATGCCTTAAATAATACTATAATGGTAGATACATGTCATTGTACATTTGTCCAAACACACAGAATGTAAAGCACCAAGAGTTAACCCTAAGGTAAACTATAGACTTTGGGTGATTATAATGTGCCAATCAATGTAAGGTTCGTCAATTGTAACAAACGTATCACTCTGGTGTAGATTGCTGATAATGGGGGAGGCTAGGTATGCATAGGGGAAATGTCTGTACCTTCCTCTCAGTTTCGCTGTGAATCTAAAATTACTCTAAAAAATAGTCTTGAAAATAGTAACACCAAAGGAACAAAATCCACAAAGTTGCACAAACAGACCAAGACTGTTTATGCCTGGACAATACCTGCACTATGTTCTGAGCTTCTTTATAATCGCCACTGACCACCACCATTCCTCAGGTCAGAATCTAGGCTCAGATAAGCCACACATCACAAGGACTGGCCAAAAGACATATAGATCAGCTTGTACCATTCATTTCCCACATTAGGATTACAGCTTCAGGGAATTAAAATACATTTGCAAAGAATTTCATGTGAGCGAGGCATGATGCGAGGTCCTAGGATTGAGGTCTAACCTTCCTTACTCATAGTCTGGGTTCTGGACTATGATCCTTCATGCTCTGGGACACATTACTGCTACTTCCCATCCCTGGGATCTTATAGATGGCCCAATAGGCTGGTCAACACACAATATCCACATACTACGTATGCCTTGGCATTATAAAGCTACAGAAGCAGCATGCTATTGATATTTGCTAGTGGTTCTTGCTCTCTGCTATTCAAATGTGTGCCAACATTTCTCCAAGTTAAATTAAGTGGCTGCAAGGAATGAAAATCCATTCACATTTGGCTCTCCCCCTTGTTTTTTTAGAATAGTTCCCTCTTTTTGACTCATGTCTCCTTCTAACATGTGACTGTTCCTTTCTATTAGAGGTTATCTCTCGAGTTCACTGCCAAGTCCATTTTAATTCTTGCATTCCCTTATGAGATACTCATTCGAAACAAATTGCTATCCTGTCAGTTACACCACTCTCTTCCTGGCATGGGAATTGTATTTCTTTAATGGCTTTATTCCTCTAAACATATTCTTTTTAGAGGCCTCCATTATCCGCCAGTCCTTGGAGGGAACCACTGGCACTCGGAGAATAGGGCTCTTTGCTGCCTAGAGGCTTGAGAAACAAATCTGAAATATTTTAAAACTGAAAGAGCTCCTGAGCTGATGTGTGTCCTGGATTGACTGCTACTGGGCACTGAGCACCAAACGCGAGACAGAACAGCAATTATTCCTCCCAGCGGTCAGGGTGCCAGATGAGGTTTTCCTGCACTTAAAAATGGACAGAGGTTTGCAGTAATTGAATGAAATAATGTACAATAATTTAAAATATTGTTCACTCGGAGAGAGATTAGGCTTTAATTAAATAGTGTCATTTAATATACCGTCCAGCAGACATTATAATTGGTTTCTTTCGCAGAGAACACAGTAATAGCTAAGCTTTACCGAAGTGATAATGGTACTCACTTAGCCCAGCGGATACATAAACAGTTTGCCTGCATCTGACACCCCCGATGAGCAAGAAGTAAGCTTTGATCGTGACATCTACACAACTCTTAATTAGTCATTTCTTTCTGAAATAAAATTACAAATAACCCAGACTAAATAAACCTTGTTTACATTAAACAGGTGTGCGACCTGGGGTTTTCAGGAGTATTAAGCTATTCATTTCTAGGGCTACAATAAGGCAGGGTTATCTTCAAAGCAGTTAGGTATGAAATGACATTTCATTTGAGCAGGGAGAATGGCACTTTTTTATTTTTAAAACCCGGTTTCAATGCAAACTAGCCCTCCGCAGTGCGCTCAGAGACGGCAGACAATTTTCTGGCACAACAACAGCTGTGTGTTTTAACTCCTATCTTCTGCTGGTCATTTACAAGGACGTTTTCATTTCCAGGCTTGGCTCCTGTTTCCTCCGCTCGTTCCCCGAAATGTGATACAATAAGGTCCTATTCTCCTCGAGCCATTCTGCTCGATAATTCTGAACAAAGCCAGAAGGGCGTGGGGAGAATTCAACTGAATCTAAAAGAAAAAATAAATGCCTTCTGAGGTCTAATGGCCCAGAGAATTACAAAGTAAGCAGAGATTAAATTCCTTTTGCTAAATTCTTTGTTTTCAAAAACACATGCACTGCACCTAGGGTTGGAAAACTTTCATTTCCCTGTTTGCAAATGACCATCAACATGTTTATTTTGGAAAAGAATGGAAACATTGATTATAGCAAAGAGCTAGCTGGGTCAGGTGTCAGAAAAACAGGCTGGCTCTATCACTGGGTGGAGACCCAGAACTGGAATCACGGGGTAGGGTCCCTGGGGCATAACTCCACCTTTATAGACAGACGTTCCAATGGATTATTAGGGACTTGGTACAGCATGTGAGAACTCCTCCCTGCCCCATTAGAACTCGGGGAGGGTGTTCCCTGGTTCGTCCTCAGAAGATGAGAACCGTGACTAGGGACATCGGAATGACGTGTACATGGCATTTCGAAAACTCTAACACAGGGATACTCCCTGCAAGCTCCAGGGAGCAGGCAACCCAAACTGAACTAAATAAAGCCTCAGAGACTGCTGGGTTCTTGCTGTTAAAGGACAAACCTCATGCCAGCACAATTGCAAATCAAGACACACTCTCAAGGACCATCACAGCCACTGGAGGCCACAAGGACTCCTGTTATTTCCTTTTGGGTTTTTTCCTTACAAAGCAAACCACACTCGCCAGACTGAACCACCACAGAGAGGGTGACTGTGCTCTGGACAATGAGAGCCTCCGCTTTGCTTCCCTGTAAATGCCTCTTTAAGCAGGGCCATCCGGTTGCGCCCTGAGCGCTGTCTGGAAGGTCCCCACTGACCTCGTAACTGCCAAATCCAGTGACCTGCTTTAGGTCATTGGCCTTCTTGACCTTTTGGCGGCAATTCAAACAGCTAGGCACTGCCTCGTGGGCACTCTCCTTACTGGCCACAGCAACCTTCTGTGAGACCCCTCCTCCTCTTCTCTGACTGCCAGAGTAATAGTTCCAAAATGTGGTTATGCTCGCTTTACCCATTTAAATAATTCTTTGGCTTCCAGCTACTACAGGATATAAAACCAACTTTTGTATGGCCTGGCATAAAAAAGCCTTGAAGAGGGCCTCAAATATCCTGACACACACACTCTCTCATGCACACACACACATGCACACGCGCGCGCACACACACACACAATTTCTTATGATTATCTCAGTACTCCGTACATTTCCAAGTTTCTGTGTCTTCACGCATTTCCTTTCCTTTTCTCTTTTTCTTCCTCTTCTCCATATAGGACCCACCTCTCAAAATCCTTCTTGGCTCACTAGACTGGAAACTCCACGCAGGCACGCAATGCATTTGCTACAGTGAGTTAAGTTGGCGTTCCCAAATATTGAGTCACACGGTTTGTCCTGTTCCCGCTGAACTTGCTACAGACTTTAAGCATCACGATTTTTATTTCATGCCTTAAGTATCTGGATGAGACTCAGGCCGACCAAAAATGAGTTTGTCCAGGTCAGAGACCTTATCTTCGCCAGGTGTTTGGCACACAGTAGCACCTCAGAACTGCTTTCTGGGTGAAGAAAGAGGATGTGGAAAGTGGCCACACGAGTATGAAGAGGTGGGTTTCCCTCAGCACGCCTCTGCTTTCCCCCTTGGCCAGGTTGGCATTTGCAGGCTGGGGCCTCTTAAATTCTGTCTCCTGGATTCCTGCTGTGAACGGGTTGTCACAGAGTAGGCAAGAAGTGATTTGGCACTTCACCTACAGCCCAACTCATAGCCTCAGGGATAAAGCAGCCTATTCCAATCTAATCAAAGGGCTGCTTCATACGGCTTTATTTGCCCAGATTCTCTGCATTCTGCTGCCTACTCCCTTAGACACCCACCAGGAAATAACAGCAGCCTCCGGAGCCTGCAAGATGAACCCACTGGGATTGCAGCCATTCCCCACCATTGAGCAAACCGCCTCCTGAAGTGCCCATACATTTTGCATTAAACACAGTGCATCAAGTTAAAAATAAAACTCAAGTTGTTTGGTTAATGGTTTTTCCAGGCCTGAGGTCAAGACCAGACCACTGATCCGTCTCTTCCAGAAAGTCGGCCGGTCCTGCTGCCTGCCACAGACACTGTTCAGCTATTATGTGGCACATGAAGCACTTTCATTCATTCTTAAACCTAATGTCCAATTAACTGCGAAAGGGATTCATTAAATAATTTAAACTAGATCCAAATTAAAGGGCAGTTTTCTTAGATGCGTTTGCAAAGAAGTTCAATTCGACTGAAAGAAGTAATCATTTTAAGCCCATGTTGGTTTGGGACACACTTTAATGGGGGTAATTTTGAATCAGCTCCATTTATATCTTTTTTTTTTTCATGGGCAGCATAGGGAAATGTTGCCTGTGACACCCATATACAACATTTTCTCCTTGACAATGTGTTTAAAGTTAATTCTTTTGAAAAATTATGTAAAAGAGTTTGGGTTGTAATTATAAGTTCAGCTTTTACATGAGAGGACCTGTTAGACTAGATGATGAATCATATTCGTTGCCAAGATGCTAGAAAAAAAAATCCCTGAATACCATCTGGAAAACTGGTGGGTCGTAGATATCATTCGTGTCAGCTTATTCTTAGAGGAGCTGGGAATAGAACTCACAGCATCTGGCTGCTCCCTAGCCTTTCCACCTCACCTGCTTCGCACTGGGCCAGGAAGACCTGCCGTCCGAGCTGAGTCAGAGGATAGCTGGCAAATTCACCAGCTATTTGTAAAATGCACTGATGTGCTAGGGAATGCAAGAGGGACAAATTAATCTCCTGTTCCCGAGAGCCGATTTCTCTACATTTGCATGCAATTCTCAATGCCAACAGAAAACAGGCAAAGGTTATAGAAATCCTGCAAGTATTTCTCTCAAGTCTAGGGCTTGATCTGGTCTACCAGGGCTCTTGGAACAACTCCCCACCTGAACAGTTTACTATTCCTTTTTCCAAATGGTGAGTCCAAAGAGAAGTAAATAAACACGGTCCCTTCACCAGACCTTCCTCAGATGACCTGAGTCTCAAGTTCACTCTAATGACCACCTGCAATACGCTCAACCCCCTGGGCCAAAGGAGCTGTTATTACAGGCAGACCTTTTTCCTGGTGCACCTTCTTTTTTAAAAAAAAAAATATATTATTGATTTTTTACAGAGAGGAAGGGAGAGAGATAGAGAGTCAGAAACATCGATGAGAGAGAAACATCAATCAGCTGCCTCCTGCACACCCCCTACTGGGGATGTGCCCACAACCAAGGTACATGCCCTTGACCAGAATCAAACCTGGGACCCTTCAGTCCTCAGGCTGATGCTCTATCCACTGAGCCAAACCAGCCAGGGCCTGGTGCACCTTCTTAATAGACTTTCTGGGCCTTCCATTTGTCTTTACTTTCTCCATTGAATGTCATCATCATCATTGCCATCATCACCACCACCACCACCACCACCACCACCACCACCACCACCACCATCATCATCATCATCATTTACATCAAAACACTTCTAGTAGCCCTCTTAGTAATGAGCAGATGATTAGTACAGCCCCCCTTCTTCACCATAAATCAGGCTGGGGAGACAGCATAGGCCAGAGACTTTCAAGCAATGAGATCCCCTCTTCAAAATGTCCCTGCTGTTCCCAATGCTGGTTTCCAGCTGCTATTCCTCACAGGAGTCGCCAGCAGTGTCTTTTGACAGCTGTTCCTAGGGGGGATCTCCAACCAACAGCACTGCCTCCCCTTTTTCAGTTCCCCCATCCCCATTTGTCACCTGGGAATTTTTCAGCTGCTCCCATCAGTGCTTCTCTTGTCTCCTGGAGCAGGTCTATAACTTCCTGATAGCTTAGAAGCTTCCTGTACAGCCTCAACACCACCTTCAGAGAACAGCTCCAAGGAGGGGCCAGTCAGAGTCTTCTAGAAGTACTAGCTACAACGCTGAACAGCTCCTTTATTTATAAAGAGGTACAGGGCTACACAGCATGTCTACATGCATTATTGATTTTCATTTCACAAAAGTCATGTGAGGTAGGTGGTATTATTTTATAGATGAAGATCATGGCAAAAAGCTCCCAATTTTTCTTGTGTTTCTCTGCCCTCACTTGCACTTTTGAAAGGCATAAGGAAACCTAATTACTCTGCTCTTGTCACTTCTGTGCTCATCTATAATTCCCCAATGTCTGCAGAATAAAATCCTTACTCCTTAACCTAGGGCACAAGGCTATATGCAATATGATTAAAGCCTTCTTTTCCCAGTTCCCTCTTATGTGCATGCTATGATCCAGCCAAAATGAATTACTGGGTGCCTCACACTCACCCATCTATGACAGACACTATGATGCGGTGAGAAAAGCGGTAGGTTTGGTTACATTTTTTTTTTCAGATCTCTATCATTAACCGGCTTTTTGACCTTGAGAAAGTAATTTAAGCTCTCTGGGGCTCAGTTTCTAAAAATCAATAGGAAATATATTGATTGGTGAACAAATAGACATGGGCCTTGCTATCCTGGAGCCCGCCCTGGGCTGTGAGGGGGGTGGGGTTGGGAGCTCAATCTTGGTGCTAGTCAAGTGTTGTGGGTGGCAGTCAAAAGAGAGTGCAGAACAGGGAACTGAAGGACATTTGGATGTGGGATGGGAGAATGGTTCATGCTAGGGCTGAGGAAGGAAGCAGGGCCAAATCATGAAGGCTCTGTTCAGGAATCCTTTTTTCCAAGGGAAGTGGAGAGCACTTACAGGGTTTGAAACAGGGGAAGAATGTGACCAAATCTGCACTCCACAGTGATCCCTCTGGCTGCTGTTTAGAGAATGGATTGAATGGGGATGGGATGAAAGGGCAAGCCCGGAAGCAAAATCAGCTAATGGAAGGTGGTTGCAACGGCACATGAGAGACGGTAATAAAACACCTGGCTCTTGAGGTCATCATGAAAATTGACAAAATATAGCAAGTATAGTGCCTGGTACAGAAGCTGGCACTTGATCAAGAATTTCTGGCTCCTTCCCTTCCCACCACTGGCATTCACTAAAAATCAAGGAAGCATGGAGAACCAGACAATAACAGTAAGACAATATGTATATATTTCAATTTTTTCAGGTAGCATATCCATTTGGTATCCTGATTTATAATATAAATTTCCGGGATGCCTAGTGTTGTTATTAAGGTTATAGTATTTCATAACGTGGTCTATTTTCATTTCCCATTACATTGTATGCCTTGTTTCCTATTCCTTTGCTCTCTCTCTGCAAATACGTTTATTATAATTCAAACAGCAAACAAGGGCCTTTGCTTTGATCAGGGTCTGACAGAAATCATTGGTAAAAAGCTGAACTGCCCATTGTCTAAGGAATCTTATGAGAACTGGAGATAATGAGGTAGAAAAAAGAAAAAATATTGACTGGATACAACTACAGAAGTCAAAATGCCACCTAATCTCATCAGAACTTAAAAGAAACAGCAAAATGTTTTAAATTGGAGGTTTAAAGGTGCAAAGGCTCAGAAATGAAAAGTAATTTTTTAACATGTCTCTGTTTGAGGATGACAGGGCTCAGATTCTTGTCATTAATATCCAATTTGACTTTATATTTTTGGGGATCAATCACATAATTAAAATCAGATCTGATAACTGATGATAGCATAAAAGCACTTGTTTATACTATACAATATCGAGAGGTCTTAAGAGGGAAAAAGCTCACAATAAAAATAAGAATTATGACCATGAAAGAAAAGCAGACAGATCGTTTATGAGTTTTCTCTGTGTGTGCTCTGAAAAGACAAGATAATTCATTTTCCATGTAAAACATCCTTGAGAGTGAGAAGAAAGTTATTTCCAGCATTTTCTGAATCTGCTCTGGGTAATCAATCAAGATACAGAATTTGGAACTAGGCAGCACCCTCCCCAGTGGATCAACCTTTCAAAACAGATCTGATACCAAACCAGAAGGCAGGCCCGTAAGTTCTGGCCTTACTGTGTAGAATGGAGAGGATATCTCTTCTCTACTTGTGTGGATTACCCAGGCTCATTATATGGCCTGGAGTCCTCTCATACAAATGAGAGCTTTCATAGATGAAGAAGGTATAACTTTAAAGTTACTGAACCTATCAGGCAACCCTACTTGAGGAGAAAAGTCCTACAATCTGTCTTTAGCCCCAGGTCACCCCATTCCAGGTTCCCTTCTCACTCTGTCTGCTCTCCTTTGAGGTCCCAGCATGCCTTGGGGCTGAGTCCACATGGGTGATAGCTCTTTGCAGTATATTTTCTGAAGAAGATTCAGAGTTTTAATGCTGTTACCGTCTTCTAAGGCAGCGGTTCTCAACCTGTGGGTCTCGACCCCTTTGGGGGTCGAACGACCCTTTCACAGGGGTCGCCTAAGACCATCGGAAAACACATATATAATTATGTGTTGTTTTTGTGATTAATCACTATGCTTTAATTATGTTCAGTTTGTAACAATGAAAATACATCCTGCATATCAGATATTTACATTTTGATTCATTACAGTAGCAAAATTATAGTTATGAAGTAGCAATGAAAATGATTTTATGATTGGGGATCACCACAACATGAGGAACTGTATTAAAGGGTTGCGGCATTAGGAAGGTTGAGAACCACTGTTCTAAGGCAACATCAGAACAATATTTTTTTTTTTAATTTTTTTAAAAATATATTTTATTGATTTTTTACAGAGAGGAAGGGAGAAAGATAGAGAGTTAGAAACATCGATGAGAGAGAAACATCGATCAGCTGCCTCCCGCACATCTCCTACTGGGGATGTGCCCGCAACCCAGGTACATGCCCTTGACCGGAATCGAACCTGGGACCTTTCAGTCCGCAGGCCGACGCTCTATCCACTGAGCCAAACCGGTTTCGGCCAGAACAATATTTTAATGACAAAATGCTCATCAGCTTTTTTTCCTAGTTGATGTTTTCCTTTGGAATTTTTTTTCTATGGTCTTAGTGGATCTATGTCCATTTCATCTATGATGCACTTATCAATGCTATTTTAATAAGGTAATAACTTAAAAACTCACACCTGTTCCTAGGATTCTTTAAGGTTAATTTCCCGGAATCTGAACGGGAAGGAATCTGAGCTTCTATTGTCAATCCTCAGTTATGGTCTCAGAGGGTGGCAAAGAGGGTTTAGAGAGCTTTAGGGATGGGGGAGGGCCACTCCTCTCAGTCACTAAGTCTGTCTTCCCATCAGGGTACTGAAATAAGAAGCTGGAGATCAGCTGACTTCAGTCCTGCCCAGGCCACAACTCCCAGTAGCAAAAGGCTCACCCGGGGCTCAGGCTTGCAAGTACAACGTGGGCAAAGGAAGAGTGAGCTGAGCAGGTGAGCACCTCTACCTTGGATATTGTTGTTTGGGGAGTCCAACCTGAATCCATGGGGCTCCAGTCGTCAACTTAATTTTTAATCCAATGACAGGCTGTCAGTTTACAAACATCTTTAAGCCTGGCCAGGAAATAATAGTTTGAGTTTTTTCAACGAGAAGTATTCACAGGTTTGGAAAGGAGCACCAGAGGCGATGTCTTCCTAGGCGATTAAGAGAGAGCAAAAGTTTTTGCAGGAACCCAACACCATCAAAGTTCTCTATTCAACAACTGTTCATTGAAATAACATAAATGCTATGTTTGCCATCTGTCTAAAATTTCTTATGAAGAAATATCAGCTACTTACTATCTATTCTAGTACAATAGAATCAGTATAGTAGAATTTGTAGCCTAGAAAGATCCTAGAAATGAAATTCAAATTCTCTTTTTAGCCGTGAGGAAATAGAGTCTATGTGAAAAAAGTAGGTCTCAAACTCAGATCTCCTGGCTCACCATCAGTGCTCCGTGACTGCCTCATGAACCTTCTCGCAGGCTTCAGGAGTACAATTGAGTCCTCAGAGAGATATGCTGAAGCATCCAAACATTTGTTTTCAATTCATCATAAGCCTTTATTCAATGTCCACTTGTACTGCATTGTACTTTCATTGGGGGCCCAAGAATTCTTTCATTAAAAATTATTAAAAATTATATTCAACAACTGCATTGGTAGAAAGATGAATTTATTAATATATTATCATGTTTTATGACCCAAAACTTTGTTTTTGTCTTCTGATTTTAAAAAAAATCTAAAATGTTGTATGGGCTACTAGAAGTTTTGTGGGCCTATGAGTTAGTTCTGCACACACCAGATAGAGGGCAGGGAATGAGATCCTAAAAAGGAGTTGGAAGAAAAGTGAAGACCTTCTTGCCCTCAGCCAGCACATAAGATAGTGGGGGAGAGAGGATTTAGAATGCACTTTGTTCTGTATCCTCTTCAGACATAATAAAAGTTGGCATTTACTAAAATAAAAACTGTGCTCGTCACAGGTCATTTCCTACATCAATGTCTCTCTACTAAGGAAACCAGACACAAAAATTTTGGTTGAGTCACACCTGTCAATTGTCCTGCCCTCTTTTGCCCAACCATTTCTTCTTTTTTTAAAAAAAATCCTCATTTCAGGATATTGATTTCGAGAGAGAGAGTGGAAGGGAGGGAGGGAGGAGGGGCAGAGAAAGATGCAAAAAGGGGGGAGAGAGAGAAAGATGGAAGAGAGGAAGGAGGGGGGAGAGAGAGAGAGAGAGAGAGAGAGAGAGAGAGAGAGAGAGAGAAACATCAGTGTAGGAGAAATACATTGATTGGTTGCCTCCCATACATGCCAGAAACTTGCAACCTAGATATGTGCCCTTGACCAGGAGTTGACCCTTTGGTCTGTGGGGCCTATGCTCTAACCACTGAGAAAAACTGGCCAGGACTTGCCCAACCATTTCTAACCGCAGCCAACCATCCCAGGAGCTGTGATAATAAGCCCCTCTTCAGTGGGGTAATATCTTCTCTCACTCCATCATCAGCTAGATGATTGGTGTCATCTTTCTTAATAAAAAGCCATTGCCAGAAGCTATCTCCACTAAATACTCTTGACATCACTTCCTTTAATAGAGCTTAAAAGTTATAAAATATTTAAGCAGCAAGGCGTGACAGAGCATTTATTACTCTGGGCCATTCATTCAGCTCTCTTTCCTGGTGTGAGACAAAATGCTAAAGGCCAGGCCTTCTGTGAGTATGGACGCTGAATGCTGACATATTGGGAAAACAGTTTTATTATCAATGTTGGTTTTAAAAATAATTATTAGATGGAAAAGACCAGCACAAATGATTACCATGAAAATAAACTGATCCTGGCAGTGCCAAGTCTCTGCTCTCTATCCTTTGATTAATCCATAGTGTTGTAGTCTCACTATACCATTGGACAACTAACTTATTTGAGTGAGGCCTTCTTAAGCAGGGCAAAATCTGTGTGGACCACTAACACCATCTATTCCTACTCTTTGGTGGAAAAAAACTGGATGATAATAAGAACTGGAGAGGAGCTAAATAGAAACAAAAAATAACTGCAATATTACATAAAAATAAATAAACTTTTAACAAAAGTAAAAGCTACAGCGACTAGCTGATTAATATTAGGAGGAGAACAACAATGAAGAATGACAACCATCCCCAAATCAACATTCATTCGGTACTGAAAGGATTCTTTCTTTCTCAAAATTTTCACAAATGGCAATTATCTATAGGGTCTTATGCCCGATAGGAGCTTTTCCATTTTAGCAAAATAACTGTTATGCCTTAGCTCTCTGAATGTGTCAATTTATAAATATCAAATTTCAATAAGCCTCAATAATTCATTTTCTAGATTGCCAGACAGTGGCTATTAGTTGTAAGCAAAAATGAAAATACGCATACAAATATGACCTATTTGCATATCTGACCCAGAGAAAAGACTTGCAACTTTGAATGGCTTCTCACCTCACCCAGTGGGCTGTACTTTGAGAAACAGTGCTCTACGAAGACATACTTATACATAGTAGGTGCTCAAGAAAAAAATAAAAGTTTGATGCTAATAGTTCCCATTATTCCCCTTTCTCTTTAGTAGGATGATCAATCGTTACCTCTCTAAGGCCCACGTCACCTTGATAGGATGCAGATTCCCAAAACCAGGATATGGAGCCCACATTGCAGGCCTTTTAAAAGTGTCTCCCAGAAACACCCACAACTCTTTTGTAGGTCAGATCAAAATAATTTTTTAAAAATAAGTTTGTTTAAAAATGAGTGCTTGAAGGCTTTGAGAAATCAGGCCAAGAATGGAAAATGCGGAGTCGTAGAATGTGGGGGGTAATGAGGTGGCAGCTCACGTCTTGACAGATGACTCCGGAGAAAAAGCCAAACCAAGCCCACCATATGTTCAGCTTTCTGCGAAAACCACTATAGACGGAGAGAGCTTAATGGAATATTCTATAGCATATGTCCAGTCAGTATGTTTGTTCCACCCTACTTGTTGCCAAGTTCCAAATGCTTAACATAATTAACCTTGCCACCTCTTCGGGAAGCTCTGCAATGCATCACAAAAGGAATGCTTTACGCTGTCATCCCCAGAGGCAGCTCCCCACCAAAATGCACCAATGAAGTAGGTTTATTCGCCCTAAAATTCAATGCCAGCTTGTATGTTAAGAAATCCCTCTTTTCCAGAATGCTATTCAGGTGGTTGTACAAACAAATGGCAAATACTAGTTTCTCAACCATTAAGAAATACTGTGGTGACGGGCAGAGGGAACGGGGGGCGGGGTGGGGGGAGGGGGTAGATGAAGCGGGGTATGGGGAAATCTGTAATAGTGTAAACAATAAAAAGAAAAAGAAATACATGTAAGAAATAATAATGAAACAGGCATTTTACTCAGGGCTAAGTTGCTATGTGTAAGAATTTTTTTGTTAGTTGTGTATTGAACATTGATAAGTACTTCTGGGTGCTTCAAATAGAAATACAAATACATGTTCCTTGCTCAAAAGATTTTATACCCTGATAGTGGAAACAGATTTACAAAGAGGTATTATTCTGTCAACTCAGTTTTGCTGGATTTATGTTTCTCAGAATTTCCTTCCCCCGACAGTTCCAGGTTAGCATGGACTACACGAGCTGTTTTATGGGAAATTTGGAAGACAGAAAAGTGAAATAGCCATATTCTTACTACTCAGAAGGTTGAGCAGGGCAGTGGGTGCTGGGCCATCTCACATAGGTGGTTGTGTATCTGCTGACTTACCTGGTGGGGTGGGGGCAGGCAGCAGCCGGGCTGACAACTCCAACTGCTGCTGCACCCTCCTTTGGCTCCTCTGACTCCTGGACCCGGCACACATCAAGGATCATGACAAAATGCAATGGCTTCTCCTGCAGCAGACACCCACGCATCGAAGTTGGAGGCCTCAAGCAGCAAAAGACCAACACAGCTTCCCATTCATCCTCCTAGGCCCCGTTCAGGTCCACTTTGTTCTTCTTCCCCATCTTGCCTTCCTACCTGCCCACCCTGAAGACAGACATAACAACCTCTCATAGGCTGTTTCACCAACTCAGCTAGCTCCCACCATTGTGGAAAGTCACCTCCCTATAATAAATCATATCCTAACGGTTCTGCCAGGGGGTATCAGGAAATGTTCTTTAGTCAGATGATATTTGAGTTTGAGGGTCTTTGGGAGGAAAAAAGAGTTCCCCACTACAGAAGGTAGGAGAAAGACCTTCAGGTATGGAGAACAGCACGTGAAAAGGCTTGCAGACGTGCAAGAACATCACACATTCAGGATGGAGTGACCATCAAATTGGTGGGAGCGGGTCCCTGGGAGACAAAAATAGAAAGGGAGGCTAAAGAAGCTATTAAGGCCCATGTAGGCCATGCTAAGAAGTTTGAATAAAATCTGGTAGGCAGCCCGGCCAGTGAAGCTCAGTGGTTGAGTGTCAACCCATGAATCAGGAGGTTGAGGTTCGATTCCCAGTCAGGGCACATGCCCAGGTTGCAGGCTCGATCCCCAATAGGAGGCATGTAGGAAGCAGCCGATTAATGGTTCTTTTTCATCATTGATGTTTCTATTTCTCTCTCTCTCTCTCTCTCTCTCTCTCTCTCTCTCTCTCTCTCTCTCTCTCTCTCTCTCTCTCCCTCCTTCTCTCTCTGAAATCAATCTTAATAATTTTTAAAGTCCAGTAGGTAATCAGGAACTATAGAAAGATTTTAAGGAGATAATGCATGTGCCTGTGCCTGTGTAAAATGACATTTGTATTTTAAAGATAACTGGCAGCTATGTGAAGTATTATTAGAAGGGGTAGGACAAGTCTGGAGCCAGAGAGTTTGGTTCTGTTTCTATACCAATTAGCAAAATATAAAGGATGATGGAAGCTGGGGAGACTCTCCTGTAGAGTCTATATTTTCATTTTGTATATACAATCATATGAGACATAAATTCAAACACCATATAGATGCTGAGGATCATCCCTGTAAAACTGTCCTTCACATAAAGTTAAATCACACTGACTCTGAGTTTGTTAGGAACCCTCAAGGTGAAAAAAATAATAAGAAACTTCAACTGGTTCAGAGGTTGGAAGGACTTCAAGACTGTTCGAGCCAGAAGCTCAGCCATGTCACCAAACTTTGATATATTTTTATCTCAGCTATGCCTTCCAAGAAAATTAACACACACACACACACACACACACACACACACACACACACACACACCAAAAATAACAATAAACAAATAACATGTTGAACATTTACCTTGCACCAGGAACTATTTAAAGTGCTTTACATGTGTTCACTGGGTGATCATTTCAAGGCAACATGACTAATGGCAGCAATCAGAACCACAGTTTCTTGACCATAGGCAGCAGGAAATGAAAGCATTTCTCCCTCCTACCACCAAACAGTAGTCACCCCAAAACCATTGCTGCAGCAATGGCAATGAGGTTATACTCAGCGGCTACTCAAATCTCATTCTGAACTGGGGTGGTATCAATACCATCTGACAATAAAAAGTGGAATTCCATTAAAAGTGAAAAGGCGGGACTGGAAAGTCAACTCACAATACCCATTATGTTCTGCTTTTTGGTATTAGTCTTAGCTCTGAGCTCCTTCATGTGTTCTGCTAGTAATTGCTGTCACCTTCATGGAAATGCCTGTTTAGTCCCATATACCAAAACAAAGGGAACAAAAGATAAAGCCTTCTTTTCTCAATTCTGTAATTTCTTATTCTTCCGTTGTAGTATAAGCACAAGTTTCATGCCACAGTAGGATTGTAAGCTCATTAAAGATATGGACCTTGTCATATTATTTTGTATCACCTGAAGCCAATATACAGTAAGCATTAATAAGTGGTTTCTAACCTGAATTGTAATTGTGGAGTCTAAAATATATCTACATAATGTGACGATGCTGACAGTTATCTAGTTAATTCTGTCCACTTTTGCTTCATGTATTTTGAAGTTGTTATTTGGCATCTCCCTATTTGTGAATATTACGTTTTCCTGATACACTGACCATTTTATCATTTGGAAATGTCCCCTTTTCTTTTTTTTTTCTATATTAATATAGCCACTTCAGCCTTCTTATATTTCCTATTTGCATGGTCTATCTGTTTTCCAGGTAGTAAATGTATGGGTAAATACAATAGACTACTTCTTCCTTTAAAATAAAGAAAACTGGCCGTAGCCAGTTCTGCTCAGTGGACAGAGCATCAGGCCTGTAGACTGAAAGGTTCCGGGTTTGATTCTGGTCAAGGGCACGTACCTTGGTTGCAGGCTCAATCCCCGTCCCTGGTCAGAGTGCATGAGGGAGGCAACTAATTGATGTGTCTCTCTCACATCAATATTTCTCTCTCTGTCTCTCCCTCTCCTTTCACTCTCTCTAAAACAATCAATGGAAAAATATCCTCTGGTGAGGATTAACAAAAATAATTTAAAAAAAATTAAAATGTAATAAAGAGAACTCTCTGTCCAAAGGAAAATTTGAATGTTTAATATATGTAGATAGAATTCACATATTTACTATTAACCTATCTTGATTTTATTTTTAAAGTGCAACTCCATAGACAACACAGGTCTCACTTTTTAAAATCCGTATAATCTCTGCCTTTGAAGTGTTTAATTCATTAATGTTTAACATAGTCTTTCATATGTTTTGAATTAGATTTACCATTTTTATTATTTGTTTCCTGTTTGCCCCCCCCTTTTTTTCCTTCTCTCTCTTGCCTTACTTCTTTTGGAAATATTTAACATATTTTAGAATTCCATTTTAATTTATTTATGGGCACTTTAATTATACCTCTTTGCATTATTTGTTAATGTTTGCTGTAGTGATTACACTATACATCTTTAACTTTACATTCTTCTTAGAGTTATTATTGTACCATATAATAGGAAACTTGCAATTGTTTAGTTTTATTTACTATTTACTTCCCTAACCTCCTCCAAATCCTTTTATTATATATTCTATTCCTTTATTTTGTAGTTGTCAGACAAATTCCGTGTGTGTGTGTGTGTGTGTGTGTGTGTGTGTGTGTGTGTGTATAAAACTTATAATGCTTACCGTGTATTTCCCCACGGTAAGCATTATAAGTTTTATTTTAGATGGATTTAAAGAAATGAAGAAGGCAATCTTGTATATTTACCCATATATTTACTATAAGTGTTCTTTATTCTTTCCTGAAGACCCAAGTTTTCCTCCAGTATTATTTCCTTTTATCTTGGTAGATCTTTCTTAGCATCTCTTGTAGGCAGGGCAGCTGCAGATGAACTCTCTTAGCTTTCTTTTATCAAAAAAAAATGCCTTTATTGTATAGTCATTCTAGAAGAATATTTTTGCTGGATTTTTTTCCTTTCTTTTTTTTTAAGCCTGCCAAAGATGTTCTGTTTTCTTCTGACCTCTGTAGTATGTAGTTATTTAAATTATTGTTTACCTTTATATAAAGTGTCAGTTATTTTCTGGCAGCCTTTAAGACTTTCTATTTATATTTGGATTTCAACTATTTGATTAAGATGTGTCGAAGCATGATTTTCTTCACCGTACTTAAACAATCCTGATTGGGGATTATTGAGTTCCTTGATTCTATAAATTTATGTGTTTCCCCAATTTTGAGAAGTTTTTGGCTATTAATTCTTCAAACATTTTTTTTTTTCTGCACCATTTTTCCCTCTCCTCTCCTTCTGGGATCCAAGTACACATGTGTTGGACCTATTGCTATTGCTCCACATCTCTAAAGCTCTGTTTATCCTTTCAATCTTTTTTCTCTCTTTTCATCCAAGTTTACTCATCCTTCTCTATCATGTCTCTTTCTTTCTTAAGTCCATCCAGTAATGTTTTGCTTTAGCTATTATAATATTTAATTCTAGAATTTTCACTTTTTTTATGCTAGAGGCCCATGCATGAAATTCATGCACAGGAGAGGGGTCCCTCAGCCCGGCCTGCACCCTCTCGCAATCTGGGACGGCTGGCTCCTACCCACTCACCTGCCTGCCTGATCACCCCGAACCACTCGCCTGCCTGCCTCATCACCCCTAACCACTCACCTATCTGCCTGATCACCCCAACCACCTCTGCCTGCCTGCCTAATCACCCCTAACCACTCTGCATGCCTTCCTGATGCCCTTAACTGCTCGCCTGCCTTCCTGATCGCCCCAACTACTCACCTGCCTGCCTGATCACCCCTAACCGCTGGCCTGCCTGCCTGATCGCCCCTAACTGCTTGCCTGCCTGCCTGATCACTTTTAGCTGCCTCTTCCCCTGCCACCGTGGCTTCATCTGGAAGGATGTCTGGAATGACGTCTGGAAGGTCGTTTGGCTTCTGGTCTAATTAGCATATTACACTTTTATTATTATAGATTCTTTGCTGAGTTTGCCTCTTATTTTTTTAATTAATTTATTTTTTTCTTTTATTGTCTAAAGTTTTACATATGTCTCCTTTTTCCCCAATTGACCCCCCCCACACCCAGTCATTCCCACCCCAGGCAAGCCCCCGCCCCCCCAGTGTCTGTGTCCATTGGCTATACCAGTGGTCAGCAAACTCATTAGTCAACAGAGCCAAATATCAACAGTACAACAATTGAAATTTCTTTTGAGAGCCAAATTTTTTAAACTTAAACTATATAGGCAGGTACATTGTTATTAACTTAATTAGGGTACTCCTATGCTGGCCTTTGCTAAAAACGTCCTCAATCTGATTGAGGTACGTTCGCTGAGGTCAACCCCTTCCAACTCTCCCATCCACACTCGTCTTGTATACTTGTTTCAGATAGACGAGTGTGGATGGGAGAGTTGGAAGGGGTCGACCTCAGCAAACGTACCTCAAAACAATGTACCTCCTCTACGTTGTGTATCCTGAGGCCCGCCTGCACCGCGTTTCCCGTCGCCTGAAGGACCGACACCCCTCACTTCTTCTAACGCCACTTCTTCAAAATAGACTCGCCCAGGCCGAAAACCGACTTCTGTGCATGGGCCACGAAGTTTCAGTCACACTGTACGTGTGCGCCCGCACGTGGTATTTTGTAGAAGAGCCACACTTAAGGGGCCAAAGAGCCGCATGTGGCTAGCAAGCCATGGTTTGCAGACCACTGGGTTATGCTAATATGCATGCATACAAGTCTTTTGATTGCTCTCTAACACCCCCCTCCCCTACCATTTGTCTCTAGATAGATCTATTCTTGTTCATCAAATTATGTTGATCATTATATCCCACATATGAGTGAGATCATGTGATATTTATCTTTCTCTGACTGAGTTTGCCTCTTATTTATTACAAGCTTATTTTCCATTACTTCATAGTGCATAGTTATGTCATCTTCTTGTCCAAGAATTCTAAAATGGGTCTTCTTGGGGTGCATTTCCATTTAATTTTTTTGAAACTGGTCATACTGGTATGTCAAGTATTTTAGATGATATTCTGGACATTGTAAATGTTATGTTGTGTAGGCTTTGAAGTCTTTTGTTACATTTATTCTTATATTTTTTATGATATTTTGAATGCAATTATTTCTTTTTTATATTTTTTATTGAGCATTTATAAAAATACAGTTGATGTTTTGTAATGATCTCATATCCTGCAAACTTTCTAAGCTCTTTTATTGGTTGTAATGATTGTTTTGTTGATTTTTAAAGATGTTCTCTATAGGATCCTGTTGTTTGTGAATAAAGACAGTTTTATTTCCACCTCTTTGATTTGTTTGTCTTTAATTTCTCTTTCTAATTTTACCGACTAGAACTTCCAGTATTATTTTTTTTTTGAGACAGAGAAAGAGAGAGAGAGAGAGGGAGAGAGAGAGAGAGAGAGAGAGAGAGAGAGAGAGAGAGAGACATCAATGTGAGATAGAAACATCAATCAGTTGCCTTCTGTCCACACTCAACCAGGGATTGAACCCACAAGTTAGGTATGCACCCTGACCAGGAATTGAACCTGAAACCTTTTGGTGCCCAAGACCACACTCCAGCTAACTGGCCAGGGCATGATCTTGAACAGAAGTAGTGTGAGTGAACATCCTTGTTTTACTCTTGATCTGAAAGAAATGCATTCAGTCTTACATTAAGTGTGATGTTTATAGGGTTGTTTTCTTCAGCAATTTTTTTTATCAGATTGAGAAAGTTAGACTCTCTTTTGGAACAAAAAAGTTCAGACATCAAAAAAAGGACCAGGGCAAAACACAAAACAAAGTGGTGTCTGTAAAAAGTCTAGAATATTATGTCTGGTAGGAGTTAGGAGAGACAGTGGCCAATGACTCTAATTGGTAAATGAGATGGGATATGGTATTGCTCCCTCTTTCCCTTCTATATGTAAGTAAGAGACAGCCATAACAAAACTCTCACCCTGGAAACCCCTTTCTGGGCCAGTCTCTAGTTACTGGTAGTGCTGGTGACATCACCTAATGACTCCAGGAAAGGGATGAATGGGATGCATAGAAGAGGCAATGAACAGAGAAGATGGTTGGCTTATCAAGAAGGGTAAGTCTTCATGCTAATAAATAAAATTTCTGTGGAATGCAAGGTTCAGTTCGTCAATAATACCATGCACTTTCAGATACCACCTCAGGAACTTCTTGGCTAATGCAATGTGTCCTTCATTAATTTTCTATATCCTTCTCTATCCTCATTGCTAGGAAGAGTCAAAGAATTTGTCCTAAGAAATCTCCCTCTGTAATCAAGCAGAATTTAGAAAAAAAATGGCCTGACACTAGAGATTTAGAGCAGTATAATATCATGGAGCATTTGGAATAGAGGGGCGTTTCTGAATTGTGGGCTAGACAACCCTACTAAAGGTACGCTTCACACAGGATAATATATTGAACAGCAAAAGCATTACTAATAATGGCTAGCAACTTGATTTCAAAAAGTTTCATCTCAGGTTTTTGAAGAAAAGATTTCATACATGGTGTTATATTAGTAATAAAATTCTGATGAAAAAACTTTTTATTCAAAGATTTAAGTTTTGGGTTATTCATGGAAAAAAGGAGAGCCTTTCCCAGTTTTTGGCATTAAGTTATATAGTTTCCTAAACTAATTTCCTCTCAAATGACTTACATTTGAGAGGAATCCAGAAAAGGCAAACTATAGGATCAGATTTCCTTAAATGTTCAGATTATGTGAAAATTAAGAGGGAATTTAGAGGTTAAGCAATACACTTCTTCATAAATTATAAACATGAAAGAACCCTCTATTTTCCAAGTTTCCGTATTATTGGGTGCTAGGCGTTCATAGGTCTACATCAGAGAGGAAGAGAGTGTTAGAGGGAGGATGGATTTTGGAATTAGGCATTCCTAGGATGGCATAGCAATTCCATCACTTACTAACTAGATTTGGGGCAAGTTATTTTATCTTTTTTTAAAATACATTTTATTGATTTTTTTACAAAGAGGAAGGGAGAGGGATAGAGAGTTAGAAACATCAATGAGAGAGAAATATCGATCAACTGCTCCTGCACACCTCCTACTGGGGATGTGCCCGCAACCAAGGTACATGCCCTTGGCCGAAATCAAACCTGGGACCTTTCAGTCCACAGGCCGACACTCTATCCACTGAGCCAAACCGGTCAGGGCAAGTTATTTTATCTTGATGGACCTCAATTTTCTCTCCAGGCTTCAAGTGAAGATTAAAATAGATGATATTTGTAAAGCAACTGGCACACAACAGGTCTTCTCTTTGTTACCCAAATCCTCTAGCAAACCTTTATAGATAAATAATAATGAGGGTGATAATGTCAAAGACTTAGTGACATTATTATATTCAATACGCATTTTATAATATTAATTTATTGAATCCACGTACTAAACTTGTAAGATGGGTAGTATTATATCCCCATTTTACAGAAGGAAAATTGAAGACTGAGGCATAGATAGCCCTCCAACTTCTGCTTGAACCTCACTCCTTCACAGTTCCATCACGGAAGGGCTATGCCTGTAGCTCTGTTATATTTTGAATGCCACCCATGAGATAGCATCTAATGGTTCCCATGGAGAATAATTAGAAGCTGATCAGAAAGGCCATTCTTGGACACAAATCAATGAAATGGTGCTCTGGGGACTCATGTGTAACCTGTGTCCACTGAACACTTGCCGTTGACCTTTGTTTTCAATTTGAAACTACTGTAAGTCATATTTTTGGTGTCTTCTTCCTCTTCCCACTCCCCTCTCCTCTATACCACTGTCTATGCCCCCCAAATCATATGATATTGTTTTAGAAATATTGGATTTAATTCCCACAATCTACCAGTACATTTGATGGTTTAAATCCTTTATGAAAGCTATGCTTCAACAAGAGGCAAGTTCAGAGCATTTAATTCAGTGCATCCTCCAAAGCAAATTCAAAGTTACTTTAAATGTTGTACCTAAAATCTTTTAGGAACAAAGTAGGATATGTAAAAACAAATAAATATTCTCTAAGTGGGTCAAGAAAATCAGACAGAAAGATCATCACTTTTCTAAAGACATCTGCTAGGATTCAAAAGAATGGAGGATCTATGGGCCCTAAATAAAAACTTGCCTAAGGGATTGCAGGGTGCAGAATACTTTTACCACTAAACCATAGGATCCAAGAGTTATGGCAGGATCTTGAGATCATGTAGTCCAATCTCCCACCCAAATCCTCTAGCAAACCTTTATAGATAAATAATAATGAGGGTGATATTGTCAAAGACTTAGTGACATTATTATATTCAATACGCATTTTATAATATTAATTTATTGAATCCACGTACTAAACTTGTAAGATGGGTAGTATTATATCCCCATTTTACAGAAGGAAAATTGAAGACTGAGGCATAGATAGCCCTCCAACTTCTGCTTGAACCTCACCCCCTCACAGTCCCATCACGGAAGGGCTATGCCTGTAGAAAGTTCATCCTGGAGCGCACTGTGCTGCTCTCTACTCACAGCCCCATGCCTCGCTCCACTGCAACGTGGCAAAAATGTCCCGCCTGACAGACACCAAGAGTGGCATCGGAGTGTGCGGGAAAGGGCAGTAATAGCTGCACACTGTCCAAGGCTGCGTTCCTGACCTTCCTGAATACAGAGCTGGCTGCATTCACAAAGAATCAGAAGGACCCCGGTGTCCTTGACCTCATGATGAAGACATTGGACCTCAGTTGTGATGGGCAGCTAGATTTGCAAGAGCTTCTTAATCTTATTGGCAGCATGGAGGTAGCCTGCCATGACTCCTTTAGCTGTTCCCTCAGAGCTGGCCTTCAGACTCCCTTTCTTTCCAACTTCTCAATCATCATCTCCTCAAAGAACACACACATCCTGAGCCCAGCATCCACCTCCGCACCCCCCTCTCCCCATGCAGGCCCCTCCTGCTTACGGTAGTGATAAAACATTATCTTATCGTGTGTTGTTGTTTTAAGTTAATCCCAATGTACTTTCTCCCTAACAACTCCAACTCATTTTCATTCCATGGGAGCTATTTCTTCTTCCTCTGAGATGATAGGAATTTCCCATCCAAACTCAGCATGCCCGTTCAGTCTATTGCCCTCCCTGCATGAAGGGGATGTTTTCCAGAAAGCATCCCTTGGCATCACTCTAAAGGTTATTGCCTGAATTACAAATTTACCTTTGCCCTTTGCTTCCAGAAAGGCCCCAATTACCACAGTGCTTCTTCCTCAGATCCTGGCGCGGGGCAGGCAATAATTCAGGCCTCCTTAACAAGCAGGCGGGCTTCTGTTGCCCAGGGACAGCAGTCAATAAACAGGCTGAGCCTCAAACCTCCCCAACCTGCACTTTCCTCTGGAACTAATTACCTTGCTAACTGCGGAGGCTGTGCAGCCATGCTAATGAGCCGCTGGACCATGGCCTTTTGTGCTCTCAGGGGGAAAGCCACACTGTGGCAGCAGGGATGGGAGCCTTGGGAAGCTTGGATCAGCCCTTCTCTGTGACTCAGCTCCAGAAATTTCCAAAATACTGCTGAGCAGGGAGATGGACTTGGACGCAAATTCCTCCTCGTGCTGACCATGTCCGTTAATTAGCATTCAGAGAAGTAAAGAAAAATAAAGATGTAAAGGTCACTGCATTAGCGCTCAGCCTCATGTCTGAATAGCCATTTGTATATACTAATTTTCCACCCATTCCTTCTGCTAGTCAGCATCTCTGAGGAGAACTGGGCCAAAACACATTAGCGGACATGCTTTCTGGTGGCAGCATTCTCCTCTGTAAATAATAATAAGAGAGATCACTGTGCATGTGCTCCATTTTAACATTTTCATGTAAAAGGGAGCCATGGAAGGGGTTATATTTTAGGTCCCAATGAAAAGAACCCAGATGGATTTTTAATTTCTCTATAAAACAGCATCAGAGTCTGGCTTTTTTATTTTCACCAAAATCTGGCTGCCTATGGCTTCCTTTTCTGGAAGGATCTTTCTTTCTTTCTCCCTTTCTTTCTTTCTTTCTTTCTTTCTTTCTTTCTTTCTTTCTTTCTTTCTTTCTTTCTTTCTTTCTTTCTTTCTTTCTTCCTTTCTTTTAAAACAAAAGACCCATTAGTGACAGATTCATTTCCTGTGTGAGCTAAAGAAAAGCCATGGCAGTCTTTCCCTTGCAAAGAACACAGTGTTCTTTAGATTTTAAGCTGTGGGAGTCCAGGAGAAAGTTCTGGCTTCACGGAGCAGTTTGGAATTCAAGCAGCTTCTGGTCACCACACCTGCACCTCTGCCCACCCATCTGCAATAACCTCGGAAGAGCTCCTTTCCTGTGACCATGTAGCATCATTTCGGTTCTCCCCACCCTGCCCAGCTCTTCTAGAAACAAAGGACGGTGGCCCCGGAGGAGACCAGGACAGGCTCCTCAGCAGAACCCCAACTCCCATGAGCTTGGAGAAGTGAGAGCAGCTGTACTTTCCTTCAGGAGCTCTGCAAATGGACTCACGTCACTTCTCCAACCCTCGACCTTCAGGGGAATCATGTCACGCCTCCTGTGGAAAGATATTCCCAGAGAACATCTGTCTCAGGTGCTTTCTCTGTGGGGAGACCTGCTTGAGCCTGAGCGCTTGGGGAGGTGTGGCACCAATCACTCTATCCAGTGGGAGCGGCCTTGATCTGGTGGCCAACAAAGCATATTAGTTTTCACTGCACGTGCCCACTGCATTTCCTCAGCAGTACACACTCACCTACCTCAAGTACGGGGTGTTCCTAAAGCTGGTGGAAGATGAGCTAATGTCCTGACAATTCATCTCTGAGATCATTTTTTTTTTTGCAACAAGCAGCCCAATGTCATTCCAAACTAGTAGCTGTAAAGGTCATATGGGAAATTTGTTGCTATCATTGAATAATTTCTTATGCACAAGAGAAGAATATATTGGAAAAGGGAAAGGAATTGCTGCTTTTTCACAGGTACTAACCCAACAGTCATGAGTCCTTCCCGTGCAAGGTGACAGGGCCTCCTCCTCCCCGCCCCCGCTCACACCTCGGTATCACCCATTTAATGCCAAGGTTTATTGCTACCCAGGTGGTAAGAGCATTATTGATTCACCGGCTTTCATAAGGCAGAGTGACACCCCATGAACTCTGTTATTATAAATACAATAAGCGAGAAACTGACCTCTCTTGTTATACAATTCCACGTTTTATTGATCCCATCACTTCTATCTAATGATACACAAACAGGAACAGTCGATCTTTAAAACAAAAATGATTGAAAGCAGGAATCGAATGCATGTTTTCTAGTATTCATAAGCGGGTCAGGTCCTCTCCTCGGAGGAAGGTGTGAACAAAACATGGCCTTTGGCTGTGCATCAGGAGAAGCCTCTGGGAGTCACACAGCCCCTTTGGCTGTTAAAAATAAAGGCGTTTTGCACCCAGCAGCGAGGGAATGACTTCATTGCTATGCACTGGAGGTTTCAGGAACTTCTAAAACGGAGCTATACAACTTGGTCAGCGGCCATTAAGAGCAGAAACAGCATACACTGCTCCCTGACTCCAGCCCACTCAGTTCCCTGGTACCTATAGACCAACAGGCAAAAGGGCCCTCGCGTGGAAGAGAAAGGACAGAACCTGCATGGACATTTAAGGGTATCAGCATATAGTCACCCCAACGGCAGAAGGAAGTGGAAGTAGCTGTGGCTAAGTTTTCCTGGTCACAGAGACAAGCTAACACTAAGACGTGCAGGCTGGCACTTAACTGAACCTTACCTACAAATACATAGGAGGACTGGATTAACGACGTGTTTGAACAAAACGATTAGGAGGGACAACGTGATACCTGGTTGGCACTCTAAGCTTTACCAGACAGAAGGCTCCATCCCCCCAACCAAGCAGTGGGTCCTCTGAGTTCGGTGTGGCTCCAGCTTCCCCCCACCAGCTGGTCTATGGATAGAGCTGGGGTTGTAGTAACAGTGAGATGCTTCGCGTGTCATTGGCTCTTTTCTACAAACCTGCAAAGAGCCCCAAGCGCTTCAGGGAGTCCCCCTGGGACGTGTGCTGTGCGCTCAGGAACGTGCTCCCTCCTGCTGGCACTGCACAGGCTGCTGCCCCTCACTGCACCAGGAGCAGCACCCTGACCTCCCTGAGGCCTCGGCTGTTTGGCGGTTTATGGCAAAGTGAGAAGACCCCCTCCCATTTCAGAAACACTTGCTAAAGCCACACTTTCTGATAACCCAATGTTTATAGTTTTAGCAGAACAGCTCTTCAGAGTCCAGCAACACGCAAAGAAATACCCTGTCCTAACCTCTGTGCTCCTCTGATGGCCACGGCTCTGTTACTGGGCCACTTCAGCAAGCCTGGCTCCCTTTCCCTTTGGATAAGTTCTCCCCAAGGGGCCTCCTTAGATCCATGCTCAGAGCTCCTGCCATGCCATCCTGCAGGTGGCCCTTCTGCCCAGACAGATCAGGCTGCAGGGCTCCCTCGTATCTTCACACAGGAAAGCTATTCCACATGCTCAGAGAGGGTGTCCCCTGGAGGCATAATAAGCTCTAGGCATGGAGCCCGCACACAACATGGGATCATCTCTCTCCTACCTACTTGCTTCATTGGACCAGCCACACCTATCAACAGCAGAGAGGTGCTGATGGAAGCATTACATTTCTGATTCTAGAGAGATGGTGCATAGTTTTTATTCAGAAATTTAAAAGCTTCCTAACTCTCATAAGCAGATTAAACAGGGTTTGCTTGGTGGAATGCTGGGGAGCAATTTCCATCTTTTCTGTGAGATATTTCCAGTCCCTCTATGACCCCCAGGCTCACAGGAAATGGTTGCTGAACAAAACCATGTTCTGTCATATTCCCCCTGTGGAAGAAGGAAGGGATAAAAGAGAGAAGCAGAAAGGGTTCTGTTTCTTTTTTCTCATCTCAAGTCCTAAATCAAACCCCTGTTCTCATATCCACAAAACAAAAGACCAGCATGTCCCCAGGAGCAGACCTTCACACCTGCTCAACACTGGGAAGCAGAATGCACAGACCACTCTAGGAGACTTGAAGAGACACCAACTGGAAATGTGTTCTGTGGTTCTCATACTTTGAGTTGATGGTTAACGTAGAAAACAAATGTTCTATATTTACCAAGAACTCCAGGTTTCAAAAGTACCTATTGGCATTTACTTGATCCACACCAGCTAGTAGATGGCAGGAATTTTTTCTTCCTGTTTTAGAGGCAAGAAACATGGAATGATTTACTTACACACACATGTACTCACTTACTCTTGCACTCACCCACACAACCATACACCCATCTAGGCAGCCAGCAAGCCATCCTGTATTCCTTCCATCTCACACCTGAATTACTTCCACTTTTTGCCTCTGTATTACAAAGAGGCGCCATAATTCCATCATGAGCAGAAGTAGGTAGACGCTTATCATCTTTTTCCTTTGCCTATCCCTCATCATCTGTATCCTTCAGGATTCCATGAGAGCAGCAGAACCATCAGGAGATGATATCTGAAGAGGTTTGTTGGAAGGGACTGCGTATTCAATTGTGGGGACTGGGTAGGCAGGGGTCAGGAAGGAAAGGTTGGAATTCTCAGGTGCGGGCGGAAGCTGTCGACCACAGCTAGGATTTCCTTTTCAGGGAAGCGTCAGCTTGGCTCTCATGGCCTTTCAACCCACTGAATCAAGCCTATCTGATAACCTAGGAGAATGTCACCCATTTAAAGTTAACCGATTACAGACTTTAATTACAGCTACAAAATATCTTCACCACACCACCTAGATTAGTGTTAGATGGAGTCACTGAGAACTGTACTGGAGCCAAGTTCACACAAAAAACTGACCATCAACAGCCATAAAACAACACTTCAAACCCACCAGTCCTAATTTCTTTAAACTATTCACTGTATTCTTGACTTTGCTTCAGCCATTCAGAATTTCAAGTACACATTAGAACACATCGTTATTGGCAGTTATTCAAATTTAAGATCGGTTAATGTGAAATGCCTCTAGCTGTAGTTAACATTTCCTCCTTGCTCACTCCAACTAAGAATGCTCTTCGTGTCCATCCTGTTCCAACCCTGGACCCTGTCACATGCCCCTAGTTCACCAACATGCTTTCAGCCTGGATCACACTCTACCTGGTTAACCATGCTCTGCTAGCTCAGGTGCCCCATCTCTGACACTTCCTCCTGACTTAGCTGACTTTTGGGAAACCCTGCACTGTTCTCATGTTCTCTCAACTCAATCTCTCTCTCTCTCTCTCTCTCTCTCTCTCTCTCTCTCTCTCTCTCTCTCCTCTCTCTCTCTTTCCCTCCTTCCCTCCCTCCCTCTCAATAGTCACTGAATGAGGTTAGTGAGTAATGCCTCAATAAATGCATGTTCCCTACCCTAAGCCAGCCTCTCACTGCTGCTTGGATTTTTATTTGCCTCCAACTGATTCCCTCTGTCATTCCTTAAAAAATATTAAATCTTTCCCATTCTCCTAAAGCTTCCAAGCTTCCCTTCTCTGCAGGTGACGAAGTCCTCATGGACTGAAGCTGCATAACATGAACTTTTCACCCCTCTCCTTCCACTTCTGAATGTCTGTTTTTTCTCCCGTCTGTGCTCCTTCCCTCCTGTTACAGAGGTGGTTCTTTCATTCTCCTTTCTGAGGTCAATTCCTCTATTTATATCAGCCATCCTAAGCCTCCCAACTCTTCTTCAATCTTGTCTCTTACTTTACCAACCCTCTTTCTTACATCCTTCAAATTCTTTCTCTCTTCATTGCTTTTCTCCCCAACATTAAAAACATGTGGTGTTCTTTTGTTCTAAAATGAAGCTTAACAGAACAAAATTCCTCTCTGTATTCCCACTTCTTCCTGAAGCTATATTATTTCAGCAGCTGCCTTCTTTTCCCTCCCAATGTCCTCAAAAAACCCACTCTGTCCACCTTCATTCACCCTTGGCTCCTGCCCCCTCACCAAAGAAATCATTGTCGTGGAGATCAGTGCCCTACCAGTCACCAAATTCAATGCTTTTTTTTTTTTTTTTGCAGCATTTGATAGTTAAACAACCTCCCCCAGATTCTAAAACCCGGGGATTCTGGATTCTCCTCTGCCTTTCCTGGCCATTCTATCTCTTCTTAACAATGATGCTCCTCTGTTGAACATTTAGAGATTACATGCACCTACATCTTTCCACCTGGGTGTTCATACCCTGAAGCTTCACTGTAATGCAGTGGAAGGATGTGAAGACACAGGATAACAGGGTGCACAGAACTGGAGAAAAGACATTACAAAATAATAATAGGGACAATTGATGGAGAATGCAAAACGGACTCTGATGCTTAACGTGAGACTGTAAGCCTTCCAAGAAATAGCCACACCCTCCAGACCCCAGCTGTATGTCATCCACTGGCCTCTGCCACCCCATGTGCTTTTGTGGAAAAACTTCAGAATCACTGAGCACATGATCTCATTTGACCATTATGGCAAACCTACTATCAGGATGATATCATTGCAGACTCGGTTTTGCAGGCAAGAGAGCTGAGGGTAGGGTAAGTTCCTTGATTCACTTGTGGTTTCAGTTATCTAGTGCCGCATAACAAGCCACCCCAAACTTAGTGGTTTGAAACAGCAACCAATTTATTATTTTAAATGATTGTGTGGGTGGGCCGGGGCTCAGCTGGGCAGTTCTTTTTGTGGCCTCATTTGGGATTTCTGCATCAGATGGTGACTGGGGCTGGACTATCTTAGATGGCTTGCTCGCATGTCTGGCACCTGGCTGGGGGCAGCTAAAAGGCTGGTCCCATCTGGGATGCTGAGATGGCTGGGCTTCTCTCTCCTCACATAGTTTCCTCCCTCTCTATATGGGTTCTGCAGCAGGATAATTTGGTTTCTTACATGGTGGCTCAGAGATCCCCAAAGAGCCACAGCCTTGTTAGGCCTAAGTCTAGAACTGGCACCTCTGCCATATCCCCTTGGTGAGACCAAGCCGCACACCAGACCATGTTCCAGGGAAGGGAAGCAGAGCTCTTTGGGGCCGCCCATGTAACCAGCCACTGCACTTGTCTGAGTGGGGAAGCTGGGAGGGGACCCAGTTCTTTAACTCCACGTTTGGTGAATCATATTCTTGTCCCATTGTCCCTCTTTGTTGTTATCCTTACCCCTCACTGAAGTTCTGTCCCCTGACCCTTCTGACAACTCTTCTTTGGTAACTTCACCGCATCTCAGGAACTCAGCAACTCACTTCTGCGGGAATGGGTGTCATGCCTTCTGTCTATGATTTCTCCCATTCCCAGTGGTCCGCTAGATGGAGAAGTGTGACCAGTCCTTCAGACTAAATATGCCCAAGATGGGATCCATGCTCTTCCATCTTCTACTGGCTGACCCTCTGTGTTCTCTATTTTTGATCCTGGAATTGGCTCTTCCCAATCACCCAGGATTGAATACCCTGGACACTGCCCTCTCCCACAGCCCACCCATCATCAAGGTGCCATCATTTCCTCCTCACCTCGCAATCCATGCCTTTCTCATTATTCCCACCCCCCAAAGTTGTTTAAACCTTTCCTTAGACTGTTTTAAAAACTACAATTTTAAGCACCTAAATAGTTTTAAACTAGAGGGGAATTGAATCATAACCTGGAAATGCCACTACCCTCACACAATTACAGTAGTCCCCCATTATCCATCGTTTCCTTTTACATGGTTTCAGTTACCCACAGTCAACTGTGGTCTAAGAATATTAAATTGAAATATCCAGAAAAAAACAATTCATACGTTCTAAATTTTATGTCATTCTGAGCATGATGAAATCTGATGCTGTCCTACTCCATGCCACCTGGGATGTGACTCATTCCTCGGTCCAGTGTATCCACACTATACATGCTACCCACCCGTTAACACTTAGTAGCCATCTCAGTCTTCGCAGTGCTTGTGTCCAAGCCGCCTTTACTTTACTTAGTGAAGGCCCCAAAATGTAAGAGTTGGGATGCTGACAATTTGGATGTCAGGGAGAAACCGTAAATGCTTCCTTTAAGTATAAAAATGAAAGTTCTTGACTTAATAAATTTTTAAAAATCATATGCTGAGGTTTCTATTATCTATTATAAGAATAAATTTTCTGCCAAAGCCGGTTTGGCTCAGTGGATAGAGCGTCGGCCTGCGGACTAAAAGGTCCCAGGTTCGATTCCGGTGAAGGGCATGTACCTGGGTTGCGGGCACATCCCCAGTAGGAGGTGTGCAGGAGGCAGCTGATCGATGTTTCTCTCTCATCGATGATTCAAACTCTCTATCTCTCTCCCTTCCTCTCTGTAAAAAAAATCAATAAAATATATTTTTTTAAAAAAAGAATAAATTTTCCATCTGTAAAATTATAAAAGAGGAAAAAGAAATTCATGCTAGTTTGCTGAGAAAGAGACCACATTCACATAACTTTTATTATAGTATATTGTTAATTGTTCTATTTTATTATTAGTTGTTGTTATAATCTTTTACTGTGCCTAAGTTAAACTTCGTTATGGGATGTATGCATAAGAAAAAACATAATATGAATAGGGTTTGGTACTATCCATGGTTCAGGCATTCATTGGGGGTCTTGGGCCATATCCCCTGAGAATAAGGGGGGACTGCTACAGTACAATAATTTGGTTTATCTTTCAAAGGCATTTTTATTTTTCTAATGTATTTTATTGATTTTTTTACAGAGAGGAAGAGAAGGGGATAGAGAGTTAGAAACATGGATGAGAGAGAAACATCCATCAGCTACCTCCTGCACAACCACTACTGGGGATGTGCCCGCAACCAAGGTAAATGCCCTTGACAGAAATCGAACCTGGGACCTTTCAGTCCGCAGGCCGACGCTCTATCCACTGAGCCAAACCGGTTATGGCAAAAGGCATTTTTAGAGAATTATTATACGTTATACATATTGTTGACTGCTTTCTTCATTCATATCTCTCGATTTTGCTACATAGTCTTCATAGCCATTTGATTTTAATGATTACAACTTTCCATTACATGAATGTATCTTAATTTACTTAGTTATAAGTTACTTGGTGAAGGTTACGCAATTTCATTTATGTAGCTTTTTAATATTTGAGATTATTGCCTAAATATCCAAAAGAGTGTTATTAGATTTAATGATATGAATACTCATATAGCTCTCGATACATATTGTCAATTACTTCTCAAATCAGTTTAACTGTTTTATATTAAATAAGAATACGTAGTTTTTTATCCCTCAGTTCAAACAAATATTATCATCAAAGTTTTGCTAACTTAATTAGCAAAAAATAATATCATTTTTTTGGATTGCATTTCCTTGAATAATACTGAGACCAGCTTTTTAGTTAAATTTGTTTATCATTTTTTCTTTTAGGAGTTGTAAGTCTATGTCTTCTGTCTATTATTCTTTGACTAGGGGCCTGGTGCATGAAATTCGTGCACTGGGTGTGTGTGTAGGGCAGGGGGAGTGTCCCTCAGCCCAGCCTGCCCCCTCTCACATACTGGGAGCCCTCAGGCGTTGACCCCCATCACCCTCCAATCGCAGGATCGGCCCCTTGCCCAGGCCTGACGCCTCTGACAGAGGCGTCAGGCCTGGGCAGGGACCCTCATTTCCCCCATCACTGGTTCTGCCCCCAGCCCAGGCCTGATGCCTCGGCCAGAGGCGTAGACCCCCATCACCCTCCGATCGCCTGATTGGCCCCTTGCCCAGGCCTGACGCCTCCACCAGAGGTGTCAGGCTTGGACAGGGGACCCCCATCTCCCCCCGATCACTGGCTCTGGCCCCCGCCCAGGCCTGATGCCTCAGCCAGAGGAGTTGACCCTCATCACCAATCACCGGATCGGCCCCTTGACCAGGCCTGAGGCCTCTGGCAGAGGTGTCAGGCCTGGGCAAGGGACCCCCAGCTCCCCGTGGTTGCAGGCTCCGCCCCTGCCCAGGCCTAACGCCTCTGGCCTAGGCGTCCGGCCCGGGCAGCGGGGACCCGCAGCTGCAGCGGCCCCGCGATCGTGGGCTTCGCTTTAGGCCCAGGCAAGGGACCCCTAGCTCCCAGGACTGCCAGCTTCGACCGTGCCCAGCTTCCATCGCTGGCTCCACCCCTACTTCCTGCTATCACTGGCCAGGGAGGCAAAGGCACCTGATTCTCCGATCATGGCTGGGGGGCAGGGCAAAGGCGGCCCCAGGGCCGCCTTTGCCCTGCCCCCCAGCTCTTACCACCCCCCTGGGTTTCCAATCACTGTCAGTGGCAGGGGGCTTCTTCCTGCTTTCCCTTTCGCCTCCCTGCATTGTGCCTACATATGCAAATTAACCGCCATCTTGTTGGCAGTTAACTGCCAATCTTAGTTGGCAGTTAATTTGCATATAGCCCTGATTAGCCAATGAAAAGGGTATCATCGTACGCCAATTACCATTTTTCTCTTTTATTAGATAGGATATATGCTATATTTTTTCTTGCTATATTTCTTATCAATTTTAGGGTACTTACAATAATAGTATAACATTTTGTTATATTTGCTATAAACATTTCTTGCCTTTTTTTGATACTCCATCTACAGTCTATTTCTTTTTCAATCATTTATATTCCTTTTAATAAGAACTTTTAAAAAGGCTACATCTTTTACTGTGACAATCTCCTAAAAAAAACAAAACAAACAATAATCAAATAAAAAGGTTAGTAGTTCCTTACTGTTTAATACAGCATTTTCCCATTTTGTTTTCATTCAGAACATCCATGAGAAGAGGCAGTCACATGCCTAACACACCATCATTGCACAGTCACGATTATGTACAACTTTTGCTCATTTGCTATAACTTCACCTTTTCTTTCGAGATTGTCTATTTTTTAATTTGTTACCAATATATTTTCTTTTACCTGATTGAGCATAGTTATAATAACTGCTTTAAAGTTCTTTCCTGACAGTTCCAACATCTACATTTTCTTGGCATTGGCATCTGTTGATTATTCTTTCCTTTAGGAATGGGTCATATTTACCAAGTTCTTCAAATGTCAGGAAATTATGAATTGGGTCTTTGACATGTTAATTCTATGTTGTAGAGACTTTTAATTCTGTTCTATTCTTCCAGGGTGTTCTTTGGGTTTTTTTTTTTTTTTTTTTCTTATAGGACAAGTACTTTGGTTAGACTCAAAATGGAAAATTCAAACTTGCCTGTCTTGATGGTGTCTCTGCCTGTGCGGTTCCACAGTCGCCAGAGTCTTGAGCCAGGTTTATACACAGACTTTGACACTCCCTTATCTGGTTAGTTCTCTTATTCTGGAGTTTCCCTCATTACTTTCCAGTGGTCCTAGTTGTCCAGGTCTCCTTCCTCTGAGTCATGTTGCCAAAGAGGCACGGGTAGATTTTCTACTGAAGTTTTAACTCCTCTTACTCACACCACGATTGTCCTTAGAGCAAACCTGGTGCTGGTCATTGGCAGTCACTTCTTTCAAGTTTTGACCCCCTTCCTGATTTTCCATACTCTCCAGAGTCCTCAAAGAGACTTTTTCACATTGTTCAGATTTTAGAGTTGTTATCTGTGACAGAGGTAGACTGTTTGCTCTACCATATTACAAAAAGAACTCTTTCAGAAGATGTACTTGTTAAGTGCAATTGAAGGTTCATAAAAACATACACAGTGTTTGTTTAAAGTGAGCACGGAGGCGTTTTAATTTGGAGAATCTCTATTTCACTCCAAATTTTTTGTCGAATTATGGTTGCAGAAGTAGAAGTTACAAGTGTACTAGCATTTCTCTATATCAATTGCCTATGCACACACTTTAAATGAACATACCCAGAACAATTCCTTGTTCTTTTTATCTGATTATATCCATTGAAATGTAGCATGTATCTGTTTAATAAACATAAATATACATAAATATGTTAACATTTAATATACAGAGGTATATTAAATATATTTTTAAACATTTTTTCTGTGAAAATATTGACATAAGTCAGCCCCTTGTAGCTTGCCACCTACACAAGGGCTTTTTCCTTGATCAATTTCATAAATATTCTCACATAGATTTTTAGTAATTCTTATTTCTTTTCTCCAGAACAAGTAAACTCTGACTAAATTGGCTTTGCTGACTCCCATAAATATGTTGCACCTACCTCATAACTACCTCATAATATCGTTGATATAGTATCTAGGTGTTGTTATTTGTTTTAGGTTTTTTGTTTTGGTGTTTTATAACTCCTGCACTAAAAGGTGTTTTGTAAGTTCTGTGAGAAACAGTGGGTTCCAGTGGGAAGGCGGGAACCAGAGCTCATTAACAGACGTCTCCATACATTTCCAAAAGTGGGTGAACTTTCCCATGCTGGTTTGATCAAGGTCAAAGAATCTTAATGCCTGGTAGGGGTGGGAGAATCCAGTTTGTTCTTGATCAAATATAAGAACATGGGTAATATGTTCTTCTGATATGAACATAAAAACTGTGATAAGAACATAAGAACTTTGATAAGAGCCTGAGCAGTTCAGCAAAATCACTAGTTTTCTCCATCTCACACATTGGCCTTGCAGCAGGTGCCAGGAGGGTCATATTGTCTAACTTCAGATCTCAAGTCCATTCTTATGGGCCATTCTCACTGGCGATTTTTCCACATAGAGACATACGTACACCTTCTACAGGCAAACAATACTCACCCACTAAGACTGCTTTAGTCAACCCTCTGCAACCATAAGAACCATAGGCACTCAATATAATACTTCTGAAATAATGAGATCCAGAGGAAGTGCTTGAAGGGTGGGTTTTCATATGCATGCTTGCCGGGAGCCGGTCCATCCTTGCTGTTTCAAGGGACCTGGCATATATGGCATACGGTTCTTAATATGTTTGCTCACCTTCTTGGCGCTGTGTTTTAACCAAGGTCACCTCTCTGAGAAAGGTTGAATCCCCAGGTAGGGATTTTCCCCTGAAGTTAGGGAGGGAATAAAACCCCTCAACTAAGTGCCAGGCGGGTAATTAATCACTTTAACTACGAACAATCATGCTTAAGCTACATAATCTTTACTCCCTGGAATGGAGATAAGAAACGCCCTAACCTTTGTAATAAATATTGATAGGATTGAATCAACTGGTATAAATACAGATGTAACAAGACAGAAAGAGACAGAATTTAGAACACAAAACTAGAGACAGAAGAACTTCGCTGGAGAGAGCATGCCAGAGGATCCTGGACAGGGACTGGCCTCGGAGCCTGGAGGCGGAGCCTGGCAAGAGAGCATGGCAGGGGATCCTGGACTGAACCTGACTGCGGAGATTGGCAGGAGAACCTGACTAGAACCTGGTGACTGAACCTGACTGGAGAACCTGGTGACAGAACCTGACTGGAGATCCTAAGCAGAACTTCTCTGGAGATCCAGACCAGAACTTGGCTGGAGATCCTGGCTAGAGATCCTGGCTAGGCTGCTGATCAACTGAACACTGTCTCCGTGTCCTTCCTTCTTCGCCGACTCCGTCCACGCCTTTGGGGACCCCTGGACCCGCTGGGGTTGGACCCCGGCACATGCTGAAATATGTAATTGGTGTTGTGGAAAATGGAAGAAAGGGGCTGTGGGGAGGACCAAGCAAAAGGTCAGAGGTGAGATCCAGTGCAGAGTGGATACAGGTCAGCAAGTTGAAGAAGTGGGGTGCGGGGCAGGGAGGAGGACCCACACACACACACCTAGGAGCAGGTGCAGTTTCTGAGAGCAACACAGACAGGCTGGAGGAGGCAGCTGACAGCCAGCTAATACAGCACTGAAGACTATTTTCAGAGTCCACTGGCCCATGGAGTGGAAGGTCCTAATGTCACGTTGGATCAGACTTAAGATCGGGCTGGAGCTGAATCAGGGACTAAGGCTGGAGGCAGGCTTCCTTTCCATGTTCCACTAATTATTTTCTAAAATTTTAAATCATTGGAACATTTTCAAAAATATAAAGTCTCAATTATAAACCAATACATAACAGATAAAGGAATGCTGCAGTCATTGCAGAGGAGATAGGGAGAGGCATTGGGCTCCCCTGTATTTCCTGGAGATGGGAGCGGTCTAGTTAGCCTCCTTTTAATCGCTGGGAATGGGAGTGAGGAATCCCTTGCTTCTCTTTTAACCACAGGGGCTTGGAGGGGACAGGGTACTCAACCTGTCCTTCAGTCCTTACCCCACCCTGAGGGCCATTCGGAAAGATCTGAGTTAGACAATTCTTGCATCTGATCATTTGCCCTCAGTCTTGTCCAAGAAAAAAGCAAATGTGAATGCTAAGTCTTAAAGAAAGGATCTTGGCAATGTTGGTCACACCTGGAGACAAGCAAGAAAATTAAAAATTTCCATGGTCTTTATCAGACTTGAAGGAGGGTAAGGAAGAAAAATATAGTTCCTCTATTTTCCCTGGCATAAAATTCGGGTATAGAATTTGGCAATGGCCACTGTCATGTAAGCCAGGATAGCCTCAGGCTTTGGTTGCCCGTAGTGGTGACCTCTGAAGCAGAATGCTCTGGGATCTGAAACTGTGCTGCCGTGAGCTGGTGTTATGGGAAGCTCCTGTGACAACGGTAACGAGCATGTACTAGGTCCTCATGTCTAACGAGCACCACATGCTGAGCTACGTGTCCATCGCGTAAAGTGAACATGGCAATAAAAATACAGGTGAAGGTGCGTAGCAAAGGCCACTTGTCATTTATTGGTGGGAATGCAAATTGGCCCAACTTTCTTTTAGAAACTTGACAATGTAATAATCATTTAAGTATGCACACTCATCAATGCAGCAATTCCACTTCTAGGAATGTATCCTATAGAAATACTCAGCAGATGTACACATATTTAGGTACAGATGGATTATTTTTTGCGGCATCGTTTTCAACAACAAAAAAAGAAAAAAATGGAAATATTAAAATAACCATTACTGGAGAGCTTATTAAATATATTATGACCTGAACTCAGTATGAAACACAACACAGCTTTTAAAAGGAGATATTTCTCTATATTTAGGCATGCAAGGGTATGTAGGAAGCAAAGGAGAAATTCAAGAAGTCTGCTTAGTATAATTCCATTTGTGTGTAAAAAGCTCAAAACTGTGCATCTACATAGTCTATATTGACAGCTGGAGCCACAGTTATTGGCATTGCCATAAAAAAAATAAACGTCCAATTTTAACAGTGTTTCCCCCTCAGGAGCAGGTGTGCAGGGGAACTTTAACTTTCAGTGTTCTTTGAAATATTTTCAACAAGAAAACAGTAAAAACAAAAAAAACAAAAAACACATAAGAGAACGACAGAGTCCAGATTTATGACCAGGTCGGGCCGACCCCACTGTCCAAATGTTCTGCTTTATGCCGAAAGCCCAAGTACACCACTGTCTCTAAACCACCTGCCCAGCTACCACTCCACCTACCGACACTGTAGGAATCCCAGCTGCCACCACCCCTGCGGCCAAAAGCTTTAGTCACTATTCCATCCCCTCAGTAAGATGACCTGCCATTTAGAACCCCTGAGATGGAGAATAGATTTGCTATTTGAGACCCTGGAGACTTATGACCAAGAATTTCCCCATTTTTTATTAACCAGAAATAAAGCTTCCTATTAGAAAGCTCCCATTAAGCAAACCTCAGAGCAGGCATGTGCTAGAACCAACCTCTTAAACGCCAAGGCCTGCTTAAATATTCCATCTCTTCCTCTTGCTTAAATCCCCCGTCTTGTTGCTGTAATGTGGTTGAGAAGGGTCTGGGTACTCTTCTAGGATGATACTGGGTGTGCATCCAGCTACAATCTTCTAGGCTTGCTGGTCTCCTGACCACCTGGGGTGCGGTTTCTGAAACTCTCTTCTCTGAGGCTTCCCTGGCTACTGATGGAGGGAGCCACGCAGGAAGGGCCTCGGACTTCTCTGACCTGCTTTTTCACCTCTCTCTCAAGTCAGAGCTTTGGCCTGGGCAGCCAGATCCTCCTTTCTTAGTGCTGGGAGCGAGTGCACTCACAGGACCCTGCGCTCTAGGCCTGGACAACCTCTCATCCATGTTGCTGGTCAATAGGGGAGACTTCTCTACTTGACCTTACAGTTCTGTTTGAACTCTTTTTTCTGTTTAGGAAATATCTGCTCTTAACCCTTCTCTTTAAACTTTTCAGACATCCATTATTTTATTATATTTTATTTTATTTTTTGGCTATCATCAGACTAATAGGAAAATATATATTTCTCTGCTTCTTACCTCCACCCACCTTTGTGGGACCTCCATCTCTTCCCACTTCTTCCCTAATGGTCACCATCATTCTTTGGGGAGAGCCAGATCTCCCTCACAACCCTCACAACCCACAGCGTGTGTGCCACAGCCCAGTAAGCATTCCCTGCACTCAGCCATGGCACAGGAGGAACACTCAGCAGGGGCCTTGACATATGGTCAGGCTGGGGTGGGGCCTTCAGAGCACTGACCGTCAGTGCCTGAAGCTCTGCTTAGTAAGGACCCACCCAGTCCTCACCATCCCGCCACTATAAACTGTTTATTTTATTATAATTTTTAATCGTCACTCAGGATATTTTTCCATTGAGTTTGAGAGAGAATGGAAGAGAGGGAGGGATGGGGGGGTGGGGGAGAAAGAAAGAGAGAAAGAGAGAAACATTGATGTGAGAGAGACACATTGATAGGTTGTCTCCCACATGTGACCTGACCAGGGGCCAGGGATCAAGCCTACAACCGAGGTATGTGCCCTTGACCAGGAATCAAACTCTCGACCCTTCAGTCCTCAGGCCAGTGCTCCAACCCCTGAGCCAAACTGGCTAGGGCAACAACTATTTATTTTCAATTTCCTAAGCCTTTCAGTAGGATTCTATGAGGAGCCCCCACAGGCAATGTATCAGAGATTTGAAGTACATATTCAATCTTAGGATGTCAGGCTCTTTTTCGAATTTGGGTTTTCTGCTTACCTCTTCAAACAAGTGCTAGCAATAGCATTCTTAGCAACTGTCAATTTAAAATCCAGTGTTTCTTCTTTTCACAGGAAGAAAATCAAATGGATGGCTCCAGGTTTAGTTTCCTGCAACTCACAAGATACACAATTCTCTGCAGATGGTTTTCTAACTCAGAATAGCTAGGAGAGTGAAGGAAATTTGGGAGTGTGTCTCCAAAACAGCTCTGATTGATATGATAATTGTGCTTTCCCCTGTCTCCCTTCACTCCCCCAGGCGCTGGGACCCAGGTGTGCTTGGCACAGTGGATAAGGGCCCCAGCTTTACAGGTAGTGGTAGACCAAGCAATGAGAGCAAAAGTGTCCTGAGAGATTTCTGGAGACAAGCCTTTACCTTGGTCTGGTCATTTGACATTTCTCTGATGTTCTAGTCATGACCTACAGAAGTTTGCTCATCCCATCCCAATTGCCATCTAGTAAGTGCTTAATCATCCTGAATGGCTCTGTTTAGAGGTTTCCATTGGCTTCCACAAAAGTGGTTTCCAAAACACTTGTTTTCTGATATACCATAAAATGTCTTTATTTATTTTGTTTATTATCATTGATCTCTTCTTGTGGAATGTGAACGCCAAGAAGACTTTGTTTTGGAGAAACTAAGATGGTGGCATAGGTAAACACCGGGAAATTGCTGCCTCCCACAACAACTTAAAAATACAATGAAAAGACAAAACGGACATCATCCAGAACTACAGGAAGGCTGGCTGAGTGTAAATTCTACAACTAGAAGAAAAGAGAAAAGCACACTGAGACTCAGAGGAGCTGCGGAGGTAAAGTGCAAAGGTACGGAGGCTCGCGCGGAAAGGGGCTGGTACCTGAGGACGCGGCTGTCTTTTTGAATCTGGAGGGAGTCACAAGTTCCCGACTGCTCTGAACTCCGGTTCCAGGAAGTCTCTGGGGACCCAGGACTCATACGGGGAGAAACTGGACTGTCTGGCAGCAGGCAGAACTCTGAACTCGAGGGCGGCTTTCCCTCAGAGGTGCTTGCAGCAATTAAATTATCAGGACACTGAGACGTGTGTGGCCCCTTAGGGCAGGGCTGAGAATCCGCCATAGTTCCTTGCTCCGCCCTTTGATTCCCTGAGACCCCGCCCCACCCAGGCTGTGGCAGAGGCTTTTGCATATGAATGCCCTGGCCCTTTGCAACCTGAAAATTACCTAACAAGCTGCAGCTGGGTCAGACAGACCCAGAACTTCCAAGAGAAGGCCCAAGGCACCACAGCAGCTTGCATTGCTTCACAGCTGGGCCTCAACAGGGCACCTCCAAACTCCAAAAAAGGAAGGGGCATCTGCAGTTCTCTTCGTAGCTCCTGCTGGGTAACCTCAGGCAGAGGCTAAATTAGCACTTCCTTAGATCCAAGAGCCAGTGTACCCAGTGGTCAAAGGGGACCATCCAGATTACAACTCCTCAGATCCATAAGGGATACACGCAGGGGCAGACTCAGTGAGCACCGAAGCCCCACTGAAGCAAGTCTTGCCCCAGAAGGGTGTCTTCAGCACAGAAGTTCTCCCACTGCAGACACAGCTGATTCTCACTGCCAATTGGCCTGGAGGTCAATACCTCCCAGTGATCCTACAACAATCAAGGCATAACTACAACAAGACTGTGCACAAAGCCCACAAGGGGATGCACCAAGAGTGTCCACCTCAGGTAACTGGGGAGGCTGAGCCACTGGGCCCTACAGGACACCTAGCACACAAAACCACTCTACCAACACAGGGAAGCATAAAAAAATGCGGAGACAAAGAAACAGGTCACAAATGACAGAAATGGAGGAAAGCAAACGACTGGATATAGAGTTCAAAATCACGTTTATAAGGTTTTTCAAGAATTTTATGGAAACCGCCGATAAATTTAGTGAGACCCTGGAAGATATGAAAAAAGACCAACTAGAAATTAAGCATACACTGACTGAAATAAAGAATAATATACAGAGATCCAACAGCAGACAAGAGGATCCCAAGAATCAAGTCAAAGATTTGAAATACGAAGAAACAAAAAATACCCAACCGAAAAAGAAAAAAGAAAAAAGATTCCAAAAATATGAAGATAGTGTAAGGAGCCTCTGGGACAACTTCAAGTGTACCAACATCAGAATTATAGGGATACCAGAAGAAGAGAGAGGGCAAGATATTGAAAACCTATTTGAAGAAATAATGACAGAAAACTTCCCCCACCTGGTGAAAGAAATGGACTTACAAGTCCAGGAAGCACAGAGAACCCCAAACAAAAGGAACACAAAGAGGACCACACCAAGACACATCATAATTAAAATGCCAAAAGCAAAAGACAAAGAGAGAATCTTAAAAGCAGCAAGAGAAAAACAGTCAGTTACCTACAAGGGAGTACCCATACGACTGTCAGCTGATTTCTCAACAGAAACCATGCAGGCCAGAAGAGAGTGGCAAGAAATATTCAAAGTGATGAATAGGAAGAACCTACAACCAAAATTACTTTATCCAGCAAAGCTATCATTCAGAATTGAAGGTCAGATAAAGAGCTTCACAGATAAGAAAAAGCTAAAGGAGTTCATCACCACCAAACCAGCATTATATGAAACTAGAGGCCCAGTGCACAAAAGTTTGTGCACTCGGGAGGGTGGCGGGGGGGGGGGGGGGTCCCTCATCCCGGCCTGTGCCCTCTCGCAGTCTGGGACCCATTGGGAGATAACGACCTGCTGGCTTAGGCCTGCTCCCGGGTGGCAGAGGGCAGGCCCAATCCCTATGTGCAGCCCCTGGTCAGGCTCAGAGCAGGGCTGATTGGGGAGTTGGGCGCCTTCCCCTGTCATGCACAGAGCAGGGCGGATTGGGAGGTTGTGATGCCACCCTCAGTCACGCTCAGGGTAGGGCTGATTGGGGGGTTGGGGCACCGCCCCTGTCACACTCAAGGCAGGGTCGATGGGGAGGTTGCAGCGCCACCCCCTGTCACGCACAGAGCAGGGCCCATCAGGGGGTTGGGGAGCTCCCCCGTGTCACGCACAGAGCAGGGCCCATCAGGGGGTTGAGGAGCTCCCCCCTGTCACTCACAGAGTAGGGCCTATAGGGGAGTTGGGGCACCGCCCTCTATCACCCACGGAGCAGGGCCCATCAGGGGGTTGGGGCGCCACCACTCTCACACTCAGGGCAGGGCCGTTGGGGAGGTTATGGCTCTACCCCGTCACACACAGAGCAGGGCCCAGGGTGGGGGGGGGTTGGGGTGCCGCACCCTGTCACACACAGAGCAGGGCCGATCAGGGGGTTTGGGTGCTGCCCCCTGTCACACTGATCCCAGTGCTGGGAGGCCTCGTGGCTCCGCTGATCCCAGTGCTGGGAGGCATATTACCCTTTTACTATATAGGGTAGAGGCCTGGTGCACGGGTGGGGGCCGGCTGGTTTGCCCTGAAGGGTGTCCTGGATCAGGGTGGGGGTCCCCACTGGGGTGCCTGGCCAGCCTGGATGAGGGGATGATGGCTGTTTGCAGCTGGTCACACACCATTCAGGGTGGGGGTCCCCACTGGGGTGCCTGGCCAGTCTGGGTGAGGGGCTGAGGGCTGTTTTCAGGCTGGGAGTGACTGAAGTTCCCAACTGCTCCTTTTTTCCTTTTTTTTTTTTTTTTAATCTGGGCCAGCTTTAGCTTGAGGCTTGGCTCCAGCTCTTAGGCCTCCGCTGCTGAAAGTATGTTTCTGGCCTTTGCTTACAATGTTGCCATCCTGCTGGCTGAAGTCTGGCGGTATTTGTTACAATGTTTAAACTGCAGGTTCAGAGGCCTGCAGCCACAGGCAGGGAACGTTGGTTTCCTCCGTCACTGAGGCAAGCAAGCCTCATGTTAGTTTCAAGCTGCCTGGCTGCCGGCCGCCATCTTGGCTGACAGTTAATTTGCATATCTCGCTGGTTAGCCAATGAAAAGGGTAGCGGTCGTACGCCAATTACCATGTTTCTCTTTTATTAGTGTAGATGCTGAAAGGTATTCTTTAAGAAGAGGAAGAAGAAAAAGGAACTCTTACCATTTGCCACAGCATGGATGGAACTGGAGAGCGGATAAATACCACATGATCTCACTCATTTGTGGAATATAATGAACAACATAAACTGATGAACAAGGACTGATCCAGAGACTGAGAGGCATTGATTGGACTGTCGGGCCTTGGAGGGAAGGTAGGGGAGGGTGGGGGTAAGGGAGAAAGATCAACCAAAGGACTTATATGCAAGCATATAGGCCTAACCAATGGACACGGACAACGGGGGGGTAGGGGGGGGTGGTAGGGGGCAACGTGGGGATAAGGACACATATGTAATATCTTAATCAATAAAAAATATATTTTAAAAAAAGAAGACTTTGTTTTGTTCACTGACATATCCCATGTGCTTGTAAGAGGTCTGACCAGTAGTAGGCACTCAAAAATTATTTACCAAATTAAATTGAAGTTAAAACTAGAAGAGGGTTCAAAGTTCCCTTTCCTGATCTCTAAACCCTCTGATTCTCAAAGCTTTTCTTGCCTATTTGGGCCAGCGTGTTGGTTCTCTCCTTGGAGGCGGCCATCCTTCCTCCTGCCAACTGCCATGACACAGATCCATTGTTTGTATACAGCTCCTTCTAGGCATGAAGACAGTCGTTTGCCCAGAGGCCCACAGCCAAGCTTAAGCAACTCAGCTCCAATGTGAAACCCTAGGCTTGACATCTGGCACCTGGCATCCAGACGTGGTAAGCTGTCCCCACCTCCTTTCAACTAGTTCCAAGCACCCCTGGGTATGCCATGGAGCTACTCTGAACTTTCTGAGCACGTGCTTCTTCACTTGACATGACTTGGCAGGGAATGAACAAGTCCTGGTGTTCTGCTGTCAACTGCTTTTTATTAGAGCAACATCCAGCCATGCCCATGTGTTTGGCCCAGCCTGGCCTAGAGAAGCATGCACAAAAGCTGGGCCAGTGGCCAGCAGGGCCAGAAGTAGAACCCAGATTTGGACTCTCTGCCAGACAGAAGGAAAGAGGACTTCAGATTATCACAGAGAACACAGAAAAACTAAAACCAGATGGGTGAGGGGACTTGCCCAAGATGGTGGCAAACTGGGACACAGCTTGTATTCCTTCACTGCCCTGCCCTGTGGCTGTTAAGTGTCCACTCGTACCCTTACTCTAGAGCAGGGGTGGGCAAACTTTTTGGCTCGAGGGCCACAATGGGTTCTTAAACTGGACCGGAGGGCCGGAACAAAAGCATGGATGGAGTGTTTGTGTGAACTGATATAAATTCAAAGTAAACATCATTACATAAAAGGGTACGGTCTTTTTTTTTCAATAGTTTTATTCATTTCAAACGGGCGGGATCCGGCCCGCGGGCCGTAGTTTGCCCACGGCTGCTCTAGGGGCAAAGCCACCACACCTGCCCTGCATGAGCATGGCTCAGCTACAAAGGGTCTTTGAGGTCTTTCTTGCCTACTATTCTCCTTCACACAACTCAATGGGTTCTTTACTGGAAAACAACTGACTTCAATGATGCAGTGCCCATTTCTATTTTCCTGGGCACCTAACAGTTCCTTGCATTTAATAGGCACTCGGTGACAGCAATTGAATAAAGAAATCAATAAATGATTAAGTGAATTTGTTTTATCCCATTAGCTCTATAGATGTGAGACATGTTTCTTTCCATTGTAGTTTAAGCACCAACCTAGCAAGATAATCACCCAGCGGGCCAGCCCTCACCTCTGGGAGTACTAGTAAATCTTCACAGGGGATATTTGAGGTGATTTGGTGCCCTTGTGCAAAAGCAGGGAGGAGAAAGTGCAAAGCAGGACTGGCTGCTGAGCATTGGATTTCTGGAGTAGATACTCCAAATTGAAACTCCCATTGGGGCCAAGAAGGAAACAGGACCAATGGGGAAGACGTGAAATAGATGAGGAGGTATTTCTGCCCTGTGCCATTCAGCATCAGAGCTGGGCGGTGATAGGCCATTCCCCACCAGCAGTGCTAATGAGTTAGCAAGGATACAAATAAGTTTGTTGGAAGCAAGTCACATGTCCTGCCCACACTCAAGAGAAGGGGATTACACAAGAGTGTGAACACCAGGAAGTGAGGTTCATGAGGGTGACCTTAGACTCTGTCCAGCACACCAATATTTCAGAGTCGGCTGAAGAGATGATACATTTTTGGCTTTCTCGGTTCAGGCAGTTAGGTTGCCCGTGATGGGAAGTATTGAATAGCTGAACCAGACAGGTTAAAAGCATTTGAAGGTCATGTTAAGCCATTCCTTACGAGAATATGACTCTAAGGATTGGTGTTTTGTTACAAAGAAATATTCTAATCAAATTCTAAGGATTCAAACTAAAACGTATTAGGGAAGACTGCCATAGTCAGCAATATGGCAGACAAGTTGTCCAGTACAGAACATCTAAAAACACATGAAAAGATCTCTTACAGGCTGGGCCTGGAAAATAGATGTAAGAGCAATCCTCAGAAATTCAAATCAATGAGGAAACCTAGACCTAAGAGACAAGAAAGACTTGAAGCACCTGTCTATGGCCTCTGTTAATGCCCAATGGCCTGACACATGGGTTTTAGTGGAGGAAAGAAGAGCCTGGGGCCCCAGCACAGTGGGAGGTTGGATTAGAGCCTACCCCCTCCACACACTAAAGCCAGGACATTGAGAAGACCAGACCCTCAGAGGTAAACTGGGGTGGAGTTGGGGGACAATTTTTCACAGGGAGATGCTTAAAATTATTACTTATTTTGGCCTTGACTATTAGTAGAGAAGTAAATATGAAAAAAGTTTTCTCTGAGAATTCCTAAGAACTAAGAGCATCTCTCATCAAGATTTGGAGCAAGAAGGGGAGCAGGGGGAGGGGGTCAATGCTGGGGGAGGGACATCAAAAAAGATAAAATTTTTAAAAGATTTGGAGCAAGAATCTGCACTAGCACTTTCAAAAAAATCTCACACTGAACATTTAGATCAGCATTATCTTGGGATATAGCATGGAATGAAACAAACAGGACACAGAGGAATATATATAGTAAGATTCCAGTCATATGAAATTAAACAGCTAAATAATAAAGTTTAAGGGATGCATACAAATAAGGTAAAACCTAAAGAGAAGCAAGAGAATAATGAATTCAAAATTCAGGAGAGTGGATACTTCTTCATGGGAGAGAGGAGAGATGCAATTAAGGAGGGGTATACAGAGGGCTCTATATGTACTAGCAATGTTTTATTGTGGGTGATTATCCAGGTTAATTTTATTATAAATCCTTAAATTGTGCTTCTTCCAGACCTGTACGAGAGGCTTAAAGGATGGCTTCCTCAGATCTGGAACAAATATGCTCTCATATTAATGAAATGATTGTCAATATATAAAAATCTTTGTCATTAAGAAACTGTGGGTCAAGAATCTACCTTAAAGACTATATTAAGTAAAATAGGAAATGAAATCATTTAATAAACAAACTTCTAAGTAAATTGGAATTAGGAAGTCAGTATCAAGTACAATCTACCTGTTCACTCAAGGAATTCAGTGAATCTCTTGAAGAAGATTGTAAAATGTGGAACATCTCAAAGAAAACATACCTTCCCATTTGCCTCAAGTTCAGTGACCCAGAACTTTGTGCCTATACCAGATCTTGACCCTGAAGAGCCTGTCAAAGTTGAGGAATCTGCAGCCACAAAGAAGCCCCCTGAAGAACAAAGAAATTAAAGAAATGCCATTTATAACTTGTGATGAGTTCAATGGCATTCCTGTGTACATGAAATCCTGCTTAACCTATTGTCAAGTTAATGATGTTATTAAAGAAATCAACAAGGCAGTAATCAGTAAATATAAGATCAGAGAGATGCAAATCAGAACCACAATGAGATATCACCTCACACTTGTCAGAATGGCTACCATCAATAAATCAACAAGCAAGTGCTGGCGAGGTTACGGAGAAAAGGGAACTGGTGGCGGGAATGCAGACTGGTGCAGCCACTGTGGAAAACAGTATGTGTAGAGTTTCTCAAAAAAAATTAAAAATGAAACTGCCTTTTGACCCAGAAATCCCACTTCTGGGTATATATCCTAAGAATCCTGAAACATCTGTAAGATAGAATATATGCACCCCTAAGTTCATAGCAGTGTTATTTACAATAGCCAAGATCTGGAAACAGCCCAAGTGCCCACCAGCAAATGAGTGGATACAACACCTGTGGTACATTTACAGCATGGAATACTACTCGGCTGTAAAAAGGAAGGAACCGTTACCCTTTGCAACAGCTTGAATGGGCCTGGAGGTTTTTGTGCTAAATGAAATAAGCCAGGAGAGAAAGACAGACCTCACTTGCATATAGAATCTAATGGACAAAATAAACGGATGAACCAGAGGAAGGGATGCACGGAATAAACTGACAGAGGTCAGAGGGGGGAAACGGGGGAACTGGACGAAAGAAGCTGAAGAGATTAGCCAAAGAACACATTTGCATAGCCCGTGGACACCGACCACAATGCGGTGATGGCCAGAGAGAGGGGCAGGAGGGTTAGAGGAGGGTAAAGGGGGGGACGTCTATAATAATGCCAACAACAACCACATAAAAGATCCTACATCGACCAAAATAGTCTGCTATGAGTCTGCCAGAAATCTCTACCACAGATTTACTGATGAAGAAACAAAGAATACCAAAGGTCCTTCTTTTAGAGTGGGAGATGACATAAAAGAGTCATAGCTTTGAAGGTTGACAAGAAGTTTCATGTGATACTGAATATCTTAGGGCACTGCTGAAGGCTGCTAGGGGAGGGGAGGACTCACCTCATATGTTATAACCAAAGGCCCTTGAGAGCTTTTGAACCAGCCAACAGTCAGGTATAGAAGCTATCCCTCTAGCTTCCTTATAGGTAATTTTCATATGTAATTTCTTTAGTTTTTTTTTTATCACCTTTTCCTGTCTCTTGTAAAAAAATTACACTTCTTTAAAATAAAGCATATATTTTAAAATAAATATTTAAATTTTATATATACACAATATCCTCTATAATAAAAGCATAGTATGCAAATTGTCCCCTCGACCAGGAGTTCTTCTGGGAGTTTGACCAGGGGGAGGTGCCGGCAGGGGAAGGGAGGGAGGCCCTGGCCAGCTGCCGCCAGCCACTAGGGATCCTACTAGTGCAAGAATTTCATGCACTGGGCCTCTAGTATATATATATATATATATATTCTCTGTTGTGTGCATATTCCATATTAAACAGTGAATTTAGAAAAGATGATAGTGGGAAAACTAACAGATTTCACCTAGACATTTATCTCTTTAAAAGCCTGCAACAATTATGACTTATGAGAATATTGTTAGGAAGTGGTTTTTCGATGAGCCTTGACATTTGGAGCAAGCAAAGAAGTGAGAATTAGCGATAGCTACTCTGATTGCAGGGTAAATGCTCTGAGTAATTCCCAGAGAGCAACATTTGCAACAAGTCATTCCATGGTTGCAGCGAGGATCACCTTCTTCCATTAGCCTTTGGCTAGGAAAAGTAACAAGTTGTAAAAGCTAATAATTTGTGTTCCATCTCACCCCTGCTTCTGGACATGGTAATTACCAGTAGACCTGTTAGAGCCCCAGAGCTGCTCCCATGTTAAGCTTTCCTCTCCCTTCTGAATCCAGTTCTTCTAAACGACTTAAGTTTTTTCAATTAGGAAATCTCATCTCGTGAGGTTCTCTTTTAAAAAATCAAAATTAACATCTCTAAAATCCCTAAACTTCTATTATTCTGTTCTGAACCATACAGTATGACTAGAAGGAGCCAGACCTCCCTGGGTCCTTCACTCTAAGGACCCAGAAGTAACCATCTATAAAACTTGCTGTGTAAATTACCAGTTCCTTGCAGAGAAAAACAGTGGTCAAAATCCTCTCCACTGTCTTCTGAGGCACAGCTTCCTCCGGATGGCAGTTCAAACCTCTCCAGTCAGCCACGCGTGGCCTCCCTGCCACCTGGCCGCCCTCCCCCCACTCCACCTCCCCACCACCTCCTACCAGTCCCCCACTTTTCCCTCAGGTGTGGCCCACATTCCAGGGACAGCAGGCAGCAGCCTCTCTTGACTCGCCTAGGTGACTTTGGTGTGGACTTATATACTCCAAAACCATCACTTAGAGTATATCTGTGACGGTGTCAGGGATGGTTTATACCTGGAGGACTGATTATTACAGCCGAGCATGGAGTCGCCCTATCATTAAGGTAAGACATCTGGAACTTTGCAGGTTCTCTGAAATACCCAAAACTTCAAAAGGCTTTTGCAAATTCTTTTTATAAGCCAGGGAGCTTGAGGGAAATTACTACAGACTTAGTAAGCCACAGTATGTTTCCAATATAAATTATTACATAAATAAATGGTAGGCACAATGGAGAGGAATATATACTCCCAAAGGTTCCCATCTATATAAAAGCCTAAGTGACCGAATGACTGAACACCCAAATGACCCATCGACCGGTTGCTATGATGTGCACTGACCACCAGGGGGCAGACGCTCCACACAGGAGCTGCCCCCTAGTGGTCAGTGCGCTCCCACAGCGGGAGCGCTGCTCAGCTGACTGACCCGTCCTGGCAGCCCTCCAGGCCAGTGGCAGCCACTCACTCCCTCAGTAGTCCTGCAGGTCCAATCTCTGGAGAACAGGCCAGGCACCGATGGACCGGCGCTGGCACTACCAGCACCATCCCCACAGCGCCGCCAGCCTCCTGGAACTTGGCCTCAGGCACCATGGCTGCTTCCCCTCCCTAGACGCTCTGCAAGGAAGAAATGATATAAAAGTGGCCACCAGGTAGCTCCCGACAACCGGTGCAAATATCAGCGGGATGGATCCGGATCCTGGGCCAGCAAGGGCATCCCACCACCCGCCCAGAGGGCTGATCGCGTCCCGCTCTCCCCTCTTTACCCCCGTTGGGATGGGTACCCGATCGGAACTGACTGGGTGTGAGCCCACGGCAGGCACAGAGGGGCCGGCGGGCTGAATGGAAGTGGTAGGTAGGAGCAGTTTCAGCCCGATCCCTGCAGGCCACCCCGAGGGACCTCACCCGTGCATGAATTCGTGCACTGGGCCTCTAGTTTGTTCATGAAAGTCAATGTTGGACTGTTAAGTCTCCTGAGAAGACCTCAGGTCCAGTCCAGGCCAGGTTAATTGGGACTCAGGGTAAGAGATTTTCGGTCTTTCCAGGAAAGCAGCTGCTGGCACTCAAGTGCCCTTTGCCTTCTGGTCTGTTTTGCACTTCCAGGTCAGAAGCCAGACTTCCCAATGGCTACCTGGGGTCCCCCTGGACTTAGCACAGCCCCTCCTCATACCCTGGCTGTAAGCCTGCTAAGCAGCAGTAGTCTTACTCTCACTTGCACCTTCTTGGGGCCATCTGTCCTGTGCATCCTGCAGACCTCATCACAGCCTTTCTCCCCACCTCCGCCTTTTTCTTCAAATGGACAAGTACTTTGGAATCTACAGGCAAGGTTTTTCTCATATCACAGTGAGGAAGGGCATAGGGAAACCAGGCCTCATGCTAGGCATGGGCAGAGAGGAGCATTCTTACAGAGTATGGAATCTGTTTGCAGAGAACGTGTTTCTTAACCTTGCGGGAGTGGTGGGAGGCAGAGGGGTGATAAACTTGTCTGTGGGTGGAAATTTTAAACTCTCTGCAGCTGAATGCCGGGGGAGAAGATCTATGGCCATCAGATGCTCAAAGTGTTTACTGCTTAACACTTAAGAGCCCCTATAAGCTTACAGGCTTCAGAGTCAGGCAGACATGAGTCTGAATCTCTGCTGTCACTCAGCAGCTTTGTGACCTTGGAAATATTACTTTCCCATCTGTAAAACAGGATGCATACCTCTTCAGAGTAAAATGTTAAATGTGATGGCAGTGTTTGTTGCTTAGCCAGTTTTGCTCTTCATATATTTGGGCATAAAACCCAATGAATTCTTATGCTCTTGGATGTGAATATTCTAATTATGTCACTCTTAAGGGACTTACAGAAATCAACCAAGAAAACTTTCAGCAACCAGAAAGGGGCCCACATGTGTCCACAGATGCCAACATATAAGCTTTCCCTTAACAAGAAAAAGAAGTTTTTACAAAATAGAAGTAATTGTAATTAATGGCAAATTTGAGGAAAACTCATGAATTGACAACATGGCAGAAATTGACAGTTGCCCCCTAAGACTCCTGCTCCCTTCTTCTGTAGTAATAAAACCCCTTGTTTTTAACTAAAACTTAGCCATATGGTTAAGTTCTGGCCAACACAAATGATCATGAGTGATGTGGGCCACAGCCAGGCATTGCTGAAAAGGGGGAGGGGAGCTACTTCACGTGCCCCTTCCTGTCTCCACTGGCTGCAGTTCAAACGTGGTTGTGAGCTGAACTGGATCGTGTGGGAGGCCCACCCCAGGAATGACAGTGGCAAGACTGAAGAAGCCTGGGTCCCTGAACCCGAGAAGCCACCAAACCAGCCCTGGGTGGCTCACACGAAACTCTTAGGTGCCAGGGAGACTCCCTATCTCCTTTAAGCAACTACACGTTAGGATGTCCATCACAGCTGCCAGACCTGTAAGTAACTAGTGTGTTCCATCAGAAGGCTATTGAGAGGATCGAGTCTACAGAACCTACGTCATCTAGTTTTTCTTCTTTTAAAACTACTTGTGAGAATGAAGAGTTGATATGTTGTATACCTACATGATTTCCTAGAATCTAACACCTTGGTGATTGAATTTAAATATCGCTTTCTCCCCATCTCCATAGTCCCTCCCATTAGCTTCTCGAGTGTAGAAGAGCTCTTTTCAAAGCCAATTATTCTTTTCTCATGCATGAAATTATGAACGAATAAACACATTATCAAAAAGGCCAAACTTACAAGAGAAAGATTGAAGAAAGAAGGTATGAAGAATAGAAGACAGTAAAAGTATCAGTTGGACTGTGTGGTAGCAACACCACAAAAATATCATTTACTCCTTTCCTTTTTAACCAGGTCCTAGTGACCTGAAATCACCATATCCAGCTTTATCAGTTGAATCTCAGGGAGCTCCCATTAACTTTCCAAAACTAAAGTTAGTTGATGATCCCAGACTTTTTCTCCTTATTTCTCTGCTCATTGGTGTCAGGGCTGGAGGTTTCTGACCCCATGGGATATACATTGATTCTGAAGAAGGAAATTGATAGAGTTGTCAGGTAGTGCCAAGTATCAGTAAATTAGCCCCAGGCAATGGTGACTGACCTAGACACTTTTATTTTGATTCCTTGATAACAGCCTTTAAAATAGGCTGTATGATTGTCTTACAAAACTCTGAAATTTTGGGCTCCATTGTGATATACACTGGGGATATAAGGATATATAAAACATAGCCGCTTGCCTCAAGGAGTTCATGGTTCAGTAAAAAAAAAAAAAAAAAAAAAAAAATCACTTATAACTTATGTTGTAGAGCAGTGGTGGGGAACCTTTGTCCTGCCAAGGGCCATTTGGACATTTATAACATCATTTGCAGGCCATACAAAATTATCAACTTAAAAAGTAGCCTGATGTATTTGGTCAAACATGTAATTAACTCACCCCTAATGCCTTGGCAGGGCCAGACCAAGTGATTTCCAGGGCTTTATATAGGCCCCTGGCCCGGCGTTCCCCACCCCTGTTTGGTGTGATCAGGAGTATAAGAAGGGGTGAATGAGAGAGAGCTATGGACAGCTTCACAGAGGTGATATTAGAGCTAGGTTTTGAAGAGTGTTTTGGAGTTTCTCAGATATATAAGAGGGGAAAGGGGGTATTCCTGGTAAAGTGAGTGGAATAGGGGAAGGTTGGGAAGAAGTTAATGCATACTGTAGTAATCCATAGTTATTCATGGGATACATGGTGACGGAAAAGGATTGAAATGGAATCTGAAGCCCAACTGTAAAGAACATGATGAACTAGAATAAGGAACAAGTTCTTATTTCCTAGGCAGAGCCAGGCCCAGACATATGAGCAGACTAATAATTAGACAACTCCTCAAACCAGCAGTTTGTAAATATTTTTTCAACATGTCAGTTATTCAGTGGGCTTGGTAGTGGAACTGAAAATGTATTAATAAAAACTGCATAAAGCAAATCAACAAAGCAGATACCTCTACTAATCAATGTTTGTCAATCCAAATGTAGTTTAAATTCTGGAAATAACTCATTTAAAGAGTTCTAACTTTTCCATAGTTCTTTTTCTCTCTTCAGTTATCTTCTGGCCTTTTCTAAATCAGACATCTTCTTGGGAACCATATGAAGGTTTTAAAATTTCAATGATAAAATGAATCACTCTTACCTGGTAAACAACACCTTGACATGCATATTTGGTTTCTAAATCTCAGCTTCCTGCCAACTTCCCACTAATTGAAACCTTGCATGTATGGAGCAAAGTACTTATCAGAGAAAGAGCAGCCAAGAAGGCTTGTTTCTAAGTTTTCCAACATGGGCTGCCATCTATCGCAATGGGAATGGAATCAGATTCCTATTTCCCAGCCATGTAAGGACGTGAGTGTAGAAACCTGAGTTAGCTGGCACCATTTTAGTAACTCAGAGATGGATTTCCTGCATTAACCCACCCTTTACCAGACTTTGTGTCTGGACCGATAGTTTTCATAGTCTGCTTTTTGAAATCTTCCTAATTTCTAGTGCACCCACCCATCAAAAGAAATCTTGTGAAAAGCCAATATGTAAAACAGATAAGAGCAAGTCTCAGGCACCTAAGACCTTTCTTGTTAACATAATGGTGCCTGAATATAAACCCTGGGATCCTGTGGCTCTCGGGAATGGGGAGCTGATGAGGGTATTACGCATGAGTGATGACATGATTGTTTTTGTGCAACATCTTCCTTTTGCAAAGGAGGAAACTAGAGTCCAGATGAAGCTCAAACCATTGGCAATAAATTTGTAATCTTTGGAGAGGACAAAAATTAATTAGGTTAATTAGTGGGTGCCATCACCTTTAATAAGTATCTGGCAGGCTCTGAATGTAAACACAGACACACACACACACACACACACACACACACACACACACACCCCTCCAGAGCTTACTGTGAATGCATTGACCTTTCTAATGTGGCTGCTGCTGAAGGGGACAGCAGCTTTAGCGGTGGCACGGGGTGAAGCTCATTATCACAGGATAGCTGGTCATGAAGCAGCTGAAGCAGACTTTTCCTGCTGGGAGAATCATTCTTACCCACCTGCCTTACCAAGTAACTCTGTCAACATGAATCAAGGCAAGGCGCGAAGTACATATATTTGCTTGTATGTATATGCAGTTACAGCAACAGAAGCCTAGGCGAGGTGGGTGCCTTGGTCTCTGATCAGTACGCCATCTGTGCCTCAGAGCTGTCAGAGATCTCAGACCACGGTTGCCGCACATGCAAAACCAGTCACTCAACAGCTGCTTCTCCTAACCGGCATTCCCTCTGGGCCATGTTCATCCCTTTGTTCCCATCAGCTTGTCTTTTTCAGTTCTAACGCTATCGAGTCAAGAACCAGGCTTATACACCTTGCCTAGGAAAATGTCCCTCAAGTGCTTTTACATTAGAGATGAGAAAATATAAGCAGTGCAAGGGATCTGCTACCTAAAATTTCACCTTTAAAAAACTTGTGAGAATCCATTTGAACCTTTTCCCCAAGGCCGTTCTCCAAGTCAGCCAACAGAATAGACTGTTTTTAGCTAGAATTTTTATTATGATCTTCAGCTACTGGGTTTGTAGATCCCGAGTGCCTTTAAAAAATATGGTGAAAGCTACACATTCTCCTAGAAAAATGCACAGAATTTTGAACTCAATTTCAGAGGGTTCAGGGATGCCTGGAGCTATGTATAAAAACCCTTCTTGAGGCTGACAAGCATGGTTCTCAGCCTTAGCTTCACATTAGAATCCATGGGGAGATTTTTAAAATACTGATACCTGGGTCCCGCCCCAAGAGATTCTGATTTCAGCCGAAACCGGTTTGGCTCAGTGGATAGAGCGTTGGCCTGCGGACTGAAGGGTCCCAGGTTTGATTCCGGTCAAGGGCATGTACCTGGGTTGCGGGCACATCCCCAGTAGGAGATGTGCAGGAGGCAGCTGATCGATGTTTCTCTCTCATCGATGTTTCTAACTCTCTATCTCTCTCCCTTCCTCTCTGTAAAAAATCAATAAAATATATTTAAAAAAAAGAGAGATTCTGATTTCAATGTTATGGGGTACAGCCTGGCCCTAGGGCCTAGGCTCTGAGAACTTTAAAAGTTCCTCAGGTGATTCTAGTGTGAAATCATGGCTGAGGTCCACCACTCGAGGTGGCCTGATAGTAAAGGCTATGACAACCTTTCTCACAGCCTCCATCCCCAGTCCTTATAAGACAAACTCTCATTGAGGAGTAAGACATGAGGTGAAGAGAATGAGGTTGCTATTTGAAGCAAGAACCTGGAGGAATGGCCAAAAGAAAAACATCACCAAAGGAAGGTCATGAAGAAATTCTGGAGAGATGACCTGAGTAAGGCTAAGACAGAGCACAGGTGGCCAAGATTATATCTGAAGAAAATAAGGCTTGGTGCTCACAAGACTGGTTGGCTTGGAAAGGATCCTTTAGCAAAAATCAAAGAAGAGGAGAGTTTCACTAGAGGTGAACACAAGAGATGGGACATAGGTTGGTCAAGGGTTATGGAGCCAGTCAAATTCAACAACTCACTGCTTCTTACCCCTTAAAGGTCACATTGCTTAACCATTGACAAATGGATTCTCATTTTTCCTCCAAGAGAAGCGTGCATTTAGTTAGTTTTTCCTCCCCAAACCACTTTGTTGTTAGTTTCATTCCTTCGGGTTTTTACTTTTTGGTGACACTACGAACTGTAAGATATAATAACAGATGAAGATCATCCCTGTTTCTACAAGCATAGAATTTAGGAAACCACAAGCTTCTTCTCCTCCCCCATCTCTTCCTCTTCCTCTTCCTCTTCCCCCCCCCCCCCCCCCGTCTCTCATTCCCTTTTTTGTGGCCAAGTTTCATGACCCATACCTGGCTTTCTGCACAACATGCGTGTGCCAGATGTCAAAACAATAAAGCATTATGTCATGTCAACGCAGTCCATATGTGAAAACTTGCCAGCCAATCTCTGCCTATTAATAGAAGTGTTTTCAATTTCTATTACAACAATTTGATTCTTATTTATTTATTTATCCATTCAACAGATACTTAATGAGGACCATGTAAGTGCTAGGCACTGTCCTAGATGCTGAGGATATCAAATTTAACTGAGATTGGTTCTTCTTTTCCAAGAGCTTACAGTCCAGTAGAAAAAACAGCTGTGGAAGCAGACAAGTTGCAAGTTGGTGCTCTGGTGCAGGAAGAGAGGCATGTGCACAGGAGTGGGGCAGGGAGGAGGATCCTGGAGAGCTTGGGAGACACTGCAGTTTACTTAAAAAGCTGCTGTGCCCTCAGGAACCTCCCTTCATGCAGGGATCACGGGCAGGACTGCTGAGGAAAGCTTTAGTAATTTATCACTATAAGCATGCAGGAGCCTTGGTCAAGACTGTTCTCCTTTTTTAGGTCACTGGACATCAAGTAAATCTGTTGATGTGTGAAGCAAGGGGGATTAGAGATGAAATTACTCATGAAAGAAATGGGTATTCCAGGGAAAATAACGTGTACTCTCTCAGAATCTCTTGAAATTTGGCTAGAAGTTCATAGCAACTCTTTGTGCTGGCCAAATGCCTGACTTCTGGGGAGTTCAAACACATTATAGACATTTCCCCCATGGTTGTCATAGAAACTCTCCAATGGAGATGAATGGCCAGTAAAAATAGGAAGTAAACAATCAGGAGGAACAGATATTGGGGTTATCTCCTAGGGCTCCCACTCCCATCTGACCCTGGGGACCCCCAGATCTGTGTATTCACCCCTTACCTCTCCCTCCATCTCTAGACCTATGTGTCTACCTGCCACTAAACCATTCCCCTAGATATCCACAAGCTAAACTTAGCACCTACCCCCTCCACACCTGTAGGTGTGAAATATATGGAAATGTCTACATCCTAATGAAGATCGAGACAGGGATTCTGATCTCTTCTCGGGCAGTTTTTTTGGTTTGTTTTTTTTTTTTTTGAAATAAAACCTGATAGTGAGCAATAAAACGGATTGGTTGACTTTCAGTTCTTTCTATTTTCTTTTCTCCTTGAAAAGTCCCAATATCAGGAAAACAGGAATACAGAAATAGAAAGAGCCCCAAGAAATCCAAACAGAATGTGGCAAAAACTGTTACTTGCTCCCCAATAGCACTTTCTTATTTTTTTCCTTGTAACAGAACCCTGAATTTGTTTGGTCCAGCAAGGTACTCAGCTGAAAAGCATTTCCCAGCCTGCTTTGCAGTTTTCTGTAGCCATGTGACTAACTTCTGATCCACATTGTATGGTTCTTCCAAGAAGACTGTTTAAAGAGGTTTAAAGATACCTGACCCGGCTGGGAAAAGAGCCCTTTGTCCTTCCACTCTGTCCTCCTTCATGCTTCCTGGGATGTAGGTATGACGGCTAGACTTCAGCAGCCTTCTTCTAAGAAGACTTTAGTAATGAAAACTGTGTGCTGAAGAGGAAGGTTCCTAGCTCTCTAATGGCTCCATGGAGCTGCCATATGTGCCCTGGACTGCTTTCTTCCAGAATTTTTTAAGTAAAAGAATTCAAGCCACTGTGTACTTAATCTACTATATTCAGGCTTCTGTTACAACAAAACTAATCCTTACCAATACATTAAATAATTAGGAGTTAGCTATATAAAATTATCAGGGGTTAACTGTCATGCCTGCAGTTAAAGCTTGAGAGAGACCTACAGCTGTTTGGTGAGTGTGATAAATTAAACATCAACCCTTCCCATTCTCAACATTATTGTGATCATGTAGGACACAAGGCAGTGACATGAGCAGGATGAAGGAAATGAACATCGAGTGGAAGGTCAACTGCATGGCCTGATGAAGTTTGGATGCCCTGGCAGGTAATGTTCTTCTTGGTCTTGCTGTTCATTGCTTCCCACCAGGCCTAAGTTCAGCACATTCATTGGGCTCAATCAGATATAGGCTCCATGACCCACGTCAGCATCAAGCAAACCACCTTCCCAGTAAGCACTCTGCTCCAATTGGCCTTATTAGAAAGCTGGTGAGAAGTCACACTCAGCCAGGTCAAGCTTGAAAGAGGGAGGTAGTCTCACATAGGGAGAAAAACCCAACTTATTTTCTGCCCTTCCCAATTCATCTAGATATTCATGCACATCTCACCAAACGCCAGGGCAATCACCAGGATGATAGACAGATGAGGGGCCAGAGATCATATTTTTGCCAGTGGCACTTTCTCTTTCTTCACCACAGCCTCTCAATATTCCATTGGGTCAAGCAGGACTCAAGGCAGTGATTCCAGAGGCTCCAGCGCATCTCCCCCCTGCAATCAGCTCTGCTCACCTCTGACTTTGAACCTCCTCCACAGGGACACTGAGAATCCTTGTCTATGGGTGCAGACAGGACAAGGGCAGTGGATAGAGGTGCTCCCTTTGCCCCCAATGTCTTTTGGCTTCCTAACATGAGCACAGCATGGCCCACCTCAAGGATTTCTTCAGGGTTTCTTGGGAATGCTGTCAATTCCAAGCAGTGTAATTCCAAGCAGTAGGGTAACGACACTTTTCATTGGGCACCCTCTTTCAGGCCACAATCTTACACTCTGTTATTTTTTAATTAAAAACAGGTCTTCAGAATCTGGAAGGCATTATCCAGATTTTAACACCTTGTCACAATGGCAAACCACTCATTATGGCGCACTGGAAAGGGCCCTGTTACGGGCTTCGGTTTAAGTGCTGCTGTTCCACTAATTAGCCACAGGATCTTGGGTGAGCCCAGAGCCTCGCGTTATATCCTTCTTTTTTTCTTTTTCCTTTTGTGTGAGTGGATACTAAGCATGATATCAAAGTGCTGAGAATTCAGGAGCAAACAAAACACATACAAAACCCCTTCCTTGAGCGTGTTTATGATGGAATGGGGTGGGGATGTTGGGAGAGATAAACCTCAAACATAGAATCACACGTGTACATATATATTTACGGACTTTGATGACTATTATGAAAGTAAAGTACATGGTGCTCAGAGAGGGAACCATCTAACTTAGTGGAAGGAGACATAGATTTCAGCTGAAGGCTGAGGAATGGGCAGGAGTTAGCTGGGTAAAGAATGAGGGAAGAGGGTTGCAAAACCAGGGAGTAGTCAGGTAATGGAGCCATATGTCCATATTCCTCTTCCACAGCTCCAAAATATAATATTTAGTAGTAGTAGTTGCCGGGGTAGAACCCCAGCAGGTCCAGGGGTCCCCAAAGGTGTGGACAGAGTCGGAGAAGAAGGAATGACATGGAGACAGCGTTCAGTTGATCAGCAGCCTAGCCAGGATCTCTAGCCAGGATCTCCAGCCAAGTTCTGGTCTGGATCTCCAGAGAGGTTCTGCTTCAGATCTCCAGCCAGGTTCAGTCACCAGGTTCTAGTCAGGTTCTCTTGCCATGTTCTATAGTCAGGTTCAGTCCAGGATCTATTGCCATGTTCTCTCCAGCGAAGTTCTTCTGTCTCCAGGCTCCGTGTAGGTTCTGTCTTCTGAATTCTGTCTCTGAAGTTCTGTCTTGTTGATTCTGTTCTAAGTTCTGTGTCTTGCTGTCTTGTTACATCTGTATTTATACCAGTTGATTCAATCCTATCAATCTCTATTACAAAGGTTAGGGCGTTTCTTATCTCCATTCCAGGGAGTAAAGATTATGTAGCTTAAGCATGATTGTTTGTAGTGATTAACTACCCGCCTGCCACTTAGTTAAGGAGTTTCATCCCCTCCCTGACTTCAGGGAAAAATTCCTACCTGGGGAAACAACCTTTCTCGGAGAGGTGACCTTGGTTAAAACACAGCTCCAAGAAGGTGAGCAAACATATTAAGAACCGTATGCCATATATGCCAGGTCCCTTGAAACAGCAAGCATGGACCGGCTCCCGGCAAGTAGTCATAGTAGTAGTATTGTCAAGTGATCTTTATATATATGTAATGCATATTATATATATATATAACTAGAGGCCTAATGCACAAAGTTCTTGCACGGGTGGGGTCCCTAGGCCTGGTGTGTGATCAGGCCCATCAGGGCCAAGTTGATCATGGCCTGAAGCCCCCAGTGGGGTCAGGAGAGGTTTCAATCCCCAGAAGGCAGCCAATCAATGATTCTCTATCATCATTGATGTTTCTATCTCTATTTCCTTTCTCTAAAATCAATCAAATATATATTTTTAAAATGCAAGGTTTTTAGAGGAAGAAAGGTAGGACAAGGCAGCTATTGACAGAAAAGGCATTTGAGATCTTGCTAACATTTCAAATAAGATAACAAGGTGGGACAAACAAGATGGCGGCATAGGTTAACGCCGGAGTTTGCTGCTTTGAACAACTACTTCAAAAGTGAGACCAAAAAACGGAAGGGACATCACCCAGAACCACAGGAACGCTGGCTGAGTGGAAGTCCTACAACTAGGAGGAAAGAGAAACGCACACGGACACTCAGAGGAGGCGCAGTGCTGAAGTCAAATTCTGAGGTGCGGAGTCCGCGGAGCAGGCTGGCGGCGGAGGGCGCAGTTGTTGTTTTCAATCAGGAGGGAGTCGCAGACTCTGAGCTCCAGATACAGGCGAGTCTTTAGGGACCCAGACTCAAACGGGAGAAGCGGGACTGTCTGGCTTTGGTCAGAGCGAGTGCAGCTTTCTCTCCGAGCTTTGCAGCGGGTGCTGGGACTCAGAGAGGCAGAGCCTCTGGGGACAGGACTGAGAGCTGCCATAACTGCTCTCTCCGGCCCACCCTGTTGATCCTGTGCGACCCGCCCCGCCCAAGCCCTGCACAGAGGCATCTGCCGGATAGCCTCAGGCAAAGGCTAGATTAGCACCTCCCTAGAGGACAGAAGTTCTCTCACTGCTGACACAGCTGATTCTCATAGCCACTTGGCCTGGAGGTCAAACCCTCCCTGGAATTAGCTACAACAATCAAGATTTAACTATAAGACTGCAAACAAAGACCACTAGGGCGTGCACCAAGGAAGCATAACAAAATGCGGAGACAAAGAAACAGGACAAAATTGTCAATGGAAGATATAGAGTTCAGAACCACACTTTTAAGGTCTCTCAAGAACTGTTTAGAAGCTGCCGATAAACTTAATGAGATCTACATGAAAACTAATAAGACCCTCGATCTTATACTGGGGAACCAACTAGAAATTAAGCATACACGGACTGAAATAACGAATATTATACAGACGCCCGACAGCAGACCAGAGGAGCGCAAGAATCAAGTCAATGATTTGAAATGCGAGGAAGCAAAAAACACCCAACGGGAAAAGCAAAATGAAAAAAGAATCCAAAAATGCGAGGATAGTGTAAGGAGCCTCTGGGACAGCTTCAAGCGTACCAACATCAGAATTATAGGGGTGCCAGAAGATGAGAGAGAGCAAGATATTGAAAACCTATTTGAAGAAATAATGACAGAAAACTTCCCCCACCTGGTGAAAGAAATGGACTTACAGGTCCAAGAAGCGCGGAGAACCCCAAACAAAAGGAATCCAAAGAGGACCACACCAAGACACATCATAATTAAAATGCCAAGAGCAAAAGATAATGAGAGAATCTTAAAAACAGCAAGAGAAAGAAACTCAGTTACCTACAAGGGAATACCCATACGACTGTCAGCTGATTTCTCAACAGAAACTTTGCAGGCCAGAAGGGAGTGGCAAGAAATATTCAAAGTGATGAATACCAAAAACCTACAACCAAGATTACTTTATCCAGCAAACCTATCATTCAGAATTGAAGGTCAGATAAAGAGCTTCACAGATAAGGAAAAGCTAAAGGAGTTCATCACCACCAAACCAGGATTATATGAAATGCTGAAAGATATCCTTTAAGAAGAGGAAGAGGAAGAAAAAGGTAAAGATACAAATTATGAACAACAAATATGCATCTATCAACAAGTGAATCTAAGAATCAAGTGAATAAATAATCTGATGAACAGAATGAACTGTTGATTATAATAGAATCAGGGACATAGAAAGGGAATGGACTGACTATTCTTGGGGGGGAAAGGGGTGTGGGAGATGTGGGAAGAGACTGGACAAAAATCGTGCACCTATGGATGAGGACAGTGGGTGGGGAGTGAGGGCGGAGGGTGGGGCGGGAACTGGGAGGAGGGGAGTTATGGGGGGAAAAAAAAGAGGAACAAATGTAATAATCTGAACAATAAAGGTTTAATTAAAAAAAAAAAAAAAGATAACAAGGTGGTCCTCAGGGGATGACAGGTGAGGAGTGACAGTGGGTGGAGCAGGGCACTGCCGGCTGAGGAATAGGCTATAATGACTGGGAATGTCTGTGACAGTGACACTGAGCATGTGTTGGGGCCATCGCTGGGATCATTCATCCCCAAGAGGTTTTCATTCTGGATGGGAGGAGAAACATGGAGATCAGGGGGCCTTTCTTAGCCTAGAAGGTGAGGCCGGCGGCAGGAGTGGGCTGCCCTGCTTCCCTACAAATGTAAATACACAGTGTAACTGCCAATGCCCAGCCAGCCCTGGTGGCTATGTCCTGCCACTCTCTGGCTGTGCTGCGGTGCTACTGGCTGGGGAGGCTGAAGCCACGTCCCCAAGCGCAGGTAGTATACAAAGGGGTGGGCAGGAGAGCAGAAGCTGGAAGTTGGAGCTGAGGTGGCAGGACAGTGCTGTGTCCACCATGGAGCTGGACAGGGAGCAGCTGTCGGCGTGACCAGCTTTGGAGTTGGAAGGGCTGCACTTCTTGTATATCACCAGTGAGTCTCCGGAAGCCGCAGTGCACCAGCCAGGCCAGGTGGGTCCTAGAAGCCTTTCTCTCCTGGAGCCATTCTTCCCAGGGTGGCAACGTTGGGCCATTTTTTTGTTTTTTTTCAGTTTATTTTTAATAAACATTCCCAATAAAGGGAAGCAAGCTCTGGGTTTGCGGTTCCTGGGATCCCTGGGCCATAGCATGCGCCTCCAGGCCTCACTGCATGCCCCCCCCTCCTCCTGCGTTGTGCCTCTGGCCCCCGGTGGTCAGTGTGCATCATAGCGACTGGTCAACCGGTTGTTCTGGTCGTTCCACCGTAATGGTCACTAGGCTTTTATCATATAGATAATTACAACAGTCAAGTGACCTGTGAGAACCATTGTAATAGGCAAGACCAAATGAGAAATGTGAGCATCTCAGAGATGCAGATGGGACATAAGTAGCACCAAAAACCAGAGAAGAACATTTGCACTTTAGACATCAGCCAAGAGCCAGACCATGCCCCAACACCTTGACCACACACCTTGACCCCTGACATCCTGTAAAGCCAAGGATCTTAGGTCCCCCTGAGGGGAGGAGGGGCAGCTGGAAGTAGCTATCTGAATTGACTGGGGTTAAGCCTGAAAATGCTGAGAACCACTGCAGTGGCCAAGCCTATTTGCAAAGAACTAAGAGCTGTTTTCCACCCGGGCTCTTTGAGAGACGAAGGTTTGGGTTCTGTTTTGTACATCTGATGGTAACCCGTGGAGTGCTTCTGTGTGGGTATGTGTGCATTTTGCAGAAGGAGAGGGCAATGGAGTGAGGCAGCTGTTATGGAGTGTCCCCTGCATATATCTGCGACCCTGACCCTAATTGCACTGCCACATGAAGGGAAGGATGGGGAGGACCAAGCAGAAATGTAAATAAATATGAATGCATATGAGGCAGCTTGGCAGAGTGAGGAACAGGCTGGGCACTTGGCTCTGGGTCTAGAATAGCAGCCCCAGTCAGAAGGTCATCTCCAACCACAAGCCGCCCGCATCCCCACCCCCACGTGGAACTCATGCACTGGGAACCAAGGCCTGGCCTGGCCAGCCTGGATGGCTAACGAAGAGGACAAGACCTCCCCAGGGAGTGAATTATACCCAGGCCACCATGCACTCATTGAGAGGACTCGGGTTTCTCATTTCCCCTGGCAGGCAGGGAGTTTGCAGACAGGACAACAGAGCTGCACCAAGAGCTGACAGAACCCTGGAAACTCCACCACATCCCGTGACCCAGCTGGGGGCCCTGCTGTGCCTCAGAACAGCCCAGAAAGGATGCTAGCCTTGCAGTCAGACACCAGCCTTACACCCAGTTCCCATTGTGTCCCTGGAACCAACTTCTCCCTGTGTCTAAGATCAGGGAGAATACACCTACTTCAAGGGTGTTGTGGCCGATTTAGTGGTATTGCTTGTGAAAGTGGCCAAGACAACAGGTATTTTTCTATCTGGAACGTGCACCTATTCCAGCCACCTATTGTACTGAGACTGCACTTATTGCAGCTTGTAATTATTTGATTATTTTGTGTTTTGACTTCATTATTGCTACTATTATTGTTGTTTATACCCCTCAGCAGACTATAAAATCCACGAGAGCAGAGATCATAACTGTCTTGTTCACATGTGTCCCCAGAACCTAGCACGTAGTAGGGATGCAATAAGAATATTTTCAATATCATTTGAATTCATTCAAAAAAAAATTAGCTTTTCTTCTTCTTTTGACCCTGCAGGTAAGGCAGATATTTCTGAGATAACAACTAAAACTGAGTGGTTTTCCTGGGCTGTTCACTGTAGCACTTACACCCGCAAGAAAAAGGAGCTTGAAGAAACCAGCAAACTCAGAGAATCACTAGAAACAGCTGTGGTGTTCATCTAAGACAGGGGTCTTCAAACTTTTTAAACAGGGGGCCAGTTCACTGTCCCTCAGACCGTTGGAGGGCCGGACTATAGTTTTAAAAAAAAAAAACTATGAACAAATTCCTATGCACACTGCACATATCTTATTTTGAAGTAAAAAAACAAAACGGGAACAAATACAATATTTGTATTTGCATGTGGCCCACAGGCCGTAGCTTGAGGACCCCTGATCTAAGGAGATGCAACTAAGTCACACTCCCAGGAGCCACTTTAGAATGAGGCAGCTAACCAGCATACTGCTGGGGGACAGAGTAGGGACTTGTGCTCTGGCCCCTCTCCCCATCCCAGGAGCATCAGCCAGGCCCTCCAGTCCTGGGGGCCGACTGGGGTGAGGGGAAGTATGTGTGTGTGTAGGGGGGGGGGGAGGCAGGGAGCAAGCTTCCAGTAATTGCAATGCTGTTTCTTCAGGAGAGAGAAGGAAAAGCATTTTCGTAATAAGCAAAGGAGAGGGAAAATCAATAAGGATGTGTGTAATGAATTTTTGTTTCCTGAAATAGCCTGGCAGGAACCTTGCCAGGAAGAGTTAGGACTAATCAGTGACAAGATGGGAGACACAAATCCAAGAACATTTATTCAGCTCTGCAGGCTCCCCCCTGGTGGGAGAATGTCGGAGCAAGAATCACGGAGAGCCCAGGCTGTAGTCCACAAAGACAGCAGAATTTGGACGGAGATAACAATACTGTCTATTTGGGAAGAAAGCTGTGCTTCTCCGGCTGCTCAGAATTCGAGAGGCTCTGATCAGGTTGACAAACTAATATCTTTTAGCTGTTTAAGTCAAATACCCTTCATTCTACTGTTGGGCTACAATATAATGGTTATGAGCAGACTTTAACTCTGCCATTTACTACTCATCAATGGAGCCGTCTTGGGTAGGTTCCCTGAGATTCTTTTTATCTTCTATAAAAAGCGGAGCTAACAGCACCCATGCTGAAAGCTGCTGTGAAGATTAAATGAGATCAATATCAACCACGGTGTCACAGGGTAAACACTCCAAGAACTGTAGTTGTTATCACTATTGTTAACTAACCCAGCTGTGCTGAGTCCTTGTTAAGATCACTAGGCCTTTTGCTGGACTGTTTGCCCTTGACATTTGATCACCATTTTTTCATCCTAGAATGCCCTGTACCTGGCAGAACCAATCAATGTTGGCTCAATAAAACTGTTGAACTAAAATCTAGAAATAAGACAAGGCGTTTTTCACTTTCATTTTCTCCTTTGAACATCTGATTGTGCCTGTGTGTGCGCGCGCGCGCGCGCGCGTGCGTGTGTGTGTGTGTGTGTGTGTGTGTGTGTGTACTTCATCATTTCATCTGAAAAAATGGAGGGAATTCCCTAACTGGGATTTTAAGTGTCTAACAACTTGCTCACTGATGACAGTGCAATTAGCCTTGTATTAACACTTCTTAAACCACTCGGAAGCATTTCATTTCTTGCCATAATTATTTGTAAGGCAGTAAAGTGGTTCTGAACTGCACTATCATCATTTTATTAATTCCTGTAACTACATTTAAAAATTAATTTGACTGAGGCACAGTTTACATGTAATCCTATAGATACCCTCTATCAGTGTAGTGATCTTGATAAATGTCTATTGTGTAACCTGTGTAACTACCACCTGAATCGAGATGTACAATTTTTTAAACAGGCTCCCTGGTGCCCCTTCCCAGTCAATCCTACCTCCACCTCCAGCCCTAAACAACCATCAACATATCCATTGAAGATTAGATGTCTTTTCTAGTTTTATCTAAATGCAAACATACCATACGTAGTCTTTTTATAAAATATGTTTTTATTGATTTTTAGAGAGAGAGGAAGGGAGAGAGATAGAGAAACAAAAACATTGATGAGAGAGGAACATCATCAATCAACTGACTCCTGCATGTACCCCCACCAGGGATCAAGCCCTCAACTGGGCATGTGCCCTGACCAGGAATGGAACTAGTGACCTCTTAACTCCTAGGTTGGCACTCAACCTCTGAGCCACACCAGCCAGGCACTATAAGTAGTCTTAGTTCTGACCTCATTTGATAACATAATGTGTTTTATATATTCATTCATTTGGTTGCTTGTATCCATAGTACATTCCTTTCTATTGCTAAATGGTATTCCATTGTATGAATATAACACATTTTTAAAAATCTATTTGATGAACATGTTGTGTTGTTTTTGATTTTTTATTATTATGGCTAAAGCTGTTCTAGATGTTCATGTACAAGTCTTTTTTGAAACATTTTCATTTCTTTTTGGTAAATACCTGGGAGTGGTATTGCTGGGTCATATGACAAGCATATGTTCAATAAGACCCTGCTAAACCATTTCACCAGCAATAAGAGTTCCTATGGCCCCATATATTCTCTAACTACTTGGACTTGTTTGAAATGTGACTACATTTTATATTTACATTTTCAATTAGTCCTTGTCCCAATTTACTTGGATTTCCTAGACTTTCTTTTTCTTTCCCAATCTTTCCCCAATTTCTAGAACCTCTACTCTTCCATTTAGTGTCTCTGAAGGGCAGAAGTAAGGTTAAAGTGTTTATTATTAAATTCTAGAACTTGTTTTAAATACATTTTTAAAGTACCCATATGGAAATGACCTAAGTGTACATCAAAGGATGGATATATAAAGAAGATAGGAGATTATATATATATACTAGGGGCCCGGTGCAGGAAATTTATGCCCTGGGTGTGTGTGTGGGGGGGGGAGTGTCCCTCAGCCCAGCCTGCCCCCTCTCACATACTGGGAGCCCTCAGGCGTTGACCCCATCACCCTCCAATCGCAGGATCGGCCCCTTGCCCAGGCCTGACGCCTCTGCCAGAGGTATCAGGCTTGGACAGGGGACCCCCTTCTCCCCCTGATCACTGGCTCTGGCCCCCGCCCAGGCCTGAGGCCTCTGGCCCAGGAATCATGCCTGGGCAGGGGACCCCCATCTCCCTCTGATAGCTTGCTCCACCCCCCTCCCAAGCCTGACGCCTCTGACCCAGGCTTCAGGCCTGGGCAAGGGGACCATCATATCCCCCCAACCCCCAGCTCCGCCCCCCACCCAGGCCTGATGCCTCAGCCAGAGGAGTTGACCCTCATCACCCTCCGATCACCAATCACCGGATCGGCCCCTTGACCAGGCCTGAGGCCTCTGGCAGAGGTGTCAGGCCTGGGCAGGGGACCCCCAGCTCCCCGTGGTTGCAGGCTCCGCCCCTGCCCAGGCCTAACACCTCTGGCCTAGGCGTCCGGCCCGGGCAGCGGGGACCCGCAGCTGCAGCGGCCCCGCGATCGTGGGCTTCGCTTTAGGCCCAGGCAAGGGACCCCTAGCTCCTGGGACTGCCAGCTTCGACCGTGCCCAGCTTCCACCGCTGGCTCCACCCCTACTTCCTGCTATCACTGGCCAGGGCGGCAAAGGCGCCTGATTCTCTGATCATGGCTGGGGGGCAGGGCAAAGGCGGCCCAAGGGCCACCTTTGCCCTGCCCCCCAGCTCTTAGCTCCCCCCTGGGTTTCAGATCACTGTCAGTGGCAGGGGGCTTCTTCCTGCTTTCCCTTTCGCCTCCCTGCATTGTGCCTACATATGCAAATTAACCGCCATCTTGTTGGCAGTTAACTGCCAATCTTAGTTGGCAGTTAATTTGCATATAGCCCTGATTAGCCAATGAAAAGGGTATCGTCGTACGCCAATTACCATTTTTCTCTTTTATTAGATAGGATACTAGAGGCCCGGTGCACAAAAATTTGTGCACTCGGGGGGGAGAGGAGGTCCCTCAGCCCGGCCTGTGCCCTCTCACAGTCTGGGACCCCTCGGGAGATAACGACCTGCTGGCTTAGGCCTGCTCCCAGGTGGCAGAGGGCAGGCCCAATCCCTAGGTGCAGCCCCTGGTCAGGCTCAGAGCAGGGCCAATTGGGGAGTTGGGGCGCCGCCCCCTGTCTTGCACAGAGCAGGGAGGATCAGGAGGTTGCGATGCCACCCCTAGTCACACTCAGGGTAGGGCCATTGGGGGGTTGGGGCACCGCCCCCTGTCACACTCAAGGCAGGGTCGAGAGGAAGGTTGCAGCGCCACCCCCTGTCACGCACAGAGCAGGGCCGATCAGGGGGTTGGGGCACTGCCCCCTATCACGCACAGAGCAGGGCCCATCAGGGGGGTTGGGGCTCCGTACCCTGTCACACACAGAGCAGGGCCGATCAGTGGGTTGAGGAGCTCCCCCCTGTCACTCACAAAGCAGGGCCGATAGGGGAGTTGGGGCACCGCCCCCTGTCACACACAGAGCAGGGCGGATCAGGGGGTTGGGGTGCCGCCACTGGCACACTCAGGGCAGGGCTGATGGCGGGGGGGGGGGGGGGCGGGTTGGGGCACCGCATCCTGTCACACACAGAGCCGCAGGGCGATCAGGGGGTTGGGGAACTCCCCCCTGTCACGCACAGAGCAGGGCCGATCAGGGGGTTAAGGACCTCCCCGCTGTCACTCACAGAGCAGGGCCAATAGGGGAGTTGTGGCCCCGACCCCTGTCACACACAGAGCTGCAGGGTGATTAGGGGGTTGGGGAGCTCCCCCCGTCACACACAGAGCAGGGCCGTTCAGGGGGTTGGGGCGCTGCACCCTGTCACACACAGAGCCACAGGGCGATCAGGGGGTTGAGGAGCTCCCCCCTGTCAGGAACAGAGCAGGGCAGATAGGGAGGTTGTGGCCACGCCCACTGTCACACACAGAGCCGCAGGGTGATCAGGGGGTTTGGTCACTGCCCCCTGTCACACTGATCCCGGTGCTGGGAGGCATATTACCCTTTTACTATATAGGATAGAAGCCTGGTGCACGTGTGGGGGCTGGCTGGTTTGCCCTGAAGGGTGTCCTGGATCAGGGTGGGGGTCCCCACTGGGGTGCCTGGCCAGCCTGGGTGAGGGGATGATGGCTGTTTGCATCTGGTCACACCCCCTTCAGGGTGGGGGTCCCGCTTGGGTGCCTGGTCAGCCTGGGTGAGGGGATGATGGCTGTTTGCAGCTGGTCACACACCCTTTAGGGTGGGGGTCCCCAGTGGGGTGCCTGGCCAGCCTGGGTGAGGGGCTGAGGGCCATTTTCAGGCTGGCGGGTGACTGAAGCTCCCAACCTGTCCTTTTTCCTTTTGTTTTTTATTCTGGGCCAGCTTTAGCTCTGAGGCTTGGCTCCAGCTATGAGACCTCCGCTGCTGAAAGCAAGTTTCTGGCTTTTGTTTACCCTTCTGTATTTGAAACAATGTTGCGGTCCTGCTGGCTGAAGCCCGGGGTTTTGTTTAGCTTCTATATTTGTCACAATGTTGCTTAGAGTGCAGCTGAGAGGCCGGCAAGGCAGGCGGGGAAGCTTGTCTTCCTCCGTCACTGAAGTCACTGAAGCAAGCAAGCCTCCCTGTTCACGTCAGCTGCCTGGCTGCCGGCCGCCATCTTGGCTGGCAGTTAATTTGCATATCTCCCTGATTATAGCTGGCTCGTTGGTCTAGGGGTATGATTCTCAGTTTGGGTACCGTCTTTTTTTTTTTTTTTAGTTTTATTCATTTCAAACGGGCCGGATCCGGCCCGTGGGCCGTAGTTTGCCCATGGCTGGGTTAGGCAATGGGGAAATTGAGATGTTGGTCAAATGGTACACACTTGCAACTAGAAGATGAATAGTTCTGGAGATCTAAAGCACAGCATCCTGAATATAGTCAACAGTAGTGTTATAAACTCTGAAGTTACTAAGAATCTAGGTCTTAAAGGTTCTCACCACAAAAAGGAAATGATCTATATATTATATGAGATCTATATATATATATGACTAAGCGACTGTCTGACCATTCGACCATCCAACCAGTAGCTATGATACGCAATGGCCACCAGGGGGCAGATGTTCCAACTGGTAGCTATGATGCACACTGACCACCAGGAGGCAGATGCTCAGTGCAGGAGCTGCAGAGCCGTGGTGACTTGGCAGCTGCAGTTCTCGGGTGGTGCACCCAGAACCATAGAGGAGGGAGCCCGATTCCCGGGTGTGGGACCCCCTCGGGGAATGTCAGAGAGCCAGTTTTGCCCCGATCTCCACAGGCCAGGCCGAGGGACCCCACTGGTGCACGGGGCCTTCAGTAGTTATATAATGTGATAGAGGTGTTAGCTAACTCTACGGTAGTAATCCTACTGTAATATATAAATGTATCAAATCAACATGTTGCATACCTTAAACTCACACAATGTTATATGTCAATGATATCTCAATTAGAATAAAATAAAAGTGCTCAAAAGATGCCAGAAGCTCACCTGCCAGAACAAGTTCTTCCCCATCAGGATTTGTTTATTTCACTATAACCCACACATGCAAATATAGAATCTTTCCTGTCTTAGAATCTTTCCTGCCTTTGTGAAAATGCGGCCCATAATAATTTATTTACAGCAGACAAAAGAAAGAAGAAAACAATAGCTTTTCTTTATACACTAAACTATTAGTTTCTCAGACCCTCTTTTCAATAACCTCTCAGAATGTGGACTTGTCTGTCATTTTATGTCATGTCCTTCTCTCTGGGTTTGTTTTCAGCTACTCGTTTCACAAAAGCCGACCACTGTCTCTATAAACAGGTTCATTGCTTCATGAAATATAAATCGTCTGGGCTATGTTTTATTTAATGCTATTAATTCCTGTCTTAGAAAATAAAACCTCAATCTGTAGCAGAATGAAAGAAGCACACAAGGTATTTCATTACCAGACTTTGACTTAAAAAATTTTTTTAAAAAACTTCATACACTTTTAAAAAAATAAAATAAAATAATTTAAAAAACCTCATAACACTTTAAATTCCAAGATTTCAACATAACCAAGCTCTTTCTATGATTAAAAAAAAAATGAAGAGACAACAAATCTTTAAGATGTAAACACCAAGATCTTTTTTAAAGATGTGCAAATGATTTTTTAAGAAAGGCAAGTAATGGTGTCTCTTAGACTTTGATGTTCCAGAACATGTTTGGATGGTCAGATTATATTCCTTGAGTAGCTCACAATTATTTTCCAAACCCCATATATAACAAAATGCAAACCCTTTCTTTTTAACCAAATACTTTCCCACTTTTAAAACTAAGTCATTTAAGGAAGATGTTTGTGCCATGATTCTTTACTACTTAGGTCATTAAATGTTGTATACCACCAACTCTTTGATTCCTTTGGAAGCCATTTGTAAGGACTTCTCTAAGCCCTTTTTCTTAGAAACTGAACATTTTTATTGTCAGGGTAAATTAACTCAAACATCAGAAGTCTCAGGTTCATGTGGAAACGCCAAGCCCAGGAGGTTTGGGTGAGTTATGAACTTGGTAGGACGCATTCTCTGCCACCCCCAGCAATCAGTGCCTTTTCCAGCGGCAGCAATGCAATGGTCAAAAGCTGCAGGAGACAATGAGGCGAGTCTCTGCCACAGGCAGGTGATCAATAATGTTGTCAGCCTCTTCTTAAGGTTTGGAAGAATAGGGGCTCCTTAACACTCCAGTGAATGAACAAAAACAAACACCTCCACTACAAAAGCAAAGCACTACACACCCAAGCATGGAATTGCTCACAAATGTGAAAGCGTTTTGTTTTGTTTGTGTTTTTGCATTTAAAGGAAGGTGTGATGAGGAAATCACTGTGGGTGGTATAAATATATCATTGCCTAGAAGATTATGAAAGACTTACTTATAAAAGAGAAAATGATACATTGTGCTATACATTCATTAAAATATATATGCTACAAGGATAGTCGATGCCCTGACCAAGTTTTAAGTGTGACTCATAGACCACCTGTTTCGGAGTCCTAGGAAGAACTTATAAAAATGATTCCTGGGCCCACCTCAAATCTATAGCTCCACAGGTGAATCTTATGCACGCTAAAGTTTGAGAACAATGCAATAAATAATGTCCTCAGAGTTATTTTGGTAGCCAGCATAATGGCCCCCAAAGACATTCACATACTAATTCCAGAATCCATGACTATGTTACCTTACATGACAAAAGGGACTGTGCAGGTTATGGGTCCTGACACAGGAAGTATAACCTGGATTATCCAGAGTGCCAATCTAATCACATGAGTCCTTGAAATGGAGAAACATTCCCAGCTGCACGCAGAGATGTACTGTGTGAAGAACTTGATCTATCAGTGCTGGCTTGGGGGAGGCGGCCATGAGCCAAGAATATGGGCAGCCCTAGACGCTGGGAATGATCCTCAGGTACAGCCAGCAAGAAATGAGAACCCTGTTCTACACAGCAAGAATGGAATTCTACCAAGGACCTGAATGAGCAAGAAAGGAGTCTCCTTTGAAGTCTCTAAAAAGAAGACCCTAGGGACACTTTGTGAGACTTACACCTTCTGATTTCTAGACCTGTAGTATAATAAATGTGTGTGGTTTAAGACACTAAGTAATTTGTTATGGCAAGAATAAGAAAGTAATACTTATAATCAATCCTGACCCATGTTAGAGGAGGAAAGAGAAGCTATGAAACAGTATATATAATATATAAATTATATATATATACACATATATATTATATATATACACATATATATATTATATATATACACATATATATAATATATATATAACTATCTTATAACTATTATATTATATTTATTTATGTATACTAGAGGCCTGGTGCACAAATTCAAGCACAGGTGGGGTCTGGCTGGCCCACTCCGATGGGGGCCCATCTGGCCCGGCCAGTGGGGGTGAGGGACCACAGGTGGTTAGCTGGCCGGCTCTGCCCCTGATTGGGGTGGGGAGGGGTGGTTGGGGGCCTGACTAGCCGGAGTTGGGGGCCAATTGGGGCCCAGATCAGGCTGGTTGGCTGCCACAGTGCGCATCATAGCCTCCAGTTGTTCTGGTCATTCTGGTCATTGTGCCATTCCAGTTCCTGGGCTTTTATATATATAGACTAGAGGCCTGTTGCATGAAGAGATTCATGCAACAGACCTTCCTTTCCCCTGGCTGCTGGCACCGGTTTGCCTCCGGCACCGGTTTGCCTCCGGCACCCGGGGCCCAGGCCTTCTCTCTGGCCGAGTTCTGGCCAGAGCCGGCCCGGGGGCTGTCAGGCCTCGCTGCTCCACCAGCCCTGGAAACGTCAGGCCTCGCTGCTCCGCCGGCCCTGGAAACGTCAGGCCTCACTCCACCGCTTGGAGCCTACATATGCAAATTAACTGCCATCTTTGTTGGCAGTTAATTTGCATATCACGCTGATTAGCCAATGGGAGGCGTAGTGAAGGTATGGTCAATTACCACATTTGTCTGTTATTAGATAGGAGGATAACTGTATATACTATCACTATACCATATATCACATACTGTCTAACTATATATAAAGGTCGTATTATATAATTGCGTATTCTATTACATTTCATAACTGTATATTGTATACACACACACAGAGAAATACACAGAAATGTTAGTTGTCTTTAGGAATTGGCATATGAGTCTCTTAATGCTTCTCTTTGTGCTTTTATTTTTCAAAAGTTTGCATGACAAATATGTATTAATTTTATAATCAGAAAAAGTTACTCAAAATTTAAGTAAAAAGAGGTGAATATGAGTTGGACTTAGCCTGGGGAAGGGGACCCCTGAAGATCAAGTTCAGCCTCCAGGCATTCTGCTTCCTGAATGTGGCTCTTGGGCCATCTGTATGGGAACCCAAGCTCACTCACCTTCTCCTCTTTGATTCCAGAGACAACATTAGGGACTTGATTACTTTACAACACCTGTTCTTTGTGGGAAAGCAGCCCAGACAACTGATTAGATTATTTTTAATCTCTCATTTAGAAAGCCCAAGTTGCTACAACTGGTATTCTGTCCAATTGGATGAACACAATCAACATGTTAGCCAGGAGATTCAGTAATTGCTGTTGCTAGAATATATTAATAGCTCAGACAAAGGTACAGCATTTTAAGTTCATGACATTCGTGGTTGACTATGCCAAGCAGAAAGGGAAAAATACCAAGTAGATTCAAATCTCATTTGATGGATGGAGGAAAACTAAATATCTATTAGCATGAACACAAAGTATAGTATAAAAATAAAGTAAAATTTCTACTAGAGCTATTGAATCCTGCAGAGTGTAAGTCAAAGGTAGTACAGGAGGATGTGTTGCTACCTGTTCACTGAACCAGACCCCTAAGGCAAATCTGAGTCTCAACAATGTCTGTCTTTAAATAACGATGAGCCAGAATGACAATTTGCTAATTTGAGTGAAAAATTCATTTTGTATGGGGACTGTAATAGTACCAATCCATGGATATCTGAGCAGAGAGATCTAGGTTCAAGTCTTGGCCCCTACACTTGATTGCTGGGTGACCTTGGGTAAACCTTGATCCCAAGGTTTAAGCCTCGGTTACTTCTTCTATAGAAAAAGTTATAACAGCATCTTACTGAGGTGTTTTACATTAAATTAGATAATGCATCCAAATGACATATGGGGAGAGCTCATAAAATGTTAGCCCTTACTATCCCATTTTGTAGATGAAGCTCAAAATGGTACGGTAATTTGCCCCAAATCTCAGAGATAGAAAATGGATGCAAATCCAAGTGACCTGACTCCTCATATACAAATCATAGATAAGGAGAGAAAGCATAGGAAGAAATTCCATATTATTGGAAGGAGACTGGAATGTATTCTCATTTCTGCAATATGTATAGTCAATCCTGACCCATGCCAGGGAGGAAACAGAAGTCTCTCCTTCATGATTGGAAGCCACCTGAATCAAAGGCTGTCATATTCAGTTGTGCAAGCTGCTCACTATACAACTCTTTGAGAGCTCCGATAGGCAGCAGCCTTAAAGGTAACCGACTCATGAACTGTAGAACCATTGTTATGCACTGGGAACTAAGAGGGACCTGGGAGTGAGAAGCTAAATTGCAGAAGCTATATAATGTCGGGAATGCATGCAAGTATAATCAACATTTTCTGATTCCCAGAGGCACAGGGAATAGCACTCAGTAGGACTGCCACTTCTTTCTGCGGCACTCAACAGTTCTCCCCGCAGAGAGGACAGAGCACTTTTGTGCATGTTTCCATAATGCCAGTTGTTATTTTGGCAGTGCTTAGTCACTGTTAAAAGTTTGAAATAGCTCCAGGGCCAAAACCTTACAATAGGATTCTGAGGCATGAAAGAAATGCTGTGCATGGTGAAATGATTTCAAGGGAAATCTTCTAGGAAATGAGAACATGCCAGTCGTCAGCATTCCCCAGCAGTCAGGACTGGGTGGGCTGTCCACCCGTGGGCCTTGGAGCTGAGCCTCGCCCTCATCATAGTGTGAGCACATCTGTCTGTGTCCTGGTAGCTCCTCAAGCTGGGGGCTGCTGAGAGCCCAGAAAGACTGTGTGACTCATCCCTGCATTTCTGCTGCCTGGCACAGAGCAAGGTATAAACACATATTCAATGAATGAATGAATTTATAATTTCTTGAAGAGGCCTATCTGATTTTGAATAGACCCCATATTGTAGAAATTCCTTTGAGAAACTGAATTTTTGGCAAACGTGAGTCAGAGTGACTTGCCTGTCCCCAGGCTGATGCGAAAAAGCTCTTTCTCCCACCCCACAGTGAGCAAAGGAAGGCCTGGAACTAAAAGAAAGTGCTCCCAGGAGTCTGGGATTCTCACCATATTGGCTCATCCTAGTCTAGTGCAAGGAGACCTGTCTTAGTCCACCCCTGGAATTAGGCAGGAGGTGGGTGGTCACCAAAGTCTCCTCAGGACTGTCTCAGTGGAGTTCCCCTTCCAGAACCATCACCAGAGCTATTCTTTCCATTGTCCCTTCGAGGAAGGGGATGTAATAAGCTTTGGGCCTCCTGAAGTCTGTGAAGACGCAGGCAGAACAATTATTTACACTGTGTTCAGTCGCCTTTCCCCCACTCTTTAGGCACTCTAATATATATATTATATTTTAAAACCTTAGTCTTTACATTATGTTTCCCCAGTAAAGCCACAAAGCTGCCCCCATCCTGTTAGGTTCTTGGCATATCATTTGAAATTCTTCTCCCAACCTCCCAGCCTCCCAAATAATAAGTAACCAAATAATAAGATTGTCGCCCAGGGTGAGATTTCATCTGGGCAATGAAGTGTGCACACCTAGGGCTTTGATTTAATTCTTATGGACTAAGCTGATTAAGTGCTGAGCAGTTTAGAATCTTTTATAATTTTATTAGATTTCAGAGATGAAATGAAAGGAAGCCTGACCAGAGACAAAAACAGCCAAATCCGGCTGCATGGAAGGTTCCTTGGGGCTAGCTTTCAGGAGTCAAATGCTCAGTAATACATACAAAGTGTGACTCTGAACAATGGGGATAAAATTTCAATGTGAAAATAACTGTTGTGGTGCCAGGAAATACAGTGACATGCTTTTGTCTTGAAGCATCATGCTTTTGCTTTAATGAAACCATAGATTATTGATTCTCAGACTCAGGGAACATTGTCTTAATGGATATGGTCTCGCGTTATATTACTACTACAGCCATTAGCTCGTGCAACTAAAAGCAAATGACTTCACCTCCCTGTGCCTTATCTCCCTGGAACCTGTCTTTCAGAATTTAGAAAAATGAGGACATTCAAGTAAGAAAACATTTGTGTCCACATGTAAAAGAGGCAATAAAAGTCAAATGTGCAACTGCTCTTTATGCTTCTTGCTGGTTTCCTGGGGGTCAGGATTCCTTTGGCAACATCATCTTAATAATATCTCAACAAACACAAAAATGTCACTGATGTGCCTATCACACCTGGCTCAATCCTGAGACAGTCTTTCCTCTCTTCCCCTCTAGACCCATTCTTAAGCCACACTATGCCTCTCAATGTTACTCTCATGCAGATCTTTCCCAGGCCTCTCATTTACAGCCCTAATATCTCATCCTCTCTTGAGTTTCATATCTCCAGTTATCCATGGGATATCTCCACTTGGATATAAGAAAATTAAGAAGCCAAGAACTACTTCACCACTCTCCTCTCCTAATTTCTCCTTCCATCAGTGGTGCGAGGTTCTGCAGGCTCAGAAATCCATTCTTCTTCACCCCCAACATCGGATCAATCACCATGCCCTACTCATTTTCTTTGCTATTAATATTTTCCTTTTTATTTCTTTAGTTTTGCTCTTAGTCCAGGACTCATTAACTTATCTGTAGTTTTTTTCTAATTCCCTTCCATGTTGTTCTGATTCCTCTGATCTCTACTATTATTCTCCACACAGCTGCTAACTCAACCAGACAGAACTTTCCTCACGTCCGTCATATAAACTCTGATTTCCCCAGTGGGGCTTTGACATTACCTCTGTTCTGTTTACTCCATCAGCTTTAAAAGCTTCTTCCGCATGCCCCACCCCTAACAGGGGTCCTGTCCTCCAGCTAAGCTCATTTGCGTTCTGGCTCAATGCACTGATTGTTTGTTCCTGCTATTAACATTCCAAAATAATTAATTGAATGAATGAATGGACGGATACATTGAACAGGTGCATGTGCCCACAGCTCAACTCTCCTCTGCTAACTCTGTCCCTCACCACCACAATCAAAGCAAAATGTGTTCATTCATAAAGCCTTTGAAAATGGATCTTCTTCACAGCTTGCTGCTACTCAGAAGTGGTGTTATTCTTCCCTGGGTTCACGCCTCAGACATGTGATCTGCAGTTTTACATGTAAGTGTGTTCTCCTAGATTGCAAGTTGCTCACCAAATCCAGTTCCTCTTTTTGCATGCAACTGGGCGTGTAATTGGACTAGGTTTCCCAGCCTCCTTTGAAATTAGTGAGGTGTGGCTATGTAACTAATGGACAATGGAATGTGAGTGAAAGCGATATGGGTCACTTCCAGGCTGTACCTCCTCCATGCTTTCTTTTCTGTCTCCCTGGGGTGGGCAAAGGCAAAGAGCAAGTAGCCTTGGGGGTCAGGCATTGAAGATGGAAAAGTCGCTACTAGGGTGGGCCCCTAAGTAATGAGAAGAGTCAGCCACTGACCTAGAACATTTCCCTGGTTGAGGATATGAAAGAGAAATAAACTTCTGTATCTGGAGCCAATGAAATTTTGCTGGTTCTTGCTACAGCAGCTCAGCTTTCTCTACATAATGCCCTACTCACCTGGATCACCAGTGCTCTGATTAGCTCTACAATATGAGTAGTCAGAACTACACCTGGATGAGAATCAAAGCTGCAGAAATGCCTCCGAGTAGGACCAGGTAATCCAGCAGAAGGTGCAAAGGAAGGTGGGCTACGGTGGCTCTTCGGGATTCCTCATGAGCGGGGATGTGGGTTGAATCACAGACAAGGAGGAAGACATGTTAGAAGAAATAATGTGTGGTCAGTGCTAGAGACTGGTGAGGCAAAAGCTAAGAGAGTAGATTTCAAAAGCACCAGGGTTCATTTGCACTGCGTTTGGTGAATCTGAGCAACAGTAAGCTCTGATCTAGAAGAATTTATTAGTAGACTTTTCTTCCAACCTTACCTGGTACACCTCTGGGAGTCTTACTTCTGCAGGTTTCTGGTTATTTCCCTATCTGTTTCATCTCTCAGAGGCAACAGAAGGTTTAGTCAAAGGAGAGTCTTCTGCATCCCTACAATAACCCTCCTCAGTTCTCTCCCCTGGGCCCTAGGACGGGCTAGAGTTCTGACAGTGGGGCTTTTGTCCAGGGCCTAAACTCCACCCCCTTGCCAAGGACATCTCAGGCCAGGCTAAGTGGCAGAAAGCTGAAGACACTCCACCCTGGACCTCTAGATTAGCCCACCTTCCAGGAACTGAGTGGGCATAGGAAGATCTCAGAGGCGGGTGAAGGGGTGACCTGGAGAAACATTTTGGCACTGAGAAGAAAGCAATGGAGGTAGGATGAGTCTTTAGGGCACTGAGGAGCTGAAATTTGTAGACTTCAGGCTCATTCATTCATTAGATAAACAAGTATTGAATATTTATTAAGTTCCAGGAACTATGCATATAGAATTCTGATGCTGTGGAAGAGTATAAAGAAGCAGTATACCCATTTTTCTACAAGTCAAATGGAAACTAAAAGCAAGGCATATGGTCATATTTAATATCCCCAGCACAAGGTTGTTGAAATTGTTGACATTTTGTACAAATATTTGGACTAGGCCACTTTGAGGTCCACATCTTGAGCAGTCCCTGGCTAGGAAGGGGATGAGATGCAGGAAGGAAGAACCACAAGTAAAGTCATAATCCATGGGGAAGGGGCATGCCCACCTGGATGTCCAGATGCAATTATCAGCTAAGAGTCTCTAATATACAGCTAGTAGGGCAACAGATCATAGAGCTGAGAACTGCTCTTAAATAAAGAGTCTTATTACTGCAGCAACTTGATCAGCATCATGAAATCCAGACAGAACTGACTGATGAACAGCATCGTTTCCTGGGCATAAGGCAGGGGGCAGCGGAGTCTGGTGTCCCCAGACCAAAGCTAAAAGTCCAGTTTTAAGGACAAAAGCTAGGCCCTCCAAGTCAAGAGATAGTGAAACATTTTATCTGGAACTTAAGATGGGAGACGAAGAGGGGCTATGCTATCACAGGTGACCAGAGCCAGCACACAGGGATATCTGGCTTCCTCCATCGGTCACTGTGTCTCAAACGGAGGCTTTCTTGACAGCAATGTTTCTGTGAAATGAAGTCATTCAGCTCTGTGACCAGCTTATGTTAGGTTAGAGCTTCACGTCCCTGCTGAAGTTAGAAGCTCTATATTCACTGTGGAGGGATGTCTAGGATCCCCAACTTTGCATGATCCATGTCAGTGAAGCTCTCTTCATTTCTAGATGTGTTCTTGGGAAAGGAATCGTTCCAGGGTAAATTACTTGATGATATGTATGGTGTTTATTCCAAGGATGTTTATACTTCAACTGGCCATGAGAAGTCTTTATCCCAAAGAATGGTTCAACTATGTTGGAGAAGTATTAGGAAATCAAGATCATAAATCTAATAACTGAGATTTCCCACATGTGCCGGGAGCCGGTCCATCCTTGCTGTTTCAAGGGACCTGGCATATATGGCATACGGTTCTTAATATGTTTGCTCACCTTCTTGGCGCTGTGTTTTAACCAAGGTCACCTCTCCGAGAAAGGTTGTTTCCCCACGTAGGAATTTTTCCCTGAAGTCAGGGAGGGGATGAAACTCCTTAACTAAGTGCCAGGCGGGTAGTTAATCAATACAAACAATCATGCTTAAGCTACATAATCTTTACTCCCTGGAATGGAGATAAGAAACGCCCTAACCTTTGTAATAGAGATTGATAGGATTGAATCAACTGGTATAAATACAGATGTAACCACACAGAGAGACAGAACTGAGAACACAGAACTTAGGACACAGAATTCAGAAGACAGAACCTACACAGAAGGTTCTCTAGAGACAGAAGAACTTCGCTGGAGAGAACATGTCAAAAGATCCTGGACAGAAACTGGCCTCAGAACCTAGAGACAGAACCTAGCGAGACAACATGGCAAAAGATCCTGGACTGAACCTGACTACAGAAATATGGCAAGAGAACCTGACTAGAACCTAGTGACTGAACCTGGCTGGAGAACCTGGACTGAACTTGGCTGGAGAACCTATAGAACCTGGCAATAGAACCAGGCAAGAGAACCCAACCATGCTGATCAACTGAACGCTGCCTCTGAGTCATTCCTTCTTCGCCGACTCCGTCTACACCTTTGGGGACCCCTGGACCCGCTGGGGTTGGACCCCGGCACACATGCTCCCCTTTCACTACATAAACATATGTAGGGAAGGGTTGAGTGAGGATTCATGGGATTATATGTTTTGAGAGCAATGAAGTACAAGTTAAGGACAAGGGTCTGTTCCTGCCTTCAAAAGTAACTAGCTATAGGACAATGGCCAACTCATTTAGCCTTTTTGTGACATACTAATTTGTGGATAAAATCAGAATAACAATACTTTCTACTCTTACATGGGAATAATGAAGATCAAAAAGATGATAGATGTAGACAATTCTACTAAAAACATACAAGTACAAAACTTATTATTGTGCTAATGTTGCCAACAATGTGTGTGTGTGTGTGTGTGTGTGTGTGTGTGTGTTGTGGATTTATTAAACAGTAATGGAGAGAGTAACACAGTATTACCCAATAATTTCTAGCTTGGACCCAAACCCCAAGTAGTTGAAACTAACTCCACCAAGAAAAGCACACACACACACACACACACACACACACACTCATAGAGAACGTGTATGTAGAGATAGGGCTGCTAGGCCAAGGCACCGATCAAGTAAGCCAAGGTAAATGAGTAAAATAGGCAAATTCACATTGGTGATTTTAAAAATGTATATACTTTCCCATAGAAATAACTGATATAAGCTTGCTACTTAAAGTAAATTAGAAATCAGAAATTAGAAATAATTTATAAATATTAGCAAGTGTCCTGAAATAAGAATGCTAATTCCATCACAGACAACACGGACAGTGGAGGTGTGAAGGAAACCAAGAGTAGGAAGTAAAAGAGTTTTGTTTTACTTTAAAATAAAGTGCAGGTAAGGAAAGGATGCCTGCCAGTATTATCAGATGATTGCCAAGGAGAAAAATGCCCACGGCTATGCCATTCCTGGTATGAGGTGAGCCTGCATGGGTGACCAGTGCCAGGCAGGCGCCTCAACAGCCAGGACCTAGGCCCAGGTCAGCTTCCCATCAGGAGCAGGTATGAGCTTTCCCCTCCCAGCTGAGGGCTGGCTGGGGCCGCAGTGATTTCCCTGGGAGGGGCTGCCCAGACACTATCGAGACCCTCATTCCCCAGAGCACTCCCGGTCCTGTGGCCTCAGACATCAGAGCGGCTTGTGCATTGTAAGAGAACAATTCTCCCTTCTGGAGTTTAAGAGAATGTAAAGCAAGTGATTACCTTGCTTTCCTTAGCCTGCTTCTACCCTATCTGTGCTTCTCAACTTTAAAAGCAACTGAAGGCAAAAAACTTAGTTGTAGTTAAAAATTCAAAGTTCAAATGAATGACTTTTATTCCTTGGAACCTGTGTGGCCACTTCGGTCTTTCTTTACTCTAGTATTTAGCGAGAAAGAAGGGACCACAGAAAAAGCAAAGGAAAGTTTCTAGAGAGCAATACGTAGGGATCTGTAATATGTTTGCTTACGAATTAGCCTTTAGTCAACAGATTTAATGTTAATTAATAATTCATAAACTGCTCTTTGCATAGAAATGACATAATTATGTCTCTGATTCAACACAAAGTGTCCGCTGCAGAATATGTAAAATGTTAATTCATAGTGAATTGCAGTTAGGAAAGAAATTCTTTTAATTATGTAATAAGGCTCATTACAATGGGTAATCAACAAAGCCGCCAAATTAGACCTCTGATGGCATTTTTCTATATATAGCAAATAAACCTTTGTTTGTATAAAATGTGTGTTTAAATAGATTTTAAATTGCTTTCGAGAAGGGAGCAGCAGTAAGTCCCTGAGACAGAAATGACCCTGTAATCTTCCAATTCTGTGAGCAGTGAAGATGGCTCATTTAATGGAAGAAAAAGTCTTAAGTATTTCTCCAATAGCTGAACATATCCTCAAAACCTCCATGGTTTGAACCATTGTGATGTTGTCTTTTATAGATTTCAGCTGTTTCTGGTAGAGTTCAGATAGCAGGAGCACTATTATCAGTAGAGTATTAATGCAGTGCCTATTGAATATAGAATATCAAAGAAATAGAAAAAACGATCCCTAACTTTTGTTGATAAGACCTCAAAAACTGAGTGTCCATCCATCCCACGTGTGTGAACTTCATGGCCAAGGACTCATCAAACACACTCATAAACAAAGATGCATCATTCATTCATCATTCACTCATTCATTCTTCAACAACATATTGATCACTTTCCATGGTCAGGCCCAATGCCAGGAGCACAAAGTGGACCCAGGCAGGACCTCTGGCCCAAAGGGCTCTCAGGAGTAATTTTGAAGAATAGATTTGGGCTTTAAAATAGACCTAGGCAGTTTGGCTCAGTGGATAGAGCATTGGCCTGCGGACTGAAGGGTCCTGGGTTCAATACTGATCAAGAGCACGTACTTCGGTTGCAGGCTGGATCCCTGGCCCTGGTCGAGAAGTGTGCAGGAGGCAACCAATCAATGTGTCTCTCTCACATAGATGTTTCTCTCTGTGTGTCTCTCCCCCTCCCTTCCACTCTCTCAAATAAATAAATAAATACATAAATAAGATCATCCTGAATATCCAAGCATCATAGGCTCATCCTCACCACGTCATAGCCATATGAACTTGGGCAAATAACTTCTCTGAGACTCAGTTTCCTCATCGACTTGGGGATGTCTCTACTTTGTGGGGTTCTTTAAAGTTTTCAGTGGGATAAGAAATGTCAGGTGTTTGGCCCCACACATGGCAGAGGACAGTGCACAAAAACTGCCTCTTCCCCTATCCTTCACGGCTTGAATGATGGTGTGTCAGCCTCAGCTGAATTTAATACACAGTACGATAGAAAGACAGTAGCTTTTACATAATTGTCTATGAAATCTCATTCAAATTAACTAATATGTGTGTTAAGTGCTGTGACAGTTGCAGGAAATATAAGTAGAAAATATCTAATCCCTTCTGCCTTTTCTTGGACCCTGCACCCACACTTTCTGCCCATCCTCCAGATTCTCAGCCCACCTATGACTTTGCCTCTATTATTCCCTGGTCTGTAATTAGTTCTCTAGCCCTGAATGCATCTTTCCGGTCACATTTGTCCCTCTTCTCTGCAAACTCCTACGTCCTGACCTCTGCTGCCCATCAGAACCTCCACTTGGGCCTACAGAGACCAGATCCATAAAGCTCCTGTAGGGTCTTATGTCAGACTTCCTAACCCTGACAAAGAGGGTGGAAATTCCCTTCCTCCCCCACCTCACTGCAGTCCTTTCCACCAGGAAGCAGAAGTAGGCCCTGGTGCGCCAGCAGGGCAGGAAGTACCACCCTTTGGCCAACTCTGGATCAGCCTCTGAGGATCCCCTGCCAGCTATCACCAAAAAATGCCTGGTTAGCCCTGGTCAGGTGTGGAGTGTTCAGGCCCACCTCCAGATGAGCACAGAGCTATAGCAACTGAGTAGAGACGATTGAGGGGTCTTGGGCACCTTCTTATATTCAGTAGCTCAGAGGGCCTGGCTCACAGAGGGTGCTTAATGCGTGTGGAATTGACAAATGCATGAATCTGATATTCAGGCCACCCACTAGCCCAAAGCTAGGAATGACCAGAGCGTAATCACCCAGCTTAAGCAGACTCTCTGAGACCCACTCTGCCAGGAGGCTGCCAACGATCAGATTTCATGGCTTTAACAGAGACACTGATCCATCTTGGAACTATGAGTTCCTTCTGACAATGCCTGGAGCCTGAACGGAGTGAGAGGAGGCTGCCGCCGTGGACATGCTCCGGGACTGACCAGGGATCCCGCCTGGAGGAGCTGGCCAAGCTGAAATATGTGAGTCCTTTAGCCTGGAATAAGCAACCGGTGCTGCTGAGACCTCCTTGCCATGGTCGCCTTCTGCCAGGATATGTTTAGCTTTAAGAGGAGGTGCAGGGCCTGCACATAAAAAAAACAAACAGGAAGGCCAGCGACAAGCCAGCGTAAGGGCAGAAATACTCTGAAGTTTGTTGTTCGGCCTCAGCCACTTCATCCACTTGCTCACCTCACCCAGAAATTGCTATTAGAAAGGGATATAATAAACAGTAAAAGATAGATTGGATGGAGGGATGGATGGATGAATAGAGAGAGAGAGATTGAGAAAGAGACAGAGACAGAGAGATAGAGGAGAAAGAGAGGGAAAGGGAGGGTTTTAAGGCCTGACCCTTTCCCAGAAGTATACACATTTAAAAACAAAATATAAACCCTTTATAAAGGACAGCCTCCATGTGGAAATGCTTGAGACAGCCCAAATGTGCTAGCTAAGAGGCAGCGCCAGGCTCAAACACAGGTTTGCTGACTCCTGATCATCTCCCCGGGCTGCACTTGTACATGGCATTAGATAGCCTTAGGGAAATACATAAGGATAATTAGTTACTCCTGCTTTAAATATTCCTTCCAAGACGCAAAACCTGCTATAGAACCAAAGATGATTTAAATAATTTGGGGACAATGATTACAGCATTCAGACAATTGAGACAGGAGGTAATACTGCTTTTTTTTTTTTTTTTAACTCACAAAACCATTTTCTTGTAACCCAAATTCCGTTTAAATCTACACAACAGCTGCTGGTAGTATTATGTAATTCCCTAGAGGCACCTCCTCCTGAAGACAGAAATTCAAATAACTGCATCAAATCCTGGTGACCTTTGGCCACCAGCAGTGACCTTGAGGCTAAGCAGACCTCTTTTTCTATGTTACAGATACCCCAGAGTGCTGGGTATGTTTGGGTGGGCTCCTCCTGGAGTTACATTCCTTTTAAGCTATAAAACCATGGCAACAATTTCTATATGAAATTTGGATAATTCCGGTCTGTATGCTATTGGTTTTCACTAGGATGGATCACATTACAAAACTAGCTGTAAAAAGCTAACTGAGCAGCAAGAACAGACTCTCCCCAACAGCCTCCTCAAGGTCCACTCCCAGGTTCACTTCAGGTGCTGAGTTCCAGTCGTGCACATTGGGGCCTTTTTGCTGCCCCTCTGTAATCACTAGAGCCATATGAACTTGGGGTGCCGGCTGGCTCCGTAACGCACATGTTTGCTGGGCTTTCACTGCTACTTCAGGTCTAGATGAAATCGATGCACAGTCCTTCACCAAAGCTCAAAGGCCTCTCCCCACCATCCCTTAGCTCATCACAGGCTTCGACTTTCCTATTGTCTTTGACCTCCAATTCCTGGCTTTCGCTTAAATTTTGTTTTTCACTCCAGATCCATTGATCTCCACTCTAGTACTGACCCAACCTTGGCACCCACTCTCCAAAATCTCCACTTTCAAAGCAAGTTCAAAGAGTTGTACTTATTATTAACAAGTACCATTTATTGAGTGCTTGCTCTATATCAGACACTAGTCAAAACACCAATGCACATTGTCTCATTTGACTCTTTCAACAAACCTTTGAAAAGGATCCAGAGCTGTAACCTGCGGCAGAATGAAGATGGAGAGCACAGGGAAGTGATGGCACGTTCTGCCTGAGAGAAAAACAACATAAAACCATGTGGGTCAGTCGGGCCCTGGTCTTCAGTTTCTCACTGGCTCTCTCTATTCCCTGTAACAACCCCATCGGCACCCTCATCTTACTAGCTTCTATTCTCTCCCATCCCAAATTTCCTCCTCACTTATTCTGCCTGGGATTAATCTAGGAACCTCTCTCATAGGCAGGGAAAGCCTGTTTCTTTAGAGCACCTCCCCAAATCACACAAACAAAAAGATCGCGGTGCTCAGCAGAACAAGGTGCCTGGGTCTCACAGCGGTGACTCTGCTTAGAAGGCCCTTGGGGCTATAAATAGCAGGCTTGGTCAATATCGTTGTTGTGGTTCTTATTGCTGTTAGACCTGCAATCCCCAAGAAACCAAACAAACATCAAGAAGAGACCTGGAACAATGTGTGGACACTTTTAGTATTTTTAACAATTCTTTGCATTGATAGTGCATTTTCATGTTCTAAATTCAAAGAGTTCAAAGGAGTTCGTGCATATATAATGAGAAGCCCACCTCTACCCTGGCCCCCAGCCACCGAATGTCTTCCCCCTTAGGGGAACCAATTTTATCAATGTGTTGTGGATACTCCAGGCATCTACAAATACATCATTTTGGATTTCACTCTTCCTTTTTTTTTTTTTTATCACGATGGTTTTAAATGCCAGCATGCCATGTCACTGTGAGGCACCTTGCTTCTCTCCCTCCATAATAGCTTCCAATGGTCCTTCCATGTCCACAGGTAGTGAGTTCCTCATTCTTTGTTATGCTACGTAGCGTTCTCTGGAGTTCCATAATGTTGTATGTAGCCCGTCCCAAAAAGGGTGGACATTTAGGTTGACTCCAATGTTCTGCTATTGTAAGCTATAGGACAATTAGTACCCTATGCATATGCCATCTTTTGAATGGCTTTTGAAAAAAATCACAAGAAGTGCTATAAGGAGGAACAGAACCTGCAGGTCCCTTACATCTCACAAAAGAGAAATTATGACAAGTATCTCCCTTCATCTTCCCTTCTCTCCCTGCACATGTTCACCTGTCTCCTGCTGCTCTTCAGTCTCAGAGGAAACCTGGCTGAGTCAATAATGTCTTTTTTTAAAATACATATTTTTCTTTATTTCAGAGAGGAAGGGAGAGGGAGAGAGAGAGAGAGAATCATTGATAGGCTGCCTCCTGCACACCCCACACTGGGGATAGAGTCTGCAACCCGGGCATGTGCCCTGACTGGGAATCGAACTGTGACCTCCTAATTCATAGGTCAACACTCAACTACTGAGCCATGCCGGCCGGGCAATGATGTCTTTTTTCATCAGTTATCCTCCCCCCTTTCTACTTGCTGTCTCAATCCTTCCCCCTGAACTCATTCCTTCCCATGAACCCACAGACATACTAAGTCTGCCAAGACAAAAACCAACCAACCATCCAAAACTTCCCTGACTTATTCATGGTTGTCTGGTCTACTTTTTGTAAATGAATAGTTGTTGAGCACTCATTATGGGTCCAGCACTGATCTAAACTCTTTACATGGGTTAAGTAATTTAATCCCTGACAGCTCCATAAAGAAGTTATGATAGTATCTTGCCCATTATTTATAAGTGAGGAAATAGGCAGAGAAGTTAAGTGACTTGCCAAAGATCACACAGCTAGCACATGATGGAGACAGGGTTTGCAAACAAGCTTGATGACTACACTCGCCTTCGCCCCACACTCTCACAGAGCCGTCTCCGCAAGTGTCTCTCTATTCCTCACCTCTGACTCACTCCTTATTGTTTCCTTTAGTATCCTCCAAAACCCATCACAGTGACTTGATACACAGTCACTCCTAAATATTTGTAGGAATAAAAATGGCCCCCATAGGATGTAGGAAAGGGATAAGTTTTAATTAGGAAAAGCACTAAGAAATATTAGTTAATTTCAGAGGGGAAATCATAGCCTAAACTTCTTTGCTTTTGGTATGGTAAATTAAGTTAGTATTTTATGCTCCATTGTTGTGTTTTCTTCATTATAATATTTATCATATAAATCCACCAACTTACATAACTCATTGGGAAGGCAAGGGATTAATTAGGCAATTTCAAGATGCATAAATACATTAATATTAACAAAATATGTATGGTGGTGGGGGAACGCATTAAGGAACGTAAATCAAAGATAACACAGTAGAGCAAACTCACCAGTGGAAAACAGGCTTGCCATGTCTAGAACTATTCTTCTGTATTTGACAATGTGACGGGTTCCTGGCACAGTCCTCCTATTCATTATAGGGCTATTAATTTCATCACACGCACCTTGAGTGAACTTGCTTTATTGCATTTGTGAGTGTAATGTGAAAGGTCATTACGGGTCACTCACTGCCAAGGCATGGCTTGGCAGCCACAGTGTTTGAAACGGTTTCTGTGCACACAGTGAAGACAAACATCTGGCCATAGATGGGACTCAGGATGGCCAACGGAGGTCTTCACACAGACATGCATTTCAGGGTCAGGCTAACTGGAAGCTCCGGCCAAGCCCGGTCTCCCCACATACATGGGGATTTTCCTGCACAGATGTCCAAGGAAAATTTTACTTAAAGGCATGCGTCCTTAAAATCCCAGCCTTAGCAGCACACTGAGCGTTGACCTAACCTGGCCCTTTCCTTTTACAGAAAGTGAAACTGAGGCAGAGGAGTGAATGGGAGGTGCCAAAGGCAGCGAGCTGGCTAGCAGATTCCCGGGTCTGGAAGCCTCTGACTCCACTGATAATTCCCTGCATTTTCTTACCATTTGTCTTCTGATTTTAAACATACCTCCTAGTATTGAATGGAGATTACATTTAATATACCTGTTGCTAGTCACCGGTCTCTTTATTTCATGTATTATTTGATTTCAAATGCATTTTATAGTTCAAGGAAGCTCTGTATATATGCCTTTGACCAGGTATGGATGTGTGCCCATGCTGCTTTGATTGTTTGTCGAGGTCTAGTAGTGTCTGTGTAGCAGCCGGTGTCTAACCAGAACAATTCGAAAGTATTCCCGATATTTCAGAGGGGATTTGATATGATACAGGTAATGGGTTACACAGGTGGGGGAAGGGCTGGGAGTCCCAAATATGAAACTGTTCAAAGCCTGTAGAGAAGCAACGGGGAAATCATGTCCCCAGGGCTCACGCTCACGGCCACTGTCTCAATCTGGCTGCTGAGCCAGAACCAGGAGAGGCACGTGTTGCCCACTGACGCTGCTCTCAGTGCTGCCACTGCCGCCCAGAGCTGGGAAATAAAATAGCTGCTCCCTTCCTCCCTCCCACCCTTTATTCTCCCATCAGTACTGCCCGCTGGCAGAATCGCATAAGCCAACTGGGAAATATAGTTTACGGGTTTCTTGTCCCAGAAGTAAAGAGATGGGTGATGAAGGGTAAGTATGCACCTAAACGACCACAGGCAGCATCTGACACACTCACCACTCAAAAATTCTTTGCGTGTCTTGTATAAGAGCAAGCTGCACACGTATGTAAACATGTATCCATTGTTGCTCCAATATCTGCCAATCTCCACTATCTTTTCTTCTTTTCTTTCCTTCCTTCCCTCTTCCCTTAGACTGTGCTAAGCCAGGCACCTGGCATTGGAAATGCAGAGTGAAGCAGGAGGGCTATACTCTGGTGGAAGGTAAGACAAACATTTTGAGCTCTCCCTAATTCTCTTTCCTTTTTTCGTTTTTGTTCCTGCTTTCTAACTTTCCCATTCCTAACTTTTCCAAGACAGCAATTCCCTTATTTAAGTGATATGCCGATGCTGTTTAATATTCATGCTTTAGAATGCTGCTTACACTTCTGCAGTGAAGGCAGTAAATCATTTGTCTAATAGGACACTATGCAGAGATTAAGAGAGGATTCTCGTTAATGAGTGTGTGTGAATTCCAGAAGTGTGCCTGCATTTCACAGCCTGCCCTTCAGCGCTGAGACTCGGATTCAGTCAAGGCTTTCTGTATTTGTATTATAATCAATTCGAGGCATATTAATAAATAATAGACTTGTCAAAATAAGAAAAGACAGAACCATAGTTTATAGATTTTCCTCATAGATATTCCCTGAAAAATACATAAAAACCAGTTTGTTCACTGATTCAACTAAATTTATTGACAGTTAACAATGCATTGGTGCTGAGGCTGAGAACACAGAAGAAAACAAGAGAGACTTTCTGTTCTCAGGGAGCTTGTAGCCTAGTGGGGGAGGCAGACCGAAGAATTAAGTGACAGCCCAGGTACAAAGTGCCTAATGACGGGGTAAGAACACAGAGAGGGGGTACCCATGGCATCCTGAAGGCTTGTTTAGATGAGACAGAAGGTGCATACAAGTCTACTGAAGAAGGGAAGAGGAGGAGGGGGCCTTTTGATCCTCAGGTATATAACACAGGAGGGGCATGAGACAGGAGTAAAGGGAGGTGCAGGAATGACTTCCATGAAGGGCAAAAGGAGATGACAATGGTTGCTAGCAGAAGTTGGCTTGGATTTAAATACTGTGCAAAAGGTTCTATTCTGAAGGAAGTGAATGAACTTCAGGGGAGAGAAAAAGATGGCTCTGGAAGCACCATGAAGGGCGATTGGAAGCACTCAAGACTGAGACAGAGGGACCAGCTGGAAGGAACTGTGGTACCTGAGTGTGAAATGACAAAGACTTACATGATGCAACTGGATAGAGAAATGAGGAGCAGAGGGCAGAGACAAGAAATACGTAAGCTAAGAGAGGCAAGAAAATATAGTGAGAAAAGTAGTGCAGTGAACACAGAAGCATCTAAAACGATGGCAGGGTGCTGACTGGGGTGACCAATGGACCAGTGGTCCAATGACCAAAGTAGGAAAACATAGGAGCAGGACAAGTTCAGGGACACTGTGCAGTGGGAAAATGGCTGGGGGAGAATTTTGAACGCACTGAATTTCAAATGCCTAGGAAATATCCCAGTGGTTGATGGGAAATAAGGATGTGGAGCTCAATAGACAGGCAGCGCCATCTACATGACTTCTGCTCTGTAGTGAAACCATATAGAAAGAATCACCCAGGAAAGGGAGAAGGAGACCAAGGTAACAGCGCTTGAGAAACTCAATATTTAAAGGACTTACAGGGTAAAAGAAACTCGCCAAGAAAACTGGGAAGGAATGGTTAGAACTGCAAGAAGAAGAAAATGTGTGTGTCCTCTGCCTCAGTCATGAACCTACACCTCCAAAGTTGCTTTGGTTGGAAAGTAGGGGACCATCCTGCCACTTCCAGTTCTTTGTTGAGGTCTATTAATTGTGTCTTTGAAATATACTACAGCCCTGGCTGGTTTTTCTCAGTGGTTAGAGCGTCGGCCTGTGAACCTAAAGGTTTCAGATTCGATCCCTGGCCCTAGGACATGTGTAGGAGGCAACCAATTGATGTGTTCCTCTCTCTCTCTCTCTCTCCCTCTCTCTCTCCCTCTCTCTCTCTCTTTCTTTCTCTCTCTCCCTCCCTCCCTCCCTCCCTTCCACTCTCTCTAAAAATCAATGGGAAAAATACCCTCTGGTGAGGATCAAAAATATATATAAAAGGCCCATGGCCATCACGCTGTAACGTCGTCACGACTAAACCAGCAGCAGCTCTTGCAGCGAGTCGGGCAGGGTAGGGTGCAAACTACAAGCAGAGGAGAGCTACGAGAGGCAGAGAGCTACGAGCAGCGGAGGGCGGGGCAGCGAGCTAGGAGCAGCAATGGGCCAGGTGGCCAGCTGAGGCAAGCAGAAGCGAGCTACTCGCGAACGATTTCGAGCACGCTGGGCCTCTAGGATATAGATATAGATGTAGATGTAGATGTAGATGTAGATGTAGATGTAGATGTAGATGTAGATGTAGATGTAGATGTAGATGTAGATTAGATATAGATATAGGTATAGGTATAGGTATAGGTATAGATATAGATATAGATATAGATATAGATATAGATATAGATATAGATATAGATATAGATATAGATATAGATATAGATATAGATATAGATATAGATATAGATATAGATATAGATATAGATATAGATATGGATGATATAAGATAGAGATAGAGATAGAGATAGAGATAGAGATAGAGATAGAGATAGAGATAGAGATAGAGATAGAGAGAGAGAGAGAGATAGAGATATAAAGATATAGATATATATTACAGATCTGTGTGCTGCTCTTTGCACTAGGCATTCTGAAAGATGCTATGACAGCTGTTCTCCTGCAGGAGTGGAGAGCTCCGAATTCAGCTCTGTATCTGCAACCAGGGGTCGGTCACTTCCCTGTCTTTAGGCAGAAGAGCTGAAATTAAACTATTTCTTTTTTAAAAAAATTTCTTTATTGGTTAAGGTATTACAAATGTTTCCTTATCCCCCCATCACCCTTTCCCATTGATGATGGGAAATTTTTGCTGAATGGACAAAAATGTCCATTGTACCTCGGGCCTCATGCTTTTTAAAGGAAATCATAGTTTTAACTGTCCAAACCTTGATTTTCCTTATGATTCTTCGTCAGTTCCCTCCTCCCTGACTCAAATGTTGCTATGCCATAAATTTCAATGCCTTTAATGGGACCCAGTACCAAATCCCCTGGGCTCCTAATGTTCAATTTCTATGTCACATCTTAGCAACCTTCAGGAAGTCAGGTAAGGAATTTTGCACCTTCTACATTCAGACTAAAATGAGAAGTAGCTTTCACCATGGAAAATTTGTCTCACTGGGTAAATGTCTGCCAGACCATTACTGTACCTTTCTGCAACCTTTATGAGGTGTGGAGTGAGCATGTTTAAAAGAAAATCCCTTAACAGGATTTCTCATGAGTCCGTTGCCAGAGTTGGCAGACAGTGAGTGAAAGCGAGTTGACAAGGAGGGAGATGGCGCTCTGCTCTGGGACTCGGCCTCGTTAGCGCTTGGCAGCACAGACCTAACGGAAGTCTTGAAGTCTTGTTGGGAGGATCCCGGGATGTAGGTCTGAGGACTGTCTCCAGAAGAAGGTGGTAAACAATAGCCTGGGTATCAGTGCTGGAGTCAGCCTGCCAGGCAAGCCCTGCAGCCAACATGTATCGCTCTGACACTGTTTCCCATCATGGACGCCCCTGAAGGCTCTAGCGCTGGGCACCATTTTTCAGATAGAAAGTTAGTAACTCAATTGGCATCCACCTGGGCCCTGTGGCAAGTAGAATAAAGTGTGTTTTCCCTTAAAGTGACAATGCAGTGATAAATAGGCCTCCTATCTCTCCCTCCTGGTAAGGCTTGTCCTCTGGCTCAGCGGGACATGAAAACTGTTTCCAGAAACACCTTGCTCGAGAGGGAGGTGCATATACCCCTTTCTCCCAAACCACACTCAAAGCAGAGTGTGGACACAGAGCTGCATTCGGAGCCTAGTGACTGGTGATACCATATTTTCCTTCAGGTCTTCACCCAAGAAGAGAAGATTGTCAGTGTGCCATCTAGCCCTCCCACCCAGCTTCCTTGGGAGATAGGATGGTAGTCTCCACAACTGTCAAAGCCAGAACAGCTACACAGGGAAAGGGGCCCACAGAGGAGCGAGGGAAGGTGCCACCTTGCCAACAGGACGTCCTTGAGCTGAATTTAATGGAGAAATGGGTTCACGGCAGGTCTTTCACTCTCCATACTAGAGGTAGATGGCAACCGATCTTCCCCAAACCTTGCATCTGTCCCACACTGATTTTCAAGGCCACAGATTCTCACAACAGATGAAAAAGAGAGTCCCAGAGTCCTGGGCAGGAGCCTCACAAGCAGCCCCACTCCCCACCAACCCCCTTCCCATGCAAGATACCCAGGCCTTGGGAGTCTTGGCTTCAAAGAAGGGCCATTTAGTGGTAGCAGCAAACCAACCCACAGATGGAGAAGGAGTCTTGCTGACTCGCAGCCACTCACTGTTGGGAAACCTTCCATTCCTGTCTCCTGCCCAGTCCCTTCCTCTCAGGTCTGGCACATCGGTCCAGGAAGGGGGGTGGTCTCTGCTCCTACGCAAATGCAGGCCCTCCTTGGGCGTGCTCCAGGGTTCAACCCTGGCCCCCTGCAGAATCATTTGGGGAGCTCTTAAAGATACAAACATTCAGGCCCCACCTCCAGACCCACTGGATGTGGTGCCCAGGGATTTAAAATCATCTTTTTAATTAACTTAATTAAATTTAATTAAATTTAAAATGAAAGTACAGTTGGTATATAATATTAGGTTCAGGTATACAATGTAGTGATAAATCATTTTAAAAAGGGACTTAGCCCTGCAGGTGTGGATCAGTGGTTGAGTGTGGACTCATGCACCAAGAGGTCACTGGTTTGATTCCCAGTCAGGGCACATGCCCAGGTTTCAGGCAGCTGATCAATGATTCTCTCTCACCGATGTTTCTATCTCTCGATTCCTTGCCTTGCCATGTATATATATATACAAATTAGCCAGGACGCTGTAACAGTCATGACCGCTCAGGAGGCGGTGGCGCACGCAGATGGGTGGGAGGGGACTGCTGTGCGGTGAGGCAAGCCATGGATGGTGCAGGCCCGCAGAGAGCAGGGTGGAAAAGGGCCTGCCTGCCAGCCACGGCGGCAGCAAGCCAGGGCCTGCCTGCAGAGAACAGGGCCTGCCAGCCGGGGCACGCAGGCAGTCCCGCCTCTGCGCGTGAGCTGCAGAGGAAACACCTTTTCTGACCGCTTATTGGCTAAGCTCCCAGTCCGCCACTCGCAGTGTTCTTGGTAACTTGTGTAATAAGAACCTAAGAAGGTGATCTAGGGTTTTTCCACCTCACTCCTGGAGGAAATAACAAAGGTTCACTGCTGGAGGAGCTAAGAAATGTCATATCCTGCCCTAGCCAGTTTAGCTCAGTGGATAGAGCCTTAGCCTGCAGACCACAGGATCCGGGTTTGATTCTGGTCAAGAGCATGTACCTAGGTTGCAGGCTCCTCCCTGGCTGGGGCCCAGGTCAGGGCTCATGCAGGAGGCAACCAATCAAAGTGTTCCTCTCACATTGATGTTTTTCTCTGTCTTTCCCTTTCTCTTCCACATTCTCTAAAAATCAATGGAAACATATCCTCAGGTGAGGATAAGAAAAAGAAAGAATGAAATAAATGTCATATCCTATGAAAGAGACATCTTGAAAAGGCCTAAAGAAAGTTGTCATTTTTTCATGGTGAAGGGACTGGAGTCTGTGTTGATGAAAACACCTTGGCGGCTACAGCAGCCAGCAGTGGCAGCAGCAGCAGGCTAATGGGGGTGGTGCATTCCCCTGATCAGCCTGGTCGCCTCCTGCAGAGCTGTCAGTAGGATATTCCCTAAGGGCTCCCGAATTGGAGAGGGTGCAAGTCAGGCTGAGGGAACCCCCCCCCATGCACGAATTTCATGCACTGAGCTTCTAGTATATATAGATATAGATAGATAGATATAGATATAGATATAGATATAGATATAGATATAGATATAGATATAGATATAGATATAGATAGATAGATAGAGAGAGATATACATAGAGATATATATATATATTTTTAAAGGGACTCAGATTATTCTGATGGAGTTATACATCCAGAGGCTGGCTTTGAAAAAGGAAGGATTACAGATCTGAAGACAAATTCCCACTCTGCGCAGTTGCTTACACATTTAGACAAGCTCTTCTAATGTCTCTGGGCCTTCGCTTCCTCATCTCTGTGGTACAGGTAATCCACTGACGTTTCTAAAACAGTGCTTTTTATTTGCATTTCTTGCTGCCTTCACATCCTAAGCATTTTGAATGAGATCTAGTGTCCCAGAGGAGTGGGCGGGGCCTGTGGGGCCATGGCCCTTTTACCACATGGTAAGCCAGGGCTCTGTATAGTGGTGTTTAAATTTCCAGAAACTTCTCACTTTCCAAGGCACCTGGAGTCTGGAGAGTTACAAGGAAATCAATTTTATGTCTGCTACACTATCCTATCCCCCTCTTCCCTTTCTCCACAGAGAAAGGCAGATAACTCAATGAAAGGAAGCCACTTCAAATCTTACTAACATACATTCTGTTCTAAGGTGCAAAACCACCGAGCAACAAACAAAAGAACACCTTGCATTATCTGCCTCTGAAAAGCCTACTTCAACAGCCAGAACAGCCCTCCCATCCATTTCATAAAGAAATACACTTCCAGCACAACTATTTTTATGTTTAATAATCAACCACAAAAACATGTAATGTGTATGTGTGTACAGATGTGTATATGTCCCTGATCAACTGCGTACTAATAATAATTCTAATGAGAATTTAATCCAGAATACATTTTCTAATAGAGTGCTGTATGAGCAAAAAAAATTAACAATTTACAATTTTTAGTGTATATACATATTTTTGTGAAAAGAAAAGTGATAGGGTAAAAGACTTTTAAGCATAAAAATATATCGTGTTAAGATAAAATTCTCTAGGAGAAGTGAAATGGGAACACAATTTCAAGGAGAAAAAAACTTCCAACTGTTAAAAAAAAAAAAGAGCTTATTTGTGTGTTCTTTGAACCATGGGTATTAAATCACGATGATATTTAGATTCCACTGGGTAAATTTTTATAAGTGCTATAACGGTTTCATTCTAAAATGTCAATATTTACAATATACCGGGAATTATATCCTTTGCAACTATTTAATTTAAATGGAAAACATCTGATATAAACTTGAAAAGGAGGTCACAGCTTTTTAGAAGTTTTTAAGGGGGCACACAGAAAAAGAGTTTGAAGTGCACGGGCGACCATACATGTCACAGGGCTGTACTACATGTCAAGGTGGAGAGAGCAGACAATGTGACATGGGGGCTGGGGAAGCCACAGCCCTCTGCAGCCCCAGGGGTCAGGGTAAGAGCCAGAGGGAATGGCAAGTTGGTGCACTGAGTCTGCCATCTGGGCTTCCCATGGCCAAAGTGTGGCATTCAGAGACCCAGAAGTTTCCACCAGCACCAGCTCAGCCATGAAGGTGCTGAGTGATCAATCCTACTGACTTCAGGACAGCACAGGTGATCCAACCCCAGCAGTGTGAGCCGCAACACATGTGACCCCAGAAGACCAGACAGTCCATTTACCCTCTCCGGTCAACAGGGGCACAGAGTAGAGCATTGAGTGTCTAGAAGTCCCATCCCCTGACCAGGGAACCCAAGGGGATCCCTCCAACACCCAGGACCAGAGGAGGAGAAGGGGAAGTGACGAACACAATAAGAAAACCTACCTGATTGTCGAGGGAGAATGAGTCACCCAAAAGAGACTAAACAGCACTGATAGGGAATTTAACTTAGGAAACCCTGACTATTTATACAGGAAAGATGTTATAAACCAGAAGAGATCTCAGTGTTAATTGGAAAGCCTTGGTTTTGTGCTACCCAGCAGGATAGGGATGCATAAGGAGTTTCAAATCAGCTGGAGATCAGAGTCTACATTGTCTTTGTGCACTGAGTGTCATGTGAGCAGATATGCCATCCTATCACACCTGCAAAACAGGGTTAATGATGTTTAGCCTGCAGGGTTCCCGTAAGAATTAGAGAAAATGTACATAAATTCATCCAGCATGTATATGCCCCACGAAGGGCAACCATCACTGTTATTATAAAGTCTGCCAGCCTCTACTGCTGCCTGTGGGGTGATGAGAAAACACCTGGACTATGGTCTCTGGGGCTGGCATCAAGATATATATACATACATACTAGTAGAGGGCTCGGTGCATGAAATTCATGCATGGGGCCGGGGAGGGGGGGGGTCCCTGGCCTGCACCCTCTCTAATCCAGGATCCCTCTCACAATACAGAACCACTGGCTCCTAACCGCTCACCTGCCTGATGCCTTTAACTACTCCCCTGCTGGCCTGATGGCCCTAACTGCTCCCCCCTGCTGGCCTGATCCGCCTAGCTGCCTATCTGCTCTCCCCTCCTGGCCTGATCCCCCTAACTACCTATCTGCACTCCCTTCCTCTCTGTGCCCTTCGAACCCCCGGCGCAGGTGTGCTGAGAACTCTCCGCCACAGCCCTGCCCCCATCCTGATTGGTCATTGTGTGATGGCATCCCAGACAATTTGCATATTCCTCTATTATTAGTATACATAATAATAGACTTTAGAGAGGAAGAGAGAGATAGAAACTTCAATGAGAGAAACATCAATAAGCTGCTTCCTGCATGGCCCTCACCGGGGATTGAGCCCACAACCCAGGCATGTTCCCTGATGGGGAATCAACTCAGCAACCTCTTGGTTCATGGGTCAAGGCTCAACCACTGAGCCACACCAGCCAGACTGTCCTCATTTTTGTGACACTGGCACTCTTTAGGCACTGAAGCCCACTTCCTATAGAGTCAGGAAGAGCCCTCTCCTGTCATGTTCTGCATTTTATCCCTGGGTGCCTCGGGTGCTGCTCTGGGCTGCAATATCTTACAGAGCCAGAGAGAAACAGTCCCAATGAAAAAGTCCTCACAATCTTCTTAGAATCGGTCCTCTGATCATTGGGGCGTTGTTATCAGTGGGCCTGACCCTTCCCTAGGACAGCTCTTTCCCCAGGAAGTGCCCATTCTCCCCACACACAGGCCTCCGTGAGCCCACCCAGAGGTCTGATAAAGCTGGATCCCATGGGTCTGGGGCACCCAGCCCCGGAAGCACATTGACTGTCAAACTACTGGGACATATGCTTCCAGGCTGCTTCCCAGACCTGTGCCTAACTCTGTATTCCTTCTCTCAAAGAGGGCCACCAGACTGTAAGCAGTTCAGGCTTCACAGCACCTGGATCTGCCCCATCCAGGCCTTATTCTTACTCTCTCGTGGTGATCAGAAGAAAGAACTGGGCCTCACATGCTTCTGTTGGGGGGAAACCCTGACCCTGCCAGTGATAAAAGCACTTCCAGAGATTAAAATTTTAAAAAGCACTAGCAGCCCTAGCTGGTTTGGCTCAGTGGATAGAGCATCAGCCTGCAGACTGAAGGGTCCCGGGTTCGATTCTGGTCAAGGGCACATGCCTAGGTCGCAGGTTCGATCCCCAGTAGGGGGCATGCAGGAGGCAACCAATCAATGATTCTCTCATCATTGATGTTTCTATCTCTCTCTCCCTCTCCCTTCCTCTCTGAAATCAATAAAAAAATATTTTAAAAAGCACTAGCAAATATACAATATGTTAGGTTGGGGTAAGTACTAGGTGTAAAATCAAGCAGCGTCAAGGGGTGTTGGAGTAATTAGGTAGGGAATGGAGTGCCATCTTCATAGGGAAGGCCACCCTGCTCGGTGACTTTGAGCTGAGGAGATCGAGGCAGAGGAAAGAAAGGGGCGAAGGCCTGAAGTCAGAGCAGGCTCGCTGCGTCTGAAGAGCAGCACAGGAGGCTGGGCCTGGCGCTGGAGCTGAGCCACTAAGGAAAGCATGGAAGGTGGGAGGGGAAAGGTTGGAGAGCGAGCTGGGACTTTTCTCTGAACAAAAGGAGGCATTTGTTCTGGAAGAGCTCTCGATATGCCCAGCACATAGTCAGGACTCAGAATCTCCCTGACCCTTCCAGAAAATTCAATCATAAAATGTTAAACCAAGTTTAGAAACTCTAAACACATTTTAGATTAAAAATCCATTTCCTTCCAATATCCTGTAACTTTTCGCCAGGATACCCATGGCAAGCTGGACACCGTGCACAGCGATTCCTTCTCACTGAATAAATGTGTGTCGGCCCCCCGGGCAGAGAGAGGAGGGGACGGGGGTGCTCCCACATCCTGAATTCCACTCTGCTTTTGATTAGGTCTCGGTGCAGCACCACCAGCTCCCGGAAGGCTCTCCGGTACGCCAGCTGCTGACAGCTTGGTATGTGATATTCATCGGAAAGGTTATGCTCCAACGCTGCCCTCCCAATTCCCTGTAATAAAGGTGAATGGCCTAGGAGGTGAATTAAACCCAACCGGGTGTCATTCCTCGCCCAAAGAGCAGTGTTCCTCAAATTCTCGCCTCTGCTTTGGACGGCTTAGCCTTTATCTGACACTTTAAAAAATTAAAACAATATCAACAACTTTCATGAGCTATTTTCCCCTTCATATCTCCAAGGAATTCAGTTACTAGTATATGAGAAGGGCCAGTATCTCAGGACTCCATGGAGTATCTGCTACAATAATGTCAAAGAGAGATCATTTCTTCATGTGGGGAAGTTTTATGGTCTTGTAGCTGTGGAAAGTTCTCAGGCAGCATCTCAACAAGAGAATAAAACTTCTTAGAGAAACTTCTCAACTAGGCAGTCCATCTCTCCAAAGGATTTTGGCTTCTTATCCAAGCAAAAGAATAATCTGGAGAGAATTTAGTAAATAATGACCCATCTCCAAAAAGTTATGAACAAGTTTTAGGGTGCTTTTTAAAAATGAAAATAGCTTCTATAAAAAACCAAAATATTCACTGTAGAAATATATTAAGGCAATCCAGAAAAGCTTGAAGAAGGAAGGGGGGAATGTATGTCATCACCCAAAGATAACCTACATTAATTTTTTGGTGAACACTTTTTCAGACTTCTGCGTATGGGTGAGAACACACACACACTTTTACATAAATGGAATCAAAGCAGACTTAAAGATTCCAGACCTGTTTTTTTCACTGTCGTTTATCATTACCAGCTTTCTAAGTTACTAACAATCGGCCTAAGTCAGCTTTTAAGTAGATGCATTCCATTATACAAATAGTGAGAGTCGGTCACAAAATTACTTAACTACACTCATACGTATGAAGAAATATGGCTTCTTTACGAGTCATGCATGAGCCCATTCACCAGTTAGTGGGAAAAAAATAGTTTAGTCCAATTCTGTCCTCTCAGTACAATCTCATAATGTGAACTGTCCCTGAAGAATAATATTTTTTCCTGAGAAAATGCTTCATCTCTCATATTCATTTCTCTCCCACAGCTTCTCTCCCTCTAAGAAGGTGTCTGGCTGTATGGCAGGAAAGGGTGCACCTTGTGGGACATTATGGTGACAAGGGAAAGGTACCCTCCGGCGCCTCTCCCTTGTCTGGTCCTCGGAACCCTAGCTGGGGCTTCAGTGAGGTGGAAGCTCTGACCTGCTCCCTGAACTTCGGCTGCTGAGGTACACCTGGCCATCTTGTTTTTGTCCAAGCAATGGGCAAATGTATGTATCACAATGGTCACGGCCAACCCAGAAAGGTACAGGCTCCCAGGCAACTCAGCCAGTGTTAGGACTGCTTCAGTGAACACACTTGAAAGGAGGCTATGCTATTAATATCTTCCATTGCACCCTTGGGATACTGTTTTTAGAAGAAAATTTGCAAACCTACGGTGACTGCCCAGTTATCCCATCCAAGGGACCAGCCTGCTGTGCTCTCAGGCCATTGATCCTGGTCTCAAATATCCCCACTCCAGCAGCCTCTTCCACCTGCCCCCAAGTCCCAGCTCATTCACTGCGGCTCTTAGCACCTCCGCAGTTCCTTGAGGTGGCAGTGACTGGTGCTTCCTGAGCCCAGAACCCTCTTGATAGCAGAGTCTGTGAGCAGTAAAACACTCTCCCAGTGGGTTTACAACTCCCTGAGGGGATTCCGGTGTTCCCTCACCTGCCTCCCCATCCCTTTTGAAATCCAGGGTTTCCCATCACTGGAGTCTTAGTTCTGCCCTGTGTTCCCATGGTATCGGGCTCCCATTGTACTCTATACTCCCGCATCAAGGCGTGGAGCCCGTTTTCCCTTCTCCCCTGCAAGCTCCATGCCAGTGGATACCGCCTCTGCTGCGTTCACTATTGAGTTCGCACTGCCTTGCACAGTGCCTGAGACATAAATGCTCAAGGCGCATTTGAGGAACGGACAAACAAAAGCATGAATCAATGAGGTCCCTGCGCCAGTGTAGCCCCGGGAGGGGATTTGCAGTCTAGAACTTGATGGCTATAATCCTCAGTCCTCCTTGGACATAAGCCTCACTGTGTCTGGACACCAGATTTGATACTTAAAAGCAGGAGATGTAGCCCAGCTGGCGTGGCTCAGTGGTTGGGTGTCAACCTATGAGCCAGGGAGTCATGGTTTGATTCCCAGGCAGGGCACATACCTGGGTTATGGGCTCGATCTCCACTGGGGGGCATGCAGGAGGCAGCCGATGAATGATTCTTTCTCATCATTGATGTTTATATCTCTCTCTCCCTCTCCCTTCCTCTCTGAAATCAATTATATATATATATATATAAAGCGGGAGAGGTGAGGGAGGCTCAGCATTGAGAAATACAGTGTTTTCTGATTTCTGAAGAGACCAAGAGACAGAGAGAACACTGCACACTGCCAGGGACCTGTCACACCCCATCTGTGTCCTGCTTGCATATGCTTATTAACAGTTGAAAATCTCCCTTCATGATTTATCAAACAACTCTCGTAAGTACATTTTATGGTCCTGGTAATATCTTTTTAGGAGCCTCATTATTTTAAACCAGTTTTATAGCAATGAGAAAATAAAATGAAACATAAATTGTTTTTCACTAAGTGTCAATTAGCAGTTCTGTTTAAGCACTGCTTCTAAATCCAAAGGAAGAACATTGTTTGTGCTAAATAATATGTTACTGTGATAGGGTAAGTGTCAAAAGGTAAGTTCACATTGATTTTAATCCACTGAGATAAACTATACATCTTTTAATTTCATTTAAAAATACTGCTTTTTTGCCAACTTCTACAAAATGATTCTGGATTTTTGTTGTCATTGCTTGTGTGTTTTCTTTATTTGTAAAAAAAAAAAAAAAGTTACTGATATTTTTCATGTGAGTTAAACATCCTATATAATAAAGAGCTGATATGCTAATTAGACCAAACAACAGAACGACCATCCAGACGACCTTCCAGATGAAGCCGGGGCTGCGAGGGCCAAGCCCTTTGCACAAATTTCGTGCATCAGGCCTCTAGTGTAAATATAACCGGCTCTGGCCAGCCAATAAGTTCAGGGGGGAAATTAGGATTTTCCTTGTAGTATGAATAAGTTATATGGAAAGTTTACTAATTATCCTGCTGTAACAACTGCCTTTGCTCCAGATGTGTTTATGGAAAAATCTCTTAGACTACCTCAGAGGTTTACACCTAAAGCAAAACCATCATTTCTTTCTAGCTTGTTGCTAGAGTGAGATACAGCCACCTTCCTGCTGGATGGAGGTGGGAGGTGCCATCCTGCCACACTCTTACCTCCCACTCAGGAAACTCAGCTCCACACTCACTGTGCCTTGCGGCCCTCATGCATCTGAGCTGCTTCAGCAGATGTGACCCCTGGTCTGTTCCCCACTGGTGGCCGGCACCATCTCATGGCCAGCACCATCTCACGGCCAGCACCATTACAGTGGTCCCCATTGAGAATTCTGTGCTGCAGTTAACCTTCCCTTGCATTTGGATTGTCCTTCAGTTCTGCTCTAATAAAACCTCATCCAGGAGAGCTACTATCCAACATAGTGCCACAGATACTGATACTACACTGCATACTTAAAATGCTCTTACTCCACACACATATGCACACAAAATGCTAATAATGCTGGCAAGAGGAAGCGTTGGGAGGTGATAAATATGTCTATGGCCTTGAAGGTGGTGATGGTTTCACAGGTGTATCTCCAAACTCACTGAATTGTATGAATTGTATATACAAAATATGTACAGTTTTCTGCATGTCAATCATACCTTAATCAAGTGGTTTTAAAACAATAAAAATACAATTAATTAAGAAAAAATGCCTAGCCATGTTGCTCTCTCAGCTTAGGACCCAGCAGGGCTGGCTGCAAAGATCATACTACATTTTTCTCCCAACAAGATCACTGCTCCTGCTCACTGGCTATGTGAGAATCAGCCTTCTATTCACCCAGGAATAATAAACAACCACCAGCAGGCATCATTGCTATCAAATTCTATTTCCAGGCTTATAAAGTCAAGTTCTGAAAGATAGGTACATCCAAAATTAATATAAAACAGAACTTTAAAAGGCATTATTAAAACCAAAGCTGATAACTTAGTTTTAAATTGGTCAAGAGCAGTATTTTCATATTAATAACAAAAGCAACAAAATAGTGATCTAAGGAAGCCAAAAAAAGGTTTTTTGGGAAAAGGGTCCATATCTTGGAGTTAATGAAAGTTTCTCTACACACGCCCCACAACTTTAGGCATTTTGAAAACATCACAGTGGTATGTCAGAGCAAAGATGGAATCAGAGCTGTGGCGGTAGTATATGTTTTAGGATTCAAGTTTCAATGGGGATTTCTGTATTTACCCAAAAACCTTTGAAATAATTATGTTGGGATGTAATCACAATTTTCCACTGGCCACATTGTTGGAGATCTTGTTTTGGTGTATGTCACATTTTTTGGAACAACATTTTGAGACAATGTGATTTGATTAAGTGTGTGAAATTTTCCAGGGTGAATGCATAAGCATGTAAGTCATGTTTTTAAACACGTTTTATGAAATGCACATTGCCTCTTGAGCTTCCTATCAATTCTCCTTACTCCTCTATTTTTATGCTTTTGATTTTTATTAAAGTGATCTCCTTTTCAGCATTATTTTCCTTATTTCTAACTTCAAAGTAATTATTTATAGGACCTTATTTTCTACTAACCCTTGAATGTATATTTCCCTCTGACCCCCATCCCTTTGGTGTTATTTTTCTGCAACAATTCTTGGTAGTGGTGCCTAGTAGTAACATTTACTGGCTACTCCCTAAGTGCCAGACACTATAGTATCTCAATTAATGCACTGAAAACACAGTTGTAAATTCTCCTGTTACTTTTGCTTAGTAGAGTTTGTAAAAGCCCCATTTATGAGCATGAGACTTAGCAGCAGCTTTGCTGCTTGGAGTCGACCAAAAAAACATTCTGTGTTCAAACCCAGGGACTGAGCGTGGCTTTGGGGCCAGCTGGTCACAGCAAGTGGCTGGATGATTACAGTTAATGCCTTTGGGAATATTTCTCAGTGGGTTAACTCAAGGAAAATGGCTTGTCCACGGATGATATCTGACTATAATAAGTGACTAAAATGCTTTCCCAATAAATATTATAAGACAAAACAGATGTAAAGCCACAGTTGCAAAATCAGCAGACGAGAAGTGCTATAAGGAGGATGGGCCAACTTTCCAGCAGAAGGTCGGGTCCCTGGGAGGTAGCAGGGATCCGTGTTAGCGAGACATTTCCCAGGTGCTTTCAAGAAATTCATCATTCACCCTGGCCGGTTTGGCTCAGTGGATAGAGCGTTGGCCCTCAGACTGAAGGGTCTCAGGTTCAATTCCAGTCAAGGGCATGCACCTTGGTAGCAGGCTCATGCCTAGCCCAGGTGGGGTGCATGTGGGAGGTAACCACTTGATGTGTCTCTCTCACATGGATATTTCTATCTGTCTTTCCCCTTCCCTGCCACTCTCTCTAAAAATCAATGGGAAAATATCCTCAGGTGAGGATTAACAAAAAAAAGGAAAGAACCTCATCATTCATTTAAGCATTCATTTGATAAAGTTTGATATGCTACATAGAGGCACTTTGCTGGTCTCAGCAGGACACAAAGATGAGTGTGCTTCAGTCTGAAGGCGTTGCAGGCTGGTGGGAACAAGAGGACCTGATAGGATCCAGTGAAGGTCCCCCCCACCCCCCACATACACATACACATGCTCACATGCAGAATACTCCCTGCTCGTGTGGAGAAAATCAAGTCCCTGAGTTGAAGGAGGTGCCAATGGGCAGTGAGAAAGACCTGCAGAGGATGCTGAAAGAGAACAAGGTGGTGGAATCTGGGGGCAGGAAACAGCTCCTCTCCTGCCTGCAGAAACCACCGGGGTTTAGAGACCTGCAAGTTGAGAACTGAGCACATACTACGTATCCCAAAATTCCTGGGAAATACAAAATTCACAGAGTGTGTAGTTGTAGCATCTCTTGGAGCTTGAATACCTAGCATAAACAGCAAGGGGTGATTCTTGGTAACACTGTTTACTTGATAAATACAGCAGACACTATAATGTATCCACTGGTAGAGTCCTAAGGCTTAACAATATCAGAAGCAAATAGAGGGGGGTAATGAGGAATATGGGGGACATCTGTAATACTCTCAACAATAAATAAAAATAACAAAATAAATACAATTTAAAAAGCAAACATATACCCTTCACTCTTTACGGAGCTTTATGGTCCAATAAAAATGGGGGGAAACAGACCATTGCATGAATACACTATCCCAACATAATGAGGCTCAAGAGACACTGGAATACACCATCTGGAGCAAAAGAAAGGGAGAATGACCAAGTATAACTAAGCTATCTATAGTAGATCCCAACTAGTAGTGTGATATTACTCATAGCTGCAGACAGATTGTCAGAACGCCTTAACTAACGGGTTGTGATCTGTGAGTTTCCTGGTCATGGGGTGGGGAGCCTTTCCCATACAAGGCAGGAGGCAGAGAGAAAGTGAATTATCTGCCATGATACAAAATGTGTCTTACATTGATCAGTCAGGTAATTTCATGATTTATGGCAATAGCCATGACAATTAGTAAAATCTAGTCTTTTTCAGTCATATGTGCCAAATTTAAAGAAGTTGCCATAAGCTTTGGTGCTAGATGGGGGTCGCCTCTTGAATTCTCTCTTTACTATTAAGTGACTTTGAGCAAAACATTTAAACCTCTTTAATTCTCAGTTTTATTCAGCTATAATTTGTTTAATTACTTAACCTTACAGTATTATTATAAGATTATAGATTAGGTATAGAAACAAATATCAAGTGCCCACTAACTCATAATTGCTATTATTATTATTATTATTATTATTATTTCACTTAAAAGGAGTGGAAACTCTTTAACATCAACAAATAATATTCCCTATGCCAAGATTTCAGAAAATGTTGCGAAGATAACTATCTTCAAAAAAAAGTCAGGATTAAAACGAATTGCTAAAGATAGTAAATAACCAAAAACAAGCAAGAAAGGAAAAACAAGGAAACAAAGGATATGGAGAACAATCAAAACACAAAGAATAAAAGGGTGGGCCTAAATCCAAACAGAACAATAATTATATTAATTTTTTTTTAATTAAATCTTTATTGTTCAGATTATTACATTTGTTCCCTTTTTTTCCCCCCCATAACTCCCCTCCTCCCAGTTCCCGCCCCACCCTCCGCCCTCACTCCCCACCCACTGTCCTCATCCATAGGTGCACGATTTTTGTCCAGTCTCTTCCCACATCTCCCACACCCCTTTCCCCCCCAAGAATAGTCAGTCCATTCCCTTTCTATGTCCCTGATTCTATTATAATCAACAGTTCATTCTTTTCATCAGATTATTTATTCACTTGATTCTTAGATTCACTTGTTGATAGATGCATATTTGTTGTTCATAATTTGTATCTTTACCTTTTTCTTCCTCTTCCTCTTCTTAAAGGATACCTTTCAGCATTTCATATAATCCTGGTTTGGTGGTGATGAACTCCTTTAGCTTTTCCTTATCTGTGAAGCTCTTTATCTGACCTTCAATTCTGAATGATAGCTTTGCTGGATAAAGTAATCTTGGTTGTAGGTTCTTGGTATTCATCACTTTGAATATTTCTTGCCACTCCCTTCTGGCCTGCAAAGTTTCTGTTGAGAAATCAGCTGACAGTTGTATGGGTATTCCCTTGTAGGTAACTGAGTTTCTTTCTCTTGCTGTTTTTAAGATTCTCTCTTTATCTTTTGCTCTTGGCATTTTAATGATGATGTGTCTTGGTGTGGTCCTCTTTGGATTCCTTTTGTTTGGGGTTCTCTGCGCTTCCTGGACCTGTAAGTCTATTTCTTTCACCAGGTGGGGGAAGTTTTCTGTCATTATTTCTTCAAATAGGTTTTCAATATCTTGCTCTCTCTCATCTTCTGGCACCCCTATAATTCTGATGTTGGTACGCTTGAAGCTGTCCCAGAGGCTCCTTACACTATCCTCGCATTTTTGGATTCTTTTTTCATTTTGCTTTTCCGGTTGGATGTTTTTTGCTTCCTCGCATTTCAAATCATTGACTTGATTCTTGCGCTCCTCTGGTCTGCTGTCGGGCGTCTGTATAATATTCGTTATTTCAGTCCGTGTGTGCTTAATTTCTAGTTGTTTCCCCAATATAAGATCGAGGGTCTTATTAGTTTTCGTGTAGATCTCATTAAGTTTATCGGCAGCTTCTAAACAGTTCTTGAGAGACCTTAAAAGTGTGGTTCTGAACTCTATTTCTTCCATTGACAATTTTGTCCTATTTCTTTGTCTCCGCATTTTGTTATGCTTCCTTGGTGCACCCCCTAGTGGTCTTTGTTCAAAGTCTTATAGATAAATCTTGATTGTTGTAGCAAATTCCAGGGAGGGTTTGACCTCCAGGCCAAGTGGCTATGAGAATCAGCTGTGTCAGCAGTGAGAGAACTTCTGTCCTCTAGGGAGGTGCTAATCTAGCCTTTGCCTGAGGCTATCCGGCAAATGCCTCTGTGCAGGGCGTGGGCAGGGCGGGTCGCACAGGATCAACAGGGTGGGCCAGAGAGAGCAGTTATGGCGGCTCTCAGTCCTGTTCCCAGGGGCTCTGCCTCTCTGAGTCCCAGCACCTGCAGCAAAGCTCGGAGAGAAAGCTGCACTCGCTCTGACCGAAGCCAGACAGTCCCGCTTCTCCCGTTTGAGTCTGGGTCCCTAAAGACTCGCCCGGATCTGGAGCTCAGAGTCTGCGACTCCCTCCCGATTGAAAACGCCAACCGCGCCCTCCGCCGCCAGCCCGCTCCGCACACTCCGCACCTCAGAATTTGACTTCAGCACTGCGCCTCCTCTGAGTGTCCGTATGCGTTTCTCTTTCCTCCTAGTTGTAGGACTTCACTCAGCCAGCGTTCCTGTGGTTCTGGGTGATGTTCGTTCCGTGTTTTAGTTTCACTTTTGAAGTAGTTGTTCAAAGCAGCAAACTCCGGCGTTAACCTATGCCGCCATCTTGGTTCTCCTCAAATTATATTAATTTTAAATGATCAAAACATATCAGAAAATGGAGATTGTTAGAAGGGAAAAACAAAATTACCCAGATATACCATGTGAACACTAATAAAAATAAACAAACAAAGTGGCTATATTAATATCATACAAAGTAACTTTAGAGCAAAGAAGATTTCCAGAGATAAGGAGAAAATTATCTATGTACTAAAGGCCTGGTAATGAAATTCATGCGCAGGGAAGGAGGGATGGGTGCCTTAGCCCAGCCTGCACCCTCTCGCAATCCAGGACCCCTTGGGGGATGTCCAACTGCCGGTTTAGGGATCAGGCCTAAACCAGCAGTCGGACATCCCTGTCGCAATCCAGGACCACTGGCTCCTAACCACTCGCCTGCTGCCTGCCTGATTGCTCTTAACCACTCACCTGCCTGCCTGATCTCCCCTAACTGCCTCTGCCTGCCTGCCTGATCACCTCTAACCACTCTGCCTGACTGCCTGATGCCCCTAACTGCTCACCTGCCTGCCTGATTACCCCTAACCACATGCCTGCCTGTCTGCCTGATCACCTCTAACTGCCTCTGCCTGCCTGCCTGATCACCCCAAACCACTCACCTGCAAGCCTGATCACCCCTAACCACTATGCCTCCCTGCCTGATCACCCCTAACTGCCTCTGCCTGCCTGCCTGATTGCCCCTAATGTTCACCTGCCTGCCTGATCGCCCCTAACCACCTCTGTCTCAGCCTCTGCCACCACAGCTTAGTCAGGAATGACGTCCAGAAGGTCTTTCGGCTGTCCAGTCTAATTAGCATGTTATGCTTTTATTATTATAGACTAGTAGCCTGGTGCACTCAGAGGTGAGGGTGAGGAGTGGGGCCAGACCCCTCAGCCCGACCTGCACCCTCTGTCATGTTCCGGGACCCCGGCCACTCCTGGCCTAGGCACAGGCCTACAGGCTTGGGCACCCTGGCTCCCAAGGCCCTAATTTATCAAGAGAACAAAGTCGGCATTAGTTACAGCCCTCACTGAACCCAGTACACTGTATCTGTGCATACAACTGCCTCGTTCATGTGCCTGCTTCGCCCTCCTGAATTACTAACATCTTGAGGACATAGCTCTGTCTTATCCTGCTTCAACTTCAGTGCCTGGCCTGGTGCCACAGACCTGAGTGAGTTTGCTGAGTGAGTGAATAATGAGTGAGTGAATGAGTGAATGAATGAATGAGCGAGTAGGCCAATGAGCAAGCAGCTAAGGGGAAGGGAACGCGTTGCCATGGCAACATGGCAGAAGTTCCGGCCCCACTCCCGACTCCCTGAAGCCCACCCCGGGAAAGTTCCCCCCTACTCCCAGCGTCCTGGCACCCCTCTCCTGGCTGCATACTGAATTTCTAACATCTTGAGGACACAGCTCTGTCTTAACCTGCTTCAACTTCAGTGCCTGGCCTGGTGCCATGGACCTGAGTGGGTTTGCTGAGTGAGTGAATGAGTGAGTGAATGAGTGAATGAATGAGTGAATGAATGAGCGAGTAGGTTAATGAGCAAGCAGCTGCCAGCGGGGATAGTTCGCACTCTGCTCTGAGCTGCCTGATGCAAACCCGGGAAGTTCCCGCCCTGCTCCCAGCGGTCCCACTCCCCTCACCCGGCTGCATAGTTCGTGCAGGGCAAAGGCTGCCCGGGTGTGCGTTTTGGCAAATCAGTGCATTAGCACCTGTCCGCTGGGGATCCCCCTGGAGGGCTGTTTGTGGGCGTGGCCAGTGTCAGATCGGTGCATTAGCACCGGTCAGCCTCGGATCCCCTCAGGATGGAAGTTTGTGGGTGTGGCTGGTGGCGGATTGCTGGGGTCCCGCTGCCAGCCCTGGGTCTGTTCCCATAGGGGCCGCCTGCCACCCGGGTGGCAAATAGCAGGCCCGGATGGCAGCGGGGCAGGCGGGATGGAGCTGTCTCGCCCTGCCTGCAGTATGCAAATTAGCCGCCATCTTTGTTGGCGGTTAACCACCATCTTGGCTGGTGGTTAATTTGCATATCGCCCTAATTAGCCAATGGGAAGGGTAGCGGACGTATGGCTAATTACCATGTTTCTCTTTTATTAGATAGGATATAAAAGGCTAAGTGTCCATCCGACCATTAGCTATGATGCACACTGACCACCAGGGGGAAGACGCTCAATGCAGGAGCTGCCGAGCTGCAGTGACTTGGCAGCAGCAGTTCTTGGGTGATGCAACCCAGAACCGGAGAGGAAGGAGCCCAACTCCTCAAGGGGCACACATTCCACCTTTGGCCGTGGGCTATGTTGTTGCTGGGGCACTGTCGGCTCTAAATCTGGTTTATTGCACACTTGCGTTTGCGTTCCACATCCTGTATGACAGGAACTTTGCAGAGCTCCAGGGCGTGTCCAGCCCATCTCTCCCAGTCCTGCCCCGCTGGCCACCTTCTAATTAATTTCCTTCCAATGTGCATAAATCCATGCACTGGGTCACTAGTATAATGATAAAAGGGTCAATTCACCAAGAAAACATATATTCCTAAATGTATTTGCAATTAAAAACATCGATCTCACCCTAGCTGGTTTGGCTCAGTGGATAGAGCATCAGCCTGTGAACTGAAGAGTCCCAGGTTCAATCCCAGTCAAGGGCACATACCTCAGTTGCAAGCTTGATCCCTGACCCTGGTCTGGACGCATGCGGGGGGCAACCAATTGATGTGTCTCTCTCACATTGATCCTTCTCTCTCTGTCTCTACCCTACCCTTTCACTCTCTGTAAAAATCAATGGAAAAATATCCTCGGGTGAGGATCCCCCACCTCCCCCCGCCAAAAAAAGAACACTGTCTCAAAATGCTTGAAGCAGAAACTGACAAACTGAAAAAAGTAATAGAATAAAAAACACAATTCTGTTTGGAGACTTCAACAATCCTCTCTAGATAATAGATAAAATCAGTATGTGGAAAATCAGCAAAGGTACAGGAGCACTGAGCAACACCATCAACCAACTGAATCTAATTATATTTAGAAAACACTCAGTAACAGCAAAATAAACATTTTTTTTCAAGTACACATGGAAACATTTACCAATTATTTAGAAATAAACCTAAACAAACTTAAAAGACTTGAAATCATGCAATAAGTTCTCAGACCATTATAGAATTAAACTAGAAATAAGTTAATAGAAAAATAATAACAGAAAAATCCTCCAAACACTTGGATATTAAACATACTTTTAAATCATTTATGGTTCAAAGAGAATGTCTCAAGGGAAATATTTTTTTTTAATTTAAGCTGAATTAACATGAAAATAAAATATTAAAAATTGTAGGATGTCTCTAAAGCAGTGCTAGAGGGACATTTATAGCATTAAATGCTTACATTAGAAGAAAAAGACGTTTTAAATAGACAATCTGAGATTCCACCTTAAGAAAATAGAAAAGAATAGCAAAATAAAGCCAAAGCAAGCCAGAGGAAGGAAACAATAAAAAGTAGTTAATCATAGAAATTTAAACAGAAAAGGAGAAAATTAGTGAAACAATAGCTAATTATTTGAAAAAATAAGTAAAATTGATTAACCTCTAGCAAAACACAATGAAAAAAAAAAGAAAATACAAATTATCAATACCAAAAATGAAAGAGGGGATATCACTACAGACCACACAGACATCAAAAGGATAATAACAGAATACTAACAACAACCTAAATAGATACTTTTCAAAAGAAGACAGAAGAAAGGCCAAGAGACATATGAAAACATGCTCAAAGTCACTAATCATCCGAGAGATGCAAATCAAAATGACAATGCGGTACCACCTCACACCTGTCAGAATGGCTATCATCAACGAATCAACAAATGACAAGTGCTGGCGAGGATGTGGAGAAAAAGGAACCCTTGTGCATTGCAAGTGGGAATGCAGACTGGTGCAGCCACTGCGGAGAACAGTATGGAGTTTCCTCAAAATATAAAAATGGAACTCCCATTTGACCCAGTGATCCCACTTCTAGGAATATACCCCAAGAAACTAGAAACACCAATTAGAAAGGATATATGCACCCCTATGTTCATAGCAGCACAATTCACCATAGCTAAGATTTGGAAACAGCCTGAGTGCCCATCAGCAGATGAGTGGATTAAAAAACTGTGGTACATCTACACAATGGAATACTATGCTGCAGTAAAAAAGAAGGAGTTCTTACCATTTGCAACAGTATGGTTGAAACTGGAGAGCATTATGCTAAGCGAAAGAAGCCATAGAGAGAAAGATAAATATCAAATGATCTCACTCATTTATGGAATATAATGAACAACATAAACTGATGAACAAAAACAGATCCAGAGACAGAGAAACATTGATCAGACCATCAAACCTCAGAGGGAAGGTAGGGGAGGGTGGGGGTAAGGGGGAGAGATCAACCAAAGGACTTATATGCATGCATATAGGCCTAACCAATGGACACAGACAACAGGGGGATGAGGACATGAGGGGGGGGGGGGTATGGGGGGTAATTTGGGGATAAGGACACAAATGTAATAACTTAATCAATACAGAAATTTTTTTAAAAAAAGAATACTAACAACTCCACACACATAAATTTGACAACTAAGATGAAATGGACAAATTTCTCAAAAAATATAAATAACAAAAATCACCCATGATGAAATAGTTAACCTGAATAGTTTTATAACTACTAAAACATTGATTAATAGGAAAATACATTTCAAAAAAAGAAAATTATCTTCAGACCCACATGTCTCACATGTTCATTGCAGCATTATTTATAATAGTCAAGATATGGAAACAATCTAAGTGTCATCAATGGATGAATGGACAAAAATGTGGTCTATATACAACAGAATACTACTCAGCCATAAAAAGGAATGGAATCTTGCCATTTGCAACAACATAGATGGACCTTGAGGTCATTGTGCTAAGTGAAATAAGTCAGACAGAAAAAGACAAAAAGATCATATGATGTAATCTACATGTGGAATCTAAAATACAAACTTAAGCAACAACAACAAAAACCAAGCTTACACATACAAAGAATAGATAGGGGACTGCCGGAGGGAAGGAAGGTGTGAAGGAGTGGAGGAAATGGGTGAACAGGCCAAAACTTGCAGTTATTAAATAACTAAGTCATAGGGTTATAATGAACAGCATGGTGCTATAGTTAGTACTACTGCATTGTATATCTGAAAATTGCTAAGAGAGTAAATCTTAAAAGTTCTCATCACAAGAAAAAAATGTGTAGCTATGACAAATTGTAACTAGACATAATGTGGTCATTTCAGAGTATACAAATCATTATGTTGTACATCTAAAACTAATATGTTACATGTGAATTACACCTCAATAAAAATAAATGTATTAATTGCAAAGGAAAAATAAATTACTCAAATTCTATAGATCTCTCTTAGAAAATAGAAGACCAGAGAACACTTTCCACCACATTTTATGAGGCCAGAGGCCATTATCCTGATACCAAAAACCAGATAATGAGAGTTAAAAATAAATAAAAGGAAAATTAAATTAAAACCCAATATCCCTCATGAACGTAGATATAAAGATCCTCAACAAAATGTCAGTAAATTGAACCCAGCAGCACATAAAAAGAATCAGACACCACAACCAAGTGGGGCCTATTCAGAAAATGAAAAAACGGTTCATATCTAAAACGTAATTATATAATCCACCAGGTTAACTTCCTAAAGGAAAGAAATACCACATGATCTTATCAATTGGTGTAGAAAAGGCATATAAAAAAACATCTATTATGATAAACTAGAAACGCAAAGGAAATTCCTCAACCTAATAAAAGGCATCGACAAAAAAGCCTACAGCTAACATCATAGTTAATGATGTAAGCTGATTGTTTTATCCCTAACCTGGGGAACAAGGCAAGGATGCCCACTCTCTCTGGTCCTATTCAATATCAGGAAGTCTTAGCCAGTACAATGGGCAAGAAATAGGAATAAAAGACATACCGGATAGAAAGGAATAAATAAAACTGCTCCTATTCATAGGTTACATTATTGACTACGTAGAAAAACCTAGGCAATCTGGAAACAAATAAAGAATTAATAAATGAGTTAGCAAGGGCTCAGGAGACAAGGTCATCTCACCAAGATCAATCATATTCCTATATATTACAATGAACATTGAAAACAAAAATTTAACTACACAGTACCATGTGCAACAGCTACAAAAATAAAATATTTAAGCATAAAGCTAGAAAAATATGTACAGGATATAATTTTGGGGAGCAGTGGCCATCTGTACCCTGATTTCAGGACTGTTACATGAATTTTTATATGTGTTAAAATCCATGGAACTATACATACAAAAAGTAAATTTTACTGTTTATTAATTTAAAAAATAATTTTTAAAACAAAAATAAGAACATTCAGAAGTAAGAACATGCATCATTTTGACCAAATTCCTTGGGGTTTGATACCTGTATTACAGTGACAATGCTGTGAGTGTCCAGAATCAAAATGCAGCTTTGGATACAAGTTCATGATAATGTGGACATGAACTTGACTGAGTTTTATTTACTGGCCTGGGATAAGGAAGCAGATCACAATCTTCACTTGGTATTTGTTTACCTTAGAGCATTTTATAGCAGAGTGTAATTTATCACAAGGAAGATTGGCTGTCTAGAGGCATTTATGAGGCTACTCCTTGATAATATGATGGGCCAAATCAAATTGGATTTTATGATCAATACTTTTCATAATAAAGAGACTGAAGCCAGGTTGGCTAAAAGAGTCAGTCTTCCTTAATCTACTAAATTTTATTTGCTGTCTTCTTCTCCAAGAACTGCTTGTTTATTAATAGACATCTATAATACAAATGGCCAGAAACTCCCTGTCCAGATATCAACTACAGCCCACTGTCCCCATTAGCAATTTTACTATGCCAGAATTTAATTGCATTTGAGAGCTATATTTGCCAACTTTTTCTAAATATAGTGCTTTCAAGCTTTATACAGAATATGATATTTGGGCACAATACTTTGCTCATCTTGATTGAAAATCAGTGACAGGTGTAGGAGAAAAATCTCTGAGCAGGGCAAAAGCAAATTGAAAAGACTCTAGAATAGTCTCATTTCCAGAGACAGTCACTCATGCATTTATTAATTCAATTATTTACTCGACAAATAGTTACAGAGTACTAACTGTGTGTTAGGTAGAATGCTGATGAATAACACAGACAAGGTTCCTGCTCACAGAGCTTGCAATTCAGAGGGGAGGAGGGGGAACAAATATAATCAAGTCAATACCAAATAAATAAGATATTCACAGCTTATACAAGGCTTTAGAAAGGCAAGGCCGGGAGAAATGACGAGCGAGTAATGGGGGGAGGTCTTCAGGGGGATGGTCAGAAAAGGCCCATTAGCAAGGTAAGATTTGAGCATCCTGGCGACCTGAAGGATGAGAATAGGTGGCTGTGAGGAAATGAAGGGATGGGATTCCTAAATGGGGAATGAAGTGACTGAAGGCAGGAGAGAGTTGAGTGTATTTGAGTAACAGAAAGGCCATTGTGGTCGGGAGCAGTGAGTGAGAGGGAGGCATGGTTTGGAACGATGTCAGAAAAGCGCAGTAGCCAAATCAAGCATAACTTTATATGTCAAGGTTAAGAGTTCAAATTTTATTCTAAGAAATAGGAAGCTACTAAAGAATTTTCAGCAGGGAAATGCCCTATTTGGTTTGTGGGGTGTTTTGTTTGGTTTTTAAATCACTCTATTTGGTACCTAGAGAATGGGTTGAAAGGGCCAAGGGTGGACCCAAGGATACTGGTTATCCATCTAAGGCAGTGGTCGGCAAACTGCGGCTCGGCAAACCGCAGCTCGCGAGCCACACGTGGCTCTTTGACCCCTTGAGTGTGGCTCTTCCACAAAATACCGACTTCTGCACATGGGCCACAAAGTTTCAATCGCACTGTACGTGCGTGCCCACACGTGGTATTTTGTGGAAGAGCCACACTCAAGGGGCCAAAGAGTCGCATGTGGCTCGCGAGCCACGGTTTGCCGACCACAGATCTAAGGTGATAAGTAGGATGTAGAAATTCAGATAAAAGATTATGATGACTTGGACCTAGGCCAGTGATGGCGAACCTATGTCACCTCTGACATGTGAACTCATTTTTTTGGTTGATTTTTCTTTGTTAAATGGCATTTAAATATATAAAATAAATATCAAAAATATAAATCTTTGTTTTACTATGGTTGAAAATATTAAAAAATTTCTATATGTGACACGGCACCAGAGTTAAGTTAGGGTTTTTCAAAATGCTGGCATGCCGAGCTCAAACGGTTCGCCATCACTAACCTAGGTGGTAATGATAATGCAGATGGCGAGAAGTACAAGATTTTAAATCTACTTTGGATATGGAGTCAACAAAATTTGCTGATTGGTTGCATGAGGGGAGGTTTGAAGGGAAGGGAAAACTCAAGTATAACTCCTATACTTTTGGCTTGAGCAAGGGAGAATTTGGTAATGCCATTTTTTGAGAAAATTAATACTGGTGCAAGGTTAGGTTTGTGAGAGGGCACAAACTATTTTAAACACATGGAGTTTGAGAAATCCGATATTCAAATGGGAAGAAATGGTATGTAAATGGGTATGTGAGTAAGGAGTGCAGGGAATAGATCTAAGGTAGACCTAACCAGGGAATGTATTAAAACCTTGGGAAAGAGGATGAGTGAAAAGGAAAAGAATTCAGAGCAGAACTCCAAGGTGTGCCAACATTTGGAAATTAGGGAGAGGAGGAGAAGCCAGCAAAGGAGGCTAAGACAGACTGGCCAGTGATTCCAAAAAAAAACAGGCAAGGTCAGTGATTTGGAAGCTGAGAGATGAAGTGTTGGTAAATGGAGAGGATGGTCATCAGCCAGCTGATGACTACACTGATGCTGCTCAGTGGTCAAATCAGAAGGGGTCAGAGAGCAGCCCTTTGGATTGGCAACACGGGGGACATTGATACACTTAAGCAGAACAGTTTTAGTGAAAGGAAACCAGCTTTAGTGGAGTGCTGGGGCAGAAACTTGATCAGGATTAAAGTGCAAATGAGAGGTAAAGAAGCAGAGGCAGTGAGTGTAGGTAATGCATTCCAAATGTTCAGCTGTTCAGGGGAGCAGATAAGTGGGGTCAAGGTAAAGTTCCTCAACATGGCAGATCTTAGAGAATATTTACATACGGATGGAAGTTGGCAGCCAAGAGGGAGAAAGGATGGATGCAAAGGAGTGAGCAGAGTTGTGGAGAAAGAGGCAGGTGATCTTTGTTAGGAGGGAAGGTAGAGATGGGTAGATGTGCCTAGTTAATCCTTGCAAGGTGATAATTAGCATGTAGTGCCTATAACAAGCTTAAAAGACTACAAGTAAGACCTAGTCCAGAGAGGCCCAGCTACCCTGCCATTGTGATATCATGAGAGTAGCTGGCCCCAAAAGCCCAGCATACCTCCCTCCAAAGGAAATTGGGTAAGGAGGAAGCCACATTTGAGAAGATCTGTCATTGTTGCTGCCCCACTGTGTGTTCTGCAATGGGTCAGTAAACTGATCAGTAAACTGATTTTATGCTATTAATAACCTGTTATCAGAGATATTTTTTCCACCTAAAATCAAAGCCATCCTGTAACCTACCCTTACCCATGAAATCTATCATCAATACAAGAACACTTATAAGAGTAGGAATGTTGTGTTTCATGGGTGGTATAACATGGGCTAGCTTGGCTATGAGATATGCTGAGATCACTATGGTAGACATACTTGAAACTGGGACAGAAGTTTCCTACACAGACAGGATAACCAGGGAAAACAGGTTACAGCTTCCTAGACACCCAGCACCCCTTTGGTAACTAAAGGATTATCCCTTCAGTCAGCAGATTAAATCCATGCATCACCTCCGGGAGTCACTCACTCTGATAGAATTGTGAAGTTGGCTCCCATAGGCCATGTTCAATTACTAGTACACAATGACCACACCTGCAGGACAGATGCCACAGGGTCCTCAGGTCAGCAGGGCTGCAGTAAACAGGAACTGATATAAACAGAGAGCACAGACTGCCAGGATCCAGGGTTATCCAGTCACTTCCCTGAAATCCTATGAGGTCTGGGTAGTGAATACAGGCAATAAATTTAAGCTTGCTGGGCAATCCTTCTGACTCCGGGATTTTTTTTATCCCTCACCCTTCATCCACAGTTAAGCTTTAATAAGAATATGCTTTTACTTAGTGAATTTAGAGCTACCTTTTTTTGGAGCTCTAGGTGGTCTTTTCTACCAAATTAAAAATAAGCATTCTTATCCTATATAATAAAAGCCCAGCAACCAAAACAGCAGAACAACCAGAATGACCAAAGACCAGAACAACTATGGCCCCTCGCCCCAGCCAGCCCTGCCCCCCAGTAGGGATCCCCACCCCAATCTGGGGCCCCCATCAGGGCAGGCCAACTGGCCCCTACCCGTGCACCAGGCCTCTATCCTATATAATAAAAGGGTAGTATGCAAATTGACCCTAATAGCGGAATGACCAGAATGACCTCAACCAGTCACTATGAGGCATACTGACCACCCCTCGGTCCCTTTTCCTGGCTGGCAGGCTGGTGAATGGGGAGCCGGGGGTGAGTGGTAAGGGATGCAGGTGGTGCCAGGCCAATGCCCCCACACCACCAATCACCCCCCACACAGAGGGTAACCCATGGCGGGGGCAGGCCTGGCAGGAATGGCCAACCTCTCAGTCCCTTCCCCCAGCCATCAGGTTGCAATTGCCCAATGGCGAATGGGGAACTGGGGTGGGTGGCAGTGGGGGGCGGGGCCAGCTATAGGCATCTGGGAAAGATGGCCCTGATCACAGGCCAGGCCTAGGGACTGTACCCGTGCATGAATTTCATGCACCTGGCCTCTAGTTTCACCATAAAAATGTACACACACACACACACACACACACACACACACATAATGTCCTAAAAATAGGCCAGAACATATTCTAATATAGGTTGTAGGAATAGAGTAGGAAGCTATCATGCAACCAAATCTCCTAAAGAGAAACCTTAAGAAAATTCTGCAACTTCATGAGAATATCTCCAGAGGCACACCCATGATGGGATGCAACACAATTATTAGCACTTAGCAGAGTCAGCCTCTCTAAGAACACAAACACAAACCCCAAGGTTAAACACTGGTTCACAATAGGGCAATCTTAGGAGCCACCAGACATCTTCCGTTGGCTTCAGAGCTGAAACTATCACCGAACACATCCTCTGAGGGACCACACTGCTCATGCTCAGAAATTCTAAATGTTCTTAGGGACCTGAATGTGACATCAAGCTCCATCCCTAACTGGATGAGACTAAGAACAACTGTTTACAGAACCTGCTACAGATCTCACTGTGTTTTCTCAACTCTCCTAAGGGTTATCTTCACATTTCATTGCTGGTTGGTACATGATTCTTACTTGGTAAATTACTTATTTGAAAATAATGTCCCGAAAGTTTCTTTTTCCCCTCCCTGGAAATCTATCAATGGCAGTTTATCTCCAAGAGTCTTTGTCCATTTCTCTCTCACACAAACTGAAGACTTACTGAGAGATACAGAAGGAACATTTTCTTAAATAAATCTTGAACTTACCACATAGGCCACCTAAGTGATAATTTGGAGTTGTTAAATATAATTTTTCAATTTGCCTGGCATTTTACTGTATTGGGGTCACTCATGTTCAACTTTCCCTGGACTTTAGATTCAAATGAAGGAGGATGTGATAGTGGGATAAGAGCAAGAGGGAAGTTTTGAAAAATATACTTTACCCATGCAGACACTGTTCCATTCCCCTGGGAAAACATGAAACTAGGAGTTGAAGATGCAGACTTACAGGTATAGCAATGACTGAAAATTAGGGAGTGGGGGTCTGGCTGGTGTTTCTCAGTGGTTAGAGTATCAATCATCATACCAAAGGGCCATGAGTTCAATTTCTGGTCAAGGGCACATACCTGGGTTTCAGATTCATCCCAGCCTGGTCAGCGTATGTGCAGGAGGCAACCAATGGATGTATCACTCTCACATCGATGTCTGTGTGTGGTGTGTGTGTGTGTGTGTGTGTGTGTGTGTGTGTGTGTGTGTGTCTCACTCTCTCTCTTTTCCCCTTTGCTCCATGCCTTTCACTCTCTCTAAAAATCAATGGGAAAAAATATCCTTGGGTGAGAATTAACAAACAAACAAAAAAATGAGCCCAGCCAGTGTGGCTCAGTGGTTGAGCATTGACATATGAACCAGGAAGTCATGGTTTGATTCTGGGTTTGATCCCCAATAGGGGGCATGCAGGAGGCAGCTGATCAATAAATCTCTCTCATCGTTGATGTTTCTCTCTCTCCCTTCCTCTCTGAATCAATGAAAAATATTTTTCAAATGAAAATTAGGGAATGAAGTGGAAATCAGATCAAGTGTGCTGCTGACCATGGTCCTGAGAAATATTTGCCTACTAGGGCCTAGTTGCTTCTCTTAATCCTGAGATACTGTTGACTCTGATATACCTTTCTCAGGATGTCTGAATCAGGTGAGGAAAGAAGTGTTGGTGGGAAGAATGCAGGGAGGCAAGAGCGAGAGAGATGGGCAGGGGTTCTTAGATAGACATAGAGAAAAAAAGTTCTCTGGACAATATTTTCAATTACTAGTATCACCAGTCACACTTAAAAAAATCAAACATTTGAAGATAACTAAGAAATTTTTTACCAGAAGATGCAGCGCTGTACAACAGAAGACATGAACAAACAAGTAGGACCAGCTGACCAGCAGGATATCAGCTGCGTAGAATTGAAATGCCACTGTGAATTGGGTTATACCAACATTCTCCTCTCACCCCCCTACATTATCTCCCTGGGGGTCCTATCCATTCCCATGTCATCAGTACTATTTAATGGTGATGACTCCAACTTTCTATTTTCACCAGCAATCTCTTCTTTGAGCTCCAGAACTTAATATCCAACCACTTCCCATCTCTATTTGGAGGACCCTAATAACATGCTCATGGGGAGAGAATAATTGGCAGTACAGGAAAAAAGGTTTCAACAGATAGATTATTAGACAGTCTGAACCAAGTGCCAACATTCAGGACAAAGGAATAAAATACTAACTGGGCAAGAGACTTGGACATCAGACATGGAGGCTTATTCAGAAAAGACAGCTGAGCAAGTGAGGAGCCTGGACCCCAGACAGAGGCATTTCCTGCTGATGGTAACTGCAAAGGAAAACAATTCTTTCCTGAATACCTTGCGGAAATCATTGTTGACCATGTATCTGTCCTTCCAGTCACATCTGTATCCATGAATACGAACATTGTCAAATAATCATAAATCATAAATAAGGTTCTCAAATCCAGAAACTCAAAGGTGGAAGGAAACTCCCATATATACTTGTAAATCCAGAACAGTGACCCTGGAGTCAGCAGGGTCCACAGCCTCAGAATTCCAGAACCAAGGCTTGAAGAATATCTTAGAGGAAGTAAAAGTATTACCATACACACTGGGTAATAAACATATGGAATTCTTAGCTCTAGAGGTAACAGAAGCTAAAAACATAAATCAGGTTGAAAATTATTTGAATCCTTTCCTTGGTGGAGACACCATTGCCTATTAGCAGGGGACTTTTATTTGGGGAGAACATAACTAGTTTTATACACCTGAAGTCCTGGAGAGATTTGTAAATATCATCCTGAAGTCACTTTCTGCCTAAATTCATCTCCTGGAAAAGGCCGGCCCTCCCAAACCTCAGATGAATCCATAGGTAAGACAAGACTGCCCACAAGTTATAGAATATGGAGCTGATAGCGAGCTGAATGTCAACATCTTGGACTAAAATCACAACTGAGATAACCAGAACAGCACACATGCAATAACACAATGACATTTAGTGACAAAAGGACAGAATGAGCAAGTCCAAGAGAGGAAGGAGGTGGATGCTGGAGAGATATCTCGAGATACAAATATAGGAACTTGTCTAGGGAGCAAGGACCTGGCCGGGGCTGAGGAGCAGGCTGTTGTGGGCACAAAGCATGGTCAACGTTCAGAGAAAACGCCTGCCAGGGGACCAGTGACCTTCCCATATACTTTTTGGACCTTGGAACATGAAATGCAACACACACACACTACAACACCCTCTGGAAACACATAGTAGTATGAAAGGGTAGAGAGGGCCATGAGAAGATATGTGTACACACACACACACACACACACACACACACACACACGCTCCCATGATGTCCTTATTACTGCCAAAAGCCAAGAAAGGAGGAGGGAAAGGACCCTTTGAACAAGGACTAAACAAAGTTTTTAACAATATGTCATGCACATGAGACTTTAATGACTCACAAATTCCAGTGGGCATTCTTTTTTCTCTTAATTTTCCAGTTTGTTCTATTTTGCAAATATTTGTACTCAAATGATAATGTGACTTTGTTGCACAGACACAGTGAGTCCCTCCTGAAGAGCTTTACTCTGAGCCAGAAGACATCTGCTAAATTGGGATTCACAAAGAACTTAATAAATACATAAGTAGATGAGCTCTGAGTATTATATTCTGAGCATCCACTTCCTCATGTACTTGCAAATTATACACCAGCATGCAAAGCATCTCAAAAGAGCAGTGCGTAAATCTCTTCAGAATCTCTTCCTTCTGAGCACCTTGGAGATGCTCTTTCATCCAAAGCTGTTAATTAGGGAGGCTAAACATTGCCTTCCTCATATGCAGGCTTTGTCTCTGCAGGCTATTGATGCAGAATGTGGGGAAAGAATAAGTAAGTGCATTTGAGGATTGTGACAATTGATGATTGACATCGAGGATCCATAATATGTGCATTCCAGACGCAGATCTCAGTCAAGTTTAACAATGGACAGGATACACTACAGTGCGAGCCAAAATCCTTGGGAACATCCTATGCCTGGGGAGCAGACTGTTTTACGATTTTCAGGCTCATAAGTGACTCAAAATTGGCCTCGTTGCTTTGCTTTTGAAACCGTTACTTGGCGCTGTCACGGTGACAAACCAATGGTCTAAAAGGCAATTAGCTGTTATGCATCCTTGTTAAGCAACAGCCTGCTTGCCCCTGGCACTGCGTGTGAGATGCAGTTAAGGTGGCACGCCTAGCTGTCAGGCAGGTCCCAGTTCAGATGAAATGAGAAGCTCACTCCAAACGGGCGGACCCCAAAAACTATTTTTTAAAAATAAAAAACCCCAAACACATTTTCTGCCAAATTCAAGAGAAGTTTTATAACATGATAAACGGTGTTGAAGGGGTTATGGACTTCCTCTGAAACTGTGTGATATTTTAATAATATTCATCGCTTATCTCCTGTGGATAGAATGGTAGAGAGGATCAGAAAGGCACCGTGTATAAATTGGTTTCTGCAGCCTTTGATAAAAAACTATTTGCATTACCTCATTTTAGTGGCCCTTGAATTCTGACTGAGGACATTATTTGGCTCTCCAAAACTGACGGCATCTCTCCTTAGGGGAAGAGCCATAACGTGGAAAACTTTGCACTCCCTACCCTGCCCTTGTAAATTCAAGTCCTGGCAAGAGGGAAGACATCAGTTTCGCCATCTATCTGCAAATGCAGGAGGAGTGTGGTGATAATAATGACCAATTCCTTCTCACTCAGCAGGGGTGCTCTATCGATTCTGAGAACCAGGGTCTCAAAGGTAAATGAGGTAAGTGTCCAGTGGTCCCATCCCCTGCCTTCAGTGCCACCTCTCCCAGCTGGCTCCCATCACCCACAGTAAAATCCTAGTCGCTTCCTGAATTTCTTTTCACAGTAAACTGTCTTCTGAGATAGTGAGCCCTGGTCTCTTTAGGACTTGGATTTGCAGTGTGGGATATGCATGTCTGGGACCTATGGTAGATTGTTGGCATTAACAGCCAGCCCCAGTGAATGGCCTCTCGACGTCCATGCATTTTGTCCTATAGCTTTGCAGGCTTTGTCCACTATGGCTCTGGACTAGACCATGAGAGCTCCTTTGGATAGTAGCTAACCTGACACAGAGACTTTACAAAGTCTTTCTGCTTCCTCTCTTGTTTCTCTGGGATTGGCCTGAGAGCATGTCCCAACTAGCCTGCCAGGGGATGTGTGAGACATGTGTACGTGACACATCTATGAAGGAAATTTCAGCAGCCCCAGCTGTGGCCACACTGGCTTCATCCAACTCACCAGTCAACAGATATATGAGTGAGCCTAGCTAACCCATAGACTCATGGGGAATAATAAATGGCTGTTGTGTTAAGCCACTCATTTGAGGACGTTTTGTTACACGCTATTATATTGGTCATCGGTAACTGATACAGGGCCGAGCTATATTTTTAAGGCAACAGAGGAGAATTTGAGTGCTACTATCAGTCATCCTGCTTCTCTATTCTTTTCTATGCAGTCTTTCCTTAAAATACATGTTAAACAAAAACTTTAAGAATCACTTTACAAGAGCACCCACAGTTTGGGGAGGGGGCATCACAGACAAGAGGTGAAGTGGGAGCTCACCTCTTGTGCTTGTGAACAGGCCTGGGCCGGTGGGTGCAAGGACAGATGGGACTCACGAGCCCAAGATATAGACTCAGCATACAGCTGAGTGCCCAGCTATTTGCTGGCCCTGGGCGGTTCAGCAAGCTTAAAGATGCCAGCTCTATCTCATCTCCATCTTCCCTGAAAGAAACTTCACAGAGTCTCCGAAGGAATCTCAAAGGTCACCTGGTATGCTCACTCCTGATGCCTGATAAATGTGAGTTGTCACCTTGCCTGGTTTATTGTAAGCTGAACAAATGACTGGTTGGGAGTGGCGTTACATGATTGACGATCGCTGGGAACATTTAGGCAAGTCTGAGAGCTAGAAACGGCCTCAGTGAGTTCGGGTTTCCTCCCTGGAGCACTAACCAGGCCAGAGCCTTCGACTTCCCTAAAGCCTTTAACCCACACACGAAGACCAGAACCTGAAGCAAACATAAACTGGGTTTAACTAAACAGAATTTCACGAGATCCCGAGTCAAACATAAATGTAGTGAGTGTCTGGTTTTGTGCTCTCTGCTGGACACGACACAATCCTTCTACCTTCGAAAGTCTTACAACTGGGCAAAGTAAGATGAGAAGACTGGGAATGCTAGCATACTGATGAGGACTATATCACTGTAATTATTATATGTTCACAAGTATGCAGATTCTCCTCATTCCACACACCAGGAAGGATTATCCTTCTCCACCCCCTGGAAGAGAAGTGTAGTCATGTATTTGTTTTGAAAGGCAATGGAATGTGAATGAAAGCGATGGGTGTTATTTTCGGTAAAGGCTTTTAATTACTGGTACTGAATGCCAACCTCCCTCCCTTGTGGCATCCATCATGGACGTACGTGTCCGGATAGAGCCTCTGCCAGCCCAGACCCTCAGAGACTACACAGAGGCTCCCTGCCAACTTACACGGGAGGTGTAGTGTGAATGAGAAAGACATTTTGTTGTGTAAAACCACAGAGGTTTGGAGGTTGTTTGTTACTCAAGAGTAACTTTGCTAATCCTGACTAATACAATGCTCATATTCTAAAAGTTTAGCACTTTAAGCCTAAGAGAGGAGAAATCAATGTGAATTAGAATATTCTGGAACGACAGTTGTGTCTTAAAAGGTAATGCAAGGGATAAAAGGAGTGGGAAGAGAATTAGAGGCAGAAAATAAAACAAAAATAACACACAAATACATAAAAATAGGGAAGTATTTATTTTTGTCTTAATATGGGACTTAATATTGTTATTGTGTATTTGGTGGACTCCTTGAGGGGGAGACCTGGCCTTCCCATCTGGTTCTTGCAACAATGATTCTCAGGTAATGTTTGCTAAATGAATTAGTAGTGTGTGGAGGTTAATGGGATGGTGAATCTGAGTCAGTCAGTAGGTAATAGAAAATTAGATTTGATTGGCAAAAAGCACCACTTCACTATCAGGGACAATAGCTATACAGCAGGAATGTCAATGCTGAACATCTTTATCTTGGACACACCTCAGTCTCCTCATGTATAGAATGGGGGCAGATGACCCAAGGTTTACTCTAGTCTTCACAGCCAGCATGTTATTATTTGTGTTGTTTTGATCTAAAAAATAGTTTGCTTTTCCCATTTAAATTTCAATCACTTCAATGTTCTAACCATGGCATTGGATTTTCTATAACATTGCTATTCTTTTAAAAGCTTTGGGGTATTATAAAATTCTATGCCAGCATAAAGCCAGGTTTCTTTAAAGTGGAATAATATGAAGTTTTCAGGGGGGAAAAAAAGTTCAGCTAGCGGTAAATTTAATCCAGGTCCAAATTGCTTCAAGGCATGTACAATTTGCTCAGGAATTCTATTCTTCGTGAAGTAATTGGGTGGCATGGGGGATGGGGAGGGGAGAACAGGATGACCTCTATATTGGTAATAAATACCAATAGTTAGCTACATCTGTGGCAACTAAAATTTTTATAACTATTCATGCATGACATCAGTCATTAAAAAAATTTAAAGAAAGAAAATACATATTTTCCTCTAAAATTTAACAAAGGTTTATTTTTAAAATCCCTCTCCTATCCTTTTTGTGTGTGAGGTTTTTTTTCTTAAATATATTTAGATTTCAGTGCTGGTTTCATTAGGTGACCTTCACTACACCTCACACCCCTTTTTAAATACATACCAGGACTTCCTGGTCAGGAGCACCCCACCACTCCCATTTCAGTCCTCCCTAGGCAGGCGCCCTGCCCTGAGATGTGCCAGCCCCTGATTGGACCATCCAAGAGCTTAGTGCTGTGGAGGCAGAGCAGACCCAGTGGGCCTGAGACATGAGTCATTCAACCTTCCACACCCAGGAGTGTTGTCCTGCCCTGGGCATCCTGCTCTCGGGAGGGAGGCCTCACACTGGGGTGTACTGTCTGAACTGTCTCTGATTAGGCCGAGACAGCCCTCATCCTGGGTAATTAATCAAGCAATGGGGATGAAGACTATGCTTATTGGACAATAACTTGGCCCTCAGGACAGTATTAGCAGCAAGGCCCACACAGTGGGCCTTACGCCTCCCGGAAAGAGATTAATTCAGGATAAAAACACTCACTAAGAACTTCCTTGCTTTGGAGAAAAAAATTTTTTAATAACAATCTTATTTATGGATAAAGATGATAAGGCAGGGAGGGAAAGAGAACTTCTGAACAGCAATTTCAGATTCAATGCACTTGGGTTAATGGGCTCTGCTAGCCTGTTCCAATCCCAGTCAATGCCCCACTCATCTGACTATTTTTACAATGAAAACAGAAGAAACTCAAGGCAAGTTTCTCCTACTATGGAAATATCCAAATATATATCCCACATCATCTTGAAGAGGCTCCGTATGGGGATGCAGGGGGCAGGGAGTTCACCTGGGCTAATTACATATGGTCGGTTGGAATGATTCTCCTTTTATTTGCACCGTGTTGGAAGAGCTCAGGGAAGTCAGGCCACAGATTTCCCCTCTGGTTTCAACAAGCCTATGGACTCCTCTGTGCCCATTGCACAGGCAAGCGTGTGCCGTTGGCCTCCTAGGGCGTGCGGTGTGGTGTGTGTGGTCTACGCTTTGCCAGCTGGATGGGTGTCTCTGATAATCGGCTCCTCACTTCCTGAAAAGCTTCTCAGACACAATAAGATAACAGAAAAGTGACCGATGCACACGCTCCCAAATATTTCTTCCCACACGAAGCCTCAATTCTCCACAGTGGCACAGCTGCACATGGCACCAATAGAACGTATGTCACTGTACATGCACCTGTCAAATCAAGGAGTTTTAGGTGCATAAAGCAAGACATTCAACTGGAACCCCCAAGGGAAGATCCCTGCCATGTCCTTTTCCCTTTTATTTTCACACCACATTAGGGCTCCTGTGATGTGAGGGTTGATCCTCAGTCTTTTACAATTACCTCTAAAAATCCCTTGAGTCCATCCACTTCTTTCCACCTTCATAGCCACCAACTTAGTCCAAGCTGTCATCATTTCCCACCTGGGATATTTCAACAGTCCTGAAACCTGCCCTTCTAGCAGATTCCACGTTGCATTCAGAACAACCTGGTTCTCTTTTTTATGGAGGTAAAATTCATAAAACATAAAATTACCTGTCTTAAAGTGTACAGCACATTGGCATTTAGTTTCCTTGCAACACTATGCATGCACCACCTGCATCAAGTTCCAAAACCTTCCCATCACCCCCAAGGAAATTCCAACCCATGAATGTGATATATATATATATCATATACACACACACACGTGCACACACGTGCACACACACCTGATCATGACCTCACTCCCTTGACAGGAGAAGGGGAAAAACTGGGAAGGCCAAAGAGACCTGAGGCTAAAACAACCTGTCAATTCTGCTGGTGGCAGAGTCCATCAAAGCCGCTGGGGGGGGGGGGGGTATTATGAAAATAAAGTTTCATTTCCAAACACTCCCATGACGCTTGCAGAAGTCTGGCCAGCCTAAAGCCGTTGAGCCGCATAGTTCCTGGGGGCGGGGGAGAAACAGTCCTTCTCAAGCGCCAGTCTTCCGGCCAAGGCCATCAGGAGCCGCCACTTCGAAGACAGACGTTAGGGACCTGCCTTTTCACTCCAGGGCTCTCACCAGCCAAAAGAACATGGGCCAGTAGGACAGGTTCTGGTTTCTGTCTTCGGACCTGTCAGAATACCTGTCAGCTGCAGAGCAAACCAAACATGGAGAGGGACCTGTGCTTCCATGGATTTTTAGATGCAAATTCACCCAGACTCTGACTGTATGCCAGTGTGATAAACACTTTTATGCTAATTCCAAGCCAGACCAGGGCAGGCATTTTGTGCCTTAGAAGGTATCATTTTTCAACTCTTATCAGTATGTAAATTAGATGGGACTCTGGCCATCTGCTCCAAAGGCACAACCCCCCAGATTCAATTAACATAATTTTCATTCCAGTGTGACACTTCCGGTGGTGAGGGCTGGCCAGGTCCCTCGTGAGGACTGGGCTGGAGCTCCTCCTGCACAACCAAGACATGCTAGGCTTCCTCAGGTACCAGCTGCTGGAATCAAGCCACGGGGACATGCGCCAGGAGATGCATTTTCTTGCTGCAAGTTCTTTAGACATCACTAATGCCAAGCCTGTTCGCGGATAAATCAGCAAACTGAACCCCAGTCGCAGAAACAGGACGGTTCCGATACCATGTTCAGCATGGGCTGTCTGGACAGGGCCTGAAGGCCAGAGGCAGCTTCCCACCCACATGTAGTTATAAAATCAGAGAAACGTGGTCTCCATGTGCTCCTGCTTCCTCTTTTATTCACCCTTTTTCTCTCGCTGGTGCCATCGTCCCCCGACTACCCAGAAGTCTATACCCTGGTGTCTGCTCCCCATCCCTGTCTGCTCTCTCAAACACTGTAGAACCCAAATTTCTCCATCCCTTCCTCTCCCCCTTCTCTCTGTTACTGATTGTTTAATCTGTTGATCTGTAGAACGCAATGGTCTCAAAAAAAAAGATGCATGCACACTAACAATTTTTCATACAATTTTAGAGAGTTTTCCCGCCTCCAGAAGCCTGGTCCACCTACTGCAATTTAGCAATCGTGGAGGAAATTAGTCAGAAAATGTTGATTTTTGCACTGAAAAGGATCGCCCAACCAGGTTCCCCACAAATCAGAGCCTGGGACTAAAGGCTTAGAAATAAGCACGTTCTCAGTGAGTGATCCTAGGGAGATGGGTGGGAAGGGGTGAAGGAAAGATGCTTTATGGAGTCTGCCAGCCTGAAGGGCGGAGCATGAACTGCTCTGGATGGCACAACCTGAGAGCCTGGCAGATATCTGAGGAATTCCTAGCTGAGGCATCAATAAAGAAGCTCTAAATAGGTATTGAGAGAGGCAGGAGGTGAGCTTAGGTGAGGCATGGCTTGTTGCATCTGCAGGAAGCTAGTCATCTTTGAAGTTGAAGATCCTTCTCATCCTAACTTATAACAATGTCTACGGCAGATGTTACAGGCTGGCAAGGTGGTCTCAGGTCAGTCATTTAAACCCCGGCACCCCCACTGGCCTCCTCATGCCTGCTTTGCCCACTCCCTCATTTCCAGATCATGGGAGGCCACACAAAAACAGTGTCTGTTCATGACATTCACACGGCCACTATGAATGATGCAAAATGTGCAGAGGAAGACTGTACAATAACATGGAATACATACATCAAAACTGTCACAGCATGTGATCTTATTTTTATCAAAGGAAAAGTGGGCGGGGTGCCTGCAGAGAAAAACAGCTTCAGGTGTCTACACCAGTGATGGCGAACCTATGACACGTGTGTCAGAGGTGACACGCGAACTCATTTTTTTGGTTGATTTTTCTTGGTTAAATGGCATTTAAATATATAAAATAAATATCAAAAATATAAGTCTTTGTTTTACTATGGTTGCAAATATCAAAAAATTTCTATATGTGACACGGCACCGGAGTTAAGTTAGGGTTTTTCAAAATGCTGACACACCGAGCTCAAAAGGTTCGCCATCACTGGTCTACACCATGGCAGGATTATGAGTGACCTTTTTCCTTGTGGTTGCTGAATTTTCTAAGTTTCCTACAATAAGCAGGGGAGAGAAAAGGGGAGGTCAAGAATGGTGAGAAAGATGTGATCCCAAAAAATCATCAGGAGGGGAAACCTGCCTTCAAAGGAACTTAGGAAGGGAGAAAGATCATGAATTCTGGAGTCATATAGGGTTCTAATCTCACCTGTTAGCTACTGCTCCTTACGAAAAGTTACTCCACTCTTTCAACCTCAGCTTTTTAACAGTATAATGGGTAGAGAGAAACCGACCTTGGTGGGCTATTTTGAAGATTAGAATAATACCTAGATAAAGTAGGTCTTCCTGTACAACTCCTACTATGAATAATTGGAATTTATTGTTGTAATTTATAATTATAATAATAAGTAGCTTGCCCTTGGCTGCATTCCAGATGGACTTTGCACATAATCACAAGTATTCACACATGGAGTGAGGGCAACATATAAACAGAGAGGGAGTCACAGTGTGATGAGTGGGTGGCAGGTGTGAATAGGGAGCTACAGGAGCACTGGAGAGGGGTTCCCTGGCTGGGAGAGTCAGCGAAGACTGTTCAAAGCAGGTGAGGCTGTATCCCAGTCTTTAAGGAGGTTTGCCTTAGTAAAGAAGAGCAGGAAGAGCATTTTAGAGAGCCCAGTTTGTGCAGAGTCAGGGTTGTGGAAGAGGCACAGTGTGTCTGGGCAATGAAAAGGCTTTCAACGGGACTGGGGGCATCTGTACCAGGAGAGGTAAGAACTGAAATCAGAGAACTGAGCCAGGTTATAATGGCCTCGCATTCCATGGTCACGAGTTGGGCAAGGTGGAGCTAGCATGGATCTTCAAGCAGAAGAGTGGCAAGATCAGATTTATGCTTTCACTCAGATAGGAGGCTAGATGAAGTGAGGAAAGCCTTAAGGTGGGATGACGAGAAAAGAAGCCAGTGTAATGCAGAAAAGAGATAATGAGGGCCCCTAATAAAGACAAGACAGTGGCAATAAGAAGTGGGATTGGATTCAGAAGCTCTTTCTGTGGTAAAATTGAAAGGGTTTGGCCATCAATGGGGACAGTGAGGGAGAGAGATGAATTCCAGATCACAGCCAGGTATCTAGCTCAAAAGACTGGATGGCTAACTTCACTAGAAGACAAGCAGGGAGGAGGCTATTTTGAAGGGAAGCTGAATCCAACTTGAGTTTGACATGACTGAGGCATATGGATGACTTGTTTGGCAAAGGGCTAGAAATGTGGAGCAGTAGCTCAAGAGAGAAATTGGATGCAAATTCAGGAATCATTAACATGTGGGTTGCAATTGATGACCAGGGCAATTAGATAAGATCACAGAGGGGGAAATGGTAAATTGGAAATAGGCCAGTGACCAGGGAGACCATCCATCCCAGTGTGCCCAGGGCAGCCTTGGTTTACATCTGTTGTTCCAACATAATTATCCATAGCAACCTGTTTAATCTCAAAAGTGTCCAGTTTGGGCAAGAAATTACATAGTCCCCTTACTGATAACCCAACTCAAACAAAGAACGAAGGAGATAGGAAGGGATAATTAAGAGGTGGGAGGAAACCAGAAGGGAGGGCATCTTTAACAATAGGGAATAGGCTCCTAATTAACAGTGTAAATTTCACGCTATCAAATAAAACACCCAACAAATTTTTTATTGGAACTTGATCATTTAAACTAAAGTCATCAATTTAAAAAAATAAATAAACATAAGAGACAAACCATGAAAATTCCCAAACAAAAGCAAAAGGAACAAGAACTAACTTTACCATATTTTAAACTGATTATAGAGGTACAGCAATTAGAAAGTTTGGCACTGATGAATGAGTTGACAGAAACATCAGTGAAATAGAATAAAGGGTGTAAACATAGATCCAAGCACATATGGGAGTTTAGTACATGATAGAGGTGACATTTCTAATGGATGAAGTTAAGGTATATTAATTATTAAATGATGTTGGGACAGTTGGCCAACCATCTGGAAGAAAAATAGGCTAGATTTCTACACATTGCTCCCATTCCGAGTGGACAAATCATTAAACATTTTAAAAAGACATGGATCTTTTTTCCAAATAATCCTAGGACTGGTGATGGAGTTAAAAAGGCCTTTATCATTGTGACATGAAACCTCAAACCCATTAAGGAAAAATTGATAAATTTATCTCAATAAAAATTAGCATTTTCTGCTATTCAGTGAGCCATGGCTGTGCCCTTTCCATCAAGATCAGCATCTCAGAAAATGTTGGAGTGTGGCTCTTCCTGCATGCTCTGTCTCATCATAGAGATGGAGCTGCTCCTTACATCTGCTCTTCCTATATTCTGCAGAATTCTCTTTCCTTCTTACTGGACAATTCCTCATTACTCCAATCCTCTGTTATAGTTAATAATTCTCTGTATTACTTTTCCTGTTCAATTTTCTGTTTGCTTTCTGTCTCCTGACGGGATCCAGACCAATACTCTGGACTTTTGGATCTTGATAAGTATCGGCCTTGTATAAGGGCAAAATAAAGACATTTTCAGAAATATAGCACTGCAGACAATTATTCGATATATTATTTGCAGTCATTATTTGACAAGAGCCTTCAGCAAAACAACAAATAAAATATTAGAGAGAATAATACTAAATGATTTCTGAAAAAAAGGAATACTACAAAAAAAACAATGAAAAACAAAATTTGGGATGACAACTTTGCAATCAACTTAGAAAGCAACTGGTCCTACTTAAAATAAGAGGTCAGCCCTGGGCAGGTGGCTTAGTTGGAGCATCGTCTCGCACATCAAAGGTTAAAGGTTCAGTTCCTGATCAGGGTACATACCTAGATTGCAGGCTCAATCATAGGCTGGGCATGTATAGGAGGCAACTAATCAGTGTTTCTCTCTCATTTCAATGTCTCTCTCTCTCTCTCTCTCTCTCTCTCACTCTCCCCCTCCTTCTCTCTCTCTAAAAATCAATAACAGCATATCCTTGGATGAGAATTTTTAAAAATAATAAAAATTGCCTGGCTAGTGTGGCTCAGTGATTGAGCATAAACCCATGAACCAGGAGGTCACAATATGATTCCCAGTCAGGGCACATGCCTGGGTTTCAGGCTCAATCCCCTGTAGGGGGTGTGCAGGAGGCAGCCGATCAATGATTCTCTCTCATCATTGATGTTTCTATCCCTCTTTTTCTCTCCCTTCCTCTATTTAAAAGCAGTTAAAAAATATTTTAAAATATGTATATAATAATAAAAATAAAATAAAAGTTCACAGGGCTCTGAAGATCTTCAAGAACAAGATGGTTCCATTTATGTTTAAGAACTTGGAAGCTCTTAAACACATGTTTCTTCAGTCGACAGGAAAAAAAGAAAATGAATTAGTAACTACAGGGGAAAGCAAACCAAAAATGGATAAATAAATAAATAAATAAATGTACACAAAGCCTGTAAAAAGGGGGGAGGGGAGAATCACTTCAGATATAATGCAAACTAAAATGTGAGGGTAGGGGGAATGAGCAATTATAACAATGTAAGAAAAATTAATCCATTTAACTTAAAACATTTTCCTGTTTGTGGCATAGGATGACATTTCCTTCTCTAAAGCTTCATTCATGCAAGTTACTTCTACTGGGAATAACCTATCTATATAAAAGCCTAAGCAACCATCGCAACTGAACAGGCTGTGTGGGGCAACCAGGCCGGCAGGGGGGTTAGTGAGGGGCGACCAAACACCCGAGCAGCAGACTGCGTGGGGCGACCAGGCTGGCAGGGGGGGACAGTTGGGGACAACCAGGTTGGCGGGGGGTAGGAGGGGCAGTTGGGGGTGATCAGGTAGGCAGGCAGGTGAGTGGTTAGGAGCCAGTGGTCCAGGATTGTGAGAGGGATGTCCAACTGCCGGTTTAGGCCAGATCCCCGGGATCAGGCCTAAACCGGCAGTCAGACATCCTCCAAGGGGTCCCGGTTTGGAGAGGGTGCAGGCTGGGCTGAGGGTACCCCCCCCCCCGCACAAATTTTGTGCACCAGGCCTCTAGTAGTTACATAATGATAATATTAAAAATGTTATTCATTGCATTTTAGCTTTCAGAATTTAGCTACAGACAAAGCAGAAAGCTGGGTTGCAATTATGCAACAGAATATACATGGAACTAATGTAAATTTTGACAATGTGAAAGCAATATCATGACTGACCAAAAGTTGGAGAGAGCAAAGGTGATGGAAGTGGAGGAAATTTGGGGTGTTCTATAAGCCTCATTTCACACAATAGGGAATTAATAAATATTGTCTAAAGTTGACAGCTCAAGAAATAAATGTATATGTGTGTGTATATAAACATGTATCTTAAAAACTATGGTGGTTGCCAAAATGATTACAAGGGGGAGAATTTCCACCTACCCACTTCTCCCTCTCATGAATAGGGAGACCATATAATTTAACATCCAAATGGTGTTGGGGTCCAACCCCAACAAAATGGGGTAACAAAATGGGACACATAGGATAGTGACATTGGGAACTAAAAATAATTAACAATTATTCATCCAAAAGAATTTGCCAGACTGTCTGGGCAACCCAAAAGGTATGGTCATTCTACACATAAATCTGTAAAACTTCTTCCCGGGGGCTAGCTAAAGGTACAAAAAGGGAAATCACTTTTAGAGTAGGCCAAGTAACTTAATTATCTGCCTGGCAAAAATACAGAAGACAGATGTAAGTAAAAATCTGGGAAGACAAATACAGTCACATTTAAATGGGTATTCAGATCATGATAATGTGCATCCTTTCTAATCCCACATGTAGGCAAAGAGGAAAGCATTGGCATTCATCTGCTTTTCAGTCAGGGTAAGAAATCTACCCTTCTCCAACACAAAGGCAGAAATACCTCTCACTGGTGTGCTGGGGGTTCTTATGATGTCCTCTACATTTTTTCACTACTTCCAGAATCATATAGAACATACCAGAATGAATATCTTTAGCAAAAATTTACAGTGAGGACTGCCATATTTTATGGTGATTTTCTGGGTCAGGTTGCTTCAAGTTTGCATGAATCACAGAGTTGAATGAGCAAAATAAATAGCAAGCAAGTCTATCTGAATTGAGACGAAAGATTCCACATGACCTCAATATATGGTTGAGTTGGAAGCTTATCTCCGCTTCCAGACCCTAAGAGGCGTTGAAAACCTGCTCTTCTCCAGCTTTCCAGGTGCAGGAACTGTACCGACAGAGCACGTCCTCCAACTCCACTCTGTGCTGGAGTCCAGGCTGGCACCTCAACTACCGAGAGTGGCACAGAGACCTTGTGCCAATGAGGGCAGGACAAGGGCGGGAGCCACAAGGGAAGCTGTGGCCCTCGGGTCTGGTTAGAAACTCTTGTGTCCTTTATACACAGCTCTCAATCGTATAGTGACTCTAGTCGGGTGCATGTGAAAGAAGTAAAGGAACATGAAACATCCTGATCTTCTTTGTTTGGGCACAGACACTTCTCCATATTGGGGAGATTCACATCAAAGACATTGTCTGGATAGTTCCTTCTTGCCAGCAAGCTTAAGACCTGGAGGCTTCTCAGAATGAATTCCTTATTCTACTACCCCTTCCTGTTCTCTTTCTTGAACAGTAGCACCAATCCTTAGCTCCCGAGGGACCATGTCCTGACAGAAGAAGCAATTTTTCAGTGCTTTCTTTCTCTGGGCTGAAATAGCTGCAGACCAGAGCAAATAGCTTTGCCAGTGGAGCTGGCTAAATTTTGGCCTCCACATACACCCCCTTGACCAAGCATCTGTGTGCAAGGGCCAACTCTGTGCACCACTGTGCATGGAGGCCCTACTTGGCCCTATACCAACCCATGCACATTCCCCGCCCTTCCCATCACCAAAAACATGGAGACTAGGAGAGCCCAAACCATTGAAACCCTAACCTCTACCCAAATTGCAATGATTTTGCCAGAATATTTTAAGACTGAAGCATAAAGGAAAATCGAGGCTTCTTCTGGGACTGGTGTGAACATAATTTCCTGGGCCCACTTCTAAAGCACCCAAGGTAGAGAAGGTTTGGTTAATGCGCTCCACATCCCCCCATTTCCACGTACGTTCTTTGCTTTTCTCGGGGCATTTGTTTTCCAAAACAACTCACACAGCTCTCTCTGTCTTTTCTGGGACAGCTGTTCCTTCCAAGCACCCTGGATATTGGTGACCCTAATATGCCACCCATCCCCACCCTCACAGCACAGATCCAGAGCATGAGCTTTGCCTTGGCCGTGTGCTCTACACATGCCATGAGGAGTATCTTTCTTAATCCATGACTCGTGTAGCTTGTGGGTGGCTGCAAATCCTCCTTCTCCAGCCACTTGTTCTCTGTGACCAGGACCTTCCTCATTCGGAAGCACTGGTCCCATACATCACAGGGAAGAGGAGAGTGAGAGAATGGGAAGACACAGGCATGCGGCATATGGAACGCGTCCAGAACCACCCAGATGCCTGCTGGCCACAGTATTGGATCTCACTCCACTCTCCCTCGCCTACCTGCAGGATTAATTCTCCCTTCTGCTATTGTTGTTATTTGTTCTGGGAGGGTTGTCTTTTACTAGAACATCTGGCATTATCATTTCATGCTGTGGGGTTTCCTGGAAACACTCTCAGGGAGAAGTTTGAACCTTTATTACCCAAACTGGCTTGGGCCTGAAATGCTGTGAGCTGTAATCTCAGCCCACGTCATGTTCTCTCCCTTATTTCCTTTGCAAAACATCACTGCAATCAGTCCTGTGTTTTTCAGCAAGGGGCGCTGGCGCCAAGCCTAGAGGCAGCTCCACAGGCCCTGTCCTGCCTGGGCGTGGAGACAGTGCAGGCCTGACACAAAGCCCGCCCACCGCAGCTCTGGGTGGCTCCTGCCCTGCAGCACTGTGGGGCTCCCTGGATGGAATCAGACTGTGCCAACGGGGGAGCAGGCTGGGTGTGCACCCAGCTCCCACCCTGGTCCTAATCACATTGTTACCCATGTGGCTCATATTAACATCCCCTTGGCCCCCTAGTTCCTACATGGGAGCCACAGAGTCCCTTTGAGCTTGGAAAACCCTGCTCAGTGAAGACAAGACTGTTAACTGGGAGGTTTTGGAAGAGGCTCCTTCTGCCTCTCCCTCCTGTCATTCATTCTGTCTCTCTCTCTCTCTCTCTCTCTCTCTCTCTCTCTCTCTCTTTCTCTCCCCCTCCCCCCTTTCTGTTCCTTCCTTTACTATTTTGTTGCTCCAGCTGAGCCTCTCTTCCCCATCATCTTTGGAGTCTGGCTCCTTGATTGCACCTTAAATGTCACCCTTTCATGAAGCCTTTCCTGACCCCCCAGGTTAAATGGCCACCCCGTGGCTGCACACCAGCTTATTTTAAGGATCTGCCTGGCTCTAATCCCTACCCTACCTAAGAGATTGTTAATAGGTTTGCTTCTGGGACTTTGTAAATGACTTTACCTGGGAGCAGGAGAACAGGGACGTTGCCTGTCTTGTTCACCTTGAACAGGTGCCTGGCATGTAGTCGGTGCTGAATAAATATTTGTTGCAAATGTGGAGTTTGTGTACTGGCCCCACTACTTACTAGTTGTGTGACCTTGGGAAAGTCACTTCACTTACCGTGCCTTGGTTTCTTATCTTAAAATTAGGAATTATGATAGTGCCTAGTTTCTGGGATGTGACGAGGATTAGGCATGACAATCCTCGTACAGCCTTACAGAGTGCCTGGCACAGAGTGGGCACTCAACAAACACTAGCTACAATCAGTGTCAGCATATGAACCCATTCATACTTGGTCATCTCCCAATAAGCACTAGTTTCCCGGCGTAGTTGGGTTCTGAAAGAATGGAGAGGAGTCAGACCATGGAGGACAGGCATGGGGGAGGTACCATGGGTGAGTGCCTTATGGAATCAGGCTGGGGCAGTAACACCATCTCTTTCTCAAATAAGAACTACTTCTTTCAGAAGCATTCTTTCCTTCCCTCTTCCCCTTCTCCTGTCCCTGCCAGTCCCACAGGACTGAGCCTGGTCCTATACCTGCCACTGAGCAGCAGAGGCCAGCGGTCAGAATGATGCTCTGTGAACAGGGCAGCCCAGTGCCCCAACCTGAGCTGTTCCACCACCTGCCTGACATTAGAGGACAAGCAACAATTCGCTTCTAGTTGTGCTACCTAAACATAGGGCAGGCAGGATGTCTGAGAAGTCACATTGTTTAACCTTGGATATGACAAGAAGAGGGCAAAGGTCAGTCTCCTTTGGTTGTGACCACAGTTCAGTGTGGGCACAAGCCTGTGATACTGTTAATACCGTATGCACCATGCAAACAAAACATGTGCCCTGGAACTTGGCATTTCCTAGGAGATGTTTTACCTGGCTGCCCAAAGGAAATGGGGTCACCTATTTTAACAAAAGAAATGGACTGTGTGCTCCTCCAGACTAGAAATTCTATCCTTCCCTCTCCCCACACCCCACCCCAGCAGAGAGGGCCCTGCAAGCTCCTCTCCTTCCCAGACCAGCCAGCTGCTTTAACCTCCCATCAAGACCTAGCTGGTGCTCCCAGGCTCTGGTCCACAGACACCAGCCAGTATTTCAGTGAATGGTGGGGATCATTCTGCTGGCTCCTGAGGCCCAGCACTGTCCCTTGTTACCGCTGGAGTAAAGGCTGCGCTTAGTAATAATATTAATTCTCCAGGTCAATCTGACCTCCCCATCGAGTTATGATTCATACTTTGTTTACACTGTGGACTCCTCCCTCACCGCAGAGAATATCAACCCCTGGCTGGACAAACATCTCTCTACCTACCAACAGAGGAGAGGGGAGAAGGCTGTGGGCCTCAACAAGTTCTCACTCCGTCCGGTGTGGCATTGCGAGGTCTCCAGGGTTGTTATAAAAACATCCCTCCACCTTTCAGATAGTCCAGCTCTGACAGGAAAAGACATGGATGTTTGCTAGGTTTTTCTTGGGTTCCCTCATAAGCCTAAGACCAGGATTTGGGTGCCAATGTTTACTTAGAAGTGACCAGAACACACAGTAACAGAGCTAGAAATTGAGACAGGGAAGGGAGGCAAGTCAATGAAGAGGCAGATATGAGCAACGTGCCACTGCAGATAGCTGGAGGTTCCAGCTCCCTTTCAGAGACTTCGTGGTGGGGTGAGGACGCTGGGGGATTCACCCACCAAGTCCTATCCCTTATTGACTGAGGGTTCCTGGGGTGTTAACTCCCCAGCACTGTCCGCAGTAAGCACTGACAGAGAATGTTCTCAGGCAGAGAGCCCAGGATGCCTTTGGCCTACTCAGGGTTTGCCTACCCATGGGTAATGTTCAGGTGAGCCAGGGAGATTTGAGCCAGGCTGGACAACTCCTACATCAGGCTTTCTAATGACCAGTAATGAGCTTCTTAGAACAATGCCCCATGGGTAAAGGCATTTTAGAACATCTATTCAATCCTGTCTGAACTTCCTAGAAACCCTTTTAACAACCCTTAAATAGACATGGTTATATAATCAGCCCCTCTATAATTTCTCTGAGAGAAAGGTTCATGGTCATGAAGCAAAGATTTTCCCACTAGTGGCCTGAGTCCTGTGCTCCCTGGAATCATAATCAGGGCCACAGAGCCCTGAGTAGACACTTAGGAGGAGGTCAAATCTCACCAGACTCCATTAAGACTAAGCAGGAAAAGAGATAGAGTAGCCTGCTTTGCAAAGTTTTGAAGTTCAGATTAAAAGCACAGCAGGGAGGCACACACCCTTTCCCCAACTATGGGGTAAAGTGAACTCCGGAAGTGGTGGAATAAACTGGATCCTAATGAGAAAAAATAATCTCTCCTCCCAAGTGCCTCTCCACCCACCCATCTGGACAAGCCAACTCTCACAAAACCTGGGCAGGAACATGCTTACTTTAAACAACAGAACCATATCAGAAAGAATTTTCCTGGAATTCAGCCATGGAAAAATTCACCCAACTGCCATTTGATCCTGGATCTATAGAGCTCCCACCCACTTCAGGCACTCTGTAACCCTTATTAGAGTCTTTGGATAATATCCTACTTCAACCAAACACCACATTGATCTTTTCCAACAAAGAAGGATTTTCCACAGGCATTACTGGCTCTGTTACATTCTCCAAAGTGGCAGGTGATTGGGCATGGGAGGTTCCAAGAAAAAATGGAAGTCCCTAACTCCTGGGCTGTTGACCCAAGTATAAGGTCAACTCTTTATTAAAGAGATACAGGAAGCTCAAGGAATTTTCTGCAACTTAGAGCCTAGAATAAAAATGTTTCCCGTCAGCTCATCCATATGATGACTAGAGGATCACAGGATAGAAAACTAGGAAGTCAAGAGTCCCGTGTTCTGGTTGGCTCTCTTCTAACTAATTCTGTGGCCTCAGATGAATCATTTGATCTAGCTAGACGTGGAAAATGATAGGTCAGTCAGGGATAGCAAACAGAGTCAGCTCCGAGAACCGTGTACCTGCACCTGAAATAGAGACTCTGGCTCTAAACAGTGCCCCTGCCCTTAGGACAGTGCTATTCTTATAACAGGCACTCGATACTTGGTGGTTGAATGAATGGATGTGGCAAACATGTCATTGCTCCTGACTTTTGCATCCCTGGCAGACATAGCCAATCAATTGTGATAGCTTTTCATACTGAAACTGGATACAGTATCAACCTTCTTCTCAGCATAACTGTCCAGACAGGCACAACCAATCTACTGGCCCTCCTGTGTGAAATATCTATTTGTCATGCCCTGACAAATTCTTGAATTTTTTCACATTTAACTTTTGGAATAAGGGAAATACTGAAGGGTAGGCTATTTGTCACTCAGTGAAGATAAGTATAAACATACCTGAATGTTTTAATCTAGTCTTCATAATGTGGATTGTTATCATTCTGACTAGGGCAGGAAATGCACTTGGTTGGTCAAGATCCCATAAGATCAGGCCACTATGAGTCTTTGCAGGCAAATACATATTTCTAGATCCCTGTGGAAGACATCAAATTTCTCATCCCAACCATGTGGAAGCAGACCAGCTGAGGCAAATCCCATTCTGCTGTTAGACAGCTCTGAGTAGGGATAGTTCTGGAGTTATCCAGTGTCTGCAATCTGGTTCCCCATCAGCATGCCATGCTCTCCCACCAACCTCACACGGGTGAAATATTGTATTAGGCAGGCTTCTCAAGAAACATAGAACCAACAAGGAGATTAGAGAGAGAGAAAAAGATTGATTATGTGGAACTGGTTCATATGACTACGGAGGCTGAAAAGTCCAATGACCTTCCATCGGCAAGCTGGAAACCTAGGGAAGCTTTTCATGCAGTTTAGAAGCCGGAGAGCTGTAGAAACCATGGTATAGACTCCAGTCAGACCTGAGTGTCAGGAGCACTGAGGGCAGAAGACTGATGTTTCAGCTCTAACAGTCAAGCAAAGAGAGAGAGTGCCAATCCTTCCTTCCCCCACCATTTTGTTCCATTTAGGCCTCAATGGATTGGGTGATGTCCACCCACATTAAGGAAGACAATTCCCTTTATTCAATTTACTGATTCAAATGCTAACCTCTTGAGGAAACACTCTCACAGACATGTCCAGAAATAACATATAACCGGATGTCTGCATATCTTGTGGTCTAGTCAAATTGACACATAAAACTATCTATCACAGATATCAAGGACAACAATGAAAGGGAAAGTCACAGAAAGACAACCGAGAGTGAGATGGGAACAGAGCCTTTTCAGTACAGACCCTCCCATGCTTTGAACCCTCCCTCCCCAACCTGAGCTGCCTGGAAAACTTGATAGCACAAACCTTTGCTCCCTCTGGGAAACCTGACTCAAGGCACAAATATTAAAACTCACCAATGGCTCTTGTAACATCATCAAACAACCCTGATAATGTGCAGTTGCTGATCTTGATGTTTGAACAGAGCTGGTGGCCTTCTTGAGAGCAGAAGGCTCGCATCCTTTTGCACGGAACCCATGCAGGTCAGCCATGACTCTGACCCTTTTCTGCCACCGCTTGCTGCCATTGACTCTGCACTTTCTGAGTGGCCTGAATGTGCTGACTCCAATGCAACTTCACACGTGGTCCAAAAATACATCTCCCAAACAGGCCTGGTTCTCTTAACCAGCATTTCCCTCCACTCTCCGATAGACCCCTGGGCAGATCCCAACCCTAGTTTCCAGCTCATAAATTTGCACCTTACATGCTGTGTTCTCAAGAGGCAGAAGGCCCAACAGAGGTGTCATGCTGTGAAAAATATATGCGAGGAGACCTCTTTCTTTCTAAGCAGTTGTGTCCAGAAGCTTCCTAGAGGCTCTGCTGAGCAGTGGTGGAATAATGACCCTTTAAAGGCAGTGATATGGCAAAGCCCATTGCCACATCATGAGAGAACTGATTGGGTATATCTCTTCCCAACTCCACGTTCTGTGGTAACTTATTGGTAGCTAGCAGTCAGCCCTGGAGAAAGTATTTGCACCTTGGAAATTGGCACACACTACAAATCAGAGCTTTTTTTATGTCCCAGAGAACTACACTTGATCTTAGCCAAAAGGCCGAGAAGCGATGTCCCAGAGAACTGTGTGAAGAGGAAGGCTGCAGAACCAACCAGCAAACAAGAATCCATGGAATGAGTTCAGTCTGGCTGCCTCTTTTCTTCCTGTTGGATATGTTCAGAGATATTTGTAGGGCCTTTGTTCTGAATTTGATGAGAATGGAGACCAAGGGATAGTGAGCTTGCATGGCAAATAATGCACACAACAATGCTGAACACTGCAGACAAATGGGCTTCAAAAGGCAGATTCATCATTTTGGACACCACAAAATAGATCCTGCCTCAGTAATCAGATTCTAATTACTTGCTCTGCCACTCACCTAGGCATGTAGCAGTTCTTCTGAGGTAGGAGGAAGAAAGGAAGAGAACTGAGCTCATTGTCAGGCTGTCAAGCCCAGGGCTGGGCATTTCGCAGGGGTTAATGCAGTTGACCTTCACGTAGCCTAATGCCTTAGGTATTAGCATACCCACTTTCGAAAGAGGGTAATGAGGCTTCAGGAGGTTAGAACAGTAACTTGCCTAAGGTCACATGGTACTAAGGATGTGGATATAAAGCTGAGAGTGTCGGACTCCAATGTCCACAGTATTTTCATCACACCACATTGCCAACAACCCTTATTTTATTTATCTGTGGAGCTGCAATAAAAGCAGCAGCCAACCTGCCTCTTGGGGAATTTAATGGCAAATCTGTGTTTTTCTAATAACAGCTTTGTTGAGGTGTAATTCTCATACCATAAAATTCACCTTTTAAAGCATATAAGTCAGTGGTTTTTAGTATAGTCACAGAGTTTTGCAACCGCTACCACTATCTAATTCCAGCACATTTTCATTAGCCCCCAAAAGAAAAACCCCACCTATTAGCACTCAGCTACCCGCTGCTCCCTCCTCCCTGCAGCCCCTGGCAATCACGAAACACTTTCTGTCCCCATGGATCGGCCGATTCTGGACAGTTCATATAAATGGAATCATATAATATGTGGCCTTCTGTGTAGCTGCTTTCACTTAGGACAATATTGACAGAACTGTTTTAAAGTTCATGAAGTTCTACAGCTGAAACCCACTAAGTTGAAAGGCAAACCTATGCAGTTTTAATTTAAACACCAGTAAGCCACAGGAGCAAAGAACATGAAGTACTGGCATCAACATGGTTTTCAACTCAATTCTACTCTATTTATTGAGTGCCTATTCTATACCTTCCACAAAACAGACAAAATCCTTGCCCTCATAGATTTTACATTATGGTGGGAAGAAATGGATGATGATGATGATAATAATAATAATAATAGCATTTAGGCTATCTAGGGTCAAATATGTGGTGACAAAAGATGATTTGACTCTAGGTAGTGGGCACACAATACAATATATAGATCATGTATCAGAAATGTACACTTGAAACCTATATCATCTTATTAACCATTGTCACCCCAATAAATTTACTAAAAAGAAAAATGTTTTTTAAAAAAATAGTATCTTAATTACATGTGTGAAAAACATAGAGCAGTTTGGGGGATCATGGATGCTGGAGGAGGCCTCTCTCTCTCTCTCTCTCTCTCTCTCTCTCTCTCTCTCTCACACACACACACACACACACACACACACACACACACACACACACTAAATGCCTAGGTGTGACTCAGGCAGTGCTGTCCTAACGCCCTCTGTGTTTCCAGATACCTGACAACAGCAGGTATCCCCCAACCCCCATGCCCTTGTGCACCTCTGAAGGGTAGTGGACCCCTTTCCCACCATGGGTAACACACCAGCAGGCAGCAACTCTCCCTTGCTCTGTGATAGGTTCATCTTCCCACAGGCCAGGCTCCCTTCCTCTTGAAATCCTGAGCTCAGAAGGGGAGAGGGAAGAAGCTCCTCCCCTCATCTTTTCTTGCCAGGCCAGCAGTGAGAAAGCCACTGCCCAGCCCAGGGAGCAGTGCCCAGCGCTGCCCTCTGCACCCGCCCATTCGCCCTCTGCACCCGCCCATTCGCCCTCTGCACCCGCCCATTCGTGCATTTATCAAAGCCCTGCAGGGCATGATGTCTCAGTGGCCTGAGCTTCCTGGAGCCTGGTGACGGTTCCCCCAACCTCTGCATTCTGCCAGTTCTCAAAGTATTGTCCTGTTTCAGCTCTCCCGTTGCTACTGGTGCTAGTTCTAAAGGACTAAACCTTTCTAAATCCTGCATTTATTTTTATAAATATAACTAGAAACATTCCAACTTTCCCTCCCTTTCACCATCTCAAGCACTAAGAGTTATTAGGCCATAAGAATCCACATCTCTGAGTGTGGGTGGGGCCTAAAGAAATCCCATTTTTCTTCCACCAAGAAATATACTGTTTCTTCCACCAACAGTACAAGGTTCTGTGTATATAATCGATCGTGGTTTTAAAATAGCTTTTTATTCTTATAAAAGCACTACATGTCGTTGAGAGAAAATGGAAAACACAGAGGAGGAAAGCAAAGCCAGCCCTGTCGCGGGGAGTATCTAAGGTTCACATCCTGGTGAATCCCTTCCCCTTGCTTTGGGCTGGACCCAGGGACTCACTTCTAATGAAGAGAACACAGGAAAGTCATGGGTATCACTTCTGACGTTAGGGGTGCAGCAAAGAGGTAACACAGCAGGCCTGGGCTGTTCTCCTTGGAAAGGTCTGCTGCACGGTGGCCCTTGGCTGGCATCTGGGAACTTGGGTTTCAGGAGGAAAGGTTCCCACCATTCCCTGGTAAGCAGGGATCCCTGCACCTAAACTGTTTGTGTAAACGACATGCAGATACGGGACACCAGCCTTCCTTGTGGGAGTCTGGAATGTTGCTACATGCCACCAGAGGGTGCCCACGTGACCAGCCCAGTAAAACCCTTGGGCATTGAGTCTTTTATGTGGGTCCCTGGCAGACAACAATTCACCCAGGCTATCACCCCTCACTGCTGGGGCCCATTTCACACATGGCTGAGGGACTCGGTGTGTCTGGCGTGACATCACCGGGAGAGGACTCTTGGAAGCTTGTGCCTGGTTTCCTCCAGCCTCTCCCTTATGCACCTTTCCCCTTTGCTGGTTGTGCTTCGTATCCTCTCCCCATCATAAATCATGATCATACAGTCATGGTTATACAGAACATGACTACGTGCTGAGTCCTGTGAGCCCTCCTGGAGAATTAACAAACCAGGGGGTGGGGAGGTCTTGGGGATCCCTGGGTGTTCCTGACACCCCCAACACATTAGACTGTCAACACACTATGATATCCCCCCTCTCTCTCCCCGCCCACCCCCAATTGAGCCTTGAGTTGACTAAGACCTACCATCACTTTGACTGCAACCTTGTGAGAGACCCAGACCCAGAGGACCCTGAGCTAGATTCCTAACCTAGAAAAACATCAAGATAATAATTATTTGTTACTTTAAGCTGCTAAGTTTTAGGGTATTTTGTTACACAGCAATAGATAACTAATATATCCTTCACCCAGAGATTATTACTCTTTGTATTTTAGGATGTATCTCTTCAAGGGTTTTTCTACACCCATATACACTGAGTGGCCAGATTATTATGACCACCTGACGTTTGTAGGCAAATTATCTATAACTTTATGCTGAAGTTGCTAGAGGCCCAGACCATTATAAATAGGGAAGCAGGTTATTTACGACAGTAGAAGTGATTTTTTTCTGAAGATATGGGTAAACAACGCGATTTAACAGCCTTTGAACGTGATATATATATATTGAGTGACCAGATAATTATAACCACCCCATCAGTACTTCATTGGGCCACCTTTTGCCTTCAATACTCTGGCGATTCTTCTTGGCATTGACTCCATGAGATGTTGAAAGGTGATGCGAGGAATCTGACACCATGCCTGATGAATAGCACTGTCCAGTTCTGTGAGATTTGATGGTTGTAGAACCAGCTGCCTGATGGCTCTTTTAACTTCGTCCCACAAATGCTCAATTGGATTGAGAACTGGTGATTGTGGGGGCCACCTAAGCAAGGTAAAGTCTCCCTCATATTCTTGAAACCACTCCTGCACAATACGAGCACCGTGGCATGGCGCATTGTCTTGTTGGAAGAAGCCATCTCCATTGGGATACGCCATCAACATGATAGGATGAACTTGATCAGCATCGATACTTAGGTATGTTGTGCTATTCAGACGTTGTTCCACACAAATTAAAGAGCCCAAATCATGCCAGGAAAACATGCCCCAAACCATAATACTGTCCCTACCAGCTTGAAGGGTTGTACTCATGCATGTGGGGTGCATGCTTTCATGCTGTTTCTGCCAAATTCTCACTCTGCCATCTGCATGATGCAACTGGAAACGTGATTCATCGGACCACATGACTTTTTTCCAATGCTCAACTGTCCAATCCTTGTGCTCCTGTGTGAATTGGAGACATTTTATCTTGGTAACTGCAGACAGCAAAGGTGTTGGAACAGTCCTTCAGCTTCCATATCCCATACGATGTACGGCTAATTTGCCTACGTCAGGTGTTCATAATAATCTGGCCATTCAATGTATATGTAGAATAAGATTCCAGTTAAAATTGAATTTTTTAACACAGTAAAAAGCAAAGGCATATGGCTGAGATACAATATTTTCTCTTATTACTACAAAAAAATTCTTTCATTCCACAATGATAGCTGGCATTTCTCTTTAAGTCCAATTGTCCTTTGTTCTGGAAAGTAAGGGGAGTAAGGGAAAGGTCTTTCATGGCCCTTTGGTCATGCAGTCATAAGATCCCATTGGGAAAGGGGAGGTTTCCGACATTAAGTTAAACCGCTAGGCATAATAATGTAAATGTTTTTATCCTCAGTGTGGGTGGAATGACTTTCAACAAATTATGCTTCCTTTTAGGAAATCAGCTCTCCTCTCTTCAGTGGGACTGGTGGCCAGGGCTCCTGGCGGGAAGATAAGCTTAAGGACACCCTGGAGAGGGGCGTGATAAGTGAGTCCCTGCAAATGGTGACCAGCTGGAGGGAGAGGAGAGAAGCAACAACACATGGGTGAGGCTGGCCCAAGCCTAACTTTTCTGGGAGCAAACATATCCAGTATCCGTTTTAAGTTTTCCTTTTGGCTTTGTCAGTCCCAGGAAAGTTTTATTGAGCACCACTACTCAGTCTTGCCTGTGTTTGAGGAATTAAGGGGACCAGTTGCTGTCCGTGTTTCTGCAAAGCTTCCTGAGGAAAGAGACAGCCTGAAAAGCTGCCTTCAAGAGGTGACCTGCAAAGGAGTGAAGGGCCAGGGTAAGGCGATGAGAGACAGAGGAGGGGAAACTTCTAGGAGGAAGAACCTCTTGCAACCAAGCTGGATGGGGGATAGAGCCACAGGATGTGAATATTAATGCAAGTGTAGCTTCTTGAGGCTAGTGTAGCTGTGTGTAGAGTCAGTTACACACATTTTTTAAATAACAAGTTGCAATAAAACTGAAAATACTACTTACTGGTATACGCTGCTTAATTCACTTAGCTATGTGTTGCAACTTAACTTTTTTTTTCTACAATGCAATTTGTACTGGCAACTAAATATTCCATCATATGGGAAAACCATAACCTATTTTAGCAATTTTCTACTATTGGACAAGTAGGTCATTTCCAATTTTCCATCACAATTATAAACAATGCTGCAAAGAACATCTTTGTGCTAAATCTCTGTCCAAACTATAATAATATCTTTTCATACATTGCTAGGAATGGAATTGTTAGATCAAAGATAGGCACATTTTATGAGTTTGGGATGCATTTTTCCAAATTGCTTGCCAGAAAAGCATGCCAACTCTAACTCCTCCCAACAGGAGCCAAGAATATACTTAGCTTCACCACTTAGCCAAAACTGGATTTTACCTTTTTATTATTTTTACATGATACACATTCATGTTCTCATAATCGCTTAAACATACTATAAGATATGGTAAAAAATTACCTTTACGTCTGGTTATGTACAGCCCAAGTATAAACAATCAATGTCATTCCAGGCAGCCCTCAGAACTACTGGAGCAGGCAAACAAGAAAGCCAATAACCAGTAGATTTTTGCCCCATCCCGCCCCCTTGAGTAGCCATTTCTGAGATGAGTACAGTCATGTGAGGCATAATGGCATTTCAGTCAAGGATGGACCACATTTATTGATGGTGGCCCAATAAGATTACAATGAAGCTGAAAAATTCCCATCGCCTAGTTACTGCCATAGTCGTAAACATGTCCAGTCCTGCGTAGTCGTGGTTACATCTGTGACATGGCCATCATCGTGTCGTATGGTCCTGTGGTCTAGCTCAAGGCAGTGCACACATGTTTGTGGTGATGCGGGTGTAAACAAACCTACTGCACTGCCAGTAGAGCAAGCACAGAGGGGGGTTGATAGATAACGTGCCTGAGAATAAAGGCAGGCTCAAGGAGGAGATGGGATTGACCCCATCTTTCTTACAAAGGGAGGAAAGTGGACTGTGAGAAGGAATTCTGACAGAGAGAAAACAGCTGGAACCAAAGAATCGAGTGTGTAGATGGACACATGGAGCATAGGCCCACCTCGTACACAGGGAGAGGGTGAAGACAAGGTTAAAAAGAAGGTTGAAGGCTACACACTATATGATTCCACCTACGTGGCATTCTGGAAAAAGTACAACTATGGAGACAGTGAAAGGATAAGTGGTTGCCAAGGGTTGCGGGATGAATAAATGGAGCACAGAGGCTCTTTAAGGCAGTGAAATGACTCTGCACGAGACTATAATAGTAGATAACGTGTCATTGTACATTTGTCCAAACCCACAGAATGGACAACACTCAGAGTGAACCCTCAGATAAACTATGAACTTTGTGTGACGATGATGTGTCAATGTAGGCTCATCGGTTGTACAAACGCACCACTCTGGCGGGGGAGGTGGATAATGGGAGAGGTTGTTCGTGCATAGTTTCCACTCAGTTTTGCTGTAAACCTAAAACTACTCTAAAAATAATTTTTTTTTAAGTTAGGGGCTGTAACTAAAGGCCATGCAAGCAGTGCTGAGGAGTGTGAGCCTGACTCTGAAGACCAGGGTTTTCCAAACTTTTGGTCACACTCTCCACTCATTGAAAAGGTCTCCGAGCACTCACCCTAATACAGGGACATACATGCATTTATTTACATACAAATGATATTCCTTACTACTATATTAACATGCCAGGTAAGATATACTGGTGTATATATGAAAGACACAGAAAAATATAAGCTAAAAAGGATGAGAATATACTATTTGAATGTCTGGCTGATTGTGATGGCTTTGTACCAGCAGGAGCACATCCTCAAAGCACAGGGTACATTTACCTAACAAAAATTATATGTGGAATTTACATTTCAAAGCGTCTTCTTGATAACTTTCAATCTGTGTAGCCGACTTCTTGCTGGGGCTCCTTAGATTGTCACTGCTGCTTCCTCATCAAAGGGCTCCCACCAGACCTAGCACAGGTGACCACCTGCTGCTGCTGTCACCTCAGCATCCCGTCAGGGCTTGCAGCAATGTCTCGGCCCCTGTCCATTTCAGGGGGTTTCCTTAGTTACTGGTAAAACTAGGTACTAAAGCCTCATCCCTGGACGCACATAAACTGTGGCCTGAAGGTGCACTCCACCGCCACACCCTTAGCTCCCTGAAACGCCTCCCGAGGCTATCCAGAACTGCCGGAGACCCAGTTAGGGTGCTGGTGTCAGTCCACATAATTAAGGAGAGTAAATATATATAAACATGGTGAAGTAACAATCTCCCTGTTTGATATGTTGAGTTGGAGACACCAGTGGTACATCCACAAAGAAAAGTCTAAAAGGAAACTGGCCATATGGGTCTCGAGCATGTTGGGCTCAATAGCGTCCCCCCACAAGTCATGCTCACCTGGAACCACAGAACGTGACCTTATTTAGAAACAGAGTCTTTTGCAAATGGAATTTGTCAAATTGGGGTTATCCTTTCCTCTTTTTTTTTTCTCTTTTAAATTGAGTAAATATGATTTTCTCCAAAAATAGGGGCACTGGCATTAAAATCAAAGAATAAAGGCCTCCTATTCTCTGGTTACTTTTTTCTCCAGCACAAAATGGGTAAACAAGTATAAACTGAAGTTCATCTTTGATTCTCTGAATACATTTTCTCCGTTAAAATCGAAGCAAGACGAGAGATGTACCCATGTAACACAAGCACCTTCTGGATACTGTCACTCTAGCAAGGTCATCCTAAGAGTACATGACCTCTAACTGTGCAGGGCAGGCAAAAAGGCGTTCTGGCTCTCCTCTCTCTCACAGTTCCTCTTGGGCTCCTCCCTCCCTATACTATTTTGAAGTATTTCTTTCCTACCCCGTTGGTACAGGAGCTAACATTGTAATATCAATAACTGCCTTTTCTGTACTTTGTTTAAATTTTTTTTACTGACAAATATCACACACACAGAAGTATAAATTTCTTTTGTTTCTTCAACCACATTTCAATTCTTATGACATCGAATTTGCTTCCCAAAGAAAACTGTGCTTAAGTAGAGGCCGTAGCCACAGTTTTAGTACATTTTGGACCTGTTTTCATGAAAGATTGTAGAAATATTTTCCATACTTCGCCTCCCTAAGAGAAGACCACACACACACACACACCAGGCAGACAAGCTTGACAAAGGAAGGGTGTGCAAGGAGACGCTGAGCCCGCAGGTTAAGGCGCGCAGGATAGCCCAGCAGGGTGCCCCAGAGCACAGGCTCAGGGGGGAGCCTCGCTTCTTCTCTGTGATTGCTAAAATTGCTTGTCCGCTGTTAAAATGGTTCTATTTTCTACAAAGGTGCTTTGCTGGGGAAAAGAAATTAAAAAGCAACCGTCTAATCTTCTACCACCTCCTAAGACGTCCCGAGACAAAAACATCATCTCTTGGGATATTCTTGCCAATATGAATAACCTCAGTCTCATTGTGAGAAGACATCAGACAAGCCCCAACTGGTGGGCATTCTACCAAATAACTAGAAGCTCTCTTCAAAAGCATCAGCCACAAAAGACAGACATCCTGAGGAGCTGTTCCGGGTTCAAGGAGGCGGAGGAAATTTGAGAACTAAATATACTATGGGATCCTGGGTTGGATCCAGGACCAAAAAAGAACCTCAGTGAGACGACTGGAGAAGTTTAAATAATTTAATTTGCAATTAAATTTGAATTTAATTCTGCAGAATTAATCTGTAGGTTAATTAATCATATCAGTGTTCATTTCTTGGTTTTGATCATTGGACTATGGTTTCTAAGAGGTATATATCTGCAGAAGCTGAGTGAAGGGCATAAGAAACCTTTGTGCTATGTTTGCAACTTCTTTTGTAAGTCTGAAATTATACCAAAATAAGAAGTTTAAAAAATATTAATAATGTAAAAATGTATTAAGTGAGGGATTACTGTCTTCCTTCCTCATTCCTCATTCTCTCTTCTTGGTGGCTGTCCCCTAGCTTCTCAGAGCCACGTTCTGGTCTCCCAGGCAGAATTCCCGGGCTTGGAACCATCCTCACTCTCTTGCTCATCAAAGGGCTCTATACCAGCCCTTCCTTCCAGGACCTGAGAGATGGGTGGGAGCTAATCAGATCAACCAGTCTGGGCTGGAGCCTTAGCAGGTAATTTGCACCCACCTTTTGAAATAACTTTGCCTTCCAGGCAAAGGTGAGAGACTCGTGGGAATTTCACACATTTTGTAGAACCAGAGGAGCGATATTTGAACAAGAAGTAGGTAACACCCTGTTCAAGCTTTCAAAGGCCACAAAAATCAGTCTTCAAGTATAGCCTGAAGCCAAAGTGCTGTCATCTGGTTCTAAATCAGAATCACTTGGGAAGCTTCTTTTAGTAAAATATGTTTTTATTGATTTCAGGGAGGAAGGGAGAGGGAGAGAGAGACAGAAACATCAATGATGCGAGAGAATCCCTGATTGGCTGTGTCCTGCACGTCCCACACTGGCATGTGCCCTGACCAGGAATCAAACCCTGACCTCCTGGCTCATAGGTCAACACTCAACCACTCGGCCATACCGGCCCGGCCCCTAGGAAGCTTTTAAAACTTCATCTTCCTATGCTCCTCTCTAGGCTGCTGAGTCAGAAGCCCTTGAGAGCTTCACTTCCCCTGAAGATTCTAACCAATAGGCCTACAGAGAGTGGGCTGCAATCCTTGGGAACAGGGCGTCTTGGGGATTACTCAAGACGAAATGGACTCAGAAAAAGCAAGCAAGGAAAGGATGAAAGAAATACCACAGGAAGCAGATTCCACATCAGACTTTGAGTGTCCCGTATGAGCCAGGCCTATGAGACACATCCTGTGTCCATTTTATAGATGACAAAACTGGGGACAGTGGATTTCAGCAACTTGCTCAAAATCTCCAAGTTAGAGATGTTTTTTGTGTGTGTTTTGTTGTTGTTGTTTGCTTTTACCTGCCCAAGTAATTTCGCTAAGAACGAACAAATAAACAGATAGGCTTTAGGGGTCCTTTTCCTACCTTCCAAGGGCTGTGAAGAACAAGGTAGGGTGGGAGTTGCTCCCTGCTCTTCCCAGGGACACTGCCCACAATCCCCTAAGTCTTGCAGGCACCAGCAACTCCAGGGCCGTCTGTCTTCTGAACTCTCCAGGCCAACGTGGGCAGCGATGTTTTCGTACAGGTTTTGTCATCTTCAGGGATTCAGGCTGGCCTTCCAAGGACTCCTTCATCATGCTGAATTTGGGGGACAGCACAGGTGAGCCTGTGGCTCTGCAGCTCAGCAAACCTCCACCAACCAGCTTCCCCGCTCACTGGTCTCCAGGCTTCGCACATGGCATAGAACAGGGGTTCTCAAACTACGGCCCACGGGCCACATGCAAATGCAAATATTGTATTTGTTCCTGTTTTGTTTTTTTACTTCAAAATAAGATACGTGCAGTGTGCATAGGAATTTGTTCATAGTTTTTTTTTAAACTATAGTCCGGCCCTCCAACGGTCTCAGGGACAGTGAACTGGCCCCCTGTTTAAAAAGTTTGAGGACCCCTGGCATAAAGGAAGGGAAAGCAGCCTTCCCAGGCTTGGATACCTGCCTCTCACCACACGATTGGCCTAAATGGCAAGAACACCAGCCCTCTCCTTGCCTCCCAGGCCTCTTCCCATGTAACCTGGGAGGGACAAGTGGGAAGGCAGACGGGAATGACTCACCCAAACCTTCAGGACTTGTGCTTAGTTTATTGTTTCAGACTTGGGCCTTAGCCACCACTCAAGACCATAGGGGAAGTCCCAGCCTGTAAATGAGTGAATGAAGGAATGAGCTTTGCCAACAGACAAACCTGGGTTCAAATCCTGGCTCCTCCACTTACTACATGTGTTGTTTAACTTTCCTAATTATAAATTGTTATTCCTTCTGTCTTGGCTCCTGGGAAAGCCAGGGCCAAATGCATGGCCAGCTCCAGCAATGCGTGTGCATCTCCAGGGGGCTTATTATTCCCTCCATGCTTTGCCTCACGCCATGTCTCCCCATCAAGTTTTTATTGGTTTCCTTTTGGATTGTAAGCACTTTTGTTAACTACCTCAAATCTTCAAAGAGCAGCAAGGGAGCAAAATACTTCCCAGGACAGTGGGGAGGATAGAAAAGTCAGCCTGCAGAAGGGCAGGCAGGGGCCTGGGCCAGTGCAGGGAGGTGATTGCCAAGTGCTGGGTGCCTCCCCACCAACCTTGCCTCCGTCCATCCCAAGCCCACGGACCTCAGGGATTGAGGTGGCACTGCTTGTTGATTGCTTTTGTCCAGAGTAGACCATCCTGATGTGCGCTTGTTCGACAACAGTGGGCCTTTTGGCCATAAAGGGCAGGCACACAGAGGGAGAGGGGCCGGGCAAGGAGAGGACTGCGGCTGCACCATGGGTGAGCCCCTGTGGGGGTATAATTTCCAGTACAGACCTCCCTGTGCAATCATGCCACCAGAGCAGTCACGAATCTTACTTCCTCCTGTTTATTGATGGGATCCCCCACCCTGTTCTCAATGCCGATTCACTTTGCGCCATCAGCCTGTGGGCACACGGCCCAAAATTCCTTCCACTGCAGGTCACAGGTGGAAGGCCCTGCGGGGCACGTTGCCTGGGAATTCTGGGAGCTGGCCCTCCCGTTCTTTCAGGAAGGTGCCCTGGTGACGACGTGGAGGGCAGCGGCAGGGAGAATTTCTGCTTGGTTTTGCTTGTGAGCAGATCGGGGCAGTGCTGATGGGGGAGAGTTAGACGGAGCGGGGAGGGGGAAGAAAGGGGGCTGTCTTCGCCTTGTGCCCCCAGTGTGGCTTGGGAGAGGGTAGATTTCCCTGGGCTCTTTTTCTCCTAAGGCTGCACAAAGACTTTACATGAAAACATCCCCCTCCGCACAGCTCTGAGCTGACCGGCATGGTCCTCTATCACAGTGGCCCAGACGTCAGCCACGAGGCCTTTCCATCACACCCACATGTCAGTCACCCCAGCCTCAGGAAAAGCCTGAATAAACAGGTGAACCAAGCCGCCATGTGACAGGAAAGCTTTATAGGTTTTTGTTTCTAACTCATTAGGCATGTTTAGGCGGGAGGGGTAGGATAAATTTTTCTTTCATCTACAAAGGAGCTCAAACCTTTTCCTTTGTGCTGTGTTCTTCTGACTCTTACAATATGCTACCCGTACGAGCTGGACAGGGCATCGGTGATGTGGGGAGCGAGAGGCCCAGCGGGGCCCCCAAAGATGCTATGCAGCTGGCAGCGGTTTCCCCACATGTCATCAAGTCCCGGTGGCGCTTCACGGTACAAAAACATTCTGCACATTTAAAGAGGCATCACTTAATCATGTCAGCAGATTGGGGCTTTATAAATGTATAGGGTCACTTCAGGCGATCCCAAACTATCTTGACAGAGAAAGTAAGCCAAAACACATGGCCATCCCAAGGATTGGCCATCCAGGGGACAGCCTTATGGGAGCTCACTCGATGTACGGGACAGAGGAGAATTCGTAGGCAGATGTGGGCTATAACATCAGCAGGGGTCCTGATGACATTATAAAACTTAAGACAAGGCTCCATTGGCTTGTGGAGTCAGCAAAAGAGCCAAGAATTATGGCCTGCCGTTCACAGCCCAGCGGGGGGGTGGTTTGTTCTTGCCCTCAGCCATGGGGAGCCCAACAGCTGAGGTTTTTAAAAATCACACTCACCTAGGCCTTCCATTTTGCAGATAGTTTTTGTGTGTGTGTGTGTGTGTTTTTAGCACTGGGCATTTATAAAACCATGAGGCAGTTTAACATTCCCACGGGCCCCACTTTCAAGTGAGGGAAACTTAAATGCCAAAAAGAGCCAGACCCGTTGCTGGGTTACATCAGAGCCTCCAAATCTGAGTGCTGTGCCTGGAGTCCTGGAAAAATCTAACCGTGAAAATAACCCCGAGGCCGGCTTACGGGACCACCTGCAAGAGAGATGTGGAAGCACATGGAAAGGCAGACTAGACTCATTCACCCGGTAGATATACACATGCTGCTGATAAGAGGAAGAACACCCCTGTGGCGAGGGCTGTGGGTCCCAAGCTGGTGGCCAATAGAGCCATAAAGTCCTTTGAGAAAGTGAAAGGCAAACACTTCCTGGAGCAGTTGAAGCTCAGAACCCCAGGGTCCAGACACTGCACGTGCCACCTTTTTAAGAATCTTATGAGTCCACTAGAGGCCCAGTGCATGAAATTCATGCACGGGTAAAGGACTCTAGGCCTGGCTGGTGATCAGGGCCGATCGGGGCCTTCTGCTTGCTGGCCGGGGCCTTCCTTCATCCCATGCCACCCCCTGGTGGTCAGCGCATGTCATAGCGAGCGAGCAAACTCCCAGTCTCCTGATTGAACTCCCAAGGGGACAATTTGCATATTAGGCATATATATATATATCTATATATATCTATATATCTATCTCTCTCTCTCTATATATATATATATATATATATAGAGAGAGAGAGAGAGAGAGAGAGAGAGAGAGAGAGAGTTAATGATTTTAGCCTATGGTTCTCTGCCAGAAGAGGGAAGCTATGCAAACATTCATCCACAGGATAAAGTGTGGTATAGCCATACCTTAGAATGGTATTCGGCCATAAAAAGGAATGAAGTACTGGCACATGCTACAGTATGGATAAACCTTGAACAAAAATATGTTCAGTGTAAGAAACCAAACACAAAAGGCCATGTACTGTATGAATCCACTTATAGGAAATATGCAGAATAAGTAAATCCACAGAGATAGAAACCAAATTACCAGTTGGCAGGGCCTGGGAGGTCGAGGGTGGAGGGAAGAACGGGGTGTGACTGTTTAATGGGTACAGGTTTCTGTTCGGGTGATGAAAATGCTTTGGAATTAGACAGAGTTGGTGGTTGCGCAACACTGTGATGTATAAATGCCACTGAACTGTCCACTTTAAAATGGTTAACTGAGTGAATTTCACCTTAATTTTTAAAAATTTATAGTAAATGGATGCTCTTTGAGCTCAGGTGGCTGCTAGAGCAGAGTGAGGTCTGATGGAAGCAGGAGCAATTAAAGCAACTGGTGAATCCTGAAAGTGACAGACGGCAGGCAGCTGGGAAGAGGGGAACTCAATACAAATTCCCTGGGCTCGGGGTCCAGATCAGGCCCTGGGCATAGCCCAAGAAAAGATTTTTAGCAGATCTGCTCCTGCTGGGGAAGGGCTGGAGCAGATATACTTTTGCCAAAGTCCAGACCCTTTCTTGGCAGCCCAGCCAAAGGAGAGACGCTGGCTATCAGTCACCGAGAGCAGTTTCACTGGGCAGAGACCTCGCTTGCATAACATCACTTAGGAAGGAGACAGCCCACGCGCAGAGTGCAGCAGAGCCCAGCGGCTGGAGGTGAAGCTCCAGCCCCTTCCCAGGTTCTCGACGTAGGTGCAGCACCTCCTGAACTGGGCATCACCCCATACAACCTTTAACGCAAAAACCACTCAAACCTGTAAAGAAGTTTTGTGAGTTTATTCAAGCCAAAGTGTCAACAATCGCCAGGAAGCGGAATCTCAACGTATCGGGATAATGCTCTGGAGATGGTGGTTTTTCACCTTGTTTTATACATTTCATTCAAAGGAGGAGACGTAAGTGGGTTCCATGAACTCCACTGATGATAGGTTAGCAGTGGTCGGCAAACTCATTATTCAACAGAGCCAAATATCAACAGTACTTCTTCAAAATAGACTCGCCCAGGCCGAAAACCGACTTCTGCGCATGGACCACGAAGTTTCAATCGCACTGTATGCACACCTGCACGTGGTATTTTGTGGAAGAGCCACACTCAAGGGGCCAAAGAGCCGCATGTGGCTCGCGAGCCGCAGTTTGCCGACCATGGGGTTAGGGAGGTGGGAGAAAGCAAAGCGAGGAAACCTCAGGGATTGGATAAAAAGTAAAATGACAGACACATACTTCTTTTACTTAGGTGGGTGCAGGATAGTTAACAGTCAACAAGTAACTCAATAACAATGAGGGGATTTGTGGTCTCTGAGAACAGTGCCTGTCCTTTGACGGGTCCCAGAAAAAGAAAAATTGCTTTAACGTTCCAACGATTATGTTATCGCAGATGCATAAAGACAATAGGCTCAGTTAAGGTAAAGACTGACCTTTGTCAGGGAAGATGCCGGCCTAGGACTTGACTCCCCACCATAATTGCTTTTAGTTAAAGTTTTAATTTCAGACCATGCTTTATGGTTACTTTAGGTCTTTGAGTTTGCAAGACTGCCATGCAGGCCTTCCCTGAGCTGGTCAGATTAGCGGTCTTGATATCATTCAGGCAGCTACAGCCTCCTCCCACCCACCTCACATCTCTCACCGAGTCAGACACAGGGCACGGCTGGCGCCTTCTTCTCCCTCTCTGCCCCACAATCCATGAGCATCCGTCAGAAAGCACGAGACAACAGAGGTGGTGACTGAAAAGGTATTACAAGAAGTTCAAAATAATCACATCTCAGGGTGCTTTGTGATCTTTATTTGACCTCTTAACAACGTTTTAAAAAAGATTTTAGGGAGAAATGTCATGCTCTTGTCTTCTTTGAAGTGAGCTTTCCATTGAAATAAAACATGGACGTAAACAGATTCCGTTACTTTAAGAGAAGACTGTTACATAACTATGTTGATAGCTCTAAAAGGTATTTTAAATATTTATAAATGTTGACATATATGTAGCCCCAAAATGTCTGAAATGCATAAACTGGCTTCTCTGTGTGCTCTCCATGGCCAACTCTGGGGATGGGGAAATGTTTAAATAATGAATATAAATGTTTGAAAAATCAATTTTATGACTCCACTAGACTAAATTTCATAAATGATTAGAGTTACTTAATGATCCTCATGAGTATGGAGTTTAGTAACTACACAGTGTTATTGCTTCTTAGATGTCTATGTGAGGCTTTCACAGGATTTGCTAGAGGAGCGGCTGTGGTCTTCCACTGCTAGGAAGTAGGTAGACGCATAAATGGATAGATTGATGATGAGGCTAATGACAGTGATGATATTTTTAATTTTTTATGTTCTTTGAAGTTTCTAGGGCTCACCCTTTCCACTTGCTTTCTTTTTTTATTGTGACATTTAAAGAACACACGTTCTCTTTAGACGGAATTAAATGCTAAGCGCAAACAAGAAAGTAGAATAACTGAGGTTGTCATGATCGGGTCAACCGAACCACTTTATGTGGCAGACACTACTGACCACTGGTATGGATTCAATCATCTCCCCCAAAATGCATGTGTTAAAGTCCTCAGTATGCCAGAATGTGACCTTATTTGGAAATAGGATCATAATTAAAATGAGGTCATATTGGAATAGGGTGGGCCCTGATCCATTATGACGGGTGACCTTATAAAAGGGGGGAATTTGGACACAGACACAGGGACAACGCCACATAAAGATGAAGGCGGATAGCAAGGTGACATACCACATAAAGATGAAGGCGGATAGCAAGGTGACACTCCCACTTGCCAAGAAACACCAAAGACAGCTGGCAAGTCGCCAGAATCTGGGGAAGAGGCCAGGAACAGATTCTTCCTTCCAGCCCTCAGAAGGCGTCCACCCTGCCAACACCCTGACCTTGAACTTCTAGCCTCCAGAACTGCAAGACAAATTTCTACTAGTTAAGCCACCCAGTTTGTGGTTCTTTGTTATGACATCCTAGAAAGCTAATACAGCTGCCTACCTAATAGTCATTCTCCTCTTCTTGCTTAGCTTATTGAATCTTGATAAAATTCAGGCAGCTACAGGCTCCAAAAAGGGAGGCCCTCCCTAGATCCTAGAAAAAAGCATGATAGGTTTAAATCAAAGTGGTAACCCCATAGGTATTGGCTAGTGATTGGTTTGGAAGTGAGCATATACGTTGGTTCTAGTCAAAGAAAAATAATTGGGTAAATCTTTTGGAAGCTTCTGGAAAGGATTTTTCTCCCTGACAAAATAGCGAGAGAGGAAGGAGAGGAGGAGGAGAACAGACAGGCTGAAAAGGAGAGAAGGAGATAGGTAGGGAGAGGGCAGAGAGTGGCTGATGGGTGGCGGCAGAAAGGGAGAAAGCTTTTCCCTTCCCTCTTAGAGCCTTGCTGGGCTCTCAGAGCTGTGATGACCATCTTGTGACCTCAACAAAAAGACCAAAAGAATTAAAGAATCACCAACCCAGAGGGCTGACCAGCTGAACAAACTCTGAAATTGCTGACCACCGACTCCTCGTTACGAGCGAGTTTTCCTCTGCTTTAAGCCACGCCTCTGTGCACAGCTACTCCTATGTCTCAATATCAGCACCCCTCTGGGCGGCAGGCACCCGCTGTGGCTAACAACGGCCCGCTGGATGCCTCTCTGGGGTTTTGCTATTTGATTATTTCATGACCAGGTCAGACTGATGTCTGACTTTCAGGTGAATGTCAGCTCTGGCTCCACCCCTTGGAAAATCTGGTTCAGAGACTCCCCAGCATGGGGCACAGTCCTAACCCTCACAAAGCTCACAATCCATGGAGAGAGAAAAAACATCTGCAATGACTAGAACATGTGTGATATACCCTGAGCAGGGCTAAGAAGTTTAAATGCATCACCTCATTTATACACTAACCTCATTCAGTGTCTTGTGTCAAGCACACAGCACAGGTGCCTGCAAAGGTCACCTCCACCAGACAGGTAAGTCTCAGGCACCCGGGTAAGTTACGTGCCAGGGTAAGACCAAGGGGTGCCATCCAGTCTTGCTGCTTGCAGGTGGCTCCAGAGGAACAGCAAGAATCTAGTCTGCAGTCCAGTCGGAGTGGCTCAGTAGTTGAGCATCGACCTATGAACCAGGAGGTCACGGTTCGATTCCCGGTCAGGGCACGTGCCCAGGTTTCAGGTTTGATCCCCAGTGTGTGGCATGTAGCCGATCAATGATTCTCTCTCTCCTTCTCCCTTCCTCTCTGAAATCAATAAAAAAATTTTTTTTTTAAAGAGAATCTGGTCTGCAGCACATGGGCTTGGCTGTGGTCAGGACGTGGAAGGCTGGTGAGTGGCACTGGAGACATTGCCAGAGCAACAGTGTGGAGGGAAGGAGCCATCGTGGGGGATCGTCAGAGGAGGTGATGGGCATGGATGGAAATGGAAGGAGCTTGCTTGCAGAAACTTTTCCTCCAAATTTCTGAAATGCCGTACCCCCAGAGCACTTTTTCCCCCCCAATGTGCGAGGCACAGAGGGCACCTGCGTCCAAATCCATCAGGATAGGGGTTAAAAATAGGGATTCCTGCCCGTTCCTCTGACCCATCAAATCATAACTTTGAGGCGGGAGCCTGGAATGACTCTGTTAATGAGCACCTCCGTGAGCCCCACGCAGCTAAGACGAGGGCCCAGCAGCAAGCCAAACCTTTTATTGATTCTACCATGCACTTCCCTGCGCCTCCCTGTGCTAGGCCCAGTGCTGGGGGACGAGTAACGCCAACTACCCTCATTACATGAGCAGCAAGAAAGAAAATTGTGAAAACTTCTATTTCAGGAATATCCTGCACTTCCAAGGTCACCAAAGTATCCCAGAAAAACTCTTGTGCTAATTATGGCTTAATTGACAGAAGGAAGAGCTGGGACCCTCGTCGGCTCCGATCTGAACACTGAAGAGGTCAGAATAAGTCGCTCTGCAGGGCTATTCTGAGCTTCATTAAAAGATGCCCTGCTGCAAAGAACTTCCTCTCTTTTCCTCTAAAAGCATGAAAACAAAGCAATATGCAATAGGGAAAAGAAGTCTGTTTTTAAAAAGTCATCTGAAGGATGGACAAAAACAAAAGACATTCTGTGATCGAGCCTGCCGCTGTATTCTAAATCCCTACCCATTTCCTTCTGATTTCTTCCTCAAAAGTAACATCGCAAGGTAAGGACACGGTCGCCCCGCTGCCAGCGGTTCTGGTGTCGGCCCTGGATAACACACTCCGCAAACAAGAGGCATTCAGGCGGCACAAACGACTCCCGGGAGGCGGCCCTCGCAGTGGGGAAGGAGTCTGACTAATCTAGTAAAAAGAAATATCTAACCCAAAACATATGCATTTAGATATAACTCTATAAAGCCCATGCTAATTAGTCCTCTTGCTCATATAAAATGGCAAAGGAATTAACAACATTGCCAAGTCTCAGAAAGTCTTTTAACTGCACTGCGGCGCTTTGCAAGCAGCAGGCATCTGCGCCATATGTGGCCGCACACCCCGCAACAGCGCGGATTTGCCCTTCACGCAGAGCCCTCGGTGCTCGGCCTCGCAACAGTGTGTAGTTGAAACCTGGTGCGTGTCCCTCGGCAAACTGCTCAGAAACCAGCAAGGAAAGGGCTGTTTACTTTTGTAAAAGATCAACCGCTGGACACTGGCGGTGCCCCCGGAGCCCTTCAGAGTCCCCTCTGGCGTTCACCTTCCTGGGAAGTTGTATTTGTTTGTTTCTCCTGCTAGGAGAGGAGTTGATTTAGATTCATATTGTGGGCTACGGGCACTTCATTCATTTGGGAAAGGTCATTAGTATGTTTTTGGTTTAGAATGAAGTAAATTTATTATCGTTATTATTATTATTATTATTATTATTATTATTATTATTATTATTCTAGGGTTGAACGTGAAAAGCAAGGAAAGTACGGTTCCCTTTAAACACAAATTCTGGGATAGAACCCTGGGCACACTGGTTGGGATACACGGGTGAGGTGCTCAGACCACTGCACTGAGGGGGAAGAGGGGCCCGGGAGCCCCCTCACTGCCTACCACGCCTGCTTAAACACAGGGCTCCGGGAGCTCGCTGAAATGGGAGCTCTGGGCCATCCTGCTTCCAGCCTGGCTTGGCCCTGATGCTGGATTTGCCATCTTTTCCATCAGTCCCCGACCTTGGGAGTAATATCTCCACTTTCACACAAGCACTTTGCCACTTGTATTTTGCTGTTTTCAAATTGCTTGGGTCCTTTTAAAACACATTAAGGTGCAGTGCCTTTTTTAAAAAAAAAATTTTATTGATTTCAGAGAGGAAGGGAGAGGGGGAGAGAGATAGAAACATCAATAATGAGAGAGAATCATTGATTGGCTGCCTCCTGCACACCTACTGGGGATTGAGCCCACAATCCAGGCACGTGCCCTTGACCACAATCGACCCTGGGACCCCTCAGTCCACAGGCCAACGCTCCATCTACTGAGCAAACTGGCCAGGGCAAGGTGCAGGGCCTTTTAAAGCTGGGAACAGCATGACCATCCAACCTCACGCATCTGCTCCTCAGGTTACCTAAACTTGAAAATGTTTGGTAAGAATAAGGGGTGAGCCTGGCCAGTGGCTCAGTTGGAGCATCGTCCTGTGCACCAAAGGGTTGTGGGTTCGATTCCCAGCCAGGGCACATACCTAGGTTGTGGGTTCCATCCCCAGTCAGGGTGTGTACAGGAGGCAACTGGTCAATCTCTCTCTCTCTCTCTCTCTCTCTCTCTCTCTCTCTCTCTCTCTCTCTCAATTCAATAAACATATCCTTGGATGAGGATAAAAAAGAGAAAACTGAGAGTCTCTGGGTTGGGGCCTTAGCTTGATTACTTCAAAAGCCTCTCAGGCAATTCGCAGGTGCCGCCCGCGTGAAGAACCACCGACTGCAGAATGTGACCTCCTGCACCACTGCACTGTTCACCAACCCACCGCAGGCCACTGGGCTGCTCACCAACCCACCGCAGGCCACTGCGCTGCTCACCAACCCACCGCAGGCCACTGTGCTGCTCACCAACCCACCGCAGGCCACTGCGCTGCTCACCAACCCACCGCAGGCCACTGCGCTGCTCACCAACCCACCGCAGGCCACTGCGCTGCTCACCAACCCACCGCAGGCCACTGCGCTGCTCACCAACCCACCGCAGGCCACTGGGCTGCTCACCAACCCACCGCAGGCCACTGCGCTGCTCACCAACCCACCGCAGGCCACTGCGCTGCTCACCAACCCACCGCAGGCCACTGCGCTGCTCAACAACCCACCGCAGGCCACTGCGCTGCTCACCAACCCACCGCAGGCCACTGTGCTGCTCACCAACCCACCGCAGGCCACTGTGCTGCTCACCAACCCACCGCAGGCCACTGTGCTGCTCACCAACCCACCGCAGGCCACTGTGCTGCTCACCAACCCACCGCAGGCCACTGTGCTGCTCACCAACCCACCGCAGGCCACTGTGCTGCTCACCAACCCACCGCAGGCCACTGTGCTGCTCACCAACCCACCGCAGGCCACTGTGCTGCTCACCAACCCACCGCAGGCCACTGTGCTGCTCACCAACCCACCGCAGGCCACTGTGCTGCCTGCTGGCACCTGTGCCCGGCAGGTACACACTTCCTGCTTTAAAAAAAAAAGATACGGGGTGAAGGCGGTCAGCAGTACAGGTTTCTGCCACCACAGGAGAGGGGCACAGACCCTTTTCTCTCCTTCTCAGAGCTTAGTGTCTCCCTGTAGCGCTGCCCAGGCTCCTTCGCAAGCTCCACGAGAGGAACTAGACGTGGGATCCAGGCAGGAGCTGACCCAGGATGAGTGTCCACATTCTCATTTACTAATAAACTGCTTTTACTGGCCTGTAAGTACTCAGTGGGCCACAGGCCACCAAAGAGAGAAAACCAGTCTCCCAGGGGGGAATGTTGCCTGTTCAATAGTGCGGGAGCCATTCAATGATTTGCAGACTGGTCCCCTAATAGGTATCCCCTCCCCATATCACTCTATGACAATCTTCTAGGGCACAGCCTGTTCCACCTCCTTCAAGGTTAAAACTCTAATGATTAAAATAGAAATTATCCAACTCGCTCCCCTTTCAACCCCAAAGCAGCATTTGGAAACATTGGCTTAGAGCCGAGGAGTTCCAAAATGGTCAATTAGCACAAATAGGCTGAGTGGCTTGCGCAAAGCCATCCCAAGGTTAGGGGCAGGGTCCAGACTAGAAGCAGCATTCAAGCCCTTTGCTGACGCATACTTGACTCTGAACCATATGTCCCCTGACTTATCCAAAAACAGTGACAGGAGCCAGAAAAATTCATTCACAAAACAATGTGTGTTAAGCACCTACTGTGTGCCAGACGGTGCTAGAGACTGAGGATACAGTAGTGAACTCAGCGGAGCCACATTTCAGACAAATAAGGTACTGACAGGACTTTCAGGTGGCAATGGAAAAAATAAAAAAGGATGATGTAATATGGAGTCAATGAATGAGGCCTTACCATACGGTGATTAGGATAGGTCTCCCTGCTGAGGTAGCCTTTAAATTGAGCTGTGAATGACAAGAAAGAGCCAGTCATACAAATACCTTGGGGAGGAGGGGGGCTCAGCAAAGCATTCCAAGCTGATGATATCTAAATCCTTAGGCAGGAAAGAAGGGCATCAAGGGTGATGAGGGCATGAAGGGAGAGGGATAGGGGATTATCCGAGAGATAGGAGTCAGTAATGTCAAGTCTTGTAAGCCACTGAAAAGACCTGGTGTGTTACTCAGTCTCTCTTTCTGCCTGCTCCCATCTCTGAATAGCATATACCTGGGGCTGCAGGCAGAATGTATTCCTCAGGTGCTCATTAAATAAAGGTAATACCAATGTAGTAGAATGTCCTCACCAGGTAAAAGCTTCCAACAATGACAGAAATGCATTTATTTTTCCAAGCCAAAGCAATTGATCCTCCCAGCAATATTCAAGGGCACCCACAGCACTTACACTGGGCCCTGTGATTAATGCAGATTTAATCGGTTTATCTAATGGATTCCCATGCAGAGCCGCAGGAGTGCCCCTGTGGACCTCACATGCTGATTGGTGTACACAGCAGAACTAGCTTGTGGCTGAAGCCAATCAAAGGCTGGGCCAGTTCATCCCAGAGGCCCTGAACTGCTATGAATGTGCCTTCTGACTGGCTCAAGTCACAGCGACTGGTTATTAATTTTGCCAATGAATAAAGCATAGCCACATTCCTTGGCTCCAACTGGTTGGCTCAGATCCCACTCCACATAACGAATGCCGCATGGCGTCGGAATATTTCTGAACCGACATGTGGCAGGCAGAGTGATTGTAAATAAGTTCATCACCAGGGCTCTCACCAAGAAAAGAAAAAGGAAAATTAATGCAGAACAATAGATTGGCCAAGCAGCCAGCTGTTCTCTTCCTGCCCCACACATTGTCATTCATCCCTGGAAATTGTGTCCAATTGGTTATGACAGGGAGGTTCTTGAAATATCCCAGCGTGTGTGAGAACAGGAAATCTTAGCTTCAGCACCTTGGCCATCTTCCATTGTTGGATAATTATATTCTGTACGTCAAGAATTTCCTCTGCCTTAGGCCTTCAGAAACATGATGGGATAGAGTTTCGGTGCCCCAACTCAATATCTCCTCCCAAAAGAAACTTTACTCCTAGTGGTGCTAACTAGAGGAGTTTTGACACACAAACACACGCGCGCACACGCTCACACAAAATCAGAGCCCAGGATGCTCTCCCCATGCACAATTTTATGCTGCCAGTAGGAAGGCAGGAGCATATTAAATAAACAACCCTCAATTGGAAAGAAGAAATGTATAATTCGGTTCACTATTGGACATTCATGGCCGAGGTTTCTGCCTCACAGGGGAGCTCATTATGAGAGAAGCTTTGCCTGGATACAAGACAAGGGGATTGGCCCCATTTCCTGGGCTTTTTGGAGGGAGGGTGGACAAAAGGGAGCTGTAACGCTGTAGGAACCAGGCTGCTGGAACCAGAGCTAAGTGAGGAGATAGACGTGGCCTAGCCAGCGGCTGCTTCAAAAGCTTGAGTGGCTCATTTAAAAAAACAATTCTATATATACTATATGCAGTGTATATACATTATACATCAAATACATATCACATACGCATTCAGCCTTTCCTCAAGTCATCCCCATACACCCCCATCCAGCAGGCTGACCTTTGACCTCTTGCATCCTCTCCTGGGCCTTTTTCCCTTTAGGGTAGGGCTTTGACTACTTCCTTCAGTCACAGGGCTTTGAAGATACTGATTCTACCACCCACAGTATGATGGCTTAGCCATGGGTCCAAACTTGGAGTTCAAAAAATAGGGCACCCATGTAGTTTTGAAAGCTCTTTATAGTCAACTTAACCAGCAAAGAAAGATGAGCAGGGCACAGAGTAAACATGTTGTGTGATTGACAGTCTTCTTCGTGGCCCCACCCCTAACCTGCAAGAGACAGCCCAAGTTATTAAAGGGTATTGCTGCACCTTGAGAATCCAGGCACCCCAGCAAGGTAACTTCTAGAACACCTAAGCCCTCTTTGTCATCATAACCATTGTGCATCCTGTTTGTGTAACAACATGGTAACCTAGTGCAATGCTTTAATCAAAGCCTTGGAAAGATGTTGGTAAAGATCAATCTCTATCATGGCTTGGAGTTTGGAGTTTTCCTTTTTCTTCCCTTGTTTCTCTCACTCACTCGCTTTTTAACATGTTTCATCTAACTTCCCTGAAATTTTGAATGTGCCCATCAAAGATAAAACAAGGGCTTTCTCCTTAGCAAGAGATTTTCTTGGGCAAACTAGAGTCATTAGAGAGAGATGAATTCTCTGCATAACGACATGAGCCTTGGGAGTCTTAAGGAATGATGTAGGTGATAAAGAGAAATCTAGGGGGGAAACTCCTGTAAACAGAAAAAAAAATCCCCATCTATCCTGGCAAGTGAGTGCAATAAATCTGAAACACAACCTGGCACTAGAAGTTCACTATGTGAGCAGACACGGTGGCAAAAAGGGGGACACAGACAGGAGGAGGGAGCCCAGAGCGGTTCAGAAGCTGCCCGTGGGAGGTCGTCAAGGACTCAAAGCCAGGGATGGAGAACAGCTGGGCGCACGTGACAGATACACCCATACCAGGATCAGCACAATATTTTTGTGAAAAACGCAAACTTTCCCAGCTTTCAAAAAGCCAAATTGCTTTTTATTTCTTGGTTGGGTAAAGTAATACAGGAGTAGCTCTTACACTCTCTGAATTTCACAGAGCACTCAGGGATAGCAAATGCTTAGTACAGTAGGTAATTATCTGTTAGGGAACATGGTTAATGATTATGTGCAGAAGATGTTAACAACCACACTTAGGGAAGAGACTACAAAGGTTTCGAAGGAGGGTCCCTCCAGGCCAAATGGTTGTAATGTGGTCTGAGGAGCCTGCTTTAATGCAAAAATGCTTGTTGTCATGGTGATGGGATAACACCCGCCTGCTCACCAGCATCACACAAAAGCCCCCTATTTTGGCACAATCAGCTTTTAGTTTAAGACAGGCTTTATAAGTAACCAAATATGGAAAATAATATTCCATATGATCTTATCTATCCACTGCTCTGGGAAGACCTAAAGTTTCAAAAGTGAATCTAATCCTAGAAAAAGTTTGGAACAGATTGGATGAAATGAAAGAACCCCTAAGATTCCTCACTCCCCCAACACACGCACACACACACACGCACACACACACACACACACACACACACACACACCCTGGGTCTTAGTGCTTATGGAATTGTCCTTGCACTAAGACACGTCATCATTGGCTTTCTTGCTCATTTCCTCTATTTCTTTTGTAATAAAGGAGAGAGCATTTTAAATATTTTGTGATGCCTTAGAGATAAGTGCTCACCCAGAGTGAGTAATGATTTATGGGGGTCAAGTAATAAAAAACAGGAATTTCATTTCTTTTATTGCCTGTTTACCTCCTGGGGGAAAAGACAGCTGGTAAATCAGTTGGGTGAGTTGGTAAATTGGGGGGAGGGGGGCTTTGTTTGCTGGGCCCAAAAGGAAATCACAGGATGGAAAAGGATCCAGAGGGTGTCTCCTTCACCCTCCCCCTTCTGGGTAAGATCGCTTACAGAGCATATCGGGCCGACGGCTATTAATTCCTCGTTTTAGAAACTCTAGGTTAACACACACTCACACAACTTGGAGCCTCTCTCCATTGTTCCAGTTGCCCTAATTCTCTTATTCTCTAAGTACTTCCTTATGTCTAAACTAAATCCCTCTTGCTTTCCTGTCTTTATCAGTTACTATACCTATGTCTCTTTTATTCATGTAGAGACTTACTTGGGTGCAAGCACAAATATGCTTAGTGCTGTCTCAGTTCCATAAGTAAATTTCTTTAGGATTTCTGGTCAGTTCCTAAAGGAACCTCAGTGAATCTCTATTTGCTCCTCTTTGCAATAGGAAGAACACCCCTTACCCTCAAGCAGCCGGTTGAGAAGACATGGACATTTCTTTGCTTTTTTATAGGAAGCTCATTGAAACTAAGTTTATCATTTCCTGAGAGGTCAACACTCACACAAGGTGACATCATTGTTTTTGTGATTAAATAAGTAAGGATAAAAGTGGGTATGATTTTTTTTTTCAGAATTAGTTTACTCCATAACATTCCGTAAGCACCAATGCCTCCCTGTCCTATTTCTTCTGTGACATGGCCCTCGAGCTAAAACAGCAAGGAGAAATGTTGCTCAAGAAAAGTGTGCAGTATCCTGCCTCTATCTCTTGCAGGTCATCTGCCAGAGTCACTTTGTCCAGGTGTGTGTGTGTGTGTGTGTGTGTGTGTGTGTGTGTGTGTTTTCAGTGTACCAAAACAGGGCTTTAAATTTTTTTAATTATTTGGCAACATTTTGCAAATAGGAAATGTAAATTAAAAGTCTGGATTTCAGTATTTTTTTAACAATGTAAAGATGTAGCAACAATTGCCAATGTGGCCCCTTTAATGGGGCCTTCACACTTCATTTTCCCCTAGTCCTCACCAGTCCCTATGGCACTATATCCTGCCACTTAACTGGTATTACTTGCTTGGCCCCCTTTTTTGCCACTATTACTTTATTGTAACTTGGGGTGAGACTATATACCCAGCTGAAATCACCTTTCCTTTGGCTGTGAAAGTTGGTGTCTGCTCACTCTAAGAAGGACGTGTCCTAAGCACTGCCTCACGTCCCCTCCCCACTGGCTCCTTACAAAGGGACCTCGCAAGGGTCTCCAATAAGGAGGATCAGTACGAAGGGGCTCTGCCTCTCTGAAGTCCTCTTTGACCTTCCGTCTAACCACAGGCTGTCCTTTCTCCGTGGCTGAGAATCCGTACCTCAGCAGCTGGGAAGGGACAGGACTTTTGAGCCAATCCAGTCACCTCTCAGCATCCTCCTACCCTGTCACTCCTTTTCTTCAAGGTCATGCTATCACCCCCAACTCCTGGTACTCATATTCTTGCAATCCTTTCCCCTAAACATGGCAGAAGTAATGGGATGTCAATTCCAGCTGTAAGATATATAAGACTGTGGCTTCCATCTATTTATTTGAGAGAGAGAGAGAGAGAGAGAGAGAGAGAGAGAGAGAGAGAGAGAGAGAGAGAGAGAGAGAAACATGGGTCACCTGCTTCCTGCATGCCCCCTACTGGGGATTGAAGCTGCAACCCAGGCATATGCCCTGACTGGGAACGAACCAGCTGCAGACGCTCAACCCTTGACCATACCAGCCAGGGCCAGAGCATGCACCTTCTGTTCCCTTCCCCTTCTTGTAACATCAGTCTCATAGCAGCCCTAGGAGTCTGGAAGGATTCGGGGAACACCCCCAATCAACTTAGCCAGGCCCTGGCACTGTGGAGATGAGGGCCTACTCAGGTGCACCCCCCTAGGCCCATCCCGTGCTGCCACCGCCTTCAAGAAAGAGGACCACTCCTTGGCCCCGGCAAGGAAATGGCCACACAAAGACTCCGCAGGCCACTCTGGAACGCTGCGAGCCTAAGGGCTCAGACTCAGACCTCGGTTCAAGGGACACCAAGAGGCTGGAAACACGGTGAGCGTTCTCTGGTGAGTGGGGCCAAAGTGTCTGGTGCTGGGAACCAGAAAATATAAAATGACAATTCTTGTACCTCGGGCAACTGGCCTCAGGCCTCATTCTACCAGCGTCAGAAGGAAATAAACCCTGGGTGTTTAACAGATGCAGCGGAAGAATGTCCTGGCACAATGCCTGACATCCGGTAAACACTTAATAAATATATATTGAATGAATGAGAAAGACCTTAAGCCCAGCAATATATTTCTTGGCTGCCAGTGGGGAAAGGTAAAAACCTGATTTGCGAAGCCAACTGTTCCCTCTCGTCCTTACAACCCACACACAGAAAAGAGCGGAAAGGACGGCAAAGAAAGGTTCCATTAGAGTGGTAGGAGGAGGTCATCTCTGCCTTGTGGCGTAGGTTGAACCACTTACCCTCTCTGGGCCACAGCTGCTTCATCTGTAAAATGGAAAGTCTGTGCTCGGTGACCTGGGGCATGTGCTGTCCGCAAACCTAACTGCACAGTTTGCCTGCAAAGGGAGTGCGGGCCTTCCTCTGTCAGGGCAGACGCCATGAGTAGGAGCGCTGTCACATCACGGAACTGACCTCCTCAACATCAGGCTTTACTAGTAGCTGCGTGAGGAGCCCACGTACTAAGCAGAGCAGTTGTTCTTCTTTGGAGCCAGTTTTTAGGAGTGACGGGAGAGAAAGGGGAGGAGAAGGTCCTGGTGGAGACATGTCCTTCGTGCAGGTTTTAAGTTTTCATGCTGCACTTTCATCCCTCTACAGTGGGAAACCCCACCTCCAAGAACAGTGGGGGAATGAAAGGCAGGAGGTTTCTGCCTGTGTGTGTAACCCGTCTTGATCTAGTACCGCGATGACAGCAGCTGGGAGCGAGACGCAGGAGCTTTACTTCTGAGAGGGGGCGCGGATGAGAGGAAGCGGGCAGAGCAGGCTGAGGAGAGCAAAGCTCTTCTGCCTCCTGCTCTGCATCTTCCCAGGTTTGCCAACAGTGAGAAGGGTCTTCCTGAAAAGAGCAAAAGGAAGACGTGGGAGGAGAAGTTTATTGCTTTTTGTTGTTGTTATTGTTAGTCCTCTCCCAAGGATATTTTTCCATTGATTTTTAGAGAGAGTGGAATAGTGAAGGAAAGACAGAGAGAAACATTGATGTAAGAGAAAGACACCAATTGTTGCCTCCTGCACGAGCCCCGCAACCACGGCCCAGGCGGGGAAGGAGCCTGCAACCAAGGTACGTGCCCTTGACCACAATCGAACCCGGGACCCTTTGGTCCACAGGCCAATACTCTATCCACTGAGCCAAACCAGTTAGGGCAAGTTTTTAAGTTTAAAAATGTATTAAATGTATTAAATTATTTTTTGTTAAAATAAGGCACTTATTTCCAAGATTGGTAGTATCGGTAGTCAACAGCTAAACCTTGTTGAATACAGGGCAAACAAATAAAAATGTGTACAGGAAATTAGAGGGACATTAGTAAATGTCACGTGACAAAAGGGTTCCACGCTTACCTTAGCTTGGGGAATGATTTATTGCAGAATTTCTCAGAGCCTTGAATGTCCAAGTAAGCATTGTGACTTGAAAAAGAGACTCTTTCCTCAGTTTGGGGAACACTGGCTGAGGAGCAACAACTCACTTCTCTTATTTGAAGGCAAATCATGGGAAGGAAAAGAATTATCCTCTCTAGTTTCAGAAGGCCAAACAAAATCAGCACACGTTTAACAATTACTCCTTTGGGAGGATAAAATTTGTAATCTAGTTTCAATATTGAGCCTTTATGTTGAAGTCAGAGGACAAAAGATGCAGCCTTCAGGTTTTGAAGCACTTGCTAACCATAACAGCTGTTCCCAAGTGAAGAGCCCATCTTTAGGGAGAGTGGATAACCTGTCTCTGCAGTAATAATTGCCACCCCGATGGAGTGTTTGCCCATGCTGACTCTGTGCTAAATGTCATTATCTGTATACATACAGAAGAGCTATATAAAATACATATGTATATATGTTATGTGTATATGTTATGTGTGCATGAATTTATGTATATACCCATTTTTTCTATTTAATCTTTACAACCCTATATAAGGAGACACCACCGCTATCCCCATTTTGTAGCAAAGAAAACTAAGGCTCCAGAACACTACATAACTTCCTCAAAGGCACATATAGAGCAAAAGGCTCAGCCAGGATTCAAGGGCAGTGAGGGTGATTGTAGCTACTCCTCACCATGCAACTACACTGATCCCCTAAGAGTCATTGGACAATAGCTGTGACAACCAGTCATGACAGGGACACTGTAGATGGTGTTTTGATGTAGAAAAGGTGTATTCTATGTGACTTAGAGGGTCCTTCCAAATAGTTATGATTAGAGTTTTTCATCAGCCTGCATAGACTGCTAATAATCCTATATAATAAAAAGCTAATATGCAAATCAACCGAACAGTGGAACAATCGGTCACTATGACACACACTGACCACGAGGGGGCAGACACTCAATGCAGGAGCTGCCCCCTGGTGGTCATTGCGCTCCCATAGGCTCATGGATGGCGAGCACAGCAGCCTCCGACTGCTGGCTTAGGCCCGCTCCCCGTGAACATCCCCCAAAGGCTCCTGGACTGGGAGAGGGCGCAAGCCAAGCTGAGGGACTCCCCACAGTGCCCAAATTTTGTGCACCAGGACTCTAGTAGTATTTATAAAAACACTGAATTCTATTTTAATAGAATTCTGTTATGTGCTTCGCATTGTCAAGAATGCAGTTGGTAAGAGATAGGGAAGTAAAAAATGTCAAAGATGGTATCTGCCCTCAAAAAGCTTATGGTCCCAGTGTTTCCCTTAAGATGAGAAACAAGCCCTGGCTAGTGTTGCTCAGTAGTTAGAGCATTAGCCCACAAACTGAAGGGTCTCGGGTTCTATTCTGGCCAAGGGCATGTACCTGAGTTGCAGGTTCCCCACCACAGTTGGCAACCAATTGATGTAGCTCTCTCACATCGGTGTTTCTCTCTCTCCTCTCTCTCCCTCCTCCCCCTCCCTTCCACTCTCTCTAAAATCAGTGGAAAAAAATAACTTCCAGTGAGCATTAACAAAAAAAAAAAAAAAAGGATCAGAAACTAGACAGGGGTGTCCACTTTCACCACTCTTTTTAACATGGGACTAGAAGTCCTACCCACAGCAATCAGACAAGAAGAAGAAATAAAAGACATTCAAATTGGAAAAGAAGTAAAACTCGCATTATTTGCAGATGACATGATACTGTATATAGAAAACCCTAAAGATTCCACCAAAAAAAATTAGAACTAATAAATGAATTCACTAAAGTAGCAGGATACAAAATAAATATTCAGAAATCAGTTGCATTTTTATACACCAGTAATGAACTATCAGAAAAGGAAACTAAAAAATCCTATTTACAATTACATCAAAAAATAAATAAATATGTAGGAATGAATTCAACCAAGGGATAAAAGATCTGTACTCAGAAAATTATAAGATACTGAAGTAAAAGAGACTGAAGAAGATACAAATAAAGGGAAGCATATACGTGCTCATGGATAGGAAAAATTAACATCATTAAAATGTCCATACTACCCAAAGCAATCAATAGATTCAATGTAATTCCTATTGAAATACCAATGGCATATTTTACAGAACTAGAATAAATAATCCAAAAATTTATTTGGAACCACAAAAGACCCCAAATAGACTCAGCAAAGAAGAACAAAGTTGGAGGTATCATGCTACCTGATATCAAACTATACTACAAGGCTATAGTAATCAAAACAGCATGGCACTGGCATAAAAACAGACATATAAATCAATGGAACAGAATAGAGAGCCCAGAAATAAACCCATGCCTATATAGTCAATTAATATTTAACAAAGGGGGTAAGAACATACAAATGGGTAAAGATAGTTTACTCAATAAATGGTGTTGAAAAAACTGGACAGATACATGCCCCCCCCCCCAAATGAAACTAGACCACCTTCTTACACCATATACCAAAGAACTTATGTAAATATATGCATAGGCCACAGACACAGACAATAATATCATGAAGTCCTGGGGTGGGGCGGGAGCCGGGTTGAGGCGGGGAAACAGTGAAAATGGGGGACATCTGTAAAACTCTCAACAATAACAATAAAAAATAAAAAAGAATAAATTCAAAATGGATTAAAGACTTAAATGTAAGACTCAAAACCATAAAACCCCTAGAAGAAAACATTGGCAGTAAAATCTCTGACCTTTCTCTTAGCAGTATCTTTTCTGATATATCTTCTTGGGTAAGGGAAACAAACAAAAATAAACAAATGAAACTACATCAAACTAAAAAGTTTTCCACAGACTCATAAATACAGAGAACAGATTGACAGCTTTCGGTGGCTATAATCAATCCACAAACAATAAATGTTGGCAAGAATGTGGATAAAAGGAAACCCTGGTGCACTGTTGGTGGGGATGCAGATTGGTGCAGGCACTGTGGAAAACACTGTGGAGGTGCCTCAAAAAATTAAAAAGGGAACTCCCTTATGACCCAATTAATGATTCTACTACTGGGGAGTTATCCAAAGAAACCCAAAACACTAAGTTGTGGCATTATTTACAAAAGCAAGATTTGGAAGCAGTCTAAGTGCCCATCAGTAGATGAGTGGTTAAAAAAAGTGGTGGTATATTTACACAATGAAATATTACTTGGCCATTGATAAAAAAGATGAACTCATACCATTTGCAACAGCATGGATGGACTTCGAGGGCATTCTGCTAAGTTAAATAAGTCAGTACAGAGAAAGACAAATGCCATATGATCTCACTTATGCATGGAATCTAAAGAACAAAATAAATGAACAAACAAAATTGAAACAGACTCATAGACACAGAGAGCAGACTGGTTATTGCCGGAGGGGAGGGTGGTTGGAGGACTGGGTGAAAGAGGTGAAGGGGTTAGTACTAATTGGTAGTTACAAAATAGTCACGGGGTGGAAAGTACAGCATAGGGAATGTACTTAATAATATTGCCATAACTATGTATGGGCCAGGTGGGTACTAGAAATATGAGGGGGAGGGGAACATTTTGTAAAGGATAAGATTGTTAAACCACTATGCTGTACACCTGAAACCAATACAAAATAAAATTGAAAGTAAACTGTCATTGAAACATTAAAAATAAATACATAAGCGTATGCTCCTACAAATATAGCTTCCCCATTATCAATACCCCCCTATCAGAGTGGGTACATTTGCCACAACTAATGAACCTACACTGACATAATATCACCAAAGTCCTTAGTTTACCTGAAGGTTCGCTCTTGCTGTTGTACATGCTATGAGTTTGGACAAACGTATGGCATGTATCCATTATTATGGTGTCGTACATTGTATTTTCATTGCCCTGGAAATCCTCTGTGCTCCACCTGCTCATCCCTTTCCTCCAGCCAGCCCTTGGCAACCACTGATCTTTCCTGTTTCTATAGCTTTGCCTTTTCCAGAATGTCACATAGTCAGATCGTACCGCCGGGAGCCTTTTCAGTGTAACATGTTAACCGTCACTCTCTACAATACAGGGAAGTTTCCTAAAGGGGAAGGAGCCTGTGAGCTGGGGCGCTGCCGGGCACACAGAGAAGGGAGGGGCTTGTGAAACCAGAAAGCAGACTTCACAGGCATCACAGTTCCGCCGAGGGCCTGCTTTGAGCAGAGCTTTGAAGAATGGATTTACACGTGTGCTGTTCCTTGTGAAACCCAAATTCCCACGTGTACAGAGGCTTTCAAACAAAGAGCAAGTCAGAAAACAAATCCGACGGGAGCCTCTTCCAATAGCAGCATCTCCATGCGCCTTGCCAGACCAGGGCCTGGCTCACTCTGTCTGCCCTGAGGAAGCCAGCACAGCCCCTGATCAGGGCAGGAAACAGCCCACCCAGACTCCCCCGGTTCTGTCATAAGTGTAAACCTTAACCCTCAATAAGCATATTCCATCTTTCAATTTCCCATGTACCCTAGTACCCGCGGGACCTCTCCACGGCTGCCCAGAGGGGTCTCAGGGTCACACCAGCCACGTGGATGACAAGGGTCTTCAGCCACGAGCTGCCTGGAGGTCCCGAGCTCCTCTCCTCACAGCTCCCCTGACCTCACAGCTGGTAGAGAAGGAGCCCTGTCATCCCCGCAGGATGAGGACCAGCTGAGCATCCAGAGAGCCGAGGAGCCCCGCAGCCACTTTCCTGGGCCAGCCTGCAAGTTGAGGGCTCCCGCGAGTTATCTGCCCACTGAGTGATGACATCACTGTTCCTTACAGAAGGTACCGGCTGAAATCACCGCACGGGAAAAATGAATCAAGTAAGGTTCAAAGTTCCAAAGGTGAGGACTTAATCCACTGCAAGTCACCTTAAAGAGAAGTGGGGGGAACCAACTCTTGGACAAAATCTGTCCCAAAGCTGCGAAAGAAATATAAAAAAATAAAATGTTTTTATATGAGACTCGAGGTCTCATTTACACTGGGCAGATGCTTAGCCACTGCCCTGCCCCTGGGTTATCTCAGGAACAGGAAAACCCCACTCTGGAGGGATGACACCTGGATAAAAACCCTGATTCCTTTGCTTACTAGTCGTGTGGACTTGGCAGGGCAATTCCCTAATCTGAGGCTCTGTTCTTTCATCTGCTTCATCCCAGACTGTGGTGAGAATTGATGTCTATAAGGGGCCCAGCTCTGGACAGGCACAGAGCAGGTACTCATGAAATAGCCCTTAGTATAGTTGTCACCGTCATCGTCCGGTCACCGTGAGCTCAGATCTGACCATGAGCATCACCAGGCTAAGCAGGTGGTGTTTCCCAGGTGAGGGCGGCCCCCGCATCCCCGTGCCCGCACTGAGCCAGGCCCGGACACCGGTTTGCCTAGTGCAGGGTTTCTCAATCTCGGCTCTATTGGCATTTAGGACTGGCTACGTCTTCATTGGGGAGACCTGTTCGGTGCCTTTTAGAATGTTTGGCAGCATCCCTGTCCTCTACTCACGAGTTGCCAGTAGCACCTCCCCTATTTGCGAGAACCAATGTCCCCTGAGGGCCAACATCCCCCCTGGCTGAGAGCCACTGGTCTAGTGAAATGTCTAGTGGGTTCCGGGGGGGGGGGGCAGAGAACCTGCGGGGGTCTGGCTCCACACCTCCTCCCAGGGCTACCTTTCCTAGTAAGCCTCTGAAGGACTTTCATCTCACGTATTTTACAGGCACGGCTTCCAAAGGAGGAGCATAAACTGGGAAACACTTTGGTGAGCGTGCAACACTGGTGCTTATTTACAAGGCTGCTTCACCTTGCAGCTGTGACTGAATTTCTGCCGGATAAAATGTGGAGACTTTCTAAACCTCAGACACAGATGCTGCGTTCACAAGAGCCCCTTGTCCCCAGTTAAACATTGTGACCGGCCAGTAGCCTCCACAGCAGACCTCCACAGAGCATTCTTTCCTGAGCCCATCTATCACCCTCTAGTCTAGTTCGAGGCATTGTTCCAATTCCGGGGCCTCCTCGGCAAGGGGCCCTTTAAAAGGCAAATAACTTAAAAGGATGAATGAGTGAAAGGATGACTGGAACCTCTCCATTTCGCGTCACCTTTTGCTGACCCCAGATTCAGACTCACTGTGTATAAGCTCTGCAGCAACCACCCGCCTCCCCATTCAAATAAATAAATAAATAAATAAATAAATAAATAAATAAACAAACAAACAAAAATAATGGGCTGCGATGGAGACAGACCAGGCCAACGATGTGTTTCTCGGTCCGCCCTCCACCCACCCACCCCAGCGGCTCACTGCTGCCCCTCAGATCGCCTTCTCCAGAAACACACGGGACAGCCCTCTGAGCCGTCAGAGCCTCGTACCTTGAAAATGCGCAGAAACTGGTTCTTCCTACGTGCAGGGAACTAAAGTGGCTCCACAGGGAGTGGAGACAGGCAACCCCCCATCAGCCACACGGAGACACCAAAGCGGGGCCTGAGGTCCAGCTGGAACCCAGAGGGAAAAACCGGTAGGAAAGGAAGACAGGAAGTCGGTCAGGGAAGGCGGGCCCAAAAGGAGAGGGCATTTATTGAGCACTTACTCTACACCTCACATGAGCATTTATTATGCACCTCACGCTTCCTTCAAATGCTACCTCCTTTTCTTGTCATCAGAGGAGGGAGATGTTATTAACCCCAATTTTGTCAACATTAGACTCCGGAAGTTTGGCCGGCTGAGTCTAAAGCTAGGTTGCCCACGCAAAGCCCGCGCTCTTTACCACACCTGGGGCTTCCTGCCCTGGCTATATCGTTAAACCACCTGATATGGATGCCCCAATCTTCACCAATTAAATCAGAACCCTGGCAGTGCAGCAAGCATGCTGTTTTTGTAACAGCCCCCAGGTGGGCACAGTGCACCTTCAGGATTGAGAACCACTGCCCCGCACAAGGAGTGGAGGAGGGGCGTGTGGACAGAAGGGCACGCGGTGGGCAGATGCTGCCCGTGTTCAGTTATCCACCCACAGAGCTGCACTGTGCTGGGTGGGGGCTCCCCACACCCCAGTCAGTGAGCACTAGGAGCACCCTTGATCTGTGCTACATACAATGTTCTGGGACGATAAAGCCACAAACACTGCGTGCTGTCTGATCTATTCCAGCAGAAACTGCTTTGCATCCTGGGCTTTTCCATATAGTGTGCACTCAGGCAGGGGCTCCCCAGGGGTCACCGGGCAATGACGGAAGCATCTTTGCTGCTCACCGCTGGGCAGGGTGGGGAGGTGCTACAGACATCCAGTGGATAAAGGCCAGCAATGCTGCTAAACACCCTACTGTGCACAGGATGCCCCCACCACAAAGACTCACCCGGTCCCAAGTGAAAACAGTGCCGACGCTGAAAACCCCACTCAAAGAGCAATAGTCACCACCGGGTAGACACAACCCCTGGAGTACCACCCTCCTCCTGGTCAGAAGCCTGTCCCTGACCAGGCATGTTTCAAAGGATCACAGAATCTTGGAACAGTAAGAGACTGAGAGACAGGCCAACGGAGACCCGGGCTGTTAGGACAGACCTAGAACAACGCTACACCCTGTTTACCAAACCACATGTCGTGCTTGGCTGGCTGCACCGGCTGCCAGGTAGTGCCTGTGTAGCAAATGAACTGAAAAAGGTCTTCCTTACTGCAAACTCCTATCGTTGGTTTAACAAGTATGTGTTGGGTGCCCAGGAGGTTCAGGGCACAGTGCCTAGTTTCCCTGCTGCCACCGTTCCCCAGCCCCCAGCAGCCCTCTTTGTGTTCAAGCCCAATAGGAGATCCAGGCAAGACAGGCTCAGAACCCAGCGAATCACCCCCAGCTGGGTTTATGGTGCTTTTATTGTTTTCTGGCTCATTGGGTAACTTGGCAACCTGGGATCAGGTATGCAAGGAAGTGAAGGAGACCCATCCAAGAATCACACACAAGGTTGGGGCGGGGGGGGGGGGGGGGGGAGCTGCACATGTGAGGCTCTGCCCAGCCTGAGGCCACGGGCAGGTGCCCTGCATTCCTCACAGGATGCCCAAAGCTGCCCTCTGTCCCCAGCCCAGCCCTGCTCCCAGCCCCCTCCCACTTCAGGCAGGTGACAAGGCAGCTGATTCTGGCCACTTAGCCACCAGCATGGGTTCCACCTCCCTCTCCTCCCCCCTCCTCAAACCCTCCCCTGCTTCTCCTCCCTCTCCCTCTCTTCCTCCCCCTCCCCCATCTCCTTCCCTCCTTCTCCACCCCCTGCCTCTCCTCCTCCTCCTCCTCCTCCTCCTTCTCCTCCTCCTCCCCTCCTCCTCCTCCTCCTCCTCCTCCTCCTCCCCCTCCTCCTCCTCCCCCTCCTCCTCCTCCCCCTCCTCCTCCTCCCCCTCCTCCTCCTCCTCCTCCTCCTCCTCCTCCTCCTCCTCCTCCTCCTCCTCCTCCTCCCTCTTTCCTGGCGCCCACACTGTTATCTACAAGAATAAGTGCTCTGTTGTAACTTGCCACAGAAATGAAAACTGCTCAGGGGAAGAAATTGGGAACGTTTTGTACTACAGGGTCACAAAAGATTTAAAAGTCATTCTCTCTGCTGGAGGTCTCATTTATACTGGGCAGAAACAACAACAAAATAAAAACCTGTCAAAGGCAAAGCCTGCAGAGGCAAGACTAGTGGGGCGGAGAGCAGAGGGAGAGGCAGCCACACGAAGCTGCCATGTGGGAGACATTGAAGGCCGAGTGCTGGGGTGCTGGTGCTGGGCGGTGCTGGAGGAGGGGTGCTGAGGTGCTTCCCCTGCCCAGCGCCCTGAGATGCCCCTGGTGCCTGCAGACCACTCCTCTCCATGCCAGGAACACCGCTCCCTGCACTTCCACTCATCCAACGAAACTCCTGGCACAGCTGTCAGCTGAAACCTGACCAGAGGCAGCTCTGGTGTTAAGGGGAGAGGAGCCAAAGCCACCTGCATGGCAGGGCCTGTGACCACAGCATAAGCTGCCATTATGTCACCTGACTCTCTCCTCATTCTACCTGCAAGTTCTTTCCTCAGGGACGCCTCCTCTAATCCCCCAGATTCATTCTTTCACTCAATAAATATTGAATGAATAATATTTATTGAGTGGCCCCCAAGGATTAAGTGCCCTTAAGTGTAGTCTGTCACAGCAAACTCCTCCTATCTGACAATATTTATGGTGATTAATTAACTACTCAGTAATTATTTTATTTATATAGATAGATATAGATATAGATATATTGATAGTATTACAGATATCTCCCATTTCTTCCCCTTTACTCACCTCCTTCCAGCCCCTACCCACCCCCCAGGTCTTCACCACCCTAGTGCCTGTGTCCATGGGCTATGCGTATAAGTATACAAGAAGTTTATCTCTTCTTGTCTCCCCATCCTAACATCAAGGTATGTCAGTCTATTCCTTGCCTACATGTTTCAGGTCTTATGATCGAGTCATTTTAGTAATTATTTCTTAGGGTCCGTTCCCACACCCAACCCACCAGCTTTCCAGAATACTGAGCTACATGAGGACAGGAGCCAAGTCTATCTGGTTACTTGCTCTATTCCGTCGCCACTGGGGCCAGGACTATTCAATGAATGAGGGAACAAATGAATGAGCAGACTGTCCTTCTAGGTCAGCGCTGCCCATTAGAAATGCTAGTCACAAAGGCAAGCCACATGTGTCATTTAAAATGTTCTAGAAGCCACATTTAAAAAAATCTTTTTTAATGGTCAGGGATGTAAAGTACAGCATAGGGAATATAATCAATAATGTGGCAATACCTATGTATGGTGCCAGTGGGTACTGGAAATATGGGCTATTGGGGGAAACATTTTATAAAGTATATAACTGTCTAACCACTATGCTATATACCTGAAACCCATACAAAATAATATTGAAAGTAAATTGTAATTGAAAATTAAAAATAAATTTGAAAAAGAAAAACTTTTAAAAAAAATTTATCATTATTGTTGAAAGTTTTACAGATGTCCCCTTTTTTCCCCCCATTAAACACCCCCCCATCCTGCTCCCACCCCCTCCCCAGGTCTTCCCTGAACTACTGTCTGTCCCATCCATGGACTATGCCTATCTATACTAATAATAGCCTAGGTCAGTGGTCGGCAAACTGCGGCTCGTGAGCCACATGCGGCTCTTTGGCCCCTTGAGTGTGGCTCTTCCACAAAATACCACGTACGGGCACGCATGTACAGCGCAACTGAAACTTCGTGGCCCATGCACAGAAGTCAGTATTTTGTGGAAGAGCCACACTCAAGGGGCCCAAGAGCCTCATGTGGCTCGCGAGCCGTAGTTTGCCGACCACTGGACTAGGTGGTCGTCACACCCTCACGTCGTCACAAGATGGCCATCATAAGATGGCCACATGCACAGCGGAGGTGGAGCCCAGCGGCCGCTGTGTGCAGTGAGCCTGGGGGTCCCGTGGCTCCATGCGACATGGAGGAGGTCAGTCGTGGTGGAGGAGGTGGGTCACGGCAGGGGAGGGCAGTTGGGAGCTATCAGGCCTGCAGGGGAGGACAGTTGGGAGCTATCAGGCTGGCAGGGGAGGGCAGTTGGGAGCTATCAGGCCTGCAGGGGAGGACAGTTGGGAGCTATCAGGCTGGCAGGGGAGGGCAGTTGTGGGCGATCAGGCCTGCAGGGGAGGGCAGTTGGGAGCTATCAGGCCAGCAGGGGAGCAGTTAGGGGATGATCAGGCAGGCAGGCAGACGAGCGGTTAAGAGTCAGGGGTCCCAGATTGGAGAGGGTGCGGGCCGGGCTGAGGGACACCGCCCGCCATACACGATTTCGTTCACTGGGCCTCTAGTATGCATACAAGTTCATTGGTTAATCTCTTCCTGTGCCCACCCCGCCTTCCCTCTGCAATACATCAGTCTGTTTCATGCTTCAGTATCTCTGCATCTTTTTTGTTCATCAGTTTATTTTGTCCATTAGGTTCCACATATGCATTAGATCATGTGATACTTGTCTTTCTCTGGCTGGCTTATAGAAAAACTTTTTTAAAAAAATGGCTGGGCACTTTCTAACAGTTGTGATCAACTACCTATATATAATTTTGTATCAGGTTTTTTCAGTTAAGATGAGAACTTAAATTTTTCTCATACTTAATAAAATCTGTGGATGTGAAAAAGAGGGTAAAATTAATTTTAACAATATGTTTTTATTTAGCCTATATATTTAAGATATTGTCATTTCAACATTTAATCTACTTGAAATAATTACAAAAAAAATATGTTTTGCATTCTTTTTCTCATATGAAGTCCTCGGAATCTGGTATGTGTTTTACTCTTGCAGCATATCTCTGTTTGGACTAGCCTCATGCCAAGGGCTCAATAGCCACATGTGGCGAGTATATTATATTAGACAATACAAGTGTGGGTTTCACTAGGGCCTCCCTGGTGTGCTTGTATTCTGCTATATAATCTCCTCTATACCAAGAGACTATATAGCCTCTTGCTTATGGTCTTGTGTTAGATTACCTGGTTTGCATCCTAACTCTACCACTTACTGCTTGTGAGACCCAGGACAAGTTATGTAACCTGTCTGTGCCTCAGTTTCCTCTTCTATAAAGTGGGAGTGCTAAGAGTATTTACATTATGGGAGATATATCAGGAACAATAAAGCCCTTAGAACTATGCCTGCCACACAGTAAATATTCAGTAATATTAGCCATTTAATATTTTATCATACACTTGAGACCCAGGGTATGGATTCATGCACCGGTGGGGTCCCTCGGCCTGGCCTGTTCCCTCTTGCAATCTGGGACCCCTCAGGGGATGTCGGAGAGTTGGTTTCAGCCCAATCCCCACAGGCCAGGCCAAGGGACTCCACCAGTGCACAAATCCGTCCACTGGGCCTCTAGTATGCATATAAGATCTTTGGTTAATCTCTTCCCACCCTGCCCCCTCCCCCTTTCCCTCTGAGATTCGTCTTATTTCCCCCATGTTTCCATGCCTGTGGTTTCTGCTCCTGCATTGAGCATCTGCCCCCTGGATGGTCGGATAGTCAGACGGTCGGGCAGTCACTTAGGCTTTTATATAGAGAGATGTGTATCACAAACAGACATTTATATCCGCTTCTTGGCAGTAGAGATGGGAGGTAGCTGGTAGGATAAAAAAAAAACCAGTATCCATTCAGAACTGCATTCTGAACATACTCTTTTATGAACACAGCAAGACATATCTTAGTGAAAAAGACTGATTTTGGACATGCAGATTGTACAGGCCAGAAACAACTTTTAAGCCCACATGGAGAAGAGAATTTGCACACCTTATTGGTGAGATGAGACGTTCTGGTTTCAATAAAAACCTTTTGCAATCTTGTACAGGTTGTTTTAATGCCTTTCTCTCGTGTTAAATTCAAGTTCCGCTGTCCAGGACACGCAAGTTGTCTCTTTTCCAATCCAACACAGAAAGCAAGTGACATTTACATTTGATTTCCTGTCTGGGACAGAAAGCCTGCTCAGCAGGTTGCCGGCACCGGACAGATGTTTTCCTCGCCCTGATGGCTGTCATGGTGGCCTTGGAGCAGGACGGTGCCACATTTGAAACAAGGTAATAATAGCTACCTTACAGGAATGAAATGAAATTGAAATAATGTGAGTGACAATGCTTGACCCAAAGTAGGTACCTGATCAATATTTCCTTAGGAGAACGCAACCTGAGGTCTGTGTCTTATTAACGATGCCACAGTCTCATGGAAAGCATCTTCTTTATTTCGAGCTAAAAATGTGTTCTGATCCTGCCCTTCTTGACTATGCAGAATGAGTCTAATCTCTCTTGCAAGAAGACCTAAACTATATGAGAGTAACCTCCCACACCTTCCCCACTACACGTTCTCTTTTCCAGCCCCCAAGCCCCGATTTCCTCCAACAAGACAAGAATTTGTTGTCTTCAAAGTAACTAGAAGCATCGGGGTGTTAGTGGATCCCAAGACACACCTCAGCACCAATAACGTGCCTGTAGCCTCAGAGAACCCACACGGGGATTTGTGGGAGATGGATAAAGTTAACCTCGTGATTAGCCTAATGCTTTCTTTATTACGTAAAATTCAAGGAACTTTTTCCATGTGCTCTCCCCGCTCCCAACACGGACTACAGATGCTGTTTTGTTGGAGGGAGACGGTTGTGGGATGAATACATTCTTCACAGTTGAAACCCAGCTCTGAGCCTTTGAAGTGACATTTATTGTGGTCTTGGGAAAGGTTCGGTGGAGGTGAGGAGTGACAGCTGAGGGTGATAAATCAAATGCAGCTCCGTTTTCATTTAAGGGCAAGCTCTCCTCCAGTCTGCCCTGCTCTGTCATCAGCCAGTGCTAGCAGCTTGTGAGTTCTTATGTAAATGGTAAACAGAACAGTGAATGGTGACAATTTCTTCAACTGCTAGGCTGAGCCGTCAGCTCCCATTCTCTGCTTAAACGTGACATCTTAAGCTCCTGGTTGGAGGAGAGTCATGTTAACAAAAACATTTCAGTGCTAATCCTAATCATAAAGCCTCTCTCAGGAATGATGCCACTTGGGCCGCAGGTTCACAACACAGCTCGTCTGCTCTCCCTCCTCAGCCCTGAAGTGAAGGTTGCAATAATCTAGCACTGACTGTCCAATACGGGAGCCACTAGCCACACGTGGCCACAGAGCATTTGAAATCTGGCTAGTCTGAATTGTGATGGGCTGTAAGTATATAATAATACGCACAGGGACTCAGCTGGTTGAGTGTCGTCCTATGCACCAAGAGGTCGCCGGTTCAAGTTCCTGACAGGGCACATGCCAGGGTTGCGTGCCGGGGCCCAACCCCAGCGGGTCCAGGGGTCCCCAAAGGTGTGGATGGAGTCGGCGAAGAAGGAATGACACGGGGACAGCGTTCAGTTGATCAGCAGCCTAGCCAGGATCTCTAGCCCAGATCTCCAGCCAAGTTCTGGTCTGGATCTCCAGAGAGGTTCTGCTTCGGATCTCCAGCAAGGTTCTGTAGCCATGTTCCCTTGCTAGGTTCTCCAGCCAGGTTCTGTCCAGGCTCTCCAGTCAGGTTCAGTATCCAGGTTCCAGTCAGGTTCTCCTGCCAATCTCTGTAGTCAGGTTCAGTCCAGGATCCCTTGCCATGTTCTCCCGCTAGGCTCTGTCTCTAGGCTCCGAGGCCAGTCCCTCTCCAGGATCCTCCGGCATGCTCTCTCCAGCGAAGTTCTTCTGTCTCTAGGCTCCGTGTAGGTTCTGTCTTCTTGATTCTGTTCTAAGTTCTGAGTGTTTCTGTCTTGTTACAACTGTATTTATACCAGTTGATTCAATCCTATCAATCTCTATTACAAAGGTTAGGGCGTTTCTTATCTCCATTCCAGGGAGAAAAGATTATGTAGTTTAAGCATGATTGTTCGTAGTTAAAGGGATTAATTACCCGCCTGGCACTTAGTTGAGGGGTTTTATTCCCTCCCTAACTTCAGGGGAAAATCCCTACCTGGGGATTCAACCTTTCTCGGAGAGGTGACCTTGGTTAAAACACAGCGCCAAGAAGGTGAGCAAACATATTAAGAACCGTATGCCATATATGCCAGGTCCCTTGAAACAGCAAGGATGGACCGGCTCCCGGCAGTTGCGGGCTTCATCCCCAGTAGGGGGCACACAGGAGCCAGCTGATCCACGTTTCTCTCTGATTGATGTTTCTATCTCTTCCTCTCCCTTCCTCTCTCTCTAAAATCAATAAAAACACATTTAAAAAATAATTCACATAGGATTTCAAAGATTTAATATAAAAAACTGTAAAATAGCCCAATCATTGTGGCTCAGTGGTTGAGTGTCAACCTATGAGCCAGGGGGTCATGGTTTGATTCCCGGTCAGGGCACATGACCAGATTGTGGGTTTGATCCTGGTGGGGGGTGTGCAAGAGGCAGCCAATCAATGATTCTCTCTTATCATTGATGTTTCTCTCTGTCTCTCTCCCTCTCCCTTCCTCTCTGAAATCAATAAAAACATATTTTTTAAATTGTAAAATATCGTATTAGTAATCTAAAAAATTCATTTTAGATTACTAATAAGATATTCATTTTATGTTGGTTTTGATAATATTTTGGATATATTGAATTAAACTAAATAATTTTTAAATTAATTTCACCTTTTTACATTATTCACTGTGGCTGCTAGAAATTTTTTAATTAGATATGTCTTCATAATGTGGCTGCCATTACATTTCCATGGAACAGCACTATTCTGGAGGGCAAGGTAGGAAGCTGGAAATCCCGCATTTCTCTGGCCCTTCCTCCGGGTTCAGACTTAGGAGCAAAGGGGCTACATCAGAAGGTGCCACTGACTTTACTGCTTCTTGTTGGTTAGACTGCAGCAGTGGTCCTCACACTTCAGTGAACATAAGTGTTATGGATTGAACTTCCCCCAAAACTCATACGTGGAAGCCTTAACCCCTGTGACTAAATTGGAGATAAGGCCTTTAAGGAGGTGATTACACTTAAATGAGGCCGTAAGGGTAGAGCCCTGATCCAACAGAACTGGTTCATAGGTTGACGCTCAACCACTGAGCCACACCAGCTGGGCAAATTTAAGTCCTTCTATTGGAAGATAACTCCTGGGGGTGTAGGATATGCTGCCATAGTGCAAAGGCTAAATCAGGGGGAGGATTTTTTTAAAAATTAGCTGAGCTTGGTCACAAATGAGAAAGTAGGCTTAATTCGTTCATACGTGAAAAATACTCTTGAGTCTGAAAAACAGCTCTCCACAATATATTCTTCATTATTATTATTCATCAGTGTCAATGTGTGGCTTGTTTTTAATTCTTCTACATCGAAGCTAGTGAGACATAATGGTAAAGTTTCAAGACAACATGAAGTTACTAGTGCCTCTTATTAGAAAGCAGCATTTTTCATCCCAGGGTTATGCACCACCATTTTTCTTATTCATTACTGATGCAACATCAAGCTGTGAGCTTCTGCAGGGCTGAAAATAATTCATGCAACCAATCTTCTTTAACAAACTAATCATCTCTCCCCTTCAGGAAGTACAAGCTATGGAACACTGGGGATGATTATGAAAAATAACAGTATTTATATAAACCTACTGGGCTCCACGATTCCTTCAGTACAGTTAGGGAAACTATAACTGTGGTTAAAGATCTTTCCACTAAAACTCTCATGGAGACAGCAAGGGCCTGCCACATCATTTGGACAGAAGTTTCCAAACACTGTTCTCAGAATCCCTTTCCGCTCTTACTAAAAGCATTAAGTACCCCAAAGAGCTAAAGTGTACATATATTACAACTATCAATATTTGCTATATTAGATATTAAAGCTGAAAATTTTTTTAAATGAATTCATTAATCTTATTTTTAAAAACCTATTAGCATTTTTATAAAACACATTATATTTTCCAAAACAAAAACATTAGTGAGAAGAATGGTATTGACATACACTTTTGCAAATCTCATGCCTGGCTTCATAGAAGACAACTGGATTCTCCTATCTACTTCTGTATTCAACCTATTACAGCATCACACGGCATATAGCATCTGAAATGAGAGAGAGAGAATGAGAGTGAAAAAGTAGATAACAATTTAGTTTTATTGCTAAGATAGTTTAGACTTTGTGGACCCCCTGAGAGTGTCTAAGGAACCACTAGGGTTCCATGAACACATTATGAGAACTGCTGATTTGGGATAAGACTGACTCCCATAAATGAAAAAATAAGCTTAACTATCTAGTGAAGAAAGTGCTAGAACTAGAAGAGTGAAAGCTAAATAGAGGTAGAAAACATAGTATCTGTTTTAAGGGGGTTAAAATGTATTTTGCAGTAGAATAGAATATTGCATTACTCTTCAAAATATCTGCTGCTCCTCTTACCAGCTTCTCCTAAGTGGGCCCTCCCAACAAAGATTCTCCCTAAAGGATGAGTATACTCTTCCCACCCTATTGTGTTCATGTCTGACCATCTGAAATGTGAGTGGATTGACATGTGTTACTTCTGTGCAGAAGCTCTCAGGACCATTGCATGATTTCCTCATCCCTCATTTCCTCTCCCATCACACTCACAAGGCAGCATGAAGCAGAGTGGCAATCGACCCATGAAATCCATGTAATAAAGTAGTCATCCACTGAAATTTTTGGAGGTGTTTGTTACTGCAGCATAACTTAGCCAATGGTGACTGATAAAGGTGAGATAAATAAGTACAGAGAAACTTACATATTGAATAAAGTATCATAGTAATTATTCCCACATATTAAAGAATAAGAAGCCAGAGATGATCTATGCCAGCATCCTCAATTTTTTTAATTAAGTGTAGCAAGCACTGTGGAGTCAGGCCCTATGCTAGACCCTGATTATTTAGGGATGAGTAAGATATGGTCTCAGTATGGAAGGCAGTGGTAGGAAGCATGGCTTTGACATTCGACCTAGATTGCAAGCCTAATTCTGCTACTCACAACTGTAGAACCTTAGCAAGTTCCTCTGGATTTTATTATTCTTCTTTGTAAAATTAGGATAATATTACCTACTTCAGATGATTGTGAGAATTAATCAATATGATTAAACTACTACTATATGGCAGATAGCCTAGCATAGTGTATATTTTCAATAAAGACTGCTTTCTTTTCACCTTTGTTCCCCCATCTTCCACCCCCACTCCCAGATGAGGTCTTGGGATTATAAACGTAGCTCTATTAACTGAGTTTCTCAGTTCCTTTGTAAATTTTAGTCTTTCCAAAAATAAAAAAATTATATGGACAACATACATATAAACACACAAATATATTCATTTAGTCTGTCACTCTAATAATTATTCAATACTGTACTCAATTTACAAATGAGAAACCTCAAGCAGTGAGAGGCTGAAAAACTTCCCCAAGATCATATACATCAGCACATAGATATTTATCTCATTTTTTAAATGGCTGATACTATTCAACATATTGATAGTTTCCTTAAACATTCCCTTTTTGATAAACATTTTCAAGTTGCATTATGTGTTTATTATCACAACAAAGGAACATCCTACACAAATATCTTTTTATACATATGTAATAACATTTGTAGGATAAATTCTTAGAATTGGGTAGTTAGGTCAAAGAGTATAGAAATTTAAATTTGGATAGATAATTGAAATTTCCTTTCAGAAAGTCTTTGCCGATTTATACTCCAGCTCATAGGGTAGGACATACCTTTTCCCAGAGTCTCATCTCTGCTATCATCTTAATCTTCAGTGGCTTATGCCTCTGGATCAGTGTTTACCAAAACATGTTCCCAATACTATCATTGGGCACAGCTTAGGCAAGGCTGCTGCACAGGGAGCACCCCCCTTTTTGTCCTTGGTGGGTTAATGCCTTCTTTCTCTGCTTTCACCCACAATGCATTTGGCGAGTCTGGCTGAAAGTGGGCTTTGTTCTGCTCTGAACTACACAAGAATAATTCATCTATCTGAAAGGTAACTTGTATATTGATCCAGAGACATTGCAGGAGTGTAGCTTTTTCATTGATTATTTGATAATGGGTCATTTCATTTATATCTACTTCTGACTTCTCTATCTAACTCAGATAAAAAGCTAGGCAACCCTGAACACATAATTCATCTCAGTGAAAAGCATTTTGCCTGCTCATTCACATTAACTCAAAAAGTGACCCTGCAAACCTCCAAATCATTCAGAACAATATGAATATGGCTCTTCCAACCTGCCTTGTTCTTGTTTAATATTTGGGCAAGAAACTAAAGGAGCATTTATTTTGAAGCAAATTACATCTCATATTTTCTTGGAATGAGGCAAAAGCAAGCCTAAAACATATTTCAATGGAGTGAACCCACGTTGACAAGAGCACTTGTAATCGCTTCCACTGTGTGTTCTTAGCCAATTTACAACTACATTCATTGAATTAATAATGATCACCTAGAACTTGCCTAATACCCAGGGCTCTATTCGAAGGTTACTGCCCTGACATTTAAATATTTATTGATGATAATTGGATGACAGATAAGGATGGGCTCAACCAGAAATAAATTCAATCTGCTTGCACAAGCACCCAAGCCAAGAGTCCTCCTCAGGCCACGTAGATGCAGTACCAGGAGAAATGGGGGTGAAAAGAACTTTGAAGACATGTGAAAACTAAAATCTTGAGTCTTATAATTGCTTTGTTGCATTAAAGGTAAAGGTGAACTTCTTAAACATCATTTTTAAACCAAATTGTCAACAAAAGGGCAACGAATTTGGAATTCAACACATTGCTTTCCTGGACTCTGAAATTTCCCTCCTATTTCAAAAAATATTTGAGTGCATTGGGCATCCAATCTGTATAGAGACTAAAAGGAGACTCAGGGTATGGAATGGAAGCAGTAGAAGGTAGAGAAAAAAAGGCAAGAGCGGGAAAAGAAATTGATCAGAAAGAAAGCACTGAAAAAAATTATTGTAAAAGATCCTTTAAACCCATGACCTACCTTGTTAGCACTTAGAGACATTTAATCATTATTTCCCCCCAAGATGATTCAGCCTGCTGCTTCTACCTGACAAATAGAAAAATTACAGAGCTAATTTAGGTAGCAGTGTTAACCACGTTCCTGGAGCATTTATTAGCCAAGATATGCCAGGTTATGCTGCAGTAACAAAGAATCCCAAAATCTTAATGACCAAAAACCACAAAGGTTTATTTCATGCTCATACCACATGTCCATCTCAAGCTGCCAGGGCATTCTGCTCATCACAGTTACCCAAGGATGCAAGCTAACAGAACAGCCAATCACCCTTTCAGGAGAATCTGTGACTGAATGTTCTGACCTGGAAATAAACGGCACTAATGACTACCAGGGAGGCCATGCTTAAGGCTTTGAATCCCTTCTCTGCTTCTCACTATCCATGTGAACTTGAAAATGTTACCTTTACACTTGGAGGCTCAGATTCTTATCTGAAAACCAGGATAATACAATTATAGAACCTAGCACATATCTGAGGCTCAATAAATGATAGGCTTTGGGGTTTTACCACATAAAAAGACATCCAAAGAGCCCAGTGGGTCCACACAGCTGTTCGCTTTTGCTCACTTGTACCATAGTATACACAAAATTCCTTAAAGTACATGTTAAACCACAATGCTTGCATGTCTCAAGGCTCTCACTGCCACGCACTGTGGTTTCTAACAGCTCAACAGTTCAACATCCTACATGGTGAAAGGTGACCTGAAGGTGACTGAAGAAATGAGCCAAGATTTCACATCCAACTTTGTGTTTCCTGATTTCCTCTACAGTCCATATTCACTGCCGTGTCTACCTCTTGTGTCTGAGGACAAAATGGGAGAATAATATACTGCACCCCAGGAGATCATCTTTGTCAGCAAGCTTTTAGACAAGGATCAGTAAGCCAAAAGGTTATTGTCACTGTTGATATGCAATGATTACCCTTCACAACTGTATTTCCCATGATAACTAAGAAAATTAAAGAGACTCAAAAAAGGATTGCTACTATAATAAAGCAGAAAGATAGTTTATGGAACAATGTGTTTTAGGGACGTGTCATAGGGTGGACAGGAGAGGGAACCCATGCTTATCTCCAGGGAGAGAGGGGAGACCCCATGGACGGAGCAGGCAAGCTGCATCGGGCCTGACAGGTCCCATTTCAGTGTTATGGGACCAACAAATTGGGGAGAGAATTTAATACCTATTATTTTAATACTTACTTGAGAATTTTTTAAAATTCTGTATCTATGAATTTTCAAGGAGGACCAAGTGGTTTGTGCTGACCCGAAGATGTCACGGCTAATACTCTGTCAAACAAAACAACCCACTTTCCAGATAAAGAGAACAACATTCAATATAATTTCTTCAGGTTTTTAAATGAATAACCAATTAGCAATCACTCAGTCATGAACTAATAGCACTTACTAGGCTTCCCTTAGTGATTTCTCAGAAATATTGGGAGATTAACAGGATGTGATTAATCAGACTAAGCCTATAAGCTATTTCCAAGTACTTGTTCCTTTTTTCTGTCACATGACAAAGTGGGCTGCAGCTAACAATGTCTGTGATCACAGTGGATGACCACTATGGTTAAGTGGAAGCTGGAGGGGTAACAGCAGTTGGCAGGGTAGGCTGGTATCACATACGAGGAAGGCCCTGTCAGTCAGTGACCCTCAGGTCACACATTTCCACCTGCTGTGCACATCTCCTTAGCTGTGCTTGTTGAGAAAGATGCAGCCCAGTAAGTTGGTAACTGGTCCATGGTAGGCTCCAGCAATGAGGATAGACACATATGGGCATGGGAAACTTGTAGGGCAGGTAGAGGCCGGTCCTAACACATAAGCCCTGAAACAATTATGTAACAGTCACCAAAGTCATTAACTTGTTATCCGTGGCCCTCAAGTCAAATGGAAGAGAACAGCTTCACTGCACCAACATGGATTAAGGCAGCTCTTTGGCTTTTTGACTGTCAAGGAGCTTTGATTCAGAAATTACAGAAGAACCTCTTCTGCTGGAGTCCTGAGCAGACTTGTAGCTCTCGAGACTGCAAGTGCCTCCCTCCCATCCTTGTGTTTTTCTGGCCTGGGTCGCAGTGGCCACCTCGGAAATGGGCACTCAGCACCACCACCATCCACATATGCATGTACCTGTTATAGGAATTACTAGTAAGTGGTTACCTCCCTCTAGGCAGGAACTAAGCATCAAACAGCCTGTGTAGCAGCCGTAGCACCTGTACCATGAATTCCCTAAAATGCTTTTGTCAAACTGATGATATATTGTCTTTGCCGGTGTCATGGCCTTGCCAGTAAGTACCGAGATAAACCGGCTCACACTTCCTGCGAGCACGTGGCTTTTCCCTGTTCCACAGAGTGCCAGGCTTGTGGACTGCTGCAAGGGAAGAAGGGGGAGTTAAAGTCAAGAGGGTAGAGCATCCGTCCCACCTCCACACCAAGGCTTCTGCTTTCTCTGTTTAATACATCACGGCTACAGTATTTCACTTAAAGAGGGGTCTGGTTCTTTTAAAAGTTTGAAGACCCAGGAGATGCCCAGATGATCAGAAAAATAAAATCAGTAGGCAGTGTGCCTCACACAGAGAAGCAGCCATGTGGACAGCAGTCCTAGGTTCCCAGGGTTAGGTATTTCTCTTCTCGACAGGGAGCATTAGTTATCTCTCAGCACTCCAAGGAAAACCAGCAACCCTGAGTATCTCTACAGCCTAATGGGACCCCCTGCTCGATTAACCTTAAAAGGAAAGCTATGTAAGGAAGGAGAAGAGGTATGAACAAAACAAGGAGAAAAACAGCAGCACTCCGCCACCGTGGAAACGCTACCCTGTTCCTTCTTCGGGAATTTACCCCGCCGTCTTCACAGGAACAGGCCCAGCTACTGAAAGTTCCACACAGATGGGAGGACACTCAGAGACAAAGGAGCCTAGTGGATTTGCAGTCAGAGGCCCGAGGAGGCCTATCCACTGACAGTCTTGCTGAGTCTCCGGACAGAGAGAAACTAGACCCCAGGCTGAATCATCTGCAGTCAATTCTGGATGCACCTCCAGACAAAACAGCAGTCAGACACCCTGGCACCAAAGATACGACCAAGAAAACACTGGCAAAAGATCTGTTTACAGGTCCCCAAAAGGACCTGTGGAAAAAGGCTTCGACTGCAAATGCACCAGACTGTTTTCATCCTGGCTGCCCCTGCAGCATACACAGCCTGAGGAGCAATGGCCCTGTGCTGCCTCAGTGTTCATCCATCAGGCAACAACGGGTATCCAAGGTGGGAGAGCAGAAACATTTTCCCAGAAAAAAACCCAGACTCCAAGGTCTAAAAGGCTCAAGTTAATCCTAGAAGCACGTTTGTGGTAACCCTTCTATCCATGAAGCCCCCCTAAGCTCCTCAGTCTCCCAGGGACCAGACAAGGGGAGGAGAATGGGAGGCAGAGGTGATGGTGGATGGAGAAGGAGGCCCAAGGATTGGGCAATGGGGCCTCAGAACTCAGCCTGCACCTGGCTCCTGGACCAGGGCAGCTTTTCCAGGCGCAAACACTGATGCTTCCTTTCTCTTCAAACATCTTCCTGTCTTGCCTTTACTGCAGTTCCCTGCCTTTCATCACCCCCAACATCTTCCCCCTGATGAGCTACTTTCAGAGCAGCCCAGGTGCCTGCTGCTCTGAGGCCGTGGCCCCAGGACACCAACTGCCCAAATGGAGCTTCTCTGACGAGCTCAGGGAGGGGCCGTTGAAATGATTTTTCCTCAAGCAGTAACCCCACGAGAGCTTCCGTCTCAGTCTGAGGGCCATGGTCCCCACAATGCACCCCTGCCTCAGAGCTGCCCACCTGAGAGCTCCGATGTGGAAAAGGACAGAACCACGTGGCTGGTGCCAGGAGCTATGTGGCTTTGCTTCTCTGACACTGAGAGTTTCCTCCATCTCATCTCCCACCTAAGCCAGCCTCCGGGACTGAAGGCACGAACTCATCCTTTCTGTCCTCAGACAAGGCAGCTCCTTCCACCCTTGTCACCAAGGAAGCTCCTCATCACTGGCTTGGAAGGAGGTTGAGCAGCTTTGCTGTGGGGTAGCTGTGCCCTGGTAATTTTATTACATCTACAGGAAAATTGGGGGACATTTTATAAACCCCAAAGACTTAAATTGGATTTTTAGTGATTCATTAGCTCATGAAATCTTGGGTTATGTCATTGTTGAATGAGAGCCAATAGAAACGGATGGGAAATATGTGTCTCTGGCAACCACATGGTGTTTCATAGTGAGACTTCTCTACAGCCAGGGGCCAACAGATGACCAAGGGGGGCGGGGGGGAGTTCCAGTTCTTATTTCTCTTTTGCCAATGAGATGCTCAGCTGTCCACAATTCATCTGGGAGGAGTCCCACGGGAATCTGGCAGTCACATCAGAGCAAGGGAATTTGTTCAGAGTGATTAGAACGGAAAGTTAGAGCAGCAACTTTCTCATATCACTAATTCACAACAGAGATTCGCACTCCTGGAGGGCTTGCTGGGAAGGAAAGACATAAGGCTCAGTCAGAGGAATTTGGATCACCTCAGTACAATAGGATTTGAAGCCTAGAGGCATGTCTACCAGTGCAGACAAAAGAGAGAAGATGGGCCCGGCCGGCGTGGCTCAGTGGTTGAGCATCGACCTATGAACAAGGAAGTCATGGTTCAATTCCCAGTCAGGGCACATGCCTGGGTGGCAGGCTCAGTCCCCAGTGGGAAGCAGCGTGCAGGAGGTGACCAATCAATGATTCTCTCTCATCATTGATGTTTCTATCTCTCTCTCCCTTTCTCTTCCTCTCTGAAATCAATAAAAAGAAATTTTTTTTTTAAAGAGAGAGAGAAGGTGGGACCATCAAGGCAGGACCAGGTATACAGTAAGGCAATAAAAGATGGTGGCAGCTGTCCTCGTCCTCTGGTTCTGATGTCCCCACCCTGGTCACACTTGCATGGGGATACGGGGAGTAGACTCCCTCTGCGGAGCCCACAGCCCCACACAGCCACTGCTTCCTGGACAGTCTGGTCCATGGACAGTCACCTTCCCTTGAAACTGAATGGTCCAGGACAGGGACCTAGAAGGCAAGCTCAGAAGGAACTTCACTTTGACTCCAACGCTCATGTTAGATTCCTCTTAGCCTACATTCCCTAGGCCAGGGCTAAAGGCTGATGCTTAGCCTGAAAGTGCAAAGTGAAGGGAAAGGAGGGTGGGTCAGGGAAGAATGGGAAGTAAACTCGGGGTGTCTTACTGTTCTGTCCGCTACTTCCCAGCAAGTCTTAATGAGATTCAGCCATTGCCCAATAGGTGTACCTTCTTGCCACTCAGGACATCCCTGGTCAGGCTATAAAGAGGGGGGAAAAAAGAGTTCATCAAAAGGAAAAATGGAGACAGAATTTATCTGCCCATCTCTAGTCTCCTCGGCCAAAGTGGCCCATGGGCTTCTCTTCCCTGCACTGAGTTGCATCACATGGCCCTGCCCCCGTGGAAGCCAGAGCCCCCACCTGTGGTATGACGCTCAAGCACGTCCAGAAATGCTGGGAGGGGCCTGAGACTCTGGGCATCAGAATCCAGAGCCACGCCAGGCGATCCCACCTCAGCAGCTGAGAGGAGTAAGCAGCTGCGTCTAGAAGGCAGGTGAGGCCAAGAGAATAAGGGACATCTGAGATGAGCCAGATACAAAGACATGCTGCTTGGTTAAAAGAAAGCCTTACCCCCTACTCCTAACTCTCAACATAGCTGTCGTCACTTCTGAATCCATCCCTGGAATTGGCAGAAGCTGGAGGTTAGGAAGCCTAATGGGAAGCAAGGGCTCTCGGCCGCTCTGCCTCTCTGAGTGGCCTTCAGGAATGGAGGACGCCCAATGTCTCGTTGCAGTCGCTTGACAGGCTTTCCACTCTCCATCCACAAACATACTATTGACCAGGTGGAATCAGCTTTGGCCCCTCGGGCAATTGTGGGACACTTTGCTGGTTCTTGGTTAGATGGTGCATTTCAAGAAGCCAAAAAGAAGTATGCATCCCCTTTTCCATATGCTGAAACAGCATTGCAGTAGGCTGAGGGATAAGGGTGGGGCTGTGGAGTCTTACTGCATCATGTCCCTGGGCCACCACTTCCCAGTTATGTAATCTCTCTCTCTCTCTCTCTCTCTCTCTCTCTCTCTCTCTCTCTCTCTCTCTTCTCATAAGTAAAAAAGGGCATAAAGTTAGAACCTCCTCGCAGAGTTGTTGTGAGGATGGAAGACATTCCCTGGCAAGTGCCTAAACAGTGCCTGGTACCTAGAAGTCATGAACTATTAGCTAACAGTAGTAGTAAGTAGAAAGTCTCTTGCCTGTTACTAGGCTAAATTTTTGTCTCTGCTACCAAGAAGCTGGAGGTAAATTTTGATGGCATTGTTTATCAGCGTGTTTCCTTCCCCTGATTTTCTGCTCTATTGTATTTGCATTGTCATGCAAATGTGCTTTGAATAAGCTGCATCTTTTACCTCCTTTTCCATTATGCTTTCCTCCCTTAACCAGCCCCATCCCACTCCTAGTTTTCCAAGTAAAGAAACTGTCAGCTGGCTTGTGTGCTACACCTACCACCCTTTCCAGGGTAGGTGCCTGGCTGCGTGCTGACCCTCCTTTAAAAGGTGAGTGCAGCCAGGTAGCATCCAGCTGTCACCACCTGGAGTGCCAGGGACAGCGGAGTGCTGAGGAGGAGGAGCTGGAGAAAGAGTCCTTTAAAATACACAAGTCTCTCAGATGGCTTGCTGCAACCTCCAAAGCCCACGACCACCCCTGAGCTCCTCAGTGTTAGGTCAGAGAGAGCCCAGGATCAGATGCATGCAGAAGCGTGAGGAGATAATGGACCTCCCTGGAATTTCTAACAGATCAGCGTGCCAGACGCAGATACCAGCTCCTCCCTGGTATCCACAATGACCCCCACACAGATACTGACTCCTTCCTGAATACCCTACTGACCCCCGGCGGCGGCGGGAACTTCCTCAGTTCATGTCCCCGCCCCTCACCCAACCACAGTATAAAACAAGCCCCCCCTCCCTGTGGGCGCGAATCCCCTGGCCCTGTCTCTGGGGTTCCTGGGTCTCCCGGGGACCAGAAGAAAACCTCTCCTCTCCTTTCTTTTCTGATGGGCTCGGCTCTCTTTATTTCCCACGCAGCTTTCTGGGCCACCTAACAGTCAGTCCCAGCCAACGCTCCCTGGGAGTGGAGGAGGCACCCACCCCACCTTATCCTCCTCAAATGGTGCAAGCTGACTCCTAGGTCAGTGAGTCTCTTGGGTCATGGACAATTTGTGACTCAAGGTTTAAAACTCAAAGCCAAACAACTGCAGTTTCTTGAGGCTCCTAATGCTACAGATTTCTGTGTAACTTCCTTGGGTCCCCAAAGGTCACGACCATCAGAAGGCCTCACACCTCAGGCGGTGGTTCCCCTGAGTGGGCAGCTGCCCAGCACGGCCCTTCCTGCTGTGGCGAGGGATTGTACAAGGTGCTGGGAGGGGAGTAGGGAGCTCAAAGCTGCAGGGGATGCCTCTTACCCCTGCTCCGTGCTCCCTGAAACTCGTCCCAGCTGCCTTCAGACTGACCACCGCGTCCTGGGGAAGTGATGTGGGTGCTGGAAGAAAAACAGTAGCAAGTGCTCCTGCCCTGTGGAGTGGGAGGGACCTCCTGCCTCTTAGGAACTGCTGGTGGCTTCTGCTGTGGGCCCCATGTCCCCAGCCTTTACAGTCATCTCCATCATCTCTGGCCACCAGGTGCAGACTGAGTCTGGAAGGCAGGAGGGGGGTAGGGGGGGAGGGAGGAAGATGCACTGCAGACCACCCAGGGCCCTGTGTGTCAGGAATCCCGGAGGGGACCAGGAGACTGGACTAAAAGAAAGGGCCTGGCCTCGAAGTCCTGGGAAACCATTTGATCCAAAAACAAAACAAGCAAAACAAATTCCAATACCGCCCACTCAGTAACACCAGAACAAGGCCTGCTCATTTGTTTAGGCCCCAGCTAAGCCCAACAAAATAGGTACAGCCATTCGAATTTTACAACCCCTCACTCAGACTGGCAAGACATAATGTTAATTTTATATAAATCAGTTTAATTTCTGTAGCTGAGCCCCCATTGTGCTGATGGTAGTGAACTTAACTGTCAAATTGAAATACATGTCGATGCACCCTATCTTCCCCAGCCCCACCCGGGGCCTCTCTCAGCCCCTCCTTGCGTGCCCTTGTGGGGAGCACAGGACCTTGGATGCTCTTTTTGCACCAAGATGGGTGCCAGGACTCCAGGAGGCTACCTCAGAGGCCCCTGGCAGACCTCCAGCCGCCCCTGTGGACACCACATAGAGCAAGAGTCATCCGTGCTCTGGGGTCACCCACACGTCTGAGGCTTCTATCAACATCTCCCCATCCTGGTGCTTGGCTCTGATGGTTTGATCCTTTCTCTGAAATACTCCTGATGTCAAATTCAATTTATCTCCTCTAACTCAAAAACACAAAACCAAAGACATTCTCCAAAGCCAAGAAAAAGTTCGTGTTTGGCAGGAAAGACTGTTCTTGTTTAATTATTCATTCTTTCCAAATTCTATTATTCATGAAGTCCACCTTATGTTCCTTCAGGTTTGTTTTTTTTACTTTGGGAACTCAAGTAACAATAACAGTGACAATAACAATAATAATGATGATGATAATTTTTAAACAGCAACAACTTTTCTCCTCTCAGCAAAGAACTGTGGGCTTCTGGCCCCTGGTGTAGCCCAAGGAGCTACAAGACCCACCGGCTCTGATGGAGCCTCCCTTGTTCCAGATGCCTGCCCTGGGTGCTGAGCTAGAAAAAGCAAAGAAAACAAGCAACCTTTTAGGACCCAGAGGAAGTAAAAGTCTCACCACCCCCGCCCCTCTCCAAACCAGCACTATACAAGCACTGGTCCAACAAAAACAAGGGGCCCCTGCTGTCCAGGTCTGTGGCTGCCCCACCATTGTTCTGAAGGGACACACCACCTAGTCATGGTGCCCTTCAACTGCCATCTCTTGATTCTCCCTCTTCTCTGTGAGATCCCTCTAACTGAAAAACACAGAAAAGAAAATGGGGAGAGGAAATCGGAAAAGAAGCAAGCCCGGGTCACAGGACTGTTTACGAGTCCATAATATTGGGAAACTTTTAGAAAAACATAGCAGTTCTTTTTCTGAGACACTCATGCATACAAAATAAATGATATTTACTTTTTCCTTTATTACACAAACTATGATTCCCAACATTGATGTAACACTATTACCATCGATATCAAAATGTCCTCAGCTGTCCTCATGCTGTCCTTTAGGGTCTGACTTCCCCCATATCCAGGATCCAGGGACCACACACTGCACTTCACTGAAATGTCTCATTAATTTCCTTTAATCTGGGATAGTTCCCAGACATATTGTCTTTTATGACCTTGAATTTCTTTTAAGAATCCGGGTCAGTTGTTTTGCAGAATGTTCCCAGATTTGGATGTTTGATTGTCTCTTCTTGATTCCATGCAGGCTCAACATTTCTGGCAAGAATCCCACACGGGTGTCCTCGCATGTCTCACCGAGGCCACTATGTCGATTTGTCCATTCTTGGTGCTGTTGTCTGATCGCTTAGTTAAGGTAGTGTCTGCCAGAGTTCTCCATCATAAGAGTACCCTTTTCCCTTTTTAATTCACAAGTAATCTAGAGGATGATACTTTGGGACTGTATGAATATTCTCTTCCCCCCAAACCCTTCATCAAGTGGTTTCAGCATCCATTAATAATTCTTACCTGAATTATTACTATAGTGGCTAAAAAATGTTTTTTAATCAGTCCTGTTTATTAATTGGCATTCTTCTAAAAAAAAAAAAAGCTTTTCCTTCTCCCCTTCCACTTTATTTTAGTATAAATGTAAACTGGAGGATTCTTTTTTAATGCAATGTGCTATTATCCATTGCTGTTAATAACTTTTATGCTCAAGTTGCCCCAGATGTGATTAGGGGAGTCCCTTTAAGCAAAGCCTGTGTCCTTTTGACATGCCCTCTTCAGTTTGGAACACATTATGATGGCATTTAAAATGAAAGGAGATTAAGAGAACTGTAGAAGGAAGAACCATGGAGGACTGAACAAGAGGGTAGTCACGGTGACTATGGCAACTTTTCTTCAATTAAAACAAAGATGTCATTTTCAGCCAGAGCTTCCCGTGTGCACCACTGAGGCTCCGACGTGTTCAGAAGCCATAGGAACAGGCCTGACAACAGTCTATGCACAAGGAAAGTCCTTGGCAAAGAACTCAAGATTTGTCCCCTGATAGGTTCATAACTTTTGTTATGCCTGGCACATAACCTGTTTTCAGAACAGTGTAGGATGGTAGGCCTTGGTCCTTGGTTGTTAAAAGGAGGTTCTCAGGATGAAAGCGTGGGGGCTATGATATGATTCCACCTCCAGGCAGTCCTGAATGTGAGAAAGGCAACCGAGATGATTGTAAAACTCCACCATACATGGAAGTTCAAACAACACTGCGTTGGGACCCTTCTAGCAAGTGGTAACACAAAGGAAAGGGAGCCACTCTCCCTTTGGCAACAGAGCCGCACACAGCATTGGTCTGCTCTGGCCAGAGGATCATCTGACGTAACAGAGCAGCGACTGCAGGTGGAGACTTCTTCATGAGGACCTGGAAACTGACCCCAGAAATACTTTAAGTGGCAGAGACGATGGACTATTTGGATAATGTTGAATGCACAGAAGAGGCAAAAGCCAGATTGCTATACAAAATATACCTGGATGGTAAACATGGAAATTATAATTTCCCTGAAAACAAAGGTTCACTGGGATTCTGCTATGTCTCAGGTCAACCAGCTAGTTAGTGGTATTCCTAGTCCTGGCTTCCTAGTCCAACATTCTTTGCAGCTAGCAGAAGGATAATGATGAATTCTAGAAGAATGGAAAGAGAAGAAAACAAATCACCATAGGAAAAAGTGGGGAAGAAAATGACCTAGAAATAGCCCTAGAATGATCTGGATAAAATAGCCAAGTGGGCCAGCTCAGAACACCATGAAAGGGATGTGAAGGGTCAGGAACATGAACAACAAACACGGTCTAAAAAGAAATGAAGTGGAAACAATAAAGGAGAAACAGAACCTCAACAAACACAGAAATGATCACAGAGCAAACAGAAGGCAAAAAGAACCATGAGAGAGTCTGTGCTCAGCCGTATCTTCCATTCATTTGTTGGGCATCACTCACTATCCAAACTATTCATGATACACTACGATGCCTTCATAGAAACACCTCATCAAAAGCACATCAAACCTTAATGAGAATGGCAGCCAGTCCCTAATACAAGCCTTTGCTTTTCTATTTTAAATCCCTGAGCAATAGTTAGGAAAAAAACATACTTTCCTTCCAAAACCAAGTTTGCCTATATGCATTGTCTAATGCCTCCCCCTAGTGATTGCATATATGATGTACGCTAAGAATCCATGGGTACGGTGAATGCCTTTTATATTTGCAGAGTATTGCCCATTCCTGCGTGCTTTCACACGTGTAACCTCTGTGTCCTGACAACAGCCCTGTGAAACCTCCAACACTGCTTTGGAGTCTATTATTAAAACTGAAGAAAGAGGCCCTGACTGGTTTGGCTCAGTGGATAGAGTGTCGACCTACAGACGGAAAGATCCCAGGTTCGATCATGGTCAGGGGCACAAGCCTGGGTTGCGGGCTGGCTCCGCAGCGGGGGGCATGCAGGAGGCAGCCAATGGGTGATTCTCTGAAACATGTTTAAGTCTCTCCCTCTCCCTGCCTCTCTGAAATAAATTATATATATAAATTAAAAAAAACAAAACTGAAGAGAACAACCTAGAGGTGTGGAGTCAGATCTGCATTTGAAGCCTGGTGCCTTCAAGCATCCCTTTGTGATTTCCAGCCAGTGGCTTAAAATGTGAACCTCCTCTTCCATGAGTGATACATTGTTGAGGCTACACGAACTCAACGAACAGGAACCTGAATTCTTTGGAAATGTGAGGGATGTTGCTGCTACTTCTGTTGTTCACAGCATCTTTGAAGAGTGCTGTCCACTTCCTTAGAAACCCATTTAAGATTTCTGGACCTATTGGGAGGCATTTCTTCCTTGTATCTAACTGAAAAACATGTCTCTATAACTTAAAATCTCCTTTCGTTTGTTCGGTTTTCCTACCTTCTGGTTAGTGCTCCCAGTTGGCCTGGCTTATGACCTGTTGTCTAGTTCGCTTCTAAAGGAGAACCTCGGTGTTACGGGAGTCCCATCCTGCCGCCCCTCAGCTTTGGCCTCAAGCCCAGAGCCGGGTGCAAACCCACAGGACGCTCTTCCCTGGGCTCCCTCAGTTCCTCCCTCTCAGCTCTCTCCACCCCGAAACCCAGGGAGCTGAGCTTGACAAGAAGAGAACATTCACCCCAGGCTCATTCAGAACTTCTCTTCTTCAGAGACTGTCCCCTGGCGGACAGAGGACCCAGTTGCTTTGAGAAAGGACAGGAAAATCCATAGGGAGCTCCTTAGAACTCTAAATCGTACTTATCACTGAGCAAGCTTATAAAGCATGCATGTGTACGTACACACACACACACACACACACAGGTTCAGAGCAATTACAAGCTCATGAAATCTGCTCAGGGGAGGTGGGAAGGAACTCTTGTAGTCAGCCACCTAAAATAGCTCCAGCACCTGGACCCGGCAGATGTCAGGATGAAGAGCAAGCAGCGTGTTCCCGAGCAAACACCTTTGACACAAGAGTCACCCGGGCCACCCTCCTAGTCTCCACTTCAGGGAGGAGTCAAGAATCAACGGCTCCACCAGGTGCCTTTGGGGGTCTTACAAGACCAGCCCTTTGCTGATGGTCCTATACACACCATCGAGGGAAGATCCCATGAGTGGCAGGTGCCTATATGCAGTCTGTCCTGGGATGCAAGACACGTGGGAAATCTGTCCCTGGCTCAAACAGCTTCTGCCAACTGGTGCACACCTACAACCTCGTGCTGCTGGGGGACCACCTGCGAGCCGCTCCAGCCTGGTTGCTTTACACTGGTCACTGACCTCCAGGAAACCTACTCGTTCTGCCACACCAAACACGGCGATAGCCTGCTTCACAGGCATCCCCTCACTCCTCTCTTTTAGCTCTCTCCATTCTGTTTTGGGGGAGCAACAAGTCTGCTCCCAAATACACTGCTCATTCTCTCCTCCCTGTAGGTTCTCCCCAGTCTGAGTAATCAGGGTCTACTGGCTGCAATAGTGGCAGGGGAGCCACTGGAGACCCAGGACACACAGCTCCCTCTTTGTTCTGATGCTCCCCTTCTCCCCCAGTGAGTGAACTGCTTACACTGGGCAGTTGGAGATGGATGAGGCAAGCAGGCTAGTGTGGCCCTTCATATTCAGGGCAACTAAGAACTGGGAATACTTAACCTAGAAGGAATGACTTGGAGAGCATAGAGCTATCTTGGCATATCTGAAAAAGAACCAAATGGGAGTGTGATAAGCTTTTCCTATTTGATTCTGGCGTAAGGACATTAGATAAATTGATGCAAGTAACAGTAGACTTTTAATAAAATTAAATAACCATTAACAATTTCAACTGCCCCTAACTGCAACAGGCAGTATTAACAATGTCCTGCCATTTCAGAGGCAAAAAGATGAATATTTGGGTTGGAATGTTGAGGAAGAGGACACAAACAAGACACCAGAGTCCTCTGAGTCTCTTGCAATTATTTTATTTTTTAAAAATTCCAACATAGAGGAAGATTGAAAAATAATACAATTATACAATTCTTAGAAACTAAACTCTGGAGAGAAGAGTAGCAAAGGAAAGGTTGTAAAATAGAAGACAGGATTTCTGTTTGTTTGTTTTCAGGTGGCAAAGACATAAGTAGCTTTAGAGCAAAATGAAGGAAAGAGAAGATGCCGACACAGTATCTGGCCTTCAGATCAATTTCCCAATGGTTTGCTGAAAGCAGCCAGGCAAGGCCTGGGGAAGCCCAAATCCCTAGGCAGGCATCCCTGGTTATATACCTTAGAAATATTATTTGATAGGTGTGCTATGAGGTGAAAAGGTTGGGAAGCAGCAATCCTCAATCTATAAAAATAAATTTCATCCATTCATTCATTTAAATATTTGAGCATAATTAGGTGTCAGGCACTTTCTCAGGGCTGGGGATAAAGCAAATAACAAAAAGATTCCTGCCCTCCTGGAGCTTACTGGTACTCTCTGGTGGAGTGACCAAGTATATATTTGAAAATTATGTTATAGACAAAAACAAGTAGGGGGACAGGGAGGCAGGGGGATACTGGATGATGGAGATAGATCTGATGAGAAAGATGACATTTAAACAGATCTCAAGATGGTGAGGGATCAAGTCAAGAAAAGGAAGTTTTATGCAAGAGAACAAAGTGGAGAGGCCCCATGGTAGAAGCATGACAAACTGCAGGGAGGCCAGGCACTTTAATGCTTCAATACTCAGTGGCACAGACATTTGTCAGTGGTTTTTTAGCATCTGAAGGGCTCAGTTTTTCATCCAATTATTATTTTTTAATGTATTTTTATTGATTTCAGAGAGAGGGAGGGAGAGATAGAAACATCAATGATGAGAGAGAATCATTGATAGACTGCCTCCTGCACACCCCCCACTGGGGATCGAGCCTGCAACCTAGGCATGTGCCCTGACTGGGAATCAAACCATGACCTCCTGGTTCATAGGTCGAAGCTCAACCACCAAGCCATGCCAGCCAGGCCAACCAATTTTTTTTTTAAAGCTTCTTCAACAAAAAAAGATAACACATGGCCTTGGCCTGGTAGCTCAGTTACTTGGAGCATCATCCCAGATACCAAAGAGTTGTGAGTTCGATTTCCGGTTGGGATACATACCTACTAGATTTTGGGTTCAACCCCTAGTTAGGGTGTGTTTGGGAGGCAACCTATCGATGTTTCTCTCCCTCCCTTCCTCTCTCTCTCTAAAAAAATCAATAAAAACATATCTTTGGGTGAGGATTTAAAAAAAAAAAAAGATTAACACATGAACTATAACATAGTGCCTGGCAAGAAGGAAACTAAAAAAGTGAATTTTTATTACTTAAAATAATAGTAAAAGTAAAGCAGAGCTCCTCAACATCAAGTGGGGGTGGTAAGCATGAAACCCTATATATTTGCTTGTGCTTTCTGTAACCGGCAACTCTTCTGGACAAGACTTACATTGCACAGAATCCAAGAGAAGACCAGGCCTCCAGCAGAGAGGTTGTATGAGCAACAATGCCTATCTCATCTTGTCTGAGGGTTGAAATCACTAACTGTGTTGGCCTGTGATGCTAATAGAATCTATTAAAGCTCAATGAAATTAGAACAAGTCTGATAATAAGCATCCTTTTATTTGCTGATGCCATTACAAAAACTGATTACATTAGCAACAAAAGTGTTTTCTTGAGTGGAAGTCAGAGGCAGTTACTCCCCAAAATGTTAAGTAAAACAGTGCACAACATCAGTATTAAAATGTTAAATTTTACATTGTCTTTACCACTTTGGATCTTCTGAACAATTTTATTGAGCAAGATAAGATAAAAGATTACATGTTTATTTTATCTTCAGGAATGTAAAGGTCTAATTACTCAAACAGTTTTTATTATAAAACTAAACTCTGAAGGTGTCTACAGAGTTGGCTTTTTTTTTTCTCTCTTTAAATCAGTAGTCTAACAAGGATTAGAAAAGACAAAACTCTGTTCAGTGTTTCTGACGAAGTAGAAAGGGTGGAAACATAAATAAGGCTTTAATTTGGCAAAATATAATACAATGCCTCCTGTTATTCTTGAATGAACAGTTTTCTCAATTACTTCACTCTGTAAAAGATCAGAAATAAATAAAATCATTTTAAAACAAAGAAACAAAAGGCAATCAGAAACATCTAACAAGCACCAGAAGTACACATTTGAACTAGCATGGTCCTTTCAACTAGGGTCAAAGCAATTAATATTAATAGTAATCCAAGGGGAAAAAAATTCAGAAACTTTTACATGGATTTTAAAATATGAGAGTCAAAACTTCATACCAAACTTAGAATAATGTAAGGATTTTGAAATCCTATTAAAAAACATTTAAGAGAACAACACTGAGAATCCATTTTTATTAGTTCTACTCAAGAGAACTCTACAGCTATTCAGGTGAGTGAGTAGCACTGAAAAGAGGGACTAAAATTTTTACCTTTCCACTCATGCATAAATAGGTTCAGAGATTTTCTGAGGTCATATGAAGCTTTCCAAGTCTGATAAAATGACTAAAGAAATTAACCTCCAAAGGACATAATCAAGTGCAGCATGTGAATTTTGATAGAATGCTGGTTTGGGAAAAATAAAAGCTACTTGAGGTATAATTGAGGGAACTTAAATATGGGTTTAATACTGAATGATGATATAGAACTACTGTTTTATTTTTTGGGATGTGATACTGATACTGTGGACTTGTAAAGGAATGTGTTTGTTCTGAGGAGATGCACACTGGAGTGCTCAGGGATAAAATGTCATCATTACTTTCAAATGGTTTGACATCAACAAAACATACAGAGAGAGAGAGAGATGAAGCAGGTAAGCTATGTGAATGTACTATTCATTCAACACTTCTTTGTGTGAAATTTTTCAAAATAAAAAGTTGAGGGGGAAAAGAAGCAATTAGAAAGTTAAAAGTTATCACTGGCTATCATGTTATCTAAACAAGATTAACAGCTGATCAGAAAGTACATATATTAAACTATAAAGTGCTATGTAAACACATTACAGAAAAGGAAAACCTGATCAAGTATAAAGTGTAGAAATAAAAGCTAGTTTTGATCTGGAACGTCAACACTATACTTCACTACAAAAGAATTCTTTCTTTCAGAAACGAGACAATAGCATCACAAAATAATCTATTTGTCAATGGGAGTAGGGGAAGCATATATATACAAAACACATACACAAAACTTCACCCCAGTTTTTCTGGATAACACTGAGAGCCTCTCCCATTCATTATTGATAAACCAAATACAGACCAACTTTAGGAAAAAGTCAGAATTAACACAAGAAACTCTTAAGAAGCTGGCAACAAAGGATGAGACAGTATGAGGAGAAAAGGAAGAAGTGGCAGAAGGGATCAGAGCACATGATGTCTGAATCGGGGAGAACAAAAGTACTGATTCAGAGCAGACCCTAAGCCCAGACCACTTTGATTTAAACCCCAGCTCACCAGTTACTAGCTGTGTGACCTACAGCAAGTTACAGAACCAATTTTGGGTCTACTGTATAATGGGAATTAAATCATGCTGGGGTTTGTCAAGATTACATGAATGACAATGCCTATGTGCTAGATCAGGGGTGGGCAAACTTTTTGACTCGAGGGCCACAATGGGTTCTTAAACTGGACCGGAGGGCCGGAACAAAAGCATGGGTGGAGTGTTTGTGTGAACTAATATAAATTCAAAGTAAACATCATTACATAAAAGGGTACGGTCTTTTTTTTCAATAGTTTTATTCATTTCAAATGGGCCAGATCCGGCCCGCGGGCCGTAGTTTGCCCACGGCTGTGCTAGAAGCATGCTCATGCTTAGAGGCACACTCATGAAGTGTCAGCTATTAAAGTTATCATCCTCCCTCCACAGGACTCCACAAACTGGTTCCAAGGTCAGGGAAGCTGAATCTTACGGTCTGAACGTTTGTGTCCATTTAAAGCCTTATGTTGAGATTCTAACCCCCGATGTAAATGGGATTTGGAAGTGGGGTCTTTGAAGACCCCACTGTCATGACAGGGATCAGTGTCCTTATAAACAGGATCCAGAGACCTCCCTCCCCCCTCTGCCATGTGAGGACACAAAGGGAAGATGGCCATCTTTAAAACAGGAAGGTTTCACTAGAAACAGGATCTGCTGGCACCTTGATCTTGGACTCCCAGCCTCCAGAACTGTGAGAAATAAACTGTTGTTTAAGCCACTCGTCTGTGGGATTTTTGTTATAGATCAAACAGATCAAAACACTGGGGTGATGAAGTTTTTTGATACAGACAGGGACACACTTAGAACACAAAGTTAGGCAAATATGAAATATAAAGAAGAGATTATCTGGGAACAAAAAAGTATATTATAAAATACTAGTGATTGAGATAATTAAGCAATTATCTTAATTTTTTAAAAAAGCAGGGGTCTGATAGCCTTCTTTTTGGGACTTGCAGGGAGAGGAATAGGAGATGGGTAGGAAGACATCCAAAAGAAAAGAAAGGTTAAGGTCTTACCAATTAAGGGTATAAGATAAATACTCCTATGCCTACAAAATTGCTAAGTACTGTGTATTAGGATTTAGAAAACTAAATTACTGTCTATCACCTCTCTCATTTTTGTCTTTTAAAAATAGCTTTTCCCGTAGTGATAATGTACAGCATTATCTTAAACAATTCATATATACTAAAAACAAGTCCCCTGATATCAGCTTTAACCTATTACCCTACATTCTGATGATATAAAAATTTATATTTACAATTTAATCATCTAGTAATTTTAAACTAGTTCACAAGAAAGAGAATACATTGAGCTAAAATGATGGCTGAAGTTAAAAACCTGAGAGTGACACCAACAGGTAATGACGAGCTGTGGGAACCAAGGGATCTGTGGGAGGAGCTAGCCTTGTCAGTGCTGTCAGTGCTGGGCAGAACACACAGAAGGAAGGTCTTCAGTGCCTGGTGGACCTCCACTTTCACACACCCCATTCTATCCTTCCTGCTGTACTACTGTTCATGCTCCACCCCTCCCTTCCACTTGCCAGATATGGACTTATGCTCATCAGCTGACAAAAGACTGCTGAGCTATCACTTATGGGAGCTGCCTGCCAAACAGTTCAGTTTTAGCTGTGTTCCAGAGCATAGATATTTATTTAACAAGTTACTACAATTTTATAAATCAAGATCAAAAAATTTAAAAAAGTAAAAGTGCTATTACCAATGATCAGTATAAGTATCAAATTCAATATGATTAAGGCAAATGTGGAAAAAGCCCACGTCAAAGATGGTTCACAAGACTTAATATGAGCAACCCATGTGCATGGGGAAAAAAGAAAATATTCAAGAACACCTTTGAGATACTGGAGAGATACTACTGATGAGGTCTAAAGACAAAAGTAATCGGTGATCTCATAATTTTTTAAGCTCTTGGAAATGAGCCCTTCCCTTATAACACCAAGACCTATGGACTGACTTCAACCTATTTAGCATATTTCATTTATCTTCCATGCAAACAAAGGACCTGTATTAGATCTAGCAATTAGGAAAGTACTAATAACCTCAGCAAAAAAAAAAAAACGTTTCATTGGAAAGGCAGGAAGAGAAGCCATTCTACACTAGATGAACAAGTTAATATCAAGAAGTAGATGTTATGAGAATAGTTTATTTTAAGAATTTTGTTGAACAGTGAAATAAAAGAAAAAATAGGGTGGTAACCTAAAGGAAGTGCATGGTTAAAATAAGACATCTGAGCAGGTTTTCAAGACTGAACAGAAGGAGCACATGGAGAGAAGAGAGTAGGGCTTAAGACACTGGAGGATATTTCCTAACTTGGGAATGTGGGAATGTGGCAGAAGTGTAACTCCAGGTAACTGGAAGGTCAAAACCCTAAGGCTTAAAGACATGGTATCATCTTTTTGCTGACAGGTTAAGAGATGAGCTGGGTTTATTTGGAAAGTCTTCTTAAAGGTAACTAGCCTGAAATAGTATTTTAAAGGAGAACATATGCTAAGGCAGGTAAGGGGATAATCATTCTATAAAAGTAAGGCAGGCCCTGGCTGGGTGGCTCAGTTGGTTGGAGCATCATCCCATACACTGAAAGGCTGGGGTTCAATTCCTGGTCAGGGCACTTACCTAGGCTGTGGGTTTGATCCCTGGTTGGGGTGGGTATGAGAAGGCAACCAATTGATGTTTCTGTCTCACATCAATGTCTCTCTTGTCTGTCTCTCTCCTTTCCCCTCTCTCTTAAAATTAATAAGCATGTCCTTGAGTGAGGATTAAAAAAAAAAAAGACAGAATGCCCCTGTAATAAAAATAGCTGTCCAATGGAAGCATGGAGCAGAGTGCGGAATCTCGGAGGGAAGGTGGGGGAGGGTGGGTGTGTGGGAGGTAATCAACCAAAGATGTTATATGCATACATGCATTACCCATGGGTACAGACAATAGCATGGTGAAGGCCTAGGATGGAGGATGTGGTTGGGCTGGAGGGGGTCAATGGGGAGAAAAAGGAGGCATAAGCAATACTTTCAACAATAAAGATTAAAAAAATAAAGTTAAAGCATAGGGTATTAAATAAATAAATAAATTAATTAATTAAATAAAAGTAAACCATGTCTTAAAAAAAAAAAAAAAAAAAAGCTGTCCATTCCAGCTTTTCCAGGACACCTAACTTACCCTGAGGCCTCCATACAGACTTAAAGAGTCTTAAGTAAGGGTTCTGAAAGGGACAGTTCAGTGACGAATGGCACCTTTGTGTTGCACAAGCCACTCCACTCATCTCCAGGATACCATGATTATTTTAGAACAAGCAGCTTAAGTATTCCATGCATATTGTAATATCCTAATTACCCAAGGCTAATAAGACTTAAATCATTCTGAAAACAGATAAAACCCAGGAATCAACTAATTAGCTGATCTCATTCACCAGCTAAAACACAAGTCATTTTTTAAATATATATATTTTAAACTTACTTTTAGTTATAGCTGACACGCAATATTATATTAGTTTCAGGCATACAACAGTTATTCCACATTTATACACCTTGCAAAGTGATCACTACAATAAGTCTATCAACCATTTGTCACCAATCATAGTTATCACATTACTGACTATATTCTCTATGCTGCACATTACATCCCTGCAAGTCATTTTTAAGTGGCAACAAATCTGAGCTTTCCCAGGTAATATAGGCAATAAAATTTCTTAACATGGTTTGGTTAGTGATGGATTTATTTATCTTCTATTAAGACCGTCACTTCAGGAGTTAAAAAATGGATCTGGTTAGCTTTATAAGCAAGCAAAGAAACAAAAAAAATCCAGCATCCAATTTAAAGACGTTATAATAACCTGATTTTCAGCTCAGAATCTTAGCTTAGTAAAAACATCACAGTCACTTTATTTTACCAAGTCATTAAAAAAAATGCACAGATACTTTACCAGAACTTAGATCAGGATAAAGTAAAGGAGTTGCAGACATTATGGCAATGAACAAAACCTATGTAAACAAGTTACAAGAGCGTATGTTTTATGCAAAGGTCAAGGGAGATAAAAATAAAGGGTTTTTTCCCTCCCTCCAAGCTGAAGACCAAAATATGTACAAAATGGTAATAAAGCTCCAAAAAAGCTAAAGCTGTCCCTGGAGGTTCTGAAAGACAGAGAGGAAATATTCTGCTAGGGCAATAACAGCTCCTGCATTTATGATAAACACACTCTACACAGACGTTCACATACACGCACTCTGCCTATCACCCACAGACAGACGGGAACAATTCAGTGATTCTCACCTACTACCGGGCAGTGTTCTTTCTCCTTTGTGAGCTGTTGGTTTACTGCCTGAAGCAACTGCTGTAACTGTGCTACAGTCTGATTTAGACTTACAGACATAGTCTCCTTCTCAGAAGACTCCTAAAACAAAGATAGAAGTAGTGAAAAACTCCAAACACAAGAAAAGGGCAGAACATTTTTGTTTTAAATACAACATGAAATATCTGAAAGGTGACATGAAAATCAATAATAAAAACACATAGAGGAAGAGTGTTTGATACCTAGTGATGCAAATTAGTTTGCACCAAAGAAAGCTGTCATAAATGTTGTCACTGGACCACAAAGGGAAAAACCTAGAATCTCTGAATGTCAGATATGAATTCATTTCTCTGCTCAGAAAAAAATATGCAGGGCACCAAAGAAGAGAACATTCATAATAACAGTAAAAACAACAATAAACATATACTGAGCTTTTCTAAGTGCTAGGCACTGTTGTGTTACCAGTTATGTTAAGTGATTTATATCAGCGGTCGCCAATCGGTGGTCCGCAGACTACTGGCGGTCCATGAGGTCCAAAAGGTTGGCGACCGCTGATTTATACAGTAACTCACTTATTCCTTTCAAACAATTCTACAATATAGGTACTATTATAATTGCCTTTTACAAATGGGGCATCTGAACCACAGAGAGGCTAAGGAATATGGCTGAAGTCTTACAACTACTAAGCAGTAGGGGCAGGATTCTAACACAAGCAGTCTATACTCTTAAACAGTATACCAAAATACCTCCCAACACAAACCTTGATTAACATCTTATTAAGCTAAAGTGAAAACAAACATTAATAGAAACACTGCATTTCAGAGATAGGGTATCAGTTAAAAAAGCAACATGACTGATGGAAGCACATTACAAAGGCTTTTTTTTTTTTATCCTCGCCGGAGGATTTTTTTAAAAATTGATTTGAGAGAGAGAGGAAGGGGGAGGGAGGGAGGAAAGAAGGGAGAGAGAAGAAGAGAAAGGGGAGAGAGAAAGAAAGAGGGAGAGAGGGAAGAGAGAGGGACAGAAAGGGAGAGGGACTGATCCGTTGCCTCTGATGTACGGGCCCTGACGGGATTTAACCTGCAACCTTTTCATGTGTAGGATGATAATCTAACCAACTGAGGAACCCAGCCAGGGCTACAAAGGCATTTTTTAAGTCATAGATGGATCTTGTACATGTTTAACTTCACTTAATTTATAAGGTAATTAGCCCTGAGATTTGAAATTAAAGAAAAGACATACCAATTCTGGGGAAACATCACTATTCTCAATAACGGTAGTGTCACCAGCAGCTTTTACTATTTTTGACTGGATAAGATCCAGTGACTGTTGAGCCTGTAAAGAAAGCAATATGGTAGCCTCCACAAACTACAACTGATAATTAAATATAGACAAGAAAAAAAATGAGCGATTTTCTTACATCTTTTGTACAAGAATAAAGCTCTTCTAAAAACACAATGTAAAGCCAACCTATTCAGTTTTTTCTCCAAAATGAAAACAGCTTCCTCCCCCACCAGACTATAAAAACACATGGCTCACTGTTTTTAAAAAATTCAAACAATACACATTTAGGATAACATTAAGCTAGGTCAGGGGTCAGCCACGTCTGGCCACAGCCTGTTTTTATACAGCTCACGAGCTAAGAATGGTATTTACATTTATAAAAGATTATGTTAAACAAACAAAGAACAGTATGTGAGAGGAAGTCATATGTGGCTCACAAATCCTAAAATAGTTTGTAGTTTTGCTGACCCCTGGTCTAGATCCCTCTTCTGTGCATACAAGGGCAAATAGAAAACTGGCCCCAAAAAAAGTATAAATGGTCTTTAACATACATGCTGTTTTATACTTGTTTGTTTCACATTGTATTTTATTAACTTTTTTCATGTCAATAAATATTTATGTGCATTTCCAATCAAGTGCTACACGGTCTTTCTATATAGGCATGGGCACAGTACTATTGCCTATTGTTGCCATTTTAGCCATCACAAATAACATGGCATATCTAATATCTTTGAGTGCCTGTTTAATATCCTTAAAGTATGTCTGAGAAACTAAATTGCTAAGCTAAAACTACATGTTTTATGTATTTGGTCCAGAGGTCAAAAATTACCACATACTAAAGTAAACTAGACTGCTCAGCCTTGACAACTGTATCATGTTCCTAAGTTTTGAGCCCTAAAACAAACTTCCTAAGTTCACATTTTATCTACTGGTAACAATAACACCGAAGTAATCTGAAGCAATTCTGAATTCCTATTTTTGCATAACATCATACAGAACCAACAAAAACATTTCTTTCAACTTTTGAAAAAGTGACGTATTTGTTTTGCTAATGAACATGATCACAGCTCTAAAGCAGCTTTGATAATAAGCACACGTGAATTACACTTTGAAAAAATATCTCAAAATTACAAATAACTTGTCAACCTAATGCAAAGAATAAAAAATGTAATCCTAAAAACTGCCTATTTATGAGACTAAGAAAAATGTAGAGTGTAAAAAGGATTTAACTGTGGATAGTATAAGATTAATAAAGGCAAATATAAGAACTAATCATTAACTGGAAAAAAAAATGTATTTCTACAAAGTAATTAACGAAAGGAACAAACTTCTGAAACATCAGAGGTCTATATACATCTTTCAGATCCATGAAGATAAACAACTACATAAGCTAATTCCTCCCCACCCCCCAAAAAATATATGGCTGTAAATAAGTTTTAAAAAAAGAATAACTTCAAATAAATTTAAAGTTTATGCTATACATTATAAAGAAATTAATTACACAAATGTGGTGAAATGAGGCGGCAAATTAAGAATGTTAAAACAAGCCAAAAAGTTTAGTTCCAAAAACTATATATCAAATAGTTCAAATTTATATAATGCAAAACAAATTAATATAATGCAAAAAATAACAAATTAATATAATGCAAAAAATAACAGCAGAATTAGCAGTGTTTAAGATTCAAGGCACAATATTGCATAATGCAATACCATCTTCTGGACAAGCAGTGTCTTACCTTATGCAAGTCACCAGCTACCTTTTGTCGTTCACTTTGTTCAGTTTTAAGTTTTGTGAGCGTTTCATTTAACTGTGTTTTTAGCTGTAAAAATAAAGGACACCATAATCAACTTTATTTTCATCCTTCTTTGATTATGCTTAGATCTCTAGGACTGAAGAATGAATGAGAAAGAACGGGATCTCTAACAGTTATGCACAGTGGATTAGCAATATGCTGCACCAGATGTATAGAAAAGCTAAGCAGTGGAGGATCCCATCTGTAAAGCTAAGTCAATGAAAGAAAAGCTATAGAAACAAACTAGAGTTTAGAGAAGAAAATTGTAAATGTAAAAACAAAACCATTAAATTCTAGTCAAGTGCCTTTAAAAAGTATTCCTATTCGCTATTCATAATAATTCATTCATATTGAAATTGTTCAAATTAAAAGGCAAGTAGGCCCTAGCCAGTTTTGTTCAGTGGATAGAACATCAGCCTGCAGACTGAAGGGTCCTGGGTTCAATTCTGGTCAAGGGCACATGCCAGGGTTCCAGACTTGATCTCCAGTAGGGGGCGTGCAGGAGGCAGCCAAATCAATGATTCCCTCTTATCACTGATGTTTCTGTCTCTCTCTCTTCCTCTCTGAAATCAATAAAAATATATTTAAAAAAATAAATAAAAGGCAAGTAGTCAGAAACTTTATTAATTTTTAAAGACTTTCATGACTATACAGTTAAGAAAAGACAATTGTGTAATATTTTAAAAGACATTGAACAAAGGACTGCAAATCCAGTAAAATGATAACTTCAAAAATTTTAATGTTGCTCATCCTTTAAAATGGCACTGAAGAAATGAGTGCAAGACCATACTGGCCTAATAATGGCAACAAGAAATGTCCTAAGACACACTTCTCAATAACCAACTTGTCAAAACAGTAATAAAGCTCTATAAAACTTTAATGCCAATACAGAAGGCCTCTAATCTTGTTAACTGTTCTGGTTAAGTATGAATAAGGAAAATGGACTACAATGATAAAAAAAAACCAAAAAAAAAAAAAACAAAAAACTTTCTTATTTAAACTCACCAAGTTAACTGATTTAGCCTCCCTCCCAGAGGCATAACATTTCAAAGAGGTCTGGAGACTCAAAAGGGGGAAATACAAAATGCTGACATTTCGAACTCGAGGGAGAATTAATGGGGGACATTCATTTGGAAATATTATTTTTAGAACTCTATTTAAATCCCAACTTCTTCAGTTTTTGCTCCTTTACTTAATTCTGATTTAATACACCAGATATTTAATTCTGATTTAATATCTTTCTCTCCCTCTCCCTTCCTCTCTGAAATCAATAAAAACATTAAAAACAAAACAAAACAAAAAACCTCCTGACAGAAGTCGAGGAGCAAATAATCAAAGAGAGCATCAGTCTGAATGAAGATTCAACCATAATCCTGTGGGTTTGATGCCACTGTTAGAGTCAGTCACCACGCACCAAAGTTAATAGTAGTATCTCCAACAATAGTAGGAGAAATTATTTTCTAAAAACACATTATAGAGTAAGGCTTACAGCTGTAGCATACCAGTCCTGATCTGTACAATGAATGTATAGCAAACATATGTATAAAACTAGTCTCACACTGCAGTGGGAATGACTCAATTAAGATAAAATGAAGGTAAATAAAACAAAAATTTTATTTAAAAACTAAAGAGGTTGTTGTGTGTATGTGTGTGCTTGGGGGAGAAGGGTGAGGCTCTACATGTACATTCCATAGAGCCCTATTCTGAAAACTAATTCCCTTAAATCACTAACATAACACAGAAAATCAACCACAAATGGGTAAGTTAAGAAGTTTTCTTTGGTACCTATAGCAAAGTAATAAGAAATTTCCAAACTGGGCAGGATTAACTTGGTATAAGAAGAAAACTTACTGTAATCTTTCTAGAGTTTATTCTGGTACTTTTTAAAAATCTAATCACATGCTATAACAATTTTTAAGTCACGGAAAGACATAACAATTGTTTTCGAAACATAATACAAGATAGTCATATTTATCTAACAACTAAGCCTGACACAATCAGTATAAATTTCCAGAAATTTAATAATGGGAGTACTCTATGTCTATAGACATTTAGTTAACTTTAGTTAAATCTTTACGTCTATAGCTTCATGACTACTATGCCCTAAATGATATGTTGATGATAAAGAATTTCACAAGCTTTTTGTTAACTATCTGTATAATAAAAACCTAAGCAACCGTTATGGCGGAACAACCAGAACCACCAGTCACTATGATGTGCACTGACCACTAGGGGACAGACACTCAATGCAGGAGCTGCCTGCCCCCTGGTGGTCAGTGCGCTCCCACAGGGGGAGCCCCGCTCAGTCAGAAGCCAGGCTCACGGCTGCCAAGTGCAGCAGCGGTAGCAGGAGCCTCTCCCACCTCCGTGGCAGTACAAAGGAACAGCAAGCTGAACGGTAAGGAGTGAGCAGACGGGTGGTAAGGAACAAGGGCTCCCAAGGATCAGGCCTAAGCCAGCAGTCAGACATCCCCCAAGGGGTCCCGGACTGCAAGAGGGCACAGGCTGGGCTGAGGTAACCCCCGTCACCCCCAGTGCACGAATTTAGAGCACCAGGCCTCTAGTAATTTATAGAAAGACCAGTTAAAATAAGAAACTGGATTAGATTATTGCTCTTGAATGAAGAGGCTGCATCTTCAACCTTTAATATTCTCCTCCTCCAGGTTAAAAAATAAGAGGTATAATTAATTATGGTAACTCTGAGAAGAGAATCTTCACAATTCAGTCAGTCTTTACCAACATGTTTCATTTCTTTATTCGTAATGCTGTTCAAGAAATTAGGTTTCATAAAACACAGAAAATTTCTCTGAGAAAGAGTTGCAAGCCAAACATGCTATTGTTAGGAGCTAAGAAACGAAGGATCATCTTAGGAATCAAGAAAAGAAAGATAACCTCAGGAGTCAACAGAATATGAAGAGTATCTTAAACTTACAAAATTGCCAAGCTAAAGATGTTAGCAGGGAGAAAAAGTTTGGGTGGTTTCTCCACATGTCATCACAAGTGTTTTCAGAGCCTATTTGATACCCAGTGGAGAACAAGCTTCTTACCAAATTTAGCTCTTCATTCTGTCTTACTGCTTCAGAATATGAATCATCAAGTTTTTTCTGCAATTCAGTCAACAGATCTTTCAGCTGCAATGAAGTTTAGAGTTTAAGATTGATCTCCTTATGGTAGCCCATGTTATGTATGCAACTTGGAAGCTCTGCCACTAACAACTTACACTAAAATATGTTATTACTCTGTTATAAACTTAATTTAAGTAGAGAAGCAAGGTTGAAAAAATTCTACTGTAAGTACCTCTCTGACTTCTGTGACATAGGTAGATCGTTCAATTTCTGCCTTCTCTAGTTCCATTTCCAAATTCTCTCGTTCTCTTCTCAGCTAGTAATGCAACAAAGAAGGAAAAGTTAACAAACCCATATAAGATTTCCCTTCATGATGCTTCTCCACAATGAAGAGTTATGACACTTCTGAATAAAAAACCATTATCTCAAAAACTACAAGATATTCTTAAATGCATAACAAGTGCATAAGTAGACTAAAGAAGTCTTAACACAGATCTTTAAAAAAAACACCATACGCTTAATGCTAAACAGTCAAACAATGAAATAACATACATTTTCAGTATCTTTATTTTCTCTTCTTAACTGCTCTAGCTCATGTTCCAAAGATGTGAATGACAACTGCATCTGAAATATGAAACAATTATATGACCAACTAAACCACCAAGGATATAGATACTTCTAACTTCTAGAACAGTGGTCGGCAAACTGCGGTTCGCGAGCCACATGCGGCTCTTTGGCCCCTTGAGTGTGGCTCTTCCACAAAATACTGACTTCTGCGCATGGACCACGAAGTTTCAATCGCACTGTACATGCGCGCCCGCACGTGGTATTTTGTGGAATTTTTCGCGAGCCACAGTTTGCCGACCACTGTTCTAGAATTTTAATCCATTTTCTTGAAATGCATCTCATTTAAAGCTATAATGAATTTTAAAAGACCTTAAAAATGAGAGTGTCACATTTAACTTGATTTAAATTGCAGTAAAAATCCACCCCTTTTGCGTGTCATTATATTAGGCCTTGCCAGAAGTGCTTAAATTTTTTAACAATTAACTTATAACTGACTGTATTTAGTCCCCAAATGCATTAACATAGAGTACCATCAGCATCCCTAAATTCTACACAGGTTGGCCCAGAAAAACAAGCAAGCAACAGATGGCACTCTTTACCACACCCAAGTAAATGGGAGAGAAATTAAGATTGCACAAAAACATCCAGTTCCATGAAGAATATAAGAACTTATTTTTTTCTTGAATACTATATGCCATGGATCACAACATAATGTTATAAAAGTCATTGTCGCCTGGCCAGTGATTGCGCATCGGCCTATGAACCAGGAGGTAATGGTTTGATTCCCAGTTAGGGCACATGCCTGGGGTTGCGGGCTTGATCCCCAGTTAGGGGGCGTGCAGGAGGCAGCTGATCGATGACTCTCTCTCATCACTGATGCTTCTATCTTTCTCTCCCTCTCCCTTCCTCTCTCTAAAATCAATAAAAACCTATTTTTTAAAGGCATTTTGAACTCCAAATAATTTAACTCTTGTCACTGCATAGTAGTTCTGTAACTTTCAAAGCACTTTATATTCTTTATCATTATCCTTTAGTTGTACTCTAAACCAATGATTCTCAATCATGGTTGGGAATCATAATCATTTGAGGGGCTCTTTAAAGCAGACTGCTGGCCCCACAGAGTTTCAGATGCAGTAAGTCTTGGGTGAGACTCAAGAACGCATTTTTTAACAAGTTCCCAGGTGATGCTGATGTTGCTGGTTCAGGGCCCACACTTTAAGAATCACTGCTCTAGCCGGTTTCAGTGGATAGAGAGCGTCAGCCTGCGAACTGAAAGGTCCTGGGTTCGATTCCAGTCAAGAGCACATGCCCGGGTTGTGGGCTCGATCCCCAGTAGGGGGCATGCAGGAGGCAGCCAATCAATGATTCTCTCTCATCACTGATGTTTCTGTCTCTCTCTCCCTCTCCCTCTCTAAAGTCAATAAAAATATTATTTTTTTAAAAATCAGTTCTAAATAAGCTCTTCCTTTTTTAAATACAGTACCTTTGTAATAGTCTTTTGTGACTCATCGACCTTAACTTTCCATTTATTTTCTTCCTGCTCCACACTTCTCTGTAGCTTCTGTAAAATACCTTCCTATGGATAAAAGTATAGTTGTTTTGAAAAATTCATGCTCTGATGCTAAAATAAACTATTTAAGCCACTAAGGAATAAGTTAATGATTTTTAAATGAAACCAGAATGTAGATTAAAAATCATTTCCTACTGTTTCTGCAAGGACGGATTTATATTTTTCACACTCTAGCTGTAACAATGTGTGCATTTCATCAGCTTCTTTCAACTTGTGCTCTAGAACCTGCAAAAAATGACATAAAGAAAAATTCCCTAGTTTTACCAGAAAGTCTTGTGCTTCAAACTTGTTTCAGTACTTACTGGTATATTATGACAAATGGTTTCTAACTGTTTTAAAATGAAACACTACATTTCAACCTTCTTAAGGAGCAATAAAGTACAATGACCTTTTTGGTCATTTGGTTTTTGCTAATAAAACTCAGTCTGTTTACTACAAAACATATTATACAATCATATAATAAAAGGCTAATATGCAAACCGACTGAACAGTGGAACAACCGGTTGCTATGATGCACACTGACCACCAGGGGGTCAGTGCACTCCCACAGGGGGAGCGCTGTTCAGCCAGAAGCTGGGCTCATGGCTGACAAGTGCAGTGGCATTGGAGGGAGCCTCTCCCGCCTCTGCTGCAGGTGGGCAGTAAGGAACTAGGGGTCCCGGACTGTGAGAGCTCTGGATGGCGAGAGGGATGTCTGACTGCCGGCTTAGGCCTGATACCCAGGGGGATCAGGCCTAAGCTGGCAGGTGGACATCCCCCGTGGGGTCCCAGACTGCGAGAGGGTGCAGGCTGGGCTGAGGGACCACCCCCACCCCCAACACACACACACACACACACACACACACACACACACACACACAGTGCACAAATGTTGTGCACCGGGCCTCTAGTCTATATATATAAAAGCTTAAGCAACTGAACGACCAGTCACTATGACACTCACTGACCACCAGAGAGGCAGACACTCAACGCAGGAGCTGCCCCTGGTGGTCAGTGTGCTCCCATAGCAGGAGCACCACTCAGCTGACCAACAGGTGCCAGACGCCGGGCTCATGGCTGGCAAGTGCAGCTGCGGCAGCAGTGGCAGGCACAGTCAGGGCCCAGATTAGCGGGAGCTGCAGCCAGCCCAAGCTTGGGCTCCTCCCTGGCTGCCTGCCGCTTTGCACACTACTACACCCCCAAGGGGTCCTGGATTGCAAGAGGGTGCAGGCCAGGCTGAGGGACCCCACCGGCGCACGGATTCGTGCACCGGTGGGGTCCCTCTGGGTGGCCTGCAGGGATCGGGCTGAAACTTGCAGTCCAACGCCACCTGCAGCTCCTACCTGCTGCTCCCACTCATCCCAGCCCCACTGTATCTGCCATGGGCTCATGCCCAATCAGTCCCAATTGGGAGAGGCTTGCATTGCTGCAGCAGCACTCGCCAGCCATGAGCACTCCATCTGGCGCCCTCCAAAGGGGAGTGACCTGTGGGATCAGGCTGAAACTGGCTCTCCGACATCTCCTGAAGGGTCCCAATTTGCAAGAGGGTGCAGGCCAGGCTGAGGGACCCCACTGGTGCATGATTGGGCTGGGAAGGGTCAGTGGGAGGGCTCCAGGGTGTGTCTGGCCTATCTCGCTCAGTCCTGATCAGCCGGACCCCAGCAGCAAGCTAACCTACTAGTTGGAGCATCTGCCCCCTTGGTAGTCAGTGCACATCATAGCAAGCAGTTGAGTATCCTTAGCATATCATTAGCATATTACACTTTGATTGGTTGTTCGGTTGTTCTGCCGTTCAGTCTATTTGCATATTACCCTTTTATTATATAGGACTAGAAGCCTGGTGCACAAAATTCATGCACTGGGGGGGGGTTCCCCTCAGCCCAGACTGCACCCTCTCCAATCCAGGACCCCTTGGGGGACATCCCTCTCATAATCCAGGACCGCTGGCTCCTAACCACTTGCCTGCCTATTGGCTTGATCGCCGCCTAACCGCTCCCCTGCCGGCCTGATGGCTCCCAACTGCTCTCCTCTGCTGGCCTTATGGCCCCTAACTGCCTCTGCCTCTGCCCCCACCACCGTGGCTTTGTCTGGAAGGAAGTCAGATGGTTGGAAGATGTCTGGTCTCCCAGTCTAATTAGCATATTACCCTTTTATTAGTATAGATAGGCTCATCACTCTCTAGCAGGATGGTAAAATCAAAGCAAATCCACATGTGAAGTAAAGTCATGATACCTAGGCTACACACATGGGAAAAATGATTTTTAATCATGTCACTTGACATACAAAGAAAAGTTAATCCCCAAATTTCAGTAGGCAAGGATAAAAACACATCTAGGTTCTGAACACTTCTAACGATGTATCTGGAGTTGCTTTAGCAAACCAGTCAGTTTCTACCTACCTACCTCAACTGAGCTTTACTTTTTAAATTCAGGCTAAAAAGAGAGTAAGAGATAAATATTCAGTTTTAGAACTGAGTTGTACAGTTAAAGAAATGGCAAACATTAACTTTGTATACAAATCAAATGCATGGAAGACTTATAGCATTTTTACCAAAATTTACACAAAATGAAATCACCTTATACTTTCTCAAAACATCGTCATTTTGCCCTGGCTGGTGTAACCAACTGGTTAGAGTGACAGCCCGCCCACTGAAGGGTCTCCGGTTGGATTCTCAATCAAGGGCACGTACCTGGGTTGTGGATCTCATCCCTGGTCAGGGTAGGGGCGAGTAAGGGAAGCAACCAATCCCTGTGTCTCTCTCACATTGATGTGTTTTTTTTTCCCTCTCTCTCTCTCTTTCCCTTCCTTCCTTCCATCCTCTCAAAATCAAGGGAGCAAATAGCCTCAGGTGAGGATTAACAACAACAACAAAAGTCATTAGCCTATTCATACTATATAACTTTTATCGTTCCCAAGCTCATAAAGAAAAATTCTGATTTAATTCTTTTTTGGTTAAAACATAGATATTTCACTTCTTAAACTAACCTTAACCTCCTCTGAACCAGAAGTTCCAGTCATACATTCTTTTGCCTTCTTTTCAAATCCACGCAACCATTCGCTATAATTCTATGGAGAAGAAAAGTAAAAATAAACAATATCCAAAAATATATAAATAAAGTAGGTAAACATTTTTAAATAACTAATTTATATTATACTATAAAAGAAAACTACATAGCCCTGGCCAATGTGGCTCAGTTGGGTGAGTGTTGTCCTGTGCACTGAAAAGTAGCTGGTTGATTCCTGGTCAGGGCACATGCCTAGGTTGTGTGTGGGAGGCAACTGATTGATGTTTCTCCCTCACCTCTCTTTCCCTCCCCCTCCCTCTCCCTCCCCCTCCCTCTCTCTCTCTCTCTCCCCCTCTATCTCTCTCCTTTCCCTCCGCCTCTCTCCTTTCTTCTCTTTCTAAAATCAATAAAAGCATTCTTTTTAAGGAAAACTACATAGACAAACACCAGCCCTCTGGAAATTTCAAAGAAGAATATAATGCATAAATTGTATATAACCACCCTGGGCAGGAGGCACAGCCGGCCAAAGCATCATGCTGTACACCAAAAGGTTGAGGGTTCAATTCCTGGTCAGGGCACATGCCTAGGTTTCAGGTTTGATCCCTATCAAGGCGAGTATGAGGCAACCAATCAATGTTTTCATCTCACACTGATGTTTTTCTCTCTCTCTCTAAAAGAATAAAAAACATATCCTTGGGGAGGATTTTTTTAAAATTTTTACATAACCAAGCCTTGAAAATAAACACTAAAAATATACCTATGGGCGCATGCTCTCCCTCCCAGGAGCATGCCCATGCCTTTCCTTTCTTCCTCTTCTCTCCCCACAGGCATGCATCTCCTAAACTCTAAGGGACCCACAGGGCTTACAACCAGGGAGCACTGGGCAGCAGCAGTTCATCCCAGGCTAATCCCCTGACTGTCCCCAAGGCCCCCTATTCCCCAACTTCTCAGCACGCCAAAGCAGCCCAGCCTAGGCTCATTTTCCACCTTGTCCCTCCCTTGTTTCACTGTCCCGAGCTTTAATAAATGTCCTCTGAAAATAAAAAATATATATATAAACTTAAGTCTTATAGTTTTAGTCATTATTCTAAATTTTAGAACAATTTATTCTACATTTTGGATGCTTCTTATCTAAATTTTATACTTTGATAGAGTATTTATTTGTTAGATACTTTAAATCAAATTTCCTCTTAATCCTCTTTTAAGTCTTTGGTTTAGTTTATTCTAAGAAAAAAAAAAACACAAATAAAATTTCTATTAACTGCTGTAATTTAAAGCTTCATTTACATGCTGAATAAGGATTCTCTATAGTCTATCAAATCAGAACAAAAAAATGAAGAAAAACTGGATGTGAGATCACCCCATAGTACAATAAAATAATACCCCCAAAGCACAAATAAGTAAAAAAGCCCCTCCTTAAATAGAAAACATTCACATTTTCACATTATAAATCTGAACCAAGACTAAGTGGATACTATTAAAATCCTACTCCGCTTCACATACTGGGATTTAATATAAATAAACGTCAGCTGAAAAACTGATTTAGTTGTTTAAAATTTGTAACCCTCCCTCTAGGTCAGTGATGGCGAGCCTTTTGAGCTCGGTGTGTCAGCATTTTGAAAAACCTTATCTTAACTCTGGTGCCGTGTCACACATAGAAATTTTTTTATATTTGCAACCATAGTATAAAAAAGATTTATATTTTTGATATTTATTTTATATATTTAAATGCCATTTAACAACAAAAAATCAACCAAAACAATGAGTTCGTGTGTCACCTCTGACATGCATGTCATAGGTTCGCCATCACTGCTCTAGGTCATATAGCTTACATCTCTCCTATGCTGATGAAGTGCACCACACTGCCTACGCAGTCGTCTTGCTCCTACTCCCAAAGTGTTGAGCCTGAATCTAATCAGGCCTCTACTGATGACCAATTTATGCATACACAAAGGACAGAGGAACATACTGACTCCAGGGATTCAGTCAGCTACATCCAAACAGGGTAACTACATATAAAACATAGGTTTTGTGGTGTGTGTGTTTTTTAAAGGGTAGGGACTGCTAACAAATAGAAGGGAACCCATGCAATAAAAAAAATCTAAGAGACATCTTAAACAAATCACATTGTTGACCCTTACTTTGGTCCTGACTAACACACAATGCAATAAGTAGTTATTATTTTATTAAAATAGATAATTGGTATGACAAACTAGAAAAATGTACTAAATGTATGAAATTAAGGATTTTTTAAAATGTCATAGTTTTATTTTAAGGAATCCTTATCTTTTATACATATGTATACGGAAATATTTATAGATGAGATACTCTTATGTTTGACTTCCTTCAAAACAATCTAGGAAGTGCAGAATTGGAGGAAAAACAAGATGCTATGTATTACCAATTCATGCTGCATACTATTCATTGTTGAAGCGGTATACTGGGTATATCGGGTTCATTATACTATTCTACTTTGGAATATGTATACAATTCTCCATTAAAATAAATAAAAAAAAATATCTACACCAACATTTAGGAAACTACATGCATTCACTAGCTTTCTCTGGCCTCAAATATCCACTGCATTAATTATATGAATCAAAGCAACTTTTCTCTCCCACTTAAAACACACACGCCTCAAGTAAAGAAAGTTGTTCTATATAATCTTCAAGACTTTTACTTGAAAACCTTAACAGATGACCAAAATCTTGCATTTTGAACTAAAGAGCTTGTCTCATAGTATTAAATACCTTTAATTAAAAAATTTAAATGTTCCTAACACTAGGAAGCAATCACTTAAAATTAAATTCTATTTTGAATAAAGCCATTAAGAACATTATTGGCTGGTTAACTATTAAGAAATCATTTTGTCTCAAATATGTGTATGACCTTCTAAATATATGTTTCCTATTTAAATTTTATAGAATACAACAAAAGTATCAGCTGAATAAACGGGAATGAGTTTTGAATCAAGTAATTGATCTTCATTACTTAGAAGCACCCTAGGTTAACAATGGAAAAGAATAAGGAATTGGTGCACTATCGAAAACAAGTGCAGAGTGCAAATGCTGCTTATTCACAACTTTCTTGAATAGTGATAAAGATGTCATGTTTTACAAAATAATAAATTAATCTTACCAAATTTGAAGGAACAGACACCTTTGGAAATAATTTTTTGAGAACTTCTTTAGCTTCCAACTCAACAGCTCCCAAATGTTGTTGTCTTTCCTAAAGCAGAAGTTCAAATCAAACTTACAAGTTTATAGAATTAAAAAAAAAAAAAAAAGCTACAGTCTTTTAAGTTCTAAGGGAGGAAAAAGTGAAAGTATTTCTTAAAAATTAATGTCAGTATTAACAAATGTCAAATTTTCCCATTTTAAAATGTCAAAATAGCTTCCATAAAAATCTGCAAAATCTCTAAAGCACCCTAAATAACAAATAACGTCTTATATTAATCAAGCCAAGGCAATATCTAACAATATGGGCATTTTCCTTATCATTAGAAATCAAGTTATTTGCCCCTCTAGGAACACTTCAAAAAAGCAAGTAAAACACAAAAAACAAAATATACTTCCTGCAGCTAAAATTTTCAACTGCATTTACAAAAAAAAACACCTAGAAATATAACAAACTACATGCAAAAAGTAGGCATCTGGGCAACATAACTGACTGAGGCTTACTTCCTGACAAATCTCCACAAAACAATGCATCACCGATGGACTATAACGCCAGAGGATTAAAATGCCAACTTTCATATTTCCACCTTTAAGATCAGGTAAAAATACCTATTCTAAACAAGGCAAAAAAATAAATAAATCAAAATTTGATGGGTGGTACATATGGGAAGAAGAGAAGGAGGAAAAACTGATGTCATATTACTTCACCAATGCCAAGTATCAAGAAGACTAATTCTGACACTTTTGTATGGACTCTGTCCACTGTAAATTTAAAGTTCAGTATTACAAATGCATGTCTAAATTTGGTGAATTTAAATCCAAACCTAATGAATATCAATTAACTCAAAATCACAGTTTGTCAAAATTAGGGTAATGGCTTGATCACACACAAAATAAAAATCTAATAATAAAACTATCTGTACAAGATATAAAAGATATCTGAGAGCTATAAAAATGCACATCTAAAACCAAGCCAAGAAAATCATCTCAAAACACTTGTGAAGTTCAACAGGTGACAGAAATACAAGCAAGTTAGCAAGCTCTCAACTCAATCCCCCCACCATCATTTAAATGTGATTTGAAATTTATTATGGATTTAAGATACACACACTTCAATTTAAGAAAATCTAAAGTCACACAATAAAAAACTAGAGATTAATCATATTCTCTACACACAAAAAGTTATTACTGTATTCTGGGTTAGTGGAGAATTTTAAAAATATGTTTTAAGGGAGAATTTTAAATAATTAAATAAATTCGACTATTTTTCAGGAATATACCCACCTGGCTGCATAGAATAAGGTATACTTATTCAAGGAAAATATTTAACTGCCAATCAGAGACAATTAAGAGGTCTCTGAATTTTTAGCATCTGACCATAGAAATGATAGAGCAATCGCTAAAGAAAATCACCCAGGAAAAGATACACTGTGGAGCAGAATCTTTTTAACTTTCCAGGAAAAATGAATCTAAAGAAAGTAAGTGTTTAACTTTTAATCAAGCGGCACAAAGATGAGAAGTTACTTTTAATCTGTACTAATTTTAGCTAAAATGTTTTCATTTAACAAAGTAGTTTGATTGTAGATACAATTTCCATTCCTCTGTAACACCTGGAAAATATCCAATAATTGAAAGTAATCATTATAATTTCCTTACTATCTTTGTCTAAGTAATACATATAAAGTATCTTCCATGTGAATCTAACATTTATATAACTCCTAAGAATATATACTTCTTACAGCACAACTTGAGGTTCTGGGTCAATCAATATCACTTTACACCTATGCTATCTGAGGACTAGATTCCATTAAAATAGAGAAAGACTGTAAATTCTATTCTCTGTTGATTATTAGCTATGCAAGAAGCCATCGTACACTTGGTGGTGAGTTTGGAAACGTGGATAAATTCTTATACTCATCATCAAGCACATGATGAAACATGGATAAACTCTGGCTTTCTTTTGGAATCATAACATGCCAGAATGCCTATGACAGGTAGCATATAACTTCTTGCAGGATTATTAAGAGACTAGAGGCCCGGTGCATGAAATTCGTGCACTGGAGGGGGGGGGGGTTTCCCTAAGCCCAGCCTGTGCCCTCTCACAGTCCAGGACCCCTTGGGGGATGTCCGTCTGCTGACTTAGGCCCGATCCCCTGGGGGATCGGACCTAAGCTGGCAGTCAGACATTCCTCTCGCAGTCTGGGGTTCTTACAGTTCGGGACCCCTCACTCCTTACCACCCGCCTGCAGCGGAGGTGGAAAAGGCTCCTGTCACTGCTGCTGCGCTCACCAGCCAGAAACCAGCTCGCTGCTCCTTAGCACTGCCACAGAAGCGGGAGAGGCTCCCACCACCACCACTGCACTCGCCAGCCATGAGCCCGGGGCAGCTCCTGCATTTAGCGTCTGCCCCCTGGTGGTCAGTGCGTGTCACAGCGACTGGTTGTTCCACAGATTGTTCCACCATTCGGTCGATTCACATATTAGGGTTTTATTATATAGGATAGGATTAGTACTTTGTAGACACCAAGTCTCATTACCAAAACAAAAGCTAAAAGGTAGTTCTTCACAGTGTCAAACAACCACCCCCATTACTGACAGAACTGACTACAACCACTCACAATGAAACAATGTCCTCCCTGGCCTAGATTTTTCTATTCCCTGGCCTAGATTTCTCTGGGCCCAATATCTGCCAGCAGTCTCAAGTTTAGGTAAATTTCCATTACACTAAAGGAACTATAACTACAAATATATACTTGATTTAAAAATTTATAAAAACTCTACTAAAAAAAAGTCCTCCAAATATCACTAAGACTTACATTTAAAATTCAACAGATTTCCTTGGCACACAAAATACTTATAGAGTGCTGAACTGAATCACGTAATTAATGAGCTTTATTAACCCATCTATAAAATTCAATATTTCTGTTCCACATGCATTCTTGGTAAAAATTTTCAAAATGCCTGACTGAACTGGCACATTCATTTCTCTCAATCTTTAAAAACAACTTCTTAATTATAATTCATTAGAAATCTTTAAACCCATGGAACTTGAACTTAAGAAGAATATCTTTTATCACGTTGAAGACAGGGAGAGATATTCTTCAAGAGTACATTCTCTGGTCAAGGGAATTATCCCTTACAGTAATATTCCATACTGAATATAATACATGATTACTATCCAGCCACTTCAAAAGGTAAAGTTTAATTTTAATTCCACCTCTTTTAAGGAACCATTCCCAATAATATACCAAGAAGTGATCCCTTCCCTGCACTTCTTAAGACTTATTATTTTCCACTTTGAGTTGTCTTGGTGTGCCCCAAAGAACCTAGGAAAATTCACTGTGCATTGTAGGTACATCTAGTTATCCAAATGTGTTTATTAATTCAGTTAGTTTTTTTGGCTGAGTTTTCACTGAAGTTTTCTTAGCTAACCCAAGAGGCACACACTGTCTCACAAGAGCTTACATGGGAGGTATAGGTTTCCTGAGACTCTTCAGCTTAAAACAGTCATCATCAAAGCTCAAACAATCAGGTAATCATAACAAACTAGCAAGCCCAAAATTAAAGCTTCAAGAAGTAGATGAAAAAAGCAGAGATGGCAGAGATGATAAATGTGGATGGGTAAGGAGATTATATATTTAAATTGCAGTATAATTAAATGCTTTAGTCTGACTTTAAGACAAGCTGCAGATTTTCTCTGTTCAGCAGATTGTTTCTAGGAGTTAGCATTACAACCTTGGAAGTCTTGTTCACTTTGTCCTGCAGCATTTTTTCAGTTGATGCCAATGCTTCCATTGCTTCCCAGTTTTTCTCCCGAAGGTCCTAATCATTTTTAGAAAGAATGATTTCAGTTTATCCATTATTGAAAGATTTTTGCTTTTTACTTCATCAGTATTTTGCACTGCATTTAAATGCTGGTTACTGCAAAATTATTTCAATGGAAAAAATATGTACATTAGCAACAAAATAAAAAGCAATGTTTAGAAATTTGAATGAGAAAACAAAGATGCCCACTTCGCATGTTTTAGTATACATGTCAAATATGCCAGCTTTAAAGAAATTACTGTGCACATGTGACAAAGAAGAAAGCATTTAAAAGTAAACACACATACCAAGATTACAAATATGATTTCAGGTACGCCGAAAATTAAAGGATTAAGGACAGAGCAAATACCTAAGAATTGCTAAAAGCTTGATTTTTAAACAAGGCCCACAATCACTCATGGGACATTCCACTGCAGCCTATCATTTTTTCTCTAAATATGTTTAATTTAATTAACACATTTCAAGTCTACCTAGGAATGACATAGTGACTCACTGTGCTTCTGTATCTTTCTTGGCATGGTCAAATGTATATGCCATAAAGCAACCTGACATGAACTGTATGAGCTACTCGATCCAGGCAAACCAGGAGATAGGAAGACTATAAAACACATTCTCTTAGAAGAGAAACAGAGGTCATTGGAAACTGAACTCTGAAAAACCTACTTCACAGCATTTTACTAGCAAATACAAAAAAGGACAATCTGCTATATGTCAGTCTTTGTTCAAATTCAGAAATCAAAACAGATAAAAAATAAAAAGCCAATAATCACCATTTATTGAATGCTTACTTATGTACCCAACACTGCACTTAGCGTTTCACACAAATTCTCACAACCCTAAGAGGTATTTATTCCCATTGCATTGAGAGGGAATCCACAGCTCAGGTAGGTTAAGGAATTTGGTCAAGTGAACACTGCAAATGAAGTGGCAGAACTAGTAATCTGCTTGCCTCCAGTGTCCTGACTTTTCTCACACATCAATGCCTCCAGCACTGCTGCATTAGAATGACATTTACTATATCCTACACAGTTATGATGTTAGCAGTATAGTGGCAAATTCAACTCAGGTTTTGTGGCCAAGCAATGCTGTTAGTAACATTACACAAACACACAAGGGCAATTCACATACCTAATTTTGACAAACTCAGGGGTGCAGGAACATTTCAACTTGTTAAATTAATTAATGCAAACTTTGAAAATTTTTACTTTCATTAGAGAACACATATCGATTTGCTATCAATAGCCCCTTAGATTTCAATAACATTTGTAACCTTGCATAAGACTTAGCAATCATACTTTTGTGTGCAAAAATTCCTTCTCTGCCAAAAATATTTGTATTCTCATAGGTGTCACCTCTGGTCAAAGAGAAGTTAAAAAAGTCATCTTAATTCACTCTTTATCTATTTAATAGAAGTATCAAGATTTATATTTCTGAGGGCATTATCCCTTCCCATTTTAGCATAAAAGTATTCAGGTCCTGAGAGGCCTCTAGAACATGCTTATTTCCAAAATTTGAACTATCTCAGTTAAAAAAGGAAAATTGCAGAAGACTCTGAAAGAGAGTTATTATTAAAATTACTTGGTTTGAATACTGGCATTACCTTTAGTTTACAAAGAAGCTAGCCCAATCAAAATAAGAGGAAATAGCTTTCATTTTAAAATGTTGAACTTGAAAAACTAATTTTCTCAAATAAAAATTTAACAAAAAGTAAACTGCATTTTAATTTAAAAATATTTTTAATCAGAAGCTGTAATAATCATAGCTTCAACATTTTAAATAATATTCAGAAGTGTACAAATTGGTCTTTTCATTTATTCATTTTAAAACATTTGTTCTCCAATAAAATTAGCCCAATACTTCTCCCCAAAAAAGCTATCCACAAAATAGTACTTAAAAAGACTAAGAAAAATATCTCAAGTAAAAGTAGATTTGAAAAAATTCTGAAGCATGATAAGAAAAGCTTTGTTCTGATCAAGATTTGCTTACATTGTTTTTCTTCCTCTGGTGTTCAACAGCATCCTTCAAAGTATCTATCTCATTCCGGAGACCAGTGATTTCTTTATCTCTTTCTGAAATTCTAAACCAGAACATGAATACACACAGCAATATTTTGGGTAAACAATAAATAAAATATTTGTTTCTACAAAATAAAAACTTCAGGTAAATGATGCTTTAAAAAATGCATTAGCTTAATAGGCAAATTCTTAAACTTAGTTACCATAGAAAGCCTATCTATAAATAAATTTTTACACTATTACATGCTGACATTTGTGTTAAAGTGAAATAATCCCCTAAGAAATAGTTCATGAATACATAAACTGCTGTACTTGTAAGTTATCTTTATTTTTATGTAGCTTAATGAAATAGCAGTAAAATCTCAATAACTCAGGGGTGTTTGTTAAAGCCCGAAGTCCATAGTGTGTACGTTAAAAAGTGACAAATTAGTTAGTTTACCTGTTTTTACTTATGTAGATACATTTGTGTAATTAGATACAATTAAGTATATAAGAAGAGTTTAATTTCACAGGAAAGTTTTCTATATGTGTTACTCTAATTTTAATTTTATAGTGAACTAGTGGCCCAGTGCACGGATTCGTGCACATTGAAAGAAAATTAGAAGATTCATGCTTTTTAATTATGTTACTGCAAAAAATTATATGTCAAAATAGTATATATAATATAGTATAAAATTAAAACACGTGCAATTGACGCCAGGGAGAGCTTAAGTATTGCACATGCACGAGTCAACGTTTATTTTTAAATTGCCAGTGCGCATATGTGTCGGTTGGTCAGTCAATCGATGAATAAATCGCGATATGGTTCACATTAAATGTCAACCACCACCACCAAATTCACAATTGACAATGACAGATCGAAAAATACACGTGCGATTGGTGTCAGCAAGAGCTTTACATGTATCGCACAAGTACAAGTCAATGTTTACTGTTAAAATAGTGTCTAGGCCAGGGGTGGGCAAACTTTTTGACTCGAGGGCCACAATGGGTTCTTAAACTGGACTGGAGGGCCGGAACAAAAGCATGGATGGAGTGTTTGTGTGAACTAATACATGTTAACACTGCTGCTGGTGAAGGAGCGAAGGGGAGAGCAAGAGAACCCTCCGCTCTTTCGGCTCCGCGGGCCGGATAAAACAGCCGAATGGGCCGGACCTGGCCCGCGGGCCGTAGTTTGCCCACGGCTGGTCTAAGCGCATGAATTCGTGCACGGGTGGGGTCCCTCGGCCTGGCTGGCAATTGAGGCCTATTGAGGGGCCGGCCAGCCAGGGGGAAGGACCCCAGGAGGTTGGCCAGCCAGTGTGAGGGACTGCAGGAAGTTGGCCAGTCAGGGGGAGGGGCCGTGGGAGGTTGGCTGTGGGAGGTTGGGGGAAGCTCCTGCTTTGAGTGTCTGCCCCCTGGTGGTCAGTGTGCGTCATAGCGACTGGTTGACCAGTCGTTCAGTCCTAACAGTCGCTTAGACTTTTATATATATATAGACTAGGGGCCCGGTGCACGAAATTCGTGCACTGGGTGTGTGTGGGGGGGGGAGTGTCCCTCAGCCCAGCCTGCCCCCTCTCACATACTGGGAGCCCTCAGGCGTTGACCCCCATCACCCTCCAATCACAGGATCGGCCCCTTGCCCAGGCCTGACGCCTCTGGCCTAGGCATCCGGCCCGGGCAGCGGGGACCCACAGCTGCAGTGGCCCCGCAATCGTGGGCTTCGCTTTAGGCCCAGGCAAGGGACCCCTAGCTCCTGGGACTGCCAGCTTCGACCGTGCCCAGCTCCCATCGCTGGCTCCACCCCTACTTCCTGCTATCACTGGCCAGGGCGGAAAAGGCACCTGATTCTCCGATCATGGCTGGGGGGCAGGGCACAGGCGGCCCCAGGGCCACCTTTGCCCTGCCCCCCAGCTCTTAGCTCCCCCCTGGGTTTCCGATCACTGTCAGTGGCAGGGGGCTTCTTCCTGCTTTCCCTTTCGCCTCCCTGCATTGTGCCTACATATGCAAATTAACCGCCATCTTGTTGACAGTTAACTGCCAATCTTAGTTGGCAGTTAACTGCCAATCTTGGCAGTTAATTTGCATATAGCCCTGATTAGCCAATGAAAAGGGTATCATCGTACGCCAATTACCATTTTTCTCTTTTATTAGTGTTGATTGCCAGTGCTCGTCATATGTACCAGCTGGTCAGTAGGTCAGTCGGATGGATGGTCGGTCACTTAACCATTTATATATATACTAGAGGCCCAGTGCACAAAAATTTGTACACTCGAGGAGGTCCCTCAGCCCGGCCTGTGCCCTCTTGCAGTCTGGGACTCCCCAGGGGATGTCCACCTCCTGACTTAGGCCCGCTCCCCGGGGGATAGGGCCTAAGCTGGCAGTCAGACATACCTCTGCCAGCCCGGGAGCCCTCGGGGGATGTCCACTTACCAGAGGGAAGCAGGTCTAAGCTGCAGTCGGGCATCCCTAGCACTGCTGAGGAGGCAGGAGAGGCTCCTACCACCACCGCTGTGCTGGCAGCCATCAGCCTGGCTTGTGGCTGAGCAGAGCTCCCCCTGTGGGAACGCACTGACCACCAGGAGGCAGTTCCTGCACTGAGCGTCTGGCCCCTGGTGGTCAGTGTGTCATAGTGACCAGTCATTCCCAGTCATTTTGCTGTTAGGGTCAATTTGCATATTACCCTTTTATTATATAGGATAGAGGCCTGGTACACAGGTGGGGGCCAGCTGGTTTGCCCTGAAGGGTGTCCCAGATCAGGGTGGGGGTCCTGCTGGGGTGCCTGGCCAACCTGGGTGAGGGGCTGAGGGCTGTTTTCAGGCTGGCCACACCCCCTTCAGGGTGGGAGTACTCACTGGGGTGCCTGGCCAGCCTGGGTGAGGGGCTGATGGCTGTTTGCAGGCTGGCCAAGCCCCCCAGCAGGGACCCTCACTAAACTGGGGTGTGGCCAGCCTGGGTGACGGGCTGAGGGTCATTTTCAGGCTGCCCACAGCCCCTTCAGGGTAGGGGAGTCCCGCTGGGGTGCCTGGCCAGCCTGGGTGAGGGGCTGATGGCCGTTTTCCAACTGGCCATGCCCCCCAGCAAACCAAGCTCCCACTCTCTTTTTTCTTTCTTTTTTTTCCTTGGATTTATTTATCTTCTATAATTGAAACTTTGTAGCCTTGAGTGGAGCTCAGGTCCAGTCAGGGCAGGTGGGAAGCTTGGCTTCCTCCATCACCGGGGGCAACCCAAGCCTCCTGCTCGCTCCAGCTCTGTGGCCACCACCAACTTAGGTGGGTTAATTTGCATACTCACTCCTGATTGGCTATTGGTTGTGGCTTGAGCATAGCAAAGGGACGGTTAATTTGCATGTTTCTCTTTTATTATATATGATACTAGAGGCCCAGTGCACAAAATTCATGCATGAGGGCGGGGGGCTGTTCCTTAGCCTGGCCTGCACCCTCTCCAATCCGGGACCCCGCAGGGGATGTCCGACTCCTGGTCAGTTGGACATCCCTCTTGCAACCAGGGACCGCTGGCTCCTAACCGCTCACCTGCCTTCTGGCTGATCCCCCTAACTGCTCTTCCCTGCCGGCCTCATCGCCCCTAGCCGCCTCTGCCTCAGCCCCACCACCATGGCTTTGTCCGGAAGGACATCTGGAAGGACGTCCGGAAGGTCGTCCGGAAGACATCAGGCCTAATTAGTATATTACCCTTTTATTAGTATAGATATAGATAGATAGGTCTAGTAAGTGCATGAATTCACCAGTCACCACATGTAAACAAATGTACAGGGCTAGAGTGTGCCTTAGCACAAGTCAGAACATCAGCTGCAGGGTTAAAACTGCTACAGAAAGTCTCGCCACGGGACAACAGAATCTATTCCCGCTAGCCATGAGGTGCGATCATGTGCTAATCATTTGCTGAACATTGTTAATTAGTGGTGACTTTTGGATTTAAATATGTAGACTATAGTTGTAGAAATGTAATGTTTATTTATGTTGGTGAAATTACTATAGTGTTTTCTCCAACACATGACCTATTTGCTACAATTTGTTAAAAATAACAGTGAATTAATAACCAAAATAATACCTGTTAATTTAATTATAAGCAAATCTTGGTTAAAAACATTTTAAAATTAACAGGGTGTTAATTTTCATATATGACATATGGACCAGAAATTTTTATCCCTTAAATCCAGAGTCCGTTAAATTGAGGTCTGCAAAATAGATGATTTACCTATACACTGAGTGGCCAGATTATTATGACCACCTGACATTTGTAGGCAAATTAGCTATAATTTCACGCTTAAGTTGCTAGAGGGCCAGACCATTATAAATAGGGAAGCAGGTTGTTTACCACGACAGTAGAAGTGATTTTTTTCTGAAGATATGGGTAAACAACGCAACTTAACAGCCTTTGAATGCGGGATGGATATATATGTGTATACACACACACACACACACACACACACACACACACACACACTCTGAGTGGCCACATTATTATGACCACCCCATCAGTACTTCGTTGGGCCACCTTTTGCCTTTAATACTGTGGCGATTCTTCTTCACATTGACTCCACAAGATGTTGAGAGGTGATGCGAAGAATCTGACACCATGCCTGATGAATAGCACTGTTCAGTTCTGTGAGATTTGATGGTTGTAGAACCAGCTGCCTGATGGTTCTTTTAACTTCGTCCCACAGATGCTCAATTGGATTGAGAACTGGTGATTGTGGGGGCCACCTAAGCAAGCTAAAGTCTCCCTCGTATTCTTGAAACCACTCCTGCACAATACGAGCACCGTGGCATAGCACATTGTCTTATTGGAAGAAGCCATCTCCATTGGGATATGCCATCAACATGATAGGATGAACTTGATCAGCAATGATACTTAGGTATGTTGTGCTATTCAGACGTTGTTCCACACGAATTAAAGGGCCCAAATCATGCCAGGAAAACATGCCCCAAACCATAACACTGCCCCCACCAACCTGAAGGGTTGTACTCATGCATGTGGGGTGCATGCTTTCATGCTGTTTCTGCCAAATTCTCACTCTGCCATCTGCATTATGCAACTGGAAACGTGATTCATCGGACCACATGACTTTTTTCCAATGCTCAACTGTTCAATCCTTGTGCTCCTGTGCGAATTGGAGACGTTTTATCTTGGTAACTGCAGACAGCAAAGGTGTTCAAACAGACCTTCGGCTTCCATATCCCATTCGATGCAGTGTACAGCTAATTTGCCCACAAACGTCAGTTGGTCATAATAATCTGGCCACTCATAATAATATATATCCCACATTCAAAGGCTGTTAAATCGCGTTGTTTACTCATATCTTCAGAAAAAAATCACTTCTACTGTCGTGGTAAACAACCTGCTTCCCTATTTATAAAGGTCTGGCCCTCTAGCAACTTCAGCGTGAAATTATAGCTAATTTGCCTACAAACGTCAGGTGGTCATAATAATCTGGCCACTCAGTGTATTTTCAGAAGAATGAAACTGATGTAGAAGCACTCTCTTAAATATTACTTTTTTCTAGAAGATAATAAAATCAGTTGTGAGTTTCTTAAAGTGGCTAACCCACAATAAAAGTATGCAGTTAATGTAAGGTAGGTGTTCCATCTAAAGAGTTAGTGGAAAGCAATGGCAAAGACTCACAATTCAATTCTGTTATAGTGGACAGCAGCTTGAGTAGAAATTTAAATTATAAATAGCTCTTCCCTAAAAATAAAGCTCTATATAAGGATTTGGCAAACTAGAGCTCTGGGTGTGACCCCACAGTCTGTTTTTGTATAGTCCTCAAGCCAAGAGCTAATTTTGTTTTTAAAGAATTGTTTAAAAGAAAATATATATATATGTATGTATGTATATACATATATTTATAGATTTATATTTATTTAGATTACTTATATCACCTAATTACTACTGTGTTTGACATTAAATGTTTTGAAATATACCAACTTATCCGAAAAGAGAAAAGTACAGTGGGGCCTTGACTTACGAGTTTAATTCGTTCCCAGACCGAGCTCGTTAAGGAGCTCATTAACTCAAATTACTCTATCAACTCAATGCAAAAAAATCGGCTGAGAGACAGCTGGTATCTCAAAAAACTCATTAGTTAGGACACTTGTAAGTCAAGGCCCTACTGTACAGGTCAAGAATTAAAAAAAATTGTTTCAGTTTTAAAAAGTCTCTTTACAAGAGAGCAACCATACAGATTATAAGGGTTTGTTTGTTTTTAATGCATAAGCTAAACCAAATTTTCATCATTCAATTCCACAGTGATAGAGTAAGTGACAAAATTTAAGTTAAATAAGTAAAGCCTTCAAAGTATAGTTTATTTTATTGGATTTTTTCGGAATGACTAAAAAAAATAAATAAAAATTTCCCTCATCAAAATGTTCAAAGAAATCCAAATACTATGAAAAGGTACATTACCTTATTAGCCAAAGGCACAGCTAAACTCTACTGATCTGCAGTTCAAATAATCCAAAAAGAACTGTAAAAATTTGGTGACCATTTGCAATGACAGTAAATTGCTTGTTTTAGAACTATTTAACACATAAAAAGTTACCACTTCCCAAATTAAGAATCAAAATTATTACTTACACTTTTAATAGTTCTTCATGCGGGGGAAAAGAAGATGCCTATTAAAAAGAGTTAAATGTTATTTCAAAACACAGCTTTCCAGAAGATTTTAAAAAATTAACTCTTTCCAGACATCAATTTAAACAACACCAAAGGTAAACATGTCATACATTCTATATGTCACCAAGTAATTTTAGTAAAAACATACACAAATTTGTAAAATGTACTAAGCCCTAAATAGAATCTTCATTGTCACTACATGTTTAAACTCTTCATTTAACAATTTATCAATTTCCTACTAGGTGCAAAGCACTGAGCTAATACCTTTAAATTTTCATACTGTGTATTTCCTATATGACGACACTAAGTTCCCAAAGTCAAAAAAATACCATAAATGAAGTCAAAATAAAAATTAGTAAGAGTTAACTTGAATGTACCAAAAAGTTAATTTTACATAATATGTAAAGGTGTATAGCCCTTCACATATGATATTTATTCCTTGATAATTCCAATATCTCAAATTAAACTACTATAAGCTTCTTGTCAGCAGGAACTAATTGTTTTGCCCCTGAAAAAACTTCCTAGTTTATCCATATACATTCATAAATTAAAGAATATTTTGTTAACATCTTTTTAAAATTTTAACCAAGCAGAATTATATCTCGAAAAAGTTATTTAAATAGTGGTAAACTATTACTTACCATAATATTACACATTTCTTAGTTTCTCTCCAATTATTGACATTTCATTTGGGGTTAAGAGGTAGTAGGGTGTACACACATGTTAAAAGTGACCTCATAGGATTTTAAACTGAGTTGCTAAAAAAGGTATTCTAGAAGATGTGAAAATACACACAGCGATACATAACAGATCTGGAATACACATTATTTATGTATACACTGTACTTTATAAATTATAGATTTTATCTTGGATATGGCAGAACAAACTGCTTTGTTTTTTCAGGAAATTTGATAAGACACTTATAAATAAAAACAACACATACTTTATTCTCAATGAAAAGGCAAAATGCTAAGAATTTTATTTATCCAGACCATCATGGGTTATATAATTTTTCACCACATAAATAAATGGCAAGCCATCTCACAGTACCTACCTGTTGGTAGTTCTGTTGCTTCAGCTGTTCAATTTGGGATTTAAACAAATTGTTCTCATCTTGTACCTCCTATTTAAACAAAAATTAAACATTAATACCTGGACAGAGAGTTTGATTTTTATTTTGAAACCAGGAAAATTCTAAAATAGTAATAATTTTAAAGGGCATGATAAGTCCTAATTATAAAATGAGAATAATTATATTATTTTGTACTAGTCTAAAAGTGAGTATGTCTCAATGAAGAAAATAGGATCCAGAAACAGAGCCAAATACCTATAAGAATTTAGTATAGGGTAACATTTTAAACCAATAGGACAAATTCTAATGATATTTTGGCTAGCTGTTATTTTGTCATGAGGGGCTGTCCCATATACTGTAGGATACTTAGCTTTATCCATGGTCCCCATCCACTAGGTACAGGCCTCCACCAGCTGTGGCAAACAAAAATGTCTCCATATATTGCTAAATGTCCCGAGGGGCAGAACTACTACACTAAAATAATCATCATGGATTATTTAATAATGTGGCTAGCCTTCTTTTTTTTAAGTTGAAATGTTATTCTCATAACTTACTCAAAGAGAGTACATATGAATAAAACATCTCAACAAAAAATATAATCATAAATGTATTAAAAGAAACATGTAGCCGAGACCGGTTTGGCTCAGTGGATAGAGCGTCGGCCTGCGGACTGAAAGGTCCCAGGTTCGATTCCGGTCAAGGGCATGTACCTGGGTTGCGGGCACATCCCCGGTGGGAGATGTGCAGGAGGCAGCTGATCGATGTTTCTCTCTCATCGATGTTTCTAGCTCTCTATCTCTCTCCCTTCCTCTCTGTAAAAAATCAATAAAATATATTTAAAAAAAAAAAAAGAAACATGTAAACATATTTTTATGATCATAATATGAGATACCTTTCATCCCAAGATTTAAAACTAAAAAAATTACTTATACTAGAGTACATAAAAGTTTTAAATTTCCAAAAGAGAGGAAAAAACACAAAAGAAAAACTTAGAATAAACCACCTCACATATGACAAGACTAATTTCCCTTATATGTTGAAAGGGATAAGTTAGTAAGAAAAAGTTAACCTGGAGAAAAAATGTGGGAAAAATTAAAGGCCAATTCATATACAAAGGAAGAGTGCTTAACTTCTCTCACAATCAAATGCAAATTAAAACAATCTGACCATCTACCAAGGACCATACCAAATGTCTTCATCTTTGTCACTGTTGGAGAGGATGAAAAGAAAACGGCCCTCAGTGGGTAGAAAAGTAGATGAGTAAAAATACTTTAGGAAGGATGATTTAGTATTATTAAACAAATTTAAAATTAATCTACTTGGAAGAAGGAAACTGACAAGACCAACCATTGGAGCATGAAATGTGAACAATAGTAGTCAGAGACAATGCAGGAATCTAAAATTTGCTATCACTTCAAATGAATGTTTTGTAAGTACTTTCAATATTAACTACATGAAGGTGAGGATACACTGATTTTCTATTTTAACTATCACTTTCAAAAAGGAGAAAAACAACTCTGCATAATCCTTTGATCCCAAATTTCACTTCTAGAAATTTTAGGTACAGATATACTAACAAAAGTACTAAAAATGTGCGTGCAAGAATATTCACTGTTGAATTGCTGTAACAAGGATATTCACTGTAGAACTGCTGTAACAAGAAACTGTAAATGATCTAGGTATCCATAAACTAGGATGATACAATTATATAGTAAAATTAGGGGCCCAGTGCACTGGGGGGGGGGGGGGAAGAGTGGGGGAGGCCCCTCAGCCCAACCTGCACCCTCTCCAATCTGGGAGCCCTCAGGGGAGCCCTCTCCAATCAGGGAGTTTCTGTCTGTCTTTGCAATCATATGAATGAATTGTCTGAGACACCCAACCCAGTTTCGTTTGTTGCTCACAGAATAATAGAGGCTTGTTTTTTTCTTTGCTTCATTGGTGGAGATTTCCTGGAAGTTTTAGGATATCTTCCCTTTAATGTTTCCTAGACACTCTGATTTTACTTATGTCTCTCATCTTTGCTTTCCTTCCATCCCCCACTGTAACAGTAACTTGCTCCAGGCTCACTTTGCTCTAGTGCAGTGGTTCTCAACCTTCTGGGCCTTTAAATACAGTTCCTCATGTAGCGACCCAACCATAAAATTATTTTCGTTGCTACTTCGTAACTGTAATATTGCTACTGTTATGAATCGTAATGTAAATATCTGATATGCAGGATGGTCTTAGGCGACCCCTGTGAAAGGGTCATTCAACCGCCAAAGCGGTCACGACCCACAGATTGAGAACCACTGCTCTAATGTCTAGGACGGGTGGGCAACTTTTTGACTCGAGGGCCACAATGGGTTCTTAAACTGGACTGGAGGGCCGGAACAAAAGTATGGATGGAGTGTTTGTGTGAACTAATACATGTTAACACTGCTGCTGGTGAAGGAGCGGAGGGGAGAGCAAGAGAACCCTCCGCTCTTTCAGCTCTGCGGGCCGGATAGAACAGCCGAATGGGCCGGATCCGGTTTGCCCACAGCTGGTCTAGGAGATCCATATGCCACCAGAACTACGATTCCCAGCATTCCTGGTGCTCCCTGCACTCTGGGCTTCCGCTTCCGGTCCTGGGGTTGCCATCAGAACTACTATATTCCCAGAATTCCTGGTGCTCCCTGCGCTGCAAGCAACCGAGGGAGCCATGGTCCCCCAAGCCTCTGACTCTTCTGCTCTGCTCTCTGCCCAGCGACCAAGGGAGCCACATCCCCCCCAAAGCTGCCAGCTCTCTCACTTCTGCTCTCCTCCTGATGGCTGTGTATGCAAATTAACCCACCATCTTTGTTGGGTTAATTTGCATATTTACCCTGATTGGCTGCTGAGCATAGCGAAGGGATGGTCAATTTACATGTTTCTCTTTTATTATATAGGATACCATGAAGACATTGAAAATTAAAAGACAGAAAAGTGCTTATGTGAAAAGATCACAAAAACATTATTAAATGGGGATGGTGAGTAAATACAAAAGTATGTATGGTTAAATATGGAAGACAGTTAAGTATACATACATATGCATGGCATGTTCTCAAAAGATAGACAAACGAATAAAGTCATCTTTGAGGAATGATACCCAGTAGCTGTGTGGGAGGAAGAGTCATTCTGTATTCTGTTTTCTTCTGTAGTAGTTAAAATTGTATTAAAAACATATAAATAATTCATACAATAATTAAACATTCACCTGTAGCAGCTTTGTTTTGCTAGAAAGATCACTCTCCCTCTCTTTTAGCATACTTTCCACTCTCTTCATTTCATTTTCCTTTTCTTTCAACCTAGAATTTTTACAAACACCTTATATTTAGTTATACACATAAAAAAGGATAAGCAGACTCCAATACCATCTGTAAGATAAAAAAAGATAGCAGAAACAATGCCTATCAGCTTTCTTCCCATATTACACCAACTTATAAATTTTTTTAAAAGATAATTATTTCCAGAATTATTCAACTCAAAGTCAAGTACTTCCTAACACAGTTTATTTCATATTTAACAGTTCTTAAGCAAGTATGGCTTTCTCTAGGAGAAAAATCTAAAAGAAAAGCCATAATTAGTTGACCCTAAAATTCCCAACCCTTTGTACTGAAGACATGCTACATATAATTTTATCTGGCTCTCCCTAATCCAACACAGAGATGTCTCACTATGGCAGGATAGTAAGAAACTAGGAAAATTCCTGGACAAGTGGAATGGGGAAACTGAGACAAGAAAATTAAACAAGGCCAAGAGTTTGGGCAGCTTGTAGCCAGCTTGTGAATGGCAAGACCTTATCTTCCCAACCAAGGAAACTTGAGAGCAAATGGTTTATACTTCTCCTCCCTAACAAGAGAATACATAGCTTAAATCACACTGGGTTGTAAAAACAGAGAACAAAGACCCAATTAATGCAATTTGTGCCAGCTAAACTCAAGGACAAATATCATTTGGGGGATATTAGGACAGGAAAGAGGGGAGAGGGAGTTATCTCAAACATTCTGAAATAAGCTACAACAATGCAGAAGAAGACTTTGAAACCTAGTTTGCTACTGAAGATATCCAGCAGAACTTAGGAACCTATAGGGGAAAGGGTATAAAACCCCTGAACCCCGACCAGGCGTATGATCAGACTAGCTGAGTTGCCTACTTATGCTTTATGCCAAGTATATACTTAATAAATTCACGTGCTTTGTTTCAAATCTGCTGTCTGCAATTGTTCTTCAGATCTTTCTTGCAAGATTAACAAGAGCCAAAGAGGGGAGAGGCCCCACCCTATAACTCAAGGGGGCTGTCAGTAACATTACTATATATAGTCCAAGTGAATTCCAACTGTCTTTGTCATCCTAAATACAGATCTCCCCAGCATAATGTTTAACACCATTAGCCATTTTAGCCATTTCAGTATTCCCAGTACCAAGGGCACATAATAGGCTCTCAAATATTTGCTGAGTTTAAAGTTATTTTTCTCCCACCTTAATCTAGAATTTCAACATGTTTATAGGTCTATTTTAAAAATGGCAAAGAAAATACTCAAAGAGTGAGATTAAAAACTGAAAAGAATGGCAAATATTAAATACGTAGTATTAAGTGAAAGAAGCCAATCTGAAAAGGCTACATACTATATACTTAATTATATGACATTTTAAAAAGCAAAATTATGGAGACAGTAAAAAGATCAGTGGTTGCCAAGGATTGGGGGATGAGTGGTGGGGAGGGAGGGAGATATAGGTGGAGCACAGGAGATTTTTAGGAAGGCAAAACTATTTTTTTAAAAATATATTTTATTGATTATTTACAGAGAGGAAGAGAGAGGGATAGAGAGTTAGAAACATCGATGAGAGAGAAACATTGATCAGCTGCTTCCTGCACACCTCCTACCAAGGTACATGCTATTGACCAGAATCAAACCTGGGGCCTTTCAGTCCGCAGGCTGACGCTCTATCCACTGAACCAAACCAGTTAGGGCTATTTTTTATGATACTGTAATGATGGATACATGTTGTTATACATTCCTCAAAACCCATACATACAAAGAATGAAACCTAATGGAAACTATGAACTTTAGCTAATAACAATATAACAATATCAGTTCAACTGTAACAAATGTACCACACTAATATAAGATATAAATATTAAGAGGTATGGGGGAGGGGAGAATATTGGAAGTCTCTACTTTAATCTCAATATTTTATGTACTACAAATGAGCAATCCTAATGCCAGGAATAGAGACATCTCCTTTGTCTTCCTGAGGACAATCCTATATAATAAGTGGCTAATATGAAAATCGACCAAATGGCAGAACGACTGGTTGCTATGACACGCACTGACCACCAGGGGGCAGAGACTCAATGCAGGAGCTGCCCCTTGGTGGTCAGTGTGCTCCCACAGGGGGAGCACTGCTCAGCCAGAAGCCCTCGCAGCTGGCGAGCGCAGGGGCAGGAGCCTCTCCCACCTCCACAGCAACGCTAAGGATGTCCAATGGGGAGTGAGCCTAAGCCGGCAGTTGCACATCCCCCAAGGGCTCCCAGACTGCAAGAGGGCGCAGGCCAGGCTGAGGGACACACCCCCCCACACCAGTGCACGGATTTTGTGCACTGGGCCTCTAGTGACCTAATAAATATCCTCAATATCTTACTTTTAAAGACACAGATTATTAGGCCACTTCTTAAACATCAATAAAGGCTGATGACATCACATCAAAGCAAAACCTCTTAAATGGAATTCTATAGGGCAGTGGTCAGCAAACTCATTAGTCAACAGAGCCAAATATCAACAGTACTTCTTTAAAATAGACTCGCCCAGGCCAAAAACCAACTTCTGCGCATGGGCCACAAAGTTTCAATCGCACTGTACGTGCACGTCCACGTGGTATTTTGTGGAAGAGCCACAACAAGGGGCCAAAGAGTTGCATGTGGCTTGTGAGCCGCAGTTTGCCGACCACAGCTATAGGGGACCAAAAAGATAAAAGTCCAGGTACCTTTCTCACCACTGTAAACTGATTTAGTTTAAGAAAACAGACTTTATAGGATAAAAATTTTTATAAGAAACAGATTCAATATTTTTTCTATTCTGCACAGCATACTGATGACAACAGACACCATTTTCCCCAATAAGCAAGTCATTTTTATAGAAAGAGTCAATATTTATTATCAAGTTATGATTAAAATTATAATCTGGTTAATTAAAACATTATTCTTTCAAATACTTAAATAATCTTAATTTGAAATAATTCCTACCTCTCTTTACAAGAATTGCAACAACAAGCTTAACCCCAGTCAATACTAAGCAGAGAGAGTATTTCAGAAAATGAGTCTGAAGGGCTGGGGAAGGATAAAGTCTCCAGGTGTCTGAAAATACTTAAAGGGCCATATTTATTTGTTTTTTATTTATTCATTTATTTATTTGTCTTTAATTTTATTTTATTGTTGGTAGTATTACAGATGACTCCCACTTTCTCCTTTTTTGCCCCCTCTACCCAACCACCGCCCCCACCCCCCCGAGGCTTTCCCATGCCGTTATGCATGTTCATGGGTTATGCATATACTAGAGGCCCGGTGCACGAATTCATGCACCAGTGGGGTCCCTTGGCCTGGCCTGCTGGATCAGACGAAACTGGCTCTCCAACATCCCCGAGCGGTCCCAGATTGCAAGAGGGCACAGGCCAGGCCAAGGGACCCCCACCAGTGCACAATCAGGGCCGGGGAGAGACCACGGGAGGGCTCCAAGGTATGTCTGGCCCCTATTGCTCAGTCTCAACTGGCTGGACCCCAGCAGCAAGCTAACCTACCGGTTGGAGCATCTGTCCCCAGGTGGTCAGTGCATGTCATAGCGAGCAGCCTTAGCATACATTAGCATATTACACTTTGATTGGTTGAACGGACGACCGGACACTCAACATATTAGGTTTTTATTATATAGATGTTCTTTGGTAACCTCTTCCTATCCCTTCCCCCTCCCTCCACTTCCACCCCTACCCCCCAAGGTCTGTTATTTTGTTCCTTGCATCCATACCTCTAGACCAGTAATGGCGAACCTTTTGAGCTTGGTGTGTCAGCATTTTGAAAAACCCTAACTTAACTCTGGTGCCGTGTCACATATAGAAATTTTTTGATATTTGCAACCATAGTAAAATAAAGATTCATATTTCTGACATTTATTTTATATATTTAAATGCCATTTAACAAAGAAAAATCAATCAAAAAAATGAGTTTGCGTGTCACCTCTGACACGTGTCATAGGTTCACTATCACTGCTCTAAACCTATTTTGTTCATCAATTTATTTTGTTCATTAGATTCCACATAAGAGTGAGATCGTGATATTTGTCTTTCTCAAACTGGCTTATTTCACTTAGCATAATACTCTCCAGGTCCCTCCATGCTGCTGTCTTAAAGGGTGAGAAATCCTTCTTCTTCTTCACAGCCATATAGTATTCCCTGATGTAAATGTGCCACAGCTTTTTTATCCACTCATATACTGATGGGCACTTGAGCTACTTCCAGATCCTAGCCATTGTAAATAATGCTGCTATGAATATAGGGGTATATTTCCAGAAGTGGAATCGCTGGGTGAAATAGCAGATCCATTTTTAATGTTATGGGGAACCTTCGTACTATTTTCCATAGTGGCTGCACCAATCTGCATTCCCACCAGCAGTGTACAAGAGTTCCCTCTTCTAAAAGGCCCATGTTTCATTATACCAAACAGAGACTTTGCTTATTTGCCTCTGGACTACAATTCCTATCTAACCAGCAAGTTAATGATTTAAAAGAAACTCATTATAATATTCAAGCACATTCTGAAAAATAATGAGAACTTTCTCTTTGAATGTTAGCTAAAAATATACTTACACAGTCTCAAGTTCTTCATGCCGTGAGGCAGAACATGCCTAAGAAACAGATTCACATTTTCAATTCTAACATCAAAAAGATCAGGCACTATAACATATATATATATATATGTAAAATACCTAACCAATAAAATAAAAACATAATTATATGTGGTAAATTTAAAAGACAGAATGAATTTTAAATTTTCCCCTTAGGTTTTGCTTTTATTTTTTTAATTAACAGATTTTTAAAGTAATTTTAAGTTTACAGAATAATTTGTTAAAAATTACAAAGTTATAATGTAATTTGTAATATTCATTTCTTTAAAAGATTAGAGATTAATAAATCAATTCAACACAGACACTTAAGGATGAGCTTAAGAGTTCACCTGAAAATTTAAGGATAGAAATTCCTTTTAGGCTTAGGTTGATAAATCAAACGGTAACATACTTGACAGGGTTAAAAGTTAACTTATTTTATCAACAACAAAACTGTGGCACAATAATAATTTTTGTTTAAAGATTAAAAACACATCTTTATTAATCAATACTGAATTAAAAAAATAACATTCTGATTCCAAATCAGTAATATTATAAAGCCTACCAATTTTTTAAATACTAAATTTATTGGGGTGACATTCATTAATAAGGTTACAGAGGTTTTGATTGTATAGTTCTATGATATATCATCTGTAATTGCACTGTGTGCCCACCACCCAAAGTCAAATCTTCTTCCGTCACCATATATTTAACTCCTTTTACCCTTTATGATCCCCTTCCCTCTGGTAACCATACTGTTGTTGTCTGTGTCTATGAGTTTTACAATAATATTTAAGCAAAGAAATTCAGAGAACAGATTACCTTCTTTCCTTTCTAATATAGTCATTTTTATGTAATATTCTGGTTATCTGCTTATACTATACCTCTTTCAAGTTATGTTGTGCTATCTCCTGAACATGAGCTTTTAAAGATTCATTTTCTTCTTGAAGATCCTGAAAAAGAATAGGTATGAATTGAACTGATATTCAAGTATAAAAAGGATGTTTGTTTTCTTTGTCTTTATCTTCTCACCTGTAACCATTTCCCGCTATTGGCTAGGTCTTTCTCCTTCTCTTCTAAAACAGTCTTCAAGGTATTCATCTGTTCCTCCTTTCTTTTTAATCTGACAGTAAGTTAAGAAGAACTATCAATGGAAATGTTACAAGACTACACAAAGCAAAAATAATGAAGGCTGGGAAAGATATATTTTATATTTATAGCCCAAGCTAATTTAAATAAATTAAAAGTTAAACATGCAAGATTTTGGAGCTATCATATTAAAAAACATAGGATGAATAAATCAAATTAAAAAGCATAGGATAATCAAATCCATCTATCACTGAAGATCCAGATATTGACTAAACTAGGATAGTTGTAGTCCCACTCCATATCATGCTCTTTAAGTCAATACCAGCAAATTTAGATGGCTTATTACAACTGGTTTGGTTTTGAAACATACAGCCAGTTTCACATTGGCTATGAAAATGGGCAAAGAGGATCATCTCAATTTAAGGTCATATTCAGGTTATAAATCAAAAAAAATACAACTTTCCACTATATCCCCACTCCCCTAAAAAATAAATAAATAAATACATACATACATAAATAGATAGATAGATAAATAAAAACCTATAGGTTAAATTCTAATAAAAACTTAAGACCTTTTGAGGTATAATTTGATATTACCTAAAATATTACTTAAAATCAAGTAAAAAGAAGCTACAATTTTTGTTATAATTGTATTTAACTTGCTGAAAAGAAATATTAAAGGGAAATTAAAGAAATGGTACTTACAAGTTCTGAAGCTCCTGAACTTGAGAAGTGATAGACAACTGAAATACAAAGAAAAAAGCAGAGAAAAAGCATTCATAATCCTTTCAACTTACCTTATTAAAGCTTTATGATAAACAGATACATTCTAAATTACAAAAATCCTCAATGAATTATTCATGCCAAAATAAGATGCATTTTGATTTTGTCATTTCTTGATTCCAATGAGTAATAACAAATTAAAAATGTAAGGTAGGCAGGCAGGTGGTGGCAAGGAATATAGTTATGAATAACTAACTCTAAATAATGTAATACTTCTGTAATTGTGAAAATTAGAACATTAAACTGTCCACATACCTCCCTACCATATCAGAGCTCTTCTTTCCCAGTCTTCAAGGCCAACTATTCAGTAGCATTCTAGTGTCCTTTAATCTCATTTTCTTATCAGACACAGTTCTATAGCACCTTTTATCCCCCATAGCCCCTTCAGAGCTTGGCTTAGACACCAATTCCACAGGAGGAAACTTTCCTGATCTCTCAATCTGTATTTAGAGGAGTTTTATCTTTCATCATACCCCATTTCCTTCAACACATTATCTTCAATCACTAACATATTCCTCTGACAAGTAGGAGGAACTCAAAAAATATTGTTGAATCAATCTATTGGAATCTCTTCCATGCAGCCTCACCATTTTTTCAATGAATCCTTATTGGATTAAATTCAACAAAACCCATCTATTTCCAGTAACCATTCTTATCTCTGAAATATGAAACCTGTACTTTGTTCTAAAGCAGCGGTTCTCAACCTGTGGGTCGTGACCCCTTTGGGAGTCAAGCGACCCTTTCACAGGGGTCGCCCGAGACCATCGGAAAACACATATATAATTACATATTGTTTTTGTGTTTAATCACTATGCTTTAATTATGTTCAATTTGTAGCAATGAAATTGGGGGTCACCACAACATGAGGAACTGTATTAAAGGGTCACGACTTTAGGAAGGTTGAGAACCACTGTTCTAAAGGCAAAGGTTGAGCAATACGTATTCTGTAACAAAACATTACAGTCCACTCAGTTAAGAAAAAAATTTAAAAAAGGTTTACCAAGTGTTTCGTGTATTAAGTTGGAAAACTAAAATGAAACATTAATACAGAAAACTTTCTAAAAAGGAATCTTTAACAGTTCAAAGACTCATTGATTAAATATCAAGAATGCTTTCTCAAATCAGGCAAAAAAACAAAAAGCACATTACCCAATATACTTACATCACATGACTAAAAGATTTTTTCCAAGTAACAAGAAGAAAACCAAGAAGCGTATAAATACACATACACTAACAAATCTGTCATGCTATGGCTCTGGGATTTTTACCTGTTGAGCCTTTTCAAGCTGGATATTTCCTATTTCTTCTTTTAGAGCCTCTATTTCCTGTTTCAAATCCTTGACAATGACAAAACAGACAAGATTGGACAATGGAAACACAGAAATTGACATAAAATGCAATGTACAGACAAACACATGAAATTATGTGGTATTCACTAAAGTTGATAAACAAATAGACAAGCACAGTTTTCTCACTCCCAATACCTGAACAGTTTTCTCCTTATTAGCAACTTTGAGAAGTTCAGCTTCCAGAAGCTCTTCCACAGACTTGATCTTTCCATCTTTTTCATGAATTCTTAGATAAAGAAATGGAGTATTAAATTTGAATAGAAACCATCACCAACTAAGAACAGCACCGAATCATGAATAAGCTCACCAAATGAATTCTCCCGTTTTAAGTAAAATAGCAACATATCAGACAGAAGGGGAAATAATACTTAAAGCTCTTTCTAAATGAGAAATAATCAGTAACTATCAAGTTGCTGAAGCCTATGCACATAAGGAGAAGCTAGTGACATGATTCAGAAGTACACAGAGAATATGAGGTGTACTCTGAAGAATAGCAGAGAGAATCAAGTTCCTCTCCATAATATTGGCTCTTAAGGCTGCAACAGCTGTGATAGAACTTATACACAATTGTGACATCAAACTTTATAGACATCTCAGAAAGGAGACAAGCAAGGAACTTATCTCCCCATCTAATAAAACCTATTCTTTAATAGTTCCTACCACAGAAACAGAAAATTAACAATGCATTGCTGTAAGTTAAGAAAATAAATGGAAACAATTATGGAAATACATTTTTTAACCATCACGTTGTACCAGGGAAATCACAGCTTATCCAATCAATGAAAAATTCTAGAGTGAAAGTTAAACTAATATACATCGCTAAACAAATGGACTAAAAGAAGAAGACCAGTTTAATATGTCACCACTTACACTTTCTTAAGTTCTTCAACTAGAGATGCAAAAGAAACCTGGAAACAAGAAGGCATCCTAGTTAGTAATTTGCTCAAAATACAAATGGATTAGAAATAGAAAAGTATGTTATCCTTAAATTTTCCACTACACCAAAATCCAAATAGGAAAAGGAAACCCAAGAATTAATTTTTACTAGCTTTTAACATCATAATTATGTAAATGAAAAGCACTTTGAAAGTAAACAGCTTTAAGGCTACTTATGGTTAAGTATAGTCCAAAAGAAAAATCAACACATAAATGTTAAAATTATTTAAATAATTCTAACCAACTAAAGAGAAAATACAACTTAAAAAATTACCTAAGCAGGGGGAAAAAAAAGGGGGGGAGACATATGTAATACTCTTTGTAATACTTTAAGCAATTAAAAAAAAATTTTATCTAAATCAGGTAACCCCTTCTACTATTATTTAGAGCAGGGGTGGGGAACATCCGGCCTGCGGGCCAGATAGAGCCCGAGAAATCATTTGGTCTGGCTCTGCCAAGGCATTAGGGGTGAGTTAATTAAATGTTTGAACAAATATAACAGGCTAATTTTTACGTTGATAATTTTGTATGGCCCTCGAATGATGTTATATATATCCAAATGGCCCTTGTCAGAAAAAAGGTTCCCCCCCGTACCCCCCCCCCCCCCCCATGATTTAGAGCAGTGATAGCGAACCTTTTGAGCTCGGCATGTCAACATTTTGAAAAACCCTAACTTAACTCTGGTGCCGTGTCACATATAGAAATTTTTTGATATTTGCAACCATAGTAAAACAAAGATGTATATTTTTGATATTTAATTTATATATTTAAATGCCATTTAACAAAGAAAAATCAACCAAAAAAATGAGTTCGTGTGTCACCTCTGACCTGCGTGTCATAGGTTCGCCATCACTGATTTAGAGTCTCACTTTCTATTTGTATACTCAACCCTTTTATCCTGTCATAAAAAGCAATGACCTCCTATCTAGAGTACTCTACCTAATACTTGGAATATAGTCAGCATCCAATAAAACTGCTGCCTCTATTACTGATAATCAAGTCACTAATCATTCACAAAAAACTACAACTGACAAATTCCACTTTGGAGAAGGAAGGAACAGACAAATAACAGAATGGCTCCATTTGAATGTATCAGGCCTGTCCATTGTTTTAAAAAAAAATGGTTGTAGAATCTATTATATTCCTTACCTGATCATTTTGCTTTGCCTTTAAGTCTTGAACTTCTTTTGTCAAAGATGAGTTTTCTGTTCTTATTGCCTTTTTCAAAGACACATAAGCAGAACATACTTTTATTTTCCGGGGGGAAAAAATAGCTTGCTTCAAAATAAACTAGCTTCTCATTTTTTCTTTAACTGCTTTTTTTTTCCTCTGGAAGGCCCAGAAATCTCCCTTCTTTCACATGTCTGTCTACAATTCTGTTAACTTCTAGAGCTAGCCAAATCAATTTTTAATTCAATTATCCCCACAAGTATTTCTATTTATGTTTACACAATCACACAACCACATAGTATACCACCTGTCACCCTAAACTCAAATACAACTTTTAAGTTATTTCTTCCAGCAACACCACTTATCCTACTCGAGTTCGTTAAGATAATCAAAAAACAGAACTGCAGTCTCTCCTTTCTCTGGCCTCCAATACTACTTCATGAACTTATGAAGTCTGCTTTTACCGCTGGTTATAATTTGAGCATAGGTGGAGGTGAGAAAGCATATTTTACAAACCATAACAATAGTATCTACTTCATTAAGGCAGTGAATGCTATAATCAACCATGCATTTTTGTATTTTTAATAAAATCTTAAATTTAATGAAAGAAAATCATAAATGTAATAAAATGTAGTTAATTCATATGCAGTTTAAAAGCTATGGGAAAAATCTTACACAAATTACAGTGGATAACTGTATAACCACAAGGAAAATAAATCTAAAAGTGCTTTACATTCAGTTCCTCTTCTTTAGTGGCCACCTGAATAAGTCCAGTTTCAAGTAATTCTTCCACAGTCTTCAACTTCTCATCTTTTTCTTGAATGCTGAAATTATAATACATATGTATGAACTATTTTTTAAGGTAAATGAATGCTATCATTCCTAAGTATTTTACATGGATTACTCATGTCCATTGTTCCTTATAAAAATTTAATTCTAGAAATGTTTCTGAGACTCTTTTATTAATGTCTAAGGGTACTTCTTCTTTACCAGTAAGTAAAATGTATTCAAGTAATGCATGTTTACATGCTAGCCTAAACAAATAAATCACTGCTACGCATGGCACCCACAAACCTAATGTAATCCCAAATCAATCAATAGCATACCACTATCTTCCACTGTGAAATACAAAAAGAATTTTGAGAACCTTAATTAATACAGTTAACTAGTGTCCCGGTGCATGGATTAGTGAACATAGAAAGGAAATTAATTAGAAGAAATATTTTAATAGCACTTTTCACCCTTTCTCTATAATACAAGTGTCAACCAAATTCACGATCAACAATGACAGATCAAAACACACGCATGCGACTGGCACCAGCGAGAGCTTTATATGTATCGCGAGTCAACTTAGCCTTTTATATATACAGAATAAATTTGCTTAATTAGATCTGCTTTCTGATTTAGCTAAACTTTTTCCAGCCCAGTGAAGCACCCCAACTTCTCTTTCAGGTAATTGTCAGCAACACAGCAGTAATTATCAACACAAAGCAGATTATTATTGTAGATCACACAGGGAGAACAAAGGGTAAAATATTTTAACTGCAGCAGTGTTTGACTATATTCTGCACAGTGAGAAAACCTGAAATCATTTTCAAGGTCCACCATTTCTTACTTCTTTTCAGTCAGGTTAAGTTTCTAAACTTTCTAAATCTCCGTGTTCCAGCTAATGAAAAGAAAATAGGATTCTACCAAATCTCCTATCAACCTACTCCAGGACTTCTGAGGATCAAATGGGATGAGGCACATGAAAACGCTTCACAGACATTTGGTTACAGTGTAAAATGTTTGCACCTGGCTATAAAGCGAGTCGTGTTCCTGGGCTGAAGAAACTCCAAGGAGGCTAGTCACTAGGGAGAGGAAGCCAGGCATTCCTACGTGACATCATTACCCGGCATCAACAGTGACCATTTCCGGGCTGGGCTCGGCTGGGCTGTGGGCCACATTTTGCGCCACGGGGTCTTGGCAGCATTGGCTGCAATTTGGTAGGGTGTCCCTCCAGGGTGGTGGCAGGGCCTGGGTCCCACTTGGGAGAAACCGAGTGTTGGTTTGTTGGCACCAGGTCCATGGTGCCGTTTATTTTTAAATGGCCAGTGCGGTCGTGGCAGCTCCTTCATTGAGCGTCTGGCCCCTGGTGGTCAGTGCACATCATAGCTACCAGTCAGACGGACACTTAGCCATATATATATATATATATAAAAACTAGAGGCCCAGTGCTTGAAAATTCATGCACGGGGGGGGGGGGGGTCCCCTCAGCCTGGCCTGCCCCCTCTCACAGTCTGGGAGCCCTCAGGGGATGTGGGGGGGCCTAAGTCACAGTCTGGCCTCCCTCTGCAGAAGGCGACCAGACCGATCAGGGGAAGGCAACACCCCCATCACCCTGCTGCTGCTGCCGGCCCTCCTCGGCCCTCGCAGCCACTGCAGCTTTGTCTGGAAGGATGTCCGGAAGACGACTGGTCTATCCGATCTAATTAGCATATTACCCTTTTATAAGTATAGATCATTGTTATCTCAAATTTGGTAGAAGTGAGTCATTAAAATATCTAAAGAAAATTTTCAACTCACCATTTTTCCATTTGTTCCACAACATCTTTATTAGGCTAAAATAAAAATCACCAAAGAGTTTAATTCACCAACTTTGCATGAGATAAAACTTGTTTAAACACTGAAATAGGATTCTATAAAAATTGTTTTAATTACATTCAAAATTTAGTAAGATGATCCATATTTGAAGACTGCTAATAATTAAATAATTTACAAACACAATACAAAAGAGAAGCAGATACACAAGACAGAAAAACATGAAATATAAAATGGGCTAGTAAAGTGAGTTAGTATGTTATGAATAATTCTTTAATTACTACAAAAGAAAATCTTAAGGATAAGAAGGAATGTGCCTTAGTTCCTTTTCATCAATTAATTCAGTTCTTCATATATTAAAAAAAAAATCAAAGGTTCTAAGGCCAGGAAGGAGGCTTTGTTCTTTCTTTTTATAAATGGGTTTTTTTTAAACACTTAAGGTATAACATTTATACAGGCAAGTTCAAAACTCCTATGTACAACTCAAGAATTTTTTAACATGTGGATGGTTATATAACTACCCCCCAGACCAATATATAGAACTAGTTATAAATTGCAGAAGCAACATATGAACATATCCTCCTTGTAAATCATTAAAACATGACATGTAGTCCTGGCTAGTGTGGCTCAGTTGGCTGAATATCAACCCATGCACCAAAAGGTCATGGCTTCGATTCCTGGTTAAGGCACATACCCAGGTTGCAGGTTCAGTCCCAAGTTGAGGTGTTTGCAAGAGGCAACCAATTGATGTTTTTCTTTCACATTAATGTTTCTCTCTCTCCACCCCCACCCCACCCCCACCCCCCGTCCCTTTCTCTCTCAAATCAATTTTAAAATATATATTTAAAAAAACAAAACATGACAATGTTTCGGGTTCAATCCCTGGTGAGGACACATATGAAAAGCAACAGGTCAATTGCTCATTCAATATTGCACAAAACTGACACAACTTAGCATCTATCCAACATTTTTACTTTATACATGACTGGTCTAGTCTAATCCAATTTTTTTCCTCCCTGCATGATTTTCAAAACTACATCTTATATAATAATGAATTAGTCTGCAATAAAATACAACTGACCCCTGACATTGGCCTCCCTCCTGTCATCCCCCCATACATACGGAAGTCCTCATGGTCATAATTTATTGTGTATCCAGAAGCAGAGTTTCCCCTCAGTATCCCCAGGCCTTCAGGCAGCTAGACACCCTGACAAAACAGGCTTAGGGTCTTTTTCCTTGAACACTATTTTCCACCCATCCCTACCTGCTCGCTCCTAATTTCTCTAACTTTCTTAATTTTTTCCCAATGTTATTACAACCATTTTCACAAACACTATTAATTTTTCCAATTTCCATTGCCAAATCCTAAGATTTTGCTTCTTACATATTTCTAAAATTAACCCCCTTTTCTTCTATGCCCTAGATTAGGCTCTCAGCTTTACTCTTCTCAACTATCACATCACCCTAATTCTTCTCCCTGCTTCTAATCCATAAGGATTATTTTGTGAGAAGTACAGAAAGAACTTCCAAATGGGAAAAATTCTTCCTACCATCAGAAAGGAGGTAAGAGTTTTCAAACATATATTAAATCCTGTATAATAAAAGCCTAATATGCAAATTGACCAAAAGGCAGAAAGAACAAGCCGTCAGCAGGGGGTGGGGCCGGCAAGCGGGGTGGTGCCAGGCCAGCCAAGGCAGGTGCCAGAGGGCAGAGGGAAGGGATGGCAGCAACTGGCAGTGGTGGAGAGGCGATTGGAGGGAGTGCTCTCTGGCTGGCACTGTCCCCAGATTGGCCCGCAGGTCGCCTCCCGTAGAAGGAGGCCAGATTGTGGCATCCCCCAAGGCCTCCTGGTCTGAAGGCCTCCTGGTCTGCAAGAGGGCACAGGCCGGACTGAGGGGTTCCCCCCAACCCCCACCCTCTGAGTGCATGAATTTTCATGCACTGGGTCTCTAATCAGATTTATAAACTATGAAAAATAAATCATGCAGTAAGTTTACATCTTTTGTCAAGATGATTTTGCCCACCTTAAGTCTCACATAAAGACTTAACACAAAATTTGTAACTATGCATGGTAACTGATTTTAACCACACTTACAGTAGTAATCTTTTCATAATTTACACAAATATCAAATCATTATGTTATATATAATGTTAGTGTCAATTAAAGCTACATTTTAAAATGAAAGAAAGAAAAAAGAGAGGGCGGGAGAGAGGAAGGAAGGAAGGGAGGGAGGGAGGAAGGGAGGAAGGACGGACGCATGCACGTGCCGGTGTGGCTCAGTTGGTTGGAGTGTCATCCCCATGCACTGACCAAAGGTTTTCAGGTTCAATCCCTGGTCGGGGCACATACGGAAGGCAACATATCAATGTTTCTCTCTCCCTGTCCCTTCCTCTCTCTAGAATCAATGAAAAACATATCCCTGGTGAAGACTGGAAAAAAAGACAATACTATTAAGTCCAAGCTATCTTCACCTTAACCATTCAGTTGTATTTTACTTTTAGTCCTACATACTTCTCCCCTATGTAAATTCAAACACCTTACTGTCACCACAGTGATCTATCCAAAATGTTTATTTAGTCTTACAACACCCTTCAATGGCATACCTATATGCTAAATCAAGTTCCTGATCCTCATACAGCTTACAAAGTTCTTCATTATTAGTCCCTACTGACTCTCTACTCCTTACACCTCAAACTTTGCAGTTCTCTAATAAGCTCTAAATATACCAATTTTACCATATACTGTCATGACATTTAATACTGTATCCACTAGACCTGGAATGGTCCTCTTAGCCATTTGGCAAATTCATGGCCCTTTTTCAAAATCACATTTAGCTGTCCCCTATTCTCTGCACATTTCACCCTCACCCTCCTTCAATTAGAAATCATTATCTCCTCCTCCTAATCTGTTCAAGAATTTTATTCATCACATTTTTCTGTGTTATGTATCTATCTTCACACTAAACCTGTCTTGAAGACAGGAACCAATTCTCATCCATCTCTGTAGCCTCAGCATATAGCATAGTTTCTAGCATGTACTCAATTAGTAAATATTTAATAAAGTGAATTCCTTTAAGGAGATCACAGTTTAACAAGTACTCTTGGTCAATTGCTCATTCACTATTCAATTGTACAAACTGACCCAATTAGCATCTGTCCAACATTTTTACTTTATACATTATTGATCAAATCTAATCCAATTTTTCCCTCCCTACCTAATTTTCAAAACTATATCTTATATAATAATGATTTAGTCTGCAGTAAAATACAACTAGGTAGCAGGGCAAGGAGTAAAAATTGCCTATTCCCATAGTTTTTACTTAATAATCTTGATAACTGAATCTTAAAAATCTACTAGAATAAAAAAAAAAAAAAAGTCGTGCTGCTCCTTTGCTAAAAAGTCAATATGCACAAAAAAAAAAAAAAAAAAAAAAAAAAAAAGGACACGTAAGAACCCTCATCCCCAGAAAGTTTTACTTTATTCTGAATAAACAAGATTTTGTGACTGATTTATTTGCATCATCTATAAATGGAGCTTTCACTTCTTTAGTGTATAAACAGGTTCCCTTACCTGGTGTTTGTTGTCTTTCTGCTTCCTACACCTTAAGAAACAACAACCTGGCACCATTGTTGGTTTCTGTTTCAATAAGGTCAATCTTTTCCTCCAGGATAAAAATCCATGGGGCAAAAGGACTACATTTTGTTAAATAACTGAACTGTTCATCTCTCAACTGTCACTTGGAATTCTGACTGCTGGGTAGAGGAAGGGGTTAAAGAAAGGTAAAAATGAAAAAACATTATACTAATCTTTATCTCTTCATTTATTAGCAATAACAAAGAAATGACCAGAAAAATGTCAAAGAGGTGGTTCTTTGGTCTGCCAAGATGAGATAAGTCAGAACTACAACCAAAAACATAACACCAATCATATGCTTTCTACAATATTTTAAAATGAAAGAGAGTTTTCAGAAGAGAAAAATTCTAAGAATTATTAAAAAGCAAATCTTAAGTTAGTACTATAAAATGAGTTTCCACTCTTATCAAATAATTCTTTTAAATAAATTTTTAAAATGTGACTACGAAATTTTGTTCTAAGGACTACTTCTAAAACTTCATATAACTATTATTCGTTTAAAAATTTCATTTCATGATGAAAGTTGTTATTTTAACAATACCTAAGTGCACACAGAAACTTCACAGTAAAGGCTGACTAAATAAGGTAGAAATTAGAGGATTTTTAAAAATATATTTTTTTAATATTTATTAACTTTCACATGTGATAGTTTATATAAGATATTAAAATGGCAGTTTTAAGGCATCATATTACCTTTAAGAAAAAGAAAACTTAAAGGCTAGTGGTTTCACTCTTGCCTAATGATAGAGAAATACCATTTTTAGTACAGAACAAGAGTCAAAAGAGTTTTAAAAATTCAGGTTTTCTTTTAAACCTAAATACGATTTACCAGCATCTTTGATACTGGAACTCTAGGACAGATTGATACGTTTCTAGGCATTTGCTTTAATCTCCCATAAAGTTAATTTAGAAAGTTTAAAACTACATATTGAAATAGGTGTTCCAGAATCTCTGATAATCAACTCGCAAAAAATACATTCTACTTTTCTGGGTAAGAATAAACACAACCAAAAACCATCTATAAGCCCTGACTGCATGGCTCAGTTGGTTGGAGCATTGTCCTGTACTCCAAAAAGTTTCAGGTTCAATTCCTTGTCAGGGAACATACCTAGGTATGTGTTTAATCCCCAGTCAGGGTGCATACGGGAGGCAACCAACTGATGTTTCTCTCTCTGCCCACCTCCCCTACACGCGCACCACCCCTTTCTCTCTCTACAGTTAAAAAATGTTCTGGGGTGAGGATAAAAAATTATCTATCTGCCGTAGCCAGTTTGGCTCAGCGGATAGAGCGTCAGCCTGCAGACTGAAGGGTCCAGGTTCGATTCCAGTCAAGGGCAAGTACCTTGGTTGCGGGCACATCCCCAGTGGGGGGGGGTGCAGGAGGCAGCTGATCAATGTTTCTCTCTCATCGATGTTTCTAACTCTCTATCGCTCCCCCTTCCTCTCTAAAAAATCAATAAAATATATTTTATAAAAAATTATCTATCATTTAATCTAATCCAGGTCATTGACGTTGCATCTCACAACCGGTATTTTATGTAGCACTAAAAATTAAAAATGCTGCCAACTAAATTTGTAACCAGAGACTGTAAGATACAACCAGACTTCAAAGATGGGTGATAAATTAAGAGGTAGAAAAAAAAACTTACAATTGATGAAATACCATATCTCTTATAAGCTATACCTCAACAACATGAAATAAGAATAAGATTTAAGATAATATTTAAATACCACTTTAGGATTAGAGGCATGAAATCATATTCCTGCACTAAATATTATCTGTTCAGAATTTTCTTCTCTATTAACTTTAATTTGCAGGGGTAAAGAATATACAAATAAAGATTAAGCAAAGCACTTACTAGGTGTACCAGTTAATAATGCAGATATTTTTCAGTAGATGGAGTTACACATATGTTGATATATATGCGATTTGATATGTATGCTATTTTGTTGTATTGACAGCAAGCTTCAAAACTTCATATGTCAAATTTGCTGAAGATGTTAACATCATAGATATTTTTACGCTTAAAAATGTCCAATTTCGTGCCAAAAAAAAGAGCATTTGCACGAAGTTTTAGTTCATTACTTTATTTTGAAGAAAAGTGCTACTGAATACTTCAGGAAGCTTATGGTGAACATGCTCCATCTCAAGATACTTGTGAACGCTGGTTTAAACGCTTTAAAAGTGATGATTTCGATGTGAAAGACAAAGAACGTCAAGGTCAACCGAAAAAGTTTGAAGACCAACAATTATAAGCATTGGATGAAGATGGTGTGTCAAACTCAAAAACAACTTGCAGAAAGATTAAACCTTACTCAGAAAATAATTTCCGATCGTGTACAAGCAATGGAAAAGATTTTAAAGGAAGGAAAATGGGTGCCAAATCAACTGAACGAAAGACATGGAAAATCGAAAAGTCATCAGTAAAATGTTGCTTCAACAGCATGAACGAAAGTCTCTTTTGCATCAAATTGTGACTGGCAATGAAAAGTGGATTTATTTTGAGAATCCCAAACGCACAAAATTATGGTTTATCCAGGTCAACCATCAACATCAACTGCAAGGCCAAATCGCTTCAAAAGAAGACAATGCTCTGTGTTTGGTGGGATCAGAAAGGTGTGGTGTATTATGAGCTTCTAAAACCAAGTGAAACCATTAGTACTGATCACTACCGACAACCAATAATCCATTTGAACCACGCTTTGATCGTGAAACGACCAGAATGTGCCAGAAGACACGGCAAAGTAATTTTGCTTCATGATGATGTACCATCACACACTTCAAAACCAGTTAAAGACACATTAAAAGATCTTGCCTGGGAAGTATTAACCCACCCGCTGTATTCACCAGACCTTGCTCCTTCAGATTACCACTTGTTCCAATCAATGGCACATGTGCTTTCTGAGCAGCACTTCAAAATATATGAAGAAGTGGAAAACTGGGTCTCTGAATGGTTTGCCTCAAAACAAGTTCTATTGGGACGGTATCCACAAATTACCTGAAATATGGGGAAAATGTGTAATGGACAGTACTTTGAATAAAGCACTTTTGATGTTTCTTTTGAAATTATCATGTTTTCTTTGATTACAAAATTCGAATTATTAACCAATACACCTCGTAACTAGTATCATACTGAAGGGAGAAGAAAAATAAGTGGATTATCCTGTTAAGATATTAGCAAAATACTTCCCCAGTACTTGGCACAGCTACTTACACCGATTCAATACCTGCATAAATGTGGATTATAAAATAAAAATAAAAAGTAGGCACCTGCTGAAAGAAGTGCTATCGTTTGCAATAACTTACATTTCAGCTTCCAATTAAGTGTGTTCTAAAAATTTAACTGTATTAGAAACACATGCCAAGCTTCTATTTTAATGTGTCATCTAATATCAAGAGTTTTTAGAATATTTTTTAACACTGAAATTTGAAAAGTAGGAGAAGAGTATGAAGCCAACCCTCAGGAACAGACATAAAATGGATGTTACCTGGGGCTCTAATTTATGGAGCTACTAGAGGCACGGTGCATGGATTCATGCACGAGGTGGGGCCCCTCGGCCTGGCCTGTGGACATCCCCTGAGGGGTCCCAGATTGCGAGAAGGTGCAGGTCAGGCCAAGGGACCCCACAGTGCACGATCGGAGCCGGGGAGGGACCACGAGAGGGCTCCAGGGTGTGTCCAGCCCATCTCGCCAAGTCTTGATCGGCTGGACCCCAGCAGCAAGCTAACCTACCAGTTGGAGTATCTTCCCCCTGTTGGTCAGTGCGTGTCACAGTGACTGGTCGAATGAACAGTCGGACACTTAGCATATTAGGCTTTTATTATATAGGATGCTTATTCGGGCTGCTAGAGTTTTGATGGCTTGCTATAAATATAGAACATGATGCCAGTATGGGGTGGAAATGAGATGGAAAAAATAAATATCTAAGGGAAAGATATGGAGGTTTAAAATAACTACTATATGCAAAGCACTAGGCTATACACTATTCATAAGCTTACCCATTTAAATCTACCAAGTTTATGATGTAAATAAAATGTGAAAGACTTGGGATGAGAGGCCTCAGAAAGGTTAAGCAATTTGATTAACAACACTGCTTTAAATGCTGGTATTAGGTTTCGAGCCCATACTCTCTTTCTCTCCCTCCCTCTCTCTTTTTTTAAATTGATTTCAGAGAAGAAGAAAGGAAATGAGAGATAGAAACATCAATGATGAGAATCATTGATCAGCTGGCTCCTGCACACCCCCTACTAGGGATCAAGCCAGCAACATGGGCATGTGCCCTGACTGGGAATCAAACCATGACCTCCTGGTTCATAGGTCAATGCTTAACCATTGAGCCACACTGGCTGAGCCAAACCCATTCTCCTTTAGGGAACCATGCTGCCTTAGAGAATGTGAAGCTCCAAGTCTGAGGACTTTTTATCCTAAGAGCCAAATGCATCAAAGTAACTTAAAACATTTGTATGCATCCTATTACATTTTTCTTTCCTTTGGCGGGGAGGGATGCTTACAAGCATGTTGCATTAACTTCCTTTCAGGAAGTAAAGTTGTATTTTCCTTAGTTTGGATATTTGATAAGCACAAGAACAATAAAAATACAATCAATATTTTTCAAAGTAAATGAACTGGTTACTATTTAAGAAGAAGCAGATCTTGTTATATACAAGATATTTCTACCTTGTAACTAACTCATGAAAATCCTTACCTGTTCAAAAACAAGGGTCTGTAGCTTCTGAACTTCTAATTGTAATGCTTTGTTTTGGTCACTTAAAATCTGGAAGAAAGAATCTCAATTTACTGTTTTATTAAGAAAAGGTAACAATGCAATCATTTGAGTAAGTTTTTAAAAAAATATCAAACCCATATTATTGCTTTAAGTACTAATAAAGTGGCAGGTGAATTATACACTAATGTACATAAGAATACAAATCTCACACGGCTCCAGTTTCCAGTTTTAATGAATACATTCCAGAGTACAGAAATACAATACTAGTATAAAGTACATGTACAATAATCTCTAAAACAAATTCTACCGAGCCCCCTATTTCAGTCATGTAGTTTATCCCAAAACAGTGTTAACACTGTGCTTTGAACTGCTTTCATGTGTATTTCAAAGAGTTGAACAGTTTGTGCCAATGGAATCTAGGAAACCCTGCTTTCATAAGTGAGTACTAGTAAATAAAAGCCCCCAAGAAGCAAATCATACTACACAGAGATGCACCCTGGGAATCAGAATGCTTTACAGCACTCAAGCTGGTTGGCCAGACCAAAAACTAGCAGTGCATCAACAACATAGGCAGATAGAACCATCACAAACTACCAACTGAAAACTGTAGAGAAAAGGCAGGAGCAAAACAAATTTCAAGTCTGATACAAGAAGAAGATAATCTAGGCAAGAAGAATCTGATAAAATTCACTGCTTGTATAAGTCCCCAAATAAACTCTAGAAACACTGTTTCAGAGTCATTACACATAAAAGTAGTATTTCTAGATTCACTCCAACTGAAAACTATTACAAGGTTGTTCAAAAAACAAGCTTAATCACACACCTTGAATTCTTCCATTTTGTTTGAAATTTCACGCTGTAGCTGTTCTTCAAGCAGTCTTATTTTATCATCCTTAACACGAATACTATGAGAAAAAAAATCAATTAAAACATGTAATATATTCAGAAAGTGTACATAAATTATGTGCACAAGTATCATTTATAAGCAGCTATATTTCCTGTAATTATACTTGGACATAAATGTATGAATGACTCCATCTACAATACACTAATTACCTTTTATGCATTTTCTCCAGTTCATGTGCAGCAGCAGCCTGTGTTTAGAATGAGATGAGAATTATATCATTTCTCAGGCAGTGCTCTAAATTATTTTACTGATTTTTACATATTAAAAAGTTACATTTTTATATATTTGAAGTAAAATTAAAGCAATAACAATACATTATGCTATCCAATATTTGTACTTCTTATTGATCAACTTTTATCCTAATAAAAAGATATGTCCGTTTTTAATTAAATGGTAGAAAGCTAGAACAAACCAGCACATTAAGAGTGTTTTAACTGTTCCTCTGATATATCAAAAGTGTTCAATTCTATGGATCGAACATTAATTTCAACATGAAAATAATTAATATCTAGATGGGTTGTGAGAGGCATTGCAAAATAGAAGAGGCTTTCAACAACATACCATGCAGCCATACCCAAGTAACAATTATATTCATTTGCTATCTACATGAGTAAAATTAGAGCTTGTAATACCAATAAAAATAAGTATAGACAAACTGAAATTCTGAGGTAAATGCTTAAAAAGCAATAAAGATCTACCTGTTCATTTGCCAAGGCCTGTAATTTTTGTACTTCAGCTTTTAATAAGAAATTCATATTCTGTATATCCTAGAAAAAGGAAAAATAGAATTAGAAATACTTAATATAATTGACTTTGAAGCTTGCAAAACACTCTTCTACTTAAGCAAAGGTCTCAAAGCAAAAGTCTCAAATTATAATTTCTTAAATGAGAAAGAAAAACCATCAATTCCTGATGTTTAACATATTTCCAAATTATTGTCAATTATATCATGTGAGAAAAAAAACCTTTAAACTCTTCCTCTTAGAGGGGTAAAAAGGATTTTGTAGTTTAGAAAAGAGACACTTTTCAGATGAATTCAAGTATTTTCTTTTTTTAAAAATATATTTTTATTGATTTCAGAGAGGAAGGGAGAGGAAAAGAGAGATAGAAAAATCAAAAGATGAGAGAAAATCATTGGTCAGCTGCCTCCTGCACATTCCCTACAAGGGATCAAGCCTGCAACCCAGGCATGTGCCCTTGACCAGAATCGAACCTGGGACCCTTCAGTCCACAGGTCAACGCTCTATCCACTGAGCCAAACTGACTAGGGCTAGAGCAGTGGTCGGCAAACTCATTAGTCAACAGAGCCAAATATCAACAATACAATGATTGAAATTTCTTCTGAGAGCCAAAGTTTTTAAACTTAAACTATATAGGTAGGTACACTGTTATTAACTTAATGAGGGTACTCCTAAGGCTTAGGAAGAGCCACACTCAAGGGGCCAAAGAGCCGCATGTGGCTCGCGAGCTACAGTTTGCCGACCACGGGGCTAGAGTATTTTCTTCTTCACAAACACATATACTGATTACAAGATCAGGGTAACTCAATGGCTGTAAAATACTGCAGCCATTTATAATAATTACTGTACCTTAAGTTCCTCCTCTTTACTTGTTAAATGATCATGTTCATTTGCTAAAGAATCTTCAGTCTGTTTTATCTGCTTATCCTTTTCTGCAATCCTTTAACGGGAAATACATTTGCACATTCAATAAATATTCAGAAGTCAAACCACAAATCAAAGCAGTTTCTCACATAAACTGTACCTTCCATTTCTGTAGTCCCCCTTTCAGTTTAGGAATAGCTGTCATATGCATTACTACAGCTACTAAAAATACCTACCCCTATTTTAAAACTTGAGGTGAAATAAGTAACTTTTTTAAGCTCACAACCCTGGCAATGTCAAAACCTGAGTTTAGGGCTTCTGAACTCAATTACACAATACACAAAAACAGAACTTTGTTTTGGCCACCAACGTATAGTTAGATACAGAATACCTGCAACTACTTATTAGACACAAAAACTAACTTCCTCTGATCTCAAATCATAATTATCTCTCCCACATAACTGCTCAAGCCCAAATGAAAAAAATTCCCCAGTTCTTTTTATGATGAAGACAAAACACAGAACATTTAACTTTTCAGGAGCTAAATCATTGAGAGGGACGGGGGCAGGCGAGAGGATGACAGTTGCTCCAAATTTAGTTGCATTTTCTGAACAAGTTAGAATATAAATTTAATCATAAGTACTGAATCTAGCAGGTAATCAGTTAATGGTGACTAAGCAATTGTAAGAGAAATGTAGACAGGAAGGCTTACACTTTATGTAATTCTTCTGCTAGAACTGAAGCAGAGGTCTAAGAAAGAAAAACAGTGTCAACATAAAAGCATTTAGGACAAAGTTTAAAAGTTTTACAATAATCATTACAAATCAAAAGAAATTAAAGTATATAAAATTATTAAGGCATCAGCTGGTCCATAGCAAGGGTTCATTAAATAGTAGCTATTATTTTTAAGGCAAATTTGATCACCAACATTCAACAAAGAAACAAAACATCAGGAAAATAGGATGAAGTTCATTTTTCATCCCTGTACTTCTTTTCCTTAGTAACTATTTCCAATAATGAAATGATAACAGTTCATGATTAAGGTAAGAATTACTTTTTGGTAATACCTATGCTGATCTTTACTTTTTTATTTATTTTTTTAAAATATATTTTATTGATTTTATTTATTTTTTATTTTTTTTACAGAGAGGAAGGGAGAGGGATAGAGAGTTAGAAACATCGATGAGAGAGAAACATCAATCAGCTGCCTCCTGCACACCTCCCACTGGGGATGTGCCCACAACCAAGATACATGCCCTTGACCGGAATCGAACCTGGGACCTTTCAGTCCCCAGGCTGATGCTCTATCCACTGAGCCAAAACGATTAGGGCTGATCTTTACTTTTCAAAAAGTATTTATAGCATCCTGTAAGTATTTAATTCCTGATAAATTTCTAGAGCTCTCTTTCAGCTAATAACTTGGATTTTAATCCAATTTGAATTGATAATTTATATATACATACACATCCATAAACACACAAGCATCCTTCTCTATATTAAATAATTCTTCCTAATTAATTTTAGACTACAGTTTCTACAAAGAAAGCAAATAGGGAGTGAGGGTGGGGGGAAATGTTTGCTATCTCAAAGTTTTAGGACTTTAAATTTGCCTGAAACTTTAAAAACAAGTTTTTAATGTTAAAACTACTTTTTATATAGAAAGGTGATTTCTATTCCAAGCTACTCCTTTTTCTACAATTTTTAGAATTTTAAAGTTGTAGAATTAAAATTCACAATATGTATATAATGGAAACAAGTTAAGTACCAGAAGTTTTTTCCTTTTTTTGTCACTGTTGTATTATTTATATTCCAAAGGCTATATCTACCTATCTACCATAATAAAAAGATATATCCTTTTTTAAATTAAATGGTAGAAGGCTAAACCAAATCAGCACATTAAGAGTATTTTAACTGCTCCTCTGATATCTCAAAAATAATTCTTTGGATCAAACATTAATTTCAACAAGAAATAATTAATACCTAGATGGGTTACATTAAAATGCTGCAAAAGAAAAAAAGGTCTTGTAATACCACTTGCAAAACTTTGGAAGGTTTCTCCACTCACTAACTGAAATAGAAATCTTAAAATGACCCTTTTGCATATATAATCTGAGAGTTATGATCAGCATACTGCTACCACCTGAGGGAATATAAAATTTTCCTCTATGGCTAGTCAATAGTAGAGAACTCTTCTAATAGACAAATTACTATTCTTGACACCATTTGGCCAATTCCTCCTGTTTTGTGACAGAACTGTGGACATTTTTTCTTCCTATGGCAAAAACTCTATAACCCATCTCTCAACTAGCTGATTTTGAATTTCTTATTGTTTCTTATTATGATTATCAGAGAATTTAGCACTCAGGATCATCAATACTGATTCAATGACTAGTCTCCCATGGACTAATCCAGTGCTCAGCACTCAGCAGGCACTCAGGAGATTAGTTACACAGCTAGGAAGCTATTAGTAATGATAAACAATAAGAAAGCACCATTACCTGGGCTGCTATCTGGGAGTGGAATTGTTGAATTTGAGCTTTCAAAGCCTCATTCTGCTCCAAAATATCCTTTCATAAATAGCAACCAAAAAGAAGAAAGGGAAAAGTGTGTTGTTACTAAATATATCAATGCATACGAACAAAATGAGTTATCTTTAGAAAGGCATTCTTTAATTCCAAAAGACGTCATTTTACAACAATAATGATTAGGCATTCTTCTAAGAAAGTTAATTTACAAGGTAGAAATTAAGAATATGTTGTGTTGTTCCTAATCTAATACAAAAAGCCTAAGACTGTGGGTGAGGACATCTTTAAGTATATATTCAAAAACCCCATACTGTGACAAATGCTCAAAGATTAAGTTTTAATTATTCATCACCACTCCAGAATTAGGACAAGGCAGACTATCCTCCCTCTTCTATTCAGATACATCCAATTCCTGCCCACGTTTATTTTTTAAAAGAGAGAAAACTAGATACCTGAACTTGCATTTGTAGAGACTCTTCTTTATTCACCCTTTTTTGCTCCAATTCCATTAACTGCATTAGTCTTTGCTCCAATTGCTGTTTTGATACCAAGGTATCGGTAAGCTTACTATGCAGACTCTGTACTTCATTTTCTTTGGCCACAAATTTACTCTGTAAATCTGTAACAAAGCATTGTATTTTACAAAGGTCTCTTCCTTTCCTGGTTACTGATACTCATCTTTAGTGTAGACATGATCTCCTCTGAAAAACCCTCCTTGAATGTCTCCTCTGCTCCCTCCTTCCCGCCTGCATATGAACAGCCTATGTGCTTACTTTTAATCACAGTACCTGCCACACCATACTAATTCATCTTCTCACCCAGCTTTTTGAAATCAGAGATTACCTTTTCTGAATCCAGAGCTGTGACCAATGCTTGGCACACAGCACGTACATATTCAATAAATGTGTTAACTGAACAGTACATGATGTTTAAAACGGTTATATCATTTCTTTATTTTATTGATTTTTTTTTTTTTTTTTTAGACAGAGAAACATCGCCAGGGAAGCAAAACATCGATCAACTTCCTCCTGCGTGCCCTCTACTGGGGATTGAGCCCACAACCCTGGCATGTACCCTGACCTGACCCACAATTGAACTGGCGACCTTTCTGTGCATGAGACGACGCCCAACTGAGCCACACTGGCCAGGGCTATATCATTTCTTGATTTCCAATGACCTCTTAGTAAGTACTTTAGTAAGTTATTTAGTGAATTTCTTGTAAATTCCCTATACTCTCCTACCTGGAAAGCAGAGAAAGATGCTGAAAGCTGACAAATGTCCTAGTGTAAGATGAAGTAAAAATTCTCTGTTTGCTTCTCTTCTAATAACCCCAACACAGAAAGAGAGAGAGAGAGAGAGAAACTATCCTTGATGCAATCATAAGTAAATGTAACTGCAAATCACAAGAAATTAAGACAAAATGGTGAGATGATCACTAACTTGGAGGAAAGGGAAAGGATTCTAAAAACCTAGAAAGGTTCAGGAAATCATAATACCAGGCATTATGAGAGCTGCTTCCTGGCCCCATAACACAATCAAGTCCAAAACAGGGAGAATAGAGATGGAAATAGAGGGAAGAAGGAATGTGTATATGTGTGCATTAGATATGTTTTAAGAAAGGTTAGATGTTTCTTCCATAAGAAGATACTAATATCAGAATGGAACACAATTCATAAAAGAGCTCTTAAAAATTAAAAACATAATTATAATGTCCAGGTTTAGAACTCAGAAGAGCATATTTCTTATCAGCAACAGTAGAAGTTAAATCTGTGGGAAAGGGGACCCTTTCCCCGTCCCTAGTTGGGAGTCTATTCCATGGGACTCTTTCCCTCTCCCCATGTGGGAATCTGTACTTTTTCTTCAATAAATCTCCACCTTTGCTACACACACACACACAAAAAAAAAAAAAAATGTGGGAAAATTATTTCCAACCCAGAACTCTACATCTAGTCAAACTATAAAACAAGCATGAAAGTAGAAAGAATAAAAACATTTTCAGATATACAAACATATGCATTTCAAGGCTTATTCTTGTGAAGCTACTAAAACATTTGCTATTAAATGAGAGGAAAGCAAGAAAGATGGCAGTGACACAAGATCCAAAAAACAGGATAAAGAGACAAAACTAAGTCTCAGGAAGATAGCTATGGAGCAAACCTAGAAAGTAAGGTACTCAAACAGGAAGACTGAGTACTCCAGACAGATGGTTCCAGGAAAAACTAATAGGGTCTCCACTATCTAACATGTTGAGAGGCTAGGGGAGGGGAAAATGTTAAAGGGAGTTTAAACACAGGAAAAAATTTAAATGGTAAAACAAAATCAAGCAACTTAAAAACATAAAGCAATAATTAGCTCCAGAAAATTAAAACATTGTTCAAGAAAAGAATTGCAGTTTTAATATTTTTCTTGGCTCAGCACTGAGTACAGAGTCATAATGATGCAAACAATGAATATTGACATGATCAAAAAGTATACATAACATTATCAGGAGAATGAGGGAAAGGTGAGAGAAGTGGTGTGAGAGTATTAAGCACTCATTTTCTGTGACAGAAAGTTAACTGATGCCTATCAAGAGACAGCAGTGTAAACATAAATAATATGCTTAATTAGAGATATGATACAATTGCAACCAAAGAATAAAATAGCTAGGAATAAACTTAACAAAGGATGTGAAGGACCTATATACTGAAAACTACAAAGCATTATTAAAAGAGATTGAAACACACACAATGAAATGGAAAGATATTCCCTGATCATGGATTAGAAGAATCAACATAGTGAAAATGGTTATAGTATTACCCAAAACAATATATAGATTTAATCAATCCTCATCAAAATCCCAATGTCACCCTGGCCGGTGTGGTCAGTGGTTAGAGTGTCGGACCCACACACCAAAGGATTGCAGGTTTGATTCCCAGTCAAGGGTTCCCTCCCCACTCCCAGTAGGGGCAGGTAGGGGCAGGTATGGGAAGGAACCAGTGGATTTGTCTCTCTCACATTCATGTTTCTTTCTTTCTTTCTCTTTCTCTCTCTCTCTCTCTCTCTCTCTCTCTCTCTCTCTCTCTCTCTCTCTCCCCCCCCACTCTCTCTGAAAAAGTAATAAAAAAAATATCCTCAAGTGAAGATTAACAATAAGTAAATAAATCGCAATGACGTGGTTTTTTTTAAGAAATAGAACAAAAAAATATCACAAGATTTGTACGGAACCACTAAAGTTCCAGAATAGCCAAAGCAATCCTGAGAAAAAGAAAGAAGCTGGAGGTATCACAATATCTGACTTCACATTATTCTACAGGGCTACAATAATCAATACAGCATGGTATTGGCAAAAGAACAGACACACTGACCAATGGAATAGAATTGAGAGCCCAGAAATAAAACCACAGGTATATGGGCAAATAATGTTTAACAAAGGAGCCAAAAACACACAATGGAGAAAAGAAAGCCTCGTCAACAAATGGTGCTGGGAAAATGGAAAGACACATGCAAAGGGTGAAATTAGGTTAATTTATCCCCAAAATGGATCAAAAACCTAAATATAAGATCTGAAACAATAAATTACATAGGTAGCAAATTATGGACCTTGGTCATAGAGAACATTTTATGAATTTGACCCTAAAGGCAAGGGAAGTAAAGGCAAAAATAAATAAATGGGACTATAACAAACTAAAAAGCTTCTGCACAGCAAAAGAAACTATAAAAAAAAAAAAAAAAGCAACCAACCAACTGGGAAATGTTTTTTTGCAAGCAACAGCTCAGACAAGGGATTAATATCCAAAATACATAAAGCACTCATAGAGCCCAGCCAGTGTGGCTCAGTGGTTGAGTATTAGCCCATGAACCAAAAGTTCATTGATTCAATTCCTGGTCAGGGCACATGCCTATGTAGTAGCTTAATTCCCAGAAGGGGCGCTGCAGGAGACAGCCAATCAATGATTCTTTCTCATCACTGATAATGATAGAGGGACTTATAATGTGATAGAGAACCTGAATTAATCTGAAAAATAATCATATTATTTTAAATTTTAAAACATATATACTTATGTGAATAGGGGGTTATGTTTCTTATATGTGAATAGGGGGTTAAGTTTTTCTTAAAGTTTACTTTTTTCAAGGCCTGTGCGAAGCGATTGAGGAGGTGACTTGGCTGTGATCCAGCAAGCAGAACCGATAAGTAGGGTCAAACCAACCCACCAGGACTCAAAACATCATCTCATCACCTGATAACTAAAGACAATAGCTGACGTCTGCGGACCTCCAGGGCTGCACGTATCTGCATTGCATTCCCAGCCTCATCCTAGCCCTTGCTCCTTTATAATCCTGTCCCCCGCACCTTGCTGTAAGACAGGAATTGAATGCTTGTAGGCATGCTGTCTTCTTGGTTGGCTAGCCTTCTCAATAAACGCCTTATATGATTCAACCCTGCCTTCGTTATTGGACACAGCGACAGGCAGCCGGAGTCCACCCAAGAGTTTCCCAGTAACAGTATTTTTCTCTCTCTCTCTCCCTCTCCCTTCCTCTCTGAAATCAATTTTAAAAAAATTTTTTTAATAAGCAGAGGACCTGAACAGACACCTCTCCCAAAAAGACATACAAACAACTATCAGGTATATGAAAAGATGTTCAACTTCACTAGCTATTAGGGAAATGCAAATCAAAACTACAATGAGATACCACCTGTTAGAAAGGCTATTATCAACAAGACTAGAGGCCCGGTGCATGAATTCATGCACAGGTGGGGTCTGGCCGGCCCACCATGATGGGGGCCTATTAGGCCAGGCCAGCAGGGGGGAGGGGCTATGGGAGGTTGGGGAGGGCCGATCGGGGCCCTGATCAGGCCGGTTGGCCACCACAGTGCACATCATACCAACCAGTCATTCCGATCGTTTCATCATTCCGGTCGCTTGGCTTTTATATAGAGAGATAGGTAATAAAAAGTGTTGAAGAGGTTGTAAAGAAAAAGGAACCCCCACCACTACTAGTGGGACAATAAATTGGTACAACCACTATGGAAAACAGTATGGGGGTTCCTCAAAAAACTCTTCTGAGTATCAACCCGAACAACTCAAAAACATTTATTCACAAAGATACATGTATCCCTATGTTCACTGCAGCATTATTTACAGTGGCCAAGACATGAGACAACCAAAGTGTCCTTCGATAGAGAAGTAGACAAAGAAGATATGGCCCATACTAAGGAATACTACTTAGCCGTAAGAAAAGATGAAATACTGGCATTTGCAACATGGAATGACCTTGAGAATATTATGCTAAGCAAAATGAGTTAGTCAGAAAAAGCTAAGAACCATATGATTTCACTCATATGTAGGACATAAAACTGAAACTTAGAGACACAGACAACTGGTGGTTTACAGCGGGAAGGGGGTGAGGGGTACTAAGGGGTAAAGGGGGCCAAATGTATGGTGATGGAAGATGATTTGACTTTGGGTGGTGGGCACACATTGTAATATACATATCATCTTATCATAGTAATGTACATTTAAAACCTATACGACCCTATTAACTAATGTCACCCCAATAAATTTAATTTTTAAAAAAAGCAGTTACCTCCCATTAAAAGATCACTTATATTAACATTAAAAAAGTTATGATAGAAAACACTAAAAGCAAAAGTAACTGCTTCAGATCAGAGTACAGTTTTATTATTTATAGTTACACTAGTGGCCCGGTGCACGAAATTCATGCACAAAGGGGGGTTCCCTCAGCCCAGCCTGCACCCTCTCCAATCAGGGACCCCTTGGGGGATGTCCAACTGCTGGTTTAGGCCCAATTTCTGTGGACCACTGGCTCCTAACCGATCACCTGCCTGCCTGTCTGATCGCCCCTATCGCCCCTAACTGCCTCTGCCTGCCAGTCTGATCGATCGCCCCTAACTGCCCTCCCCTCCAGCCTGGTCGCCCCTAACTGCCCTCCCCTGCTGGCCTGATCGCCCCTAACTGCCCTCCCCTGTTGGCCAGATCACCCCTAACTGCCTCTGCCTCGGCCCCTGCCACTGTGGCTTTGTCCAGAAGGACATCTGGATGGATGTCCAGTCTAATTAGCATATTACCCTTTTATTAGTATAGACTAGAGGCCCAGTGCACAAAATTCGTGCACAAGGCGCGGGGGGGGGGGGGGAGTGGGGGGGTCCTCAGTCCAACCTGCACTCTCTCCAATCCAGGAGCCCTCGGGGATGTCCTACTGACGGCTTAAGCCCGCCGCTCCCTGTCATTTTCTGCTGTCTGCATTGCCTGCTTGGCCGCTCCCGGGTCGCCACAGCAACGGCCAAGCAGGCCTTGCTCTCAGCAGCCCACCCCTCCTAGGACTGGAGGACTCTAGTGGGGCTGAGGACTGGACGCCGCCATCTTTGTATCAGAGTGATGGTTAATTTGCATATCACTCTTTTATTAGCTAGGACAGTTTATAGTTATATATAGTTTTGATCTTGTTTGGTCTTTTTAATATATTTTTATTGATTTCAGAGAAGAAGGCAGAGGGATAGAAACATCAATGATGAGAGAGAATCACTGATCAGCTGCCTCCTGCATGCCCTTAAGCCATAAACTGGACATGCGCCCTGACCAGGAATCAAAAGGTGACTTCCTGGTTCATAGGTCGACACTCAACCACTGAGCCATGCCACCTGGGTAGTTATATAAATTTATAGTTACAATTCTTTTGGCAAGATTCACATGTGCTTTGTTGATTAAATATAAAATATTAATTTTAAGAATAAGCTAATATATCTTAACATAAATATAAACTTTACATATAAAGAAATAGGGTTTTAATATCTTGGATATATTTATATATTAAACCAAAGGGAAATACTTGGGGAGAAAGAAAAAAATCACAAGAAACCAAAGGTGTAAAGATCCAAATTATAAAATTATATTTTATTAGCTCATTGCCTCTTTCATAGGAGAAAATGAGTAGTGGAGACATAAGTAACACACCAGCTTCATTATCTCCCATATCTAATCTAACAATAGACAAACATGGTAATTGACCATACCTTTGCTACGCTTCCCATTGGCTAATCAGGGTGGTATGCAAATTAACTGCCAACTAAGATGGCGGTTAACTGCCAACGAAGATGGCAGCTAATTTGCATACTGCAGGCAGGGTAGGACAGTGCAAGCCACCATCCAGGCCCCTGTGTGCGACCGGGAGCGGGTGGGGGCTGAGGCAAAGGCAAGCGGTGCCGATCGCCTTGCCCGAGCCCTCGCCCGCCCACCGGAGACACGCAGGGCCCACTGAGAGAGAGACAGAGAGATTTAGAGTGGTGGAATTTGTCATCCCGCATCCCTCCCTGATCGACCACTGTGATTCCAAGCCTGCGAGGGCTGCCTTCAGGCCGCAGCTCCAGGTCCCTCACCCCCACCCCTGGCCTGAATGCAGTGCTGGGCAGGGGCACCCAGGGGTTCGGGAATGCAGCGCGAGGGGCCGGCACGACGTCGCGGTGGGGGGGGCTGTGTTTACACCACCAAGTTCCCCACTTCTACCCTGGCCTGCACATCCCTCCTCCTTCCCCTCAGAGGCCCGGCTCCTGCCTACATGCTTGCTGGGCAGGCCCAACTGCACCAGGGAGTGAGCCATGGTGATTGGGATGGCCACTTCCTGGGATGGGACGGCCAGACCACGGTGATTCATGAGGGCAATGAGGCCCGTGGGGCATGCGCAGCCCTCAGGCGGCAGGGGTGGCCGGCCAAGCCAAGTCTGGCTTCAGTGGGACCAGTGGGAGCCCGAGGCCACCTCAACCCCCACAGGTCCTGGGGGGATGGTGGCTCAGTGGAAAGGAGTGTCTCCACGCCTGCTGCAACCCCACCCCACGCTTCAGGGAGGGGGAGAAGGCCTTCAGCCACCAGCACCCTAGGCTGCACCACCTGTGCCTCAGCCTGCCAGGTTGGCAGGGTCCAGAGCAGGTAAGCTGCTCCCTTCCCCCAGTGGTAGAACAAGCAGGAGAGCACTGGGTGCAGGGAGGGGACCTCAGCTGGGATCCTCCTGGTGTGGGGAAGGGGCCCAGCCTGGGCCCAGTGGGAAGCTTAGGAAGTCTGGCTAAGCAGGCACTGGTTCATACCAACTCTTACTCTGCCATCTTCCTCCAGCTCTTCAAGCTAGCCCCCCTGCCCCACCTGTCCGGGGGAACGGGCTCTGGGTGACCTCCCTGAGCTCAGACTGTGGACCCAGAGACCTCAAGGAAGAGTGCCCGGCCGGGCCCGGGCAGGGGCTGGTGCAGAACTACCAGGGCAGAGTTGCTTCGGTGTCTCCGTGAAGTTTGCAACTGACCCAAGGAGGAAACACAAGAGGGGAAAGGCCAGGAGGCATGAATTGACAGCACTTTAGCCACTTGAAAACAGCTCCACTTGGAATGTGAGGCGGTTGTATGTTCAGCTGAGAAGTGAGGGGGCTGAATTCCACCATCGCTGGGCTCCTGTCAGTCCGAGGCCCAAACGTCCACCACAACAAGGAAAGAACAGAGTGAGGGGCCCGCAGGGAGGGAGGACAATTGAAGAAAAACAGACTTTCCCCAGCCCTCTCCTTCTTTCTGCTGCCTACAAGAGCCCCAGGCCCGGCCACAGTTCTGTCTCCACCTTTTAGTCCCCTATTCTCCAGCCACAGAGGAAAGAAATAAGGAAGGAGTTGGTGCTGCCTTCAGAAAATCTCTATATACCTGATCGGCCAGTTGCCTTCCACAGAGGGAGGCCAGACTGCGGCTTAGGCCCACTCCCCACAGGGACATCAGTAGGACATCCTGTGAGGGCTCCCAGACTGTTAGAGGGGCCAGGCTGGGCTGAGGGATGCCTCCCGAGTGCACAAATTTTTGTGCACCAGGCCTCTAGTATAATTATAAAATTAAGAATAAGTGGTGAAAGTTAGTATTTAAGGAGTAGGAAGTTTTAAGTCAACTACTTGGAATAATAACGCTCTTGTTTTTCTCTTCACAATATAGGAAGTGAGTCCCTGAGAAACAAAAAAATCAAATGAAGATTTGATCAAAGAACCAAAAGGAATAAATAACTACAGAAAGGAAATACACAGCAAGGGTCCCATTACCCTATTATGGACTATAATTTTTTTGCGACTTAATGCTATTAAGACTGCTTTTTTTAAAAAATTCCCACCTGAGGGCATGCTAATTGACTTAGAAAGGGGAGAGGGGGAAAGAGACAGACAGACAGATGGACAGACAGACATCAATGTGAGAGAGTAACATCTATCTGTTTTCTTCCCATACCAGTCCTGACCAGGTATCGAACCCGCAACCTTTTGGTGTAGGGACTATACTCCAAACAGCTGAGCCCCACCGGCCAGGGCTAGAGTGCTTATTTGTAAAACCCTAAGAAATGTCAAAGAAATAAAGGTGCTTTAAAAGTTTAAAAACTATTTTTATTGAGCTATAATCAAAATGCCAAATTACATACTATCTCTACAATATGGAAAGGGGAGAAAATTTTACCCAGAATTATATACTAAATTTACATGACTACCTCTTCCCCTTACCTTGCTGTGCTGCCTCATGCTCTGCTGTTCTCTTCCTGATATAACTTTGGACTTCTTCCCGCCTTCTCTCAGCTTCTTGTAATTGGACCTGGAGAATGGATGTCAGCACAAAGACAGGATTGCATTTATTTTTTAAGTATCCTCTACCTTTACTGTTGTTTCATAAAACTGCTTATTCCAACAACTAGTCTCCTACATTTTAATAAGATAGGCAGATATGTCTAGCCTGATCATCTGCATGGATATTATCAGCCATAGCCATCCTACCGCCTCCCCACCGCAGCCACCCCCACCACCTGAATACAGAATTTAAAGACTGGAAATTATTTCGAAACAATATTTATGCTGGTGGATCATTATAGCTAATATGTATATATCTGATCCTCTTAGCTATAATCTGTTTTCCATTAATCTACCGTGAGCTGATAGGCTTTTAAAAGACAAAATTCTATCTTTAGTGCTAAATTTCAGCAGGTACCTATAATTTGTAATTTGAGGTATAGTACAACTCTTTAATCTTCAGTGTCATTATCTACTTATCCATAGCCAGAGAACAAACTTCCATATTTGTAACTGCCAGCAATAAACACACCAGCAAGACAAATCTATATATATGTCCGTGATGACTAGGACGACCAGAAAGACCAGTCACCTTGAGGTGGCATTGACCACCTCTCAGTCCCTCCCACCCTGCCCACAAGCAGGGCGGGGCGGGGCGGGACTGGGGATTGGCTAACAGGCTGAACGGCTAACCTCTTGGTCTTGGTCCCTGCCCCCAGCCCACAGGCTCTGATGGATCAGCGATGGTGAACGGGGAAATCGGGGTGGGTGGCGGGAGGACCAGGCTGGCTGTCAGGCCATTGGGATCACCAGTTCATCCCTGGCTGCTAGGGGGCTCAAGCCTGTGGAAAAGCAGGCGCCAGGGACATCACCTTCATGAGCGTGCACCAGGCCAGCTGCTGATGGAACATGCTGCCCGCTCGGGGCCGCTCACGCCAGGGCATGTAGGTCGCTGACACACGCCAGGGCAGTTAGGTTGCGGGCACATCCCGCAGCTTCCATCAGCGCCTCAAGCCCCAGCGGCGCCCACGTGAGCAGTCCCAAGCGGGCAGCACGTTCCATCAGCAGCTGGGCAAGTGTACACGCATAGAGGTGAAGTTGCCGGCGCCCGCTTTCCCACAGGCCTGAGCCCCCAAGTAGCTGGGGATGTGCTGGTGATCCCAACAGCCTGACAGCCCAGCGGGGGAGGCAGCATTTGGCCTGGCGACTGGCAAATGAGCAGAAGATGGCCCAGATCACAGGAGGCTAGGCCTAGGGACCCTACCCGCACAATTTTGTGTGCTGTGCCTCTAGTATTAAATAAAAGAAAGGACAATTATATCAATCTCCCAAAGGGATCCATGAAAACTAAGAAGACAAAAATTACACTATTTTCTACATTATTCCCAAAGCCCTTTTAATCCCTACTACTCTGAAACTAATATCAAGATATGACTGTATCAAATACCTAGGAAACTACTACATTTAACTTCTATACAAATTCAACTACACACTCAACAAATCCTCTCCCCAGTAAAAGGAGGAAAAGACAATTCTACCCACCATTCTGCTCAATGTGCATATGCTATTGTTCAAGAGAACAAATCTACTCCTCCCTCAGACAGCCTCAGCAAACACATGCATCTCTTCTCAATATGAACATTTCAACTTACCAAGTGGCTAAAGATAAATTCTAGTGTATAAGGAAACAGTGTATACTTTTTGCATACTATGGCTCAAGCAAAAGCTATTGGAGCATTACTAGGTCTGGTACTCAGACAAGGGAAAATAATCTACTCTAATGCTGGAAGGAAAATAAACTTTGCTTGAGCTTACTAAGAAATCCAAGTTATGGATAAGTGATGTTGAAGGTAATTTTAACTACATGATTTTTTACTTACACAGGTACACCCTAACCTCCACATATAAGATGAAATTCCTTCAACTGGTTATACCTATCAATCAGCTCATTTCATTTTTCATATCTTCAGTCTTTAACTTCAAACTTAAGCCAATATTCAATTCTTACATAAGTACATACACGTGTATATAGGCAGAGTACTACAGGTCCCATTAAGCCTCAAACTACATATCTCAACCCTTTATATACATTTAGGACACGTGTACATTATTGAAAGTGTACATTATTTATGAAATGATAAATATGGGTGGAAATATGTCACCTTCAGCTGAGTAACTGCTTTCTCAGCATTCTTCTTTTGGACTTCCTCTTGCTGCAACTTTCCTGTTTTCTCAGTCATCTCATTCACCACTCTAGCATAATCCTGGCGCAGTTTATTTAGTTCAGCAGACTGCCTGAAAACAGTAACTGGATTAGGAACCTTCCATTATTATTGACCCATATAAAGAATAAGCAAAACATATTGAGTGTAACCTCTGAATCATTCTGATGACAATTACACAAATTCTAAAAATCACTATAATATAATCAAGTAAGTAAATGACCACACTCATAAGCACAATCAACAGTGTCACCCTCAAACTGATACTCTGAAAAATGTATTAAAATCAAACAGGATTTAATCTGTGTAAGGATGCTACTAGTCTTCTCTAGTGCACTGCTTCTCAAAGTATCAGAACCAACTACATAACTATCAGTGGAATGTGTCTTAATATGTACACTCCTGGGCTCCATCTCAGAGCACCGAATCATAATCTTTTAGGGATCGGACTCAAGAATATGCTTTTTTAACTAACATACCAAGATCCTCTTCAAAATAATGAAATTTGGTAACTACTGTTAAGGGGGATAGATGGTTTAAAACTTATAAATTCAGTCTCATAAATTTGTATACTATTCCACAGAAGGTAAAGTATTTATCATGTAGTTTAGCTGAAGAGGTTCTTCACAGAGCAAGAGAATTGTTTTTTTAAAATTAACTGATTTTATAAACAAATATAAAAAAAACAAAAGTCTAACCAATCACTATCAAACATCATTTTGATGATTCAAGAAAAGACTCTGCCATTCAATTAAAAATAAAGCATTTGGAAACATACTTGTTTTCTAGTTGGTTTGTAGTGTTGCTGACAGCATCTCTCAGTATGCCATTTTCCTGCTTCAAGTGAGCTATCTCTGCTTCCATCTGCTCACGAACTTGCTGGAACTAAAATTATTTTACAAAAAAAAAAAATTATTTTATAAACATAAGATTTAGAAAACAATAACTGCCAAAGCTAACTTTTTTTTTTAACCCTCACCTGAGGATATTTTTCCATTGATTTTTAGAAAGAGTGGAAGAGAGAGGGAAAGACAGAGAGAAACATCAATATAAGAGAAACACATCAATTGGTTGCCTCCTGTATGAGCCCCGACCAGGGCCCAGACCAGAGAGGAGCCTGCAATTAAGGTGCATGCCCTTGACCAGAATCGAACTCAAGACCCTTTGATTCGCAGATTGACACTCTATCCACTGAGCCAAACCGGCCAGGGCTGCCAGAGCTATCTTTTAAAAGATACTTTATTGTGATCTACACTAATAAAAGACAAAGATGCTAATTGACCATACCTTCGCTACACCCACCAGCCAATCAGAGCGACTATATGCAAATTAACCCAACCAAGGTGGCGGTTAATTTGCATATACCAGCTGGGAGCGAAGACTGAAGACAACGTGGAAGCAAAGCTCTGCAGAAGGGAGCAAAGTAGAGGCGGCGGAGCCGGGTGGCGGAGGCGGGAGGCAAGAGGGAAACCAGCCGGGCGGCAGAAGGGGAGGGAAACCAGCGGGGCAGCAGAAGGGAAGGGAAACCAGCCGGGCAGCAGAAGGGGAGGGAAACCAGCCGGGCGGCGGAGCGGGAGGGAAACCAGAGCGGGAGGGAAACCAGCCGGGCAGCAGAAGGGGAGGGAAACCAGCCGGGCGGCAGAAGGGGAGGGAAACCAGCCGGGCAGCAGAAGGGGAGGGAAACCAGCAGGGCAGCAGAAGGGGAGGGAAACCAGCCGGGCAGCAGAAGGGGAGGGAAACCAGCCGGGCAGCAGAAGGGGAGGGAAACCAGCCGGGCATCGGAGCGGGAGGGAAACCAGCCGGGCAGCAGAAGGGGAGGGAAACCAGCCGGGCGTCGGAGCGGGAGGGAAACCAGCCGGGCGTCGGAGCGGGAGGGAAACCAGCCGGGCAGCAGAAGGGGAGGGAAACCAGCCGGGCAGCAGAAGGGGAGGGAAACCAGCCGGGCAGCAGAGCGGGTGCAAAGCCCGCCTCAGCGGGTTTCGCTCCCTTCTCTGCTTTGCTACAGCCACAGGAAGCCCTATTCTTGCAGGAATCTTCCTGTAACGGGCCTCTAGTGAGAACATAAAAGGCATCAAGAATAAAGTTTGCACCATCCTTAAATATAAAGAAACTAGAGGCCCAATGCACGGAATTCATGCGGCCCTCACAGCCTCGGCTGGCCCTTGCAGCCCTGGCTTTATCCAAAAGGTTGTCGGCCGGTCGTTCTGCTGTTCGGTCTAATTAGCATATTAGCTCTTTATTATGTAGAATTTAAAAGATGAAATACATTTTGATAGTGATGAATGCAAAGCAAATACCAGCTGTCACAGAAATCCAAGAATGCAAGTAGCTCTAGCCCAGGGGTGGGCAAACTTTTTGACTCGAGGGCCACAATGGGTTCTTAAACTGGACCGGAGGGCCGGAACAAAAGCATGGATGGAGTGTTTGTGTGAACTAATACATGTTAACACTGCTGCTGGTGAAGGAGCGGAGGGGAGAGCAAGAGAACCCTCCGCTCTTTCGGCTCCGCGGGCCGAATAGAACAGCCGAACGGGCTGGATCCAGCCCGCGGGCCGTAGTTTGCCCACAGCTGCTCTAGCCAGTTTGGCTCAGTGGATAGTGTGTTGGCCTACAGACTGAAGGGTCCTGGGTTCGAGTCTCATCAAGATCACATGCCCAGATTGTGCGCTCAATCCCCAGTATGGGGCATGCAGGAGGCAGCTGATCAATGATCCTCTATCATCATTGATGTGTCTCTCTCTCTCTCTCTCTCTCTCTCTTCCTTCCTCTCTGAAATCAATAAAAATATAATTTTTAAAAAAGAATACAAGTAGCCCTAGCCAATTTGGCTCAGTGGATAGAGTGTTGGCCTGTGAACTGAAGAGTCCCGGGTTCAATTCCAGTCAAGAGCACATGCCTGGGTTGCAGGCTCAGTCTCCAGTGGGGGGCATGTAGGAGGCAGCCAAACAGTGATTCTCTCTCATCATTGATGTTTCTATCTCTCTCTCTCTCCCTCTACCTTCCTCTCTGAAATCAATTAAAAAATATTTTTTTAAAAAAAGAATGCAAGTAGATGCTAGCTGCTTATCATATTTGAAATGCAAAATAAATACATTGAGATGCTGTTTCAGAACTAAAAATGATTTAGAATCTTTTTCCTACCCCAGACTCATACAGAATTAAGCCTATCTTAATCCTATGTCAATTTTATGTACACAATATTTTTTAAAGATTTTAGTAATCAAGTTTTAAAGTTGAAAGTATGTTCAATACATTTATATTAAATTGCAAACTGAGCCATAACCAAATATATGGCAAATTCATTACACAAAAATCTATTTGCTAAAATATTCTGGCCTCTAATTTTTTATTTCAGAATTATAGAATCAAAAGATAAAGAACACTGACTCTTCTATCTCCATAAGGACATATCTTACTTCAATATGTAAAATAATCTTAATAATTTTTAATAAATCTATTTAAGAGAAATTAAAATGTATGTTTCTATTTTTCAGAGAATTTATTATATGGGATCTATATATCATGGCCTCTATAAGCAATCAAATAAAAAAAAAGATGAACCACTTCAACACCTTTCATCCTCAATAAAAGATGATGCTATAAGTACCTACCTAATTTTCAAATCAACATTAAGTAGCAATTCAGAAGAAGAAAATATCACCTGAGGCTGGAAAAATCAGTTCTTCCATAATCTGACTTATGGGAAAGAATATTTCAAATGTCTGGAGGATGGGAAGATGGAGGACTGGACCAAATGAAAACATAAAAGCAGCAGTGGATGTGGTAATAACCTGACAACAGTCATTCACTTCTTTTGTACTATTCCATTATTAGTGTAATTCCATGGAAAACATTTACACTTTGATAGCAGTGAAGAGTATGTTAAAAATTTGCAGTAGGTTAGCAATGTGATCAAAATAGTGTTTTATAAACATAAATCTGGTACTAATCATGTTAGCACAGAAATGAGAGACCTATTAAAGAAGGTGCTACAAATATGTTAGAATTGTTAGTGTAGGTAGCTTGTTATTAATAAAGGAAGGGAGCAAAGGGAATCAGACATTGAGAAGCCTAATGTAAGAGGGAGCTAAATTAGGAAATAAGCCTGCTTAACTAGGAAGTTGCAGCATTCATATGCTCCCCAGGGGATCAGAGCATTGCCCCACCAACAGGATTAACACCCCTCTTTGCCCCATGTAGGAAGGAAGGACTGGCTTTACAATCTCCCCTGGGTATAATTGGCCCACTCTCCCAAACGAAAGGGGGAAGGAATAAAATAACAAAGAAGAAATTCCTCTATTGGGCACATGCCCAGAAGAAGCCAAGATGGTACAGGGGAAGGTCTTTCTACTTTCAGGCATGCACGGGAGCCAAGATGGAGACCATAAAGGAGAGGAGCTGCCTTACCTGAGAGAAGGATTTGATTGGATAAAAGACACAGAAACAGGCAAGAACTAAAAAATGGATCAGTTAGGGGGAGGATGCAGCACCAACAGGGGTTTGTTTGAAAGAGCACCTGGTCCTTCCCAAATCAGAGATAACACAGTCCAAGCTTAAAAGCAATCTCTCTCTTTCTCTGTCTGTCTCTCTCTGACCCCATAACATGCATTCATTCATATGCTCATGCATTCTCTCTCCACAGTAGCCATATGAGCATAGCAGCCGCCTGCAGGAGGCCAGCCACCCACAGGCACTCTAAGTGCAGGCACCAAGCGCTAGCCTGGGTAAAGCAACACAGCGCCAAATGGAGTGCAGATAGGAACAGAGACTATGCTAGCTAGACAGGGACAGAGGTTGAACTGAACTAAGCTTGACATGGACTAAACAATTGCACAGAATTTCTGGACATTAGCTATTTTCCTGGGTTTGATGAAGACAAGGCTGAACTTTTTTCACAGGGGGACAGATGGCAACGAGACATCAGGAACCTGGGGGCAGCCTTCTATTTCTATCCCAATAAACCTTACCACTGCATCTTATCGTCCCATGCATGGGTCTCCCGAAATGCTTTTCTTGCAACTCTGTGAAAGGACCCCATTTCCACCGGCAACAGTATGAAATAATAAACTAATAAGGCAGTGGTTGGCAAACTGCAGCTCGGGAGCCACATGCGGCTCTTTGGCCTTTTTGTTTTGTTTTGTTTTGTTTTGTTTTGTTTTGTTTTGTTTTCCCCAAAGCAGCATTTATTTACCCACTGAATTCCAAAACATTTAATTTAGAAGTCTGGCATTTCAATAATTACCCATCTTGATTGACAAGGGCTGACACACGTGGTGCTGTCAGGATACACAAGGACAATAGCCAAAGGATTACAAAAAATAAATCCATGATTCTTAAACAATCGGAACCAAAACAAAGTTACAGGTATCAAAACTTTAGATGCACTGCATTTAAGAAGGTTTGTGCACATCATAACTTAAAGAGGCAAAACAAGGCGCTACTGAAACCTCACGTGAACAGTTTATATAAAGCTGACGGAAAGAAGGGAGTGTTCTCTTTGTATCAGCTTCCCTTAACAGTTTTCCATTAGTTGAAGGAAGAAGAGGTGGGAGGGATGAATTCTTTTTTGCATGCACAAGATGTACTGCTTATTAACAAAACACTATCAGCTCATTTTAAATGGATCTTTTAAATATCATTGTAGCCGGTTTTGGCTAATTCTCCTTTCTAAACTTCCCCATCGCTTTCACAACTACCAACAGGCATAGTAAAATGCCTCATTCAGAACGCACTTGTCTACACAATTCAAAAGAAAGCTCCCGTGGGCTCCAAGCAACCATCGATCCAGCTATGCCCATGAAGATGGATCTGAAACTGCTTCCCGGGGGGCGGGGGAGCAGATCTGAGTAGCGGCGCTGCCAATACAGAGAGGTTTAGCACTAGATATTTAGTGATTGTGGCGAGGAAGAATCAGTGATGAGGGGGGCGGTGGGTGGAGGGAAGGCGGGAACCTGCAGGCTCTTCAGTTGCCTTCTCCTGCTTCTTCATCCTGCTGGTCGCTCGTCCAGAGGGTGAGGTTGTCTCGCAGCAACTGCATGATGAGCGTGGAGTCCTTATAGGAATCCTTGTTTAGTGTGTCCAGCTCAGCTATGGCGTCATCGAAGGCTTGTTTGGCTAAGAGGCAGGCCTGCTCGGGCGCATTCTGGATCTCGTAGTAGAACACAGAGAAGTTGAGGGCCAGGCCCAGCCGGATGGGGTGCGTCGGCTGCATGTGCTCTTTGCTGATTTCAAAGGCTTCCTTGTAGGCCGCCTCGGAAGCTTCGACCACACTGTTTTTCTTCTCGCCGGAAGCCACCTCTGCCAGGTAGCGGTAGTAGTCGCCCTTCATCTTCAGGTAGAACACCTTGCTCTCGTACTGGAAGTCGTTGCAGTTCTTGATGAGGAACTTGTCCAGCAGGGCCAGGACGTCGTTGCACACCGTTTCCAGTTCCTTCTCGATCTTCTCCCGGTAAGCTTTGACTTTCTCCAGCTTCTTCTCGTTCCCGTCGGCCATGGTCTTCTGCTCGATGCTGCTGATGACCCTCCAGGAAGATCGCCTGGCGCCAACCACATTCTTGTAGGCCACAGAGAGGAGGTTTCGATCTTCATTGGAGAGAGGTTCATTGAGCTCTGTCACCGCCTTCATGGCGGAGGCCATGTCGTCGTAGCGCTCCGCCTGCTCGGCCAGCCGCGCCCGCTGCAGCAGCTGCTCCCGGTCCCCCATGTCGCTGTGGCTCGGCCTCGCCTCGCACCCCGCACCGCTCGATCGCTAACTCGCTCGCCCGCTCGCTCCCCGGTCGCCCCTCTTTGGCCTTTTGAGTGTGGCTCTTCCACAAAATACCACGTGCGGGCATGCATGTACAGTGGGATTGAAACTTAGTGGCCCATGCGCAGAAGTTGGTATTTTGTGGAAGAGCCACACTCAAGGGGCCAAAGAGCCACATGTGGCTCGCGAGCCGCAGTTTGCCAACCACTGAACTAAGGTAATGTCTAAGCATTAAATGCAAGAGTAACAAGAAATACAGAATCTATTAAGGTTTTAAGAATAAACTATAGACTGGCAAGGGAGAAAAGTCAAAGGACTGAAGAATAATAATAATGCCTCAAAATGTTGGAAAACAAAAACAACCTGATCAAAAGCAAGAGTATGATTTCAGACAGGTGATGATAAGAGCTTCCAAACTGAAGCATCATCCAGCAATGAAAATAATTTCAAAAAATTACTGGTTCAGAAAGTTCAATTAAGAAGGTATTATAAGCCCACTTGGCAAGCAGACCCAAACCATGTTCTCCAAAACTCTCTTTATTAGCAATAAAGATAATATTTAAATCTAAAAAAAAAAAGGGAAAAAACAAAAACCACTGAACTAGACCCAATTGGAATCATGAAAATGGATGCTACAGAGAAAAGATACATACAGTAGGAATGGAGCCTTCTTAAATACTAGAAGACAGGTGAAAGTAAGAACAAGAGACAGAACCAAAACTGTAGGAGTTACCCTTCATTATCATTTCTCTCTTCCTCTCTCCTCCACTCTATCACTAAGCTCCATCTACTCTTTTAAATCACTCAAACTCATCTTTCCATTGTCAACATCTGATTTAAGGACTTTGTTCTCTTGGTTTCCTGCAAAAGCCTTCCAAAAGATCTATCCTTTGTTCCATTCTCCACAATACTGCCAGAGTAATAATTTAAAATACTAATATAATCACACTGATGTCATTTTAATAACCTGACTGTTATTTAACATGAAAGGAATGAAAGTGGAAACCGAACAGTATAGGCATGACATTTGTTCAGTTTTGCCAAAAAGCTTCATTTAATACTCCAAGTTTGTTCCCAGCTCATTGACTGGGGAAGGAACTAAACCAGGGATGGGCAAACCTTTTGACTCAAGGGCCACAATGGGTTCTTAAACTGGACCGGAGGGCCGGAACAAAAGCATGGATGGAGTGTTTGTGTGAACTAATATAAATTCAAAGTAAACATCATTACATAAAAGGGTACGGTCTTCTTTTTTCAATAAGTTTTATTCATTTCAAACTGGCCGGATTCGGCCCGCGGGCCGTAGTTTGCCCACGGCTGGACTAGACAAAGGTAGTTTAGATACAGTCCCAGTAAGGTCTGAGGGAAGTGGGAAAATACTTGCCTGTCAATCACAACTGAAAACAACTCGAGGCCAAGATGAGTGTGGCCACTGCAAGCTTGGGAAATCTAAATATATAAACTTCTAAACAAAGAAAGCTCAGCCCTTCCTCTCTCTCTCACACACACACACCAGCCCTCTGGGGACTCCTGCTGCAGGAGGCTACTCTGTACCCACATGGCTCAAGGCCATGTTGGATTCCACACATGGACTGATGTATTTTAATCTGGCCTGAATGCTGAACCACAATCGGCTGCAACATTGAACAGAAACTTTGGACACTGCCTTGTTTCTGATTCTGCTGAAATCCCAGCTGCCCCTCTTCCGGGACTGGCATGGGGGAAAAGAGACACTGGAACTAGGGAAATATAACTCAACCCCAATAAAACCTTCTTCCACATTTCATCCTCCCGTGGGGGCTTCTGAAAATGCTTCTTTCAGAGGCACCCCCAGGGCCTCACTCCCACTTATGTCTGGGAAGTCTGGCCCTTTAATTCCTCTGGCATCAATACCTCTGATTTGCTAAATTTCACTGGCTCCCCAATCTTCAGTTATACAAGGCCCTTTAAGACAGGACCTCTATTTACTTCTCTAAATCTTCTCTTCTACATTCCAGTCTTGACTCCCAAATAACATAAGTTTTATTTCTTACAAACTGTTATCTCTAGACATTCTGTATGGGAAACACTGGAGTACACTAATTAAAAACCTCTAATTGCCCCCAAAATAGACCCAATGAATTATCATCTCTAGAGATGTGACTAAGGAATCACACCAAGTGCCTTATACCCAGTGCCCACTCTTTCATCCTCTTAGCTGACCATGCCTAATTGTTTCAAAAGATTCAACAGTCTGCATAACATTTCTAACAAGTCTTCCCTACCATTCCTTCTCTTCCCCACCTCCCATCTCCATTGTTCCAAAGCACCCAATGCTTACACCACTATTATAATGGAGTATTTACTTGTCAACTTCCAGCCCCCTTCCTCATCCCCACCTACAAAAGTTGTTTATTTAAGGAGGCAGCCAGCTTAACTAGCCACTGTACCATGGCCCAGCATAGAGCCTTACCATATTAGGCACTTAAGTAAATTAAATCAATGCAAATAGTTCACTTTGTTTTCAGAGAATGAAGATATACCTTCATCTGCATCTGTTGAGTCTCTTGATAACTGACATGCATTTTGTTTTGAAATACATTATGTTCCTTTTCTAATGTTCCAATCCGATCTTTCATCCTTGCTATAACCACATTGCTTCTTTCTTTCTCCGTCATCATTTCCTAGAAGAGTAAACCAGAAAAAATATTATGAAAAATGTGTTATTAAAAATATACATACGACTCTAATAATAAGAAAACATTTTTAACATCAACAAAAATAATGTCAGTAAAATAATCATAAATTCTGAAATAAGTACTTAAAAAGTAAGGTCAAAGGTTAAAAATAAAAACACTATCATCTGCATCTCACCTTCTCTTTACACCAATTCCCTCATAAACACTGTTCTGTCAATTCTTATTTCAAATGCACTTTTTGGTCTAAGAGTTAGAGCTGAAACTGAAATAAATCCTACCTTCTAACTTGATAAGAAAGAACATTTTAAAAGCACAACAGTTCCCCTGGCCGGGTCGCTCAGTTGGTTAGAACATCGTCCCGATACCAAAGTTGTCAGTTCAATTTCCAGTCAGGGCACACACAAAGAGAACCAATGAATGCATAAATGGGTGCAACAACAAATTGCTGCTTCTATCTCTCTCCCTCTAAAATCAATCAATAAGCAATACATTAAAAAAAAAAAAAAGCAAAACAGTTAATTCTCTATAATTTGTAGGTACTAGCTCTCTTTTAGGGTACAAAAAAAAAAGGACTGGAAAAAACAGCATAGAAGAGGAAAAAAGAAGCCTCTTTCCTAGGGAAAGAAACTGGTATGTTTATAGCAGAATGGAAATTCGGAATAAGGGAAAAGTAAAAAATCAGAAAGCAAAGTTTTATTATCTTCCTAAATCAAATCTTAAAAGGGTGGTTTCATTTTGTGTTGCAAATATTATGAACTTCTAGAACAAATATTAATTATCAAAGTAAAAAAAAAAAAGCCAAACAATTTTAAAATTATCTGCAGGTATGATCAGCCCATGTCCCTGCTGTAAGAAACTGACAAAATTTACGATTTTTATGTAATTTATGGTTGCCCAAAAGAGTTAGTTCATTTACATTAGGAAATTGTTATACTGATATAAAGGACTTAGGAAAAAGTATTCACATCTTAAGTGTACAGCTCAATGAATAACCAAAAAGTAGTTACCTTATTAAATTTTTTAAATACAGTCAGAAAAATATAGCAACATAAAACTATATTAAAGTTTCTAATCTTAAGCAAATGATTATTTTAGTAACTTTGATTAATCTTGATCTGACCAAGTTTTTCCAATGACATATTTATTTCAAATTCACATAAAGAATTTTATATTCAAATAAGGCCATGCTCATGTCATGAAGAAGTTCTGTGAATGATGCAGAAATAAACCTCATTTTACTCTACTGTATTTAATTCCTAAAAGGAAAAATAGTGTTTCAGAAGGAATGAGACCACATTTTCTACTGACTTTCAATTATGTTCTCAGTCTACATAATATTTTTGAGATTTAATTGACATAGAACATTATATTAGTTTCAGGTTTACAACACAATGATTCATGATTTGTATATATTGAAAAATAAGTCTAGTTAATATCAACACCACACAGTTGGAAATTTTTTCTCTTGTTTAAGAACTTTTAAGGTCTACTCTCCTAGAATCTTTCAAATACACATTACAGTATTATTAACTGTAGTCACCATGCTGTACCTTACATCTGGAAGTTTACATCGTTTAACATGATTTTTTAAAGGTCTTTCTTTACCTCTCAGAGTAAAATTTCCAGGGCTTGAAGAACTTCAATGATTAGAAATTGTAAGTTTTTATAATTTAAACAAAATCACACTGAGTTTTGTGTTTCTATAGAGAATAATTTAAGTCAGGTCAATTGAACAATGTCCAAATGTCCAAATGCTTCCATTATTTTGAAATCAGGATATCTATAAGTACTGTTATTTTAAATTCATAATTCAACTGTAGGCTATAAATAACACAAAAGAGTAAGACCCCACCACCAAAACTCTAAACGAAAATTTGACTTTTACACAAATAATTAACTCAGGAATTGTGGACAATTTCTAAAATCCTTCACTGATTCTGATTCAAAAAGTATATCCTTTAGCCTTGGCTGGTGTGGCTCAGTTGGTTGGAGCATCATCCTGCACACCAAAAGGTGGGGGGTTCAATTTCTGGTCAGGGCACATACTCAAGTTTCAGATTTGAATCTGGTCAGGCATGTGTGGGAGACAACAATCGATGTTTCTCTCTCACATCAATGATCCCCCCTCTCTTTCCCTTCTTCTTTCTAAAATCAATAAAAAAATACAATAGCCTTTGCTTAAAAAAAAAGTATATCCTTTAAATGCAAGAATGTCTTCACCTGGGTTAACTGCTTACACCGATCTTTCATAGCAGCAGCATCTTCCTTCACAGCAGCAAGTAATTTATCTTTCTCTTGAAGCTGATGTACAAGTACAGTCAATTCTCCTTTACTTGACTACAATTGAGAAATCAATACAATATTAGTAGTATTTAAAACAGGCTAATGAAAATGAAATATCTAGATCAAGTGTTCTTAAGCCAATACAGAGCTCACTAATACATGTAAGTAGAATGACTGCCAACTACTGGTAAGTAAAATATCATTCAGAAAAGTCACTGTATCAGTATATATTCTGATGCACAAAATAGGATACATACTAATCAAAAAAACATATTTTTATGGAGAATTATATAGGTCTTCCAGTTTTTAACCATGAGTCAATATAGCAATCTCCCCTTCCTCCTCCTAAAAAATCAAAAGAATAATATGAAACCAAAATGCACCAAAATGAAAGTCATCTGTAATGTCAAAGTCATCTGTAATATCAGGAAAGATTGCCAAAAGCAGTGGAAATCAAACACAGGTGCTCAACAACCCTGTCAGAATATACCCAAAACTACAGAAGTGCCATGGCTGCTTAGTTCTCTGAAGTTAATAGGCATATCCTGAGAAGTAAAACCAACAATCTCCCATTTGACATCAGGAACAAGTACAAAGACAGAAGGTAGAAATTTTCTTGGAAGAAGGTCTCAAGAAGCAGTATAAATAAAAAATGAAGAAGAAATCATACAAACTTTACTCAGAGAAAGCAGCTACAATGAGGCATAGTCAAGGGAGATTCTCTAGTGAAACTCTCTATAAAGATGATTTTATCTGGGAAGAAGGAAAGGCTAAAAGAACTCAATCACACAAACAGCCCAACGAGAACACCCCTCAGTGGAAGAGGAGTACTGATCAAAAAGAAATAAAACAGGGTCTATACAAGATACAAGAAAAAAAAAAAAAGGAAAATAATAAGAAAAAACAAATGGCAAGAAGAAAAATCGCCAGAAAAAGATTGTCAAAGAGTAGACAAAAATTGTAATTAAAATATATCACCATGATTTTTAAAAACCTGGTATAACAGTCATTTCTGGAAAAATAAGAGCAAAGAACAGAGCTCAGAGAAAGAGCTCAGAGAAAAGACCAGACCACAGGAGGAGATAAAATATGAGCTGGCAAAACCCAAAGCAGAAGTAAAAGTAACACCATCTCAGAAATATAATCCAAATAGAAGCAACAAACAGAAAAAGAAAGACTGCTAAAAATACAATGAGACAGAGTACAAGGTGAAGTAAATAAAAAGAAGCAAATAAACCAAAAGCTTTTTTTTAGAATTAAAATAAATATGAAAGATTAAAGACAACAAAGAAGATCCAACATATGCTTAATTGATACTCATTATTTTACTTATTTTTAAGGGACACTGAATCTCATTATTGAAAAGACATGCTTTATCCCAAGTAATATTAATAAAGGAGTCAATGCTCAGACATATTATAATCAAATTACTGCTAAACTTCAAAGAAGCTGAATCCCTGGATGTTTGTATAGTAGGGCATATACTGGTAAAGTCCAATAAATAATAAAAACTTGGTTGACTGCCCAAAGGATGTTTTTATTGTGAGTATAGTTCAACAAAAACACATGAAAAGAGTGCAAAATTCAGGCAGGTCTCAGATCTGTATCCAGCAATTTGAATGTAGAGAATAGTAAAGCAAATATGAAAATTTCTCAAGGAAAGAAAGTGACATCCAGAAACATTATACCCCACCAAATTATCATTCAAGTATAAAGATGACAAAGAAGCATTTAACTTGCCAGAATTTGGGAAATATAGTTTCCATGAGCCCTTCTTGAAGAAATTCCAGGAAAAACAACTTCAGGCAACCAAGAGATGAATACAGAAGCTATGGCAAAAGAACTGGTATCAAGCTTTGAACCCATCATTAAACTGTAGAATTAAGACTAAAACAAACATGAGAATTATAGTCACAAAAGAAACAATAAATATTAGAAGTACCTGATAAACAAATGTTATAATTAACAAAAGCTAGGAAAGAAGAGAGAAGATAGGAAAAAACTTAAGTAAGCAGATTTCCTCCTATTATATAACATGGGGCCAAAACAGTTAATAAATTAAAGTTGAAAAATTACATTATTGAGGCAAGTGTATTTAAAGGCCAATACTAAGAAACTAATTAACCTATTAACTAAGATAATCAAATACATCTTTAAAATTTTTTATGGTAATCACATTAACAGTTAACATATTTTGAGCAATTACTGTAGGCTAGGAACTCTAAGCACCTACTACATATTATCTCATTTAATTCTCAAAACCTGATTATCATTCCCATTTCAGAGATGGGAAAACTAAGGCACCGAGGTTAAGTAACCTATCTAAGGCCACAAAGTTCAACGTGGCAGAACCCAGATTTGAATGCAGGAAATGTAACTCCAGGGCCCAAGATTTTAACCTACACTCTAAATATACAGTACTAGTGTGGTGTAGCTTAAACACAAGTCATGTGCACCCACACACACAACATAATACCTCCTCTCTAATTATGCAATCTCTCTTCCCCAACCCCTAAAGTTTCAATCCTCCCTATGCACCTGTGATTCCACTGTCTCCTGATATGTCTCCTTCTCCTTTGTGGTGGCTTTCCCTGCCCTTTAAATGTTAATGTTTCTCATTCTTTAACTTTCTTATCACTCTTTACATCCTCTCTGGTTTAATATACATCCACCATACGTATTGGTGATAATACATTAATTGCCTAAATCACTTCCATTGAAATCCTTTTTCAACTCCAGAGAAATAAACATATATTCAATTGTGAAATGATTCTATCCATTTAAATGATCCAAAGAATACCTAAAACAACTTCCTAAAAAAAACAATCCTCTACTCTCTCTTCCTCTGCAAGTGTTCACAAATACCATTATCACCACAATCTATCCAGTTACTCAAGAGCAAAACAAGCATTCATTCTAGAGGACTCTTCTTTAACCACCATATGTAATTAATCAGCAAGTCTTCTAACCCCTCTATCTATACCCTATGCCTGTGCAAATGCTCCCGCATTTATCTTCCCCCTTTCTCTCAAGTGGTCTTTATAAGATTGGGGATTCATTTACATTTGGGACCTTGAAATCTATTAAAAGGTCTGACCAAGACTCAGTTTCTCTGACAAAACAGGAAGAAATTAAACTTACCTAGTCTTTCCCTGATACAGTGGACCTACAGGGCACTGAGTCCCTTCTGATGAGAATAGAACCACTCCAGAGAAACCCAGAGCATTCCAAGGAAAGGGGGAAAAAATGTAGTTTCAAAATACTTTATGTCAAAACGCTGTCTTTAGCAGTCCCCAATTCCTCCTTGGCCTGCCTAAAATACCTATCCAGGGGAGTTTCATTTCCCACCTACTCACTAAAGTGCAACACTGCCTCAAACAATAAAATGACTACTCTTTTTTATATATCCTTATCCAATTAAAATGAAGTACATCAAGTGACAAATTCATCACTTAAGAATTTCAAGAATGTTCTTTGCAGCAGAATAATCTGATTTTGTATCCAAAGTCACATAGAGTTATCACACTTACTCTGATTACCCTCAAACACCTTGTTTAGTCTGGGCCATTGCTGATACCATATGAAGACTATCCAACAAGCATTCTACATTGTAAAACGCCATAGGTTTATAAGACACGTTATCAATAGAAACTTACAAGCATGGACAGACTTATAATGCTAAGTAAATGTTACGACAAAAAGTCCAGAGAGTTATGAGAAACAACAGTGAAACTATTTGGACGGGGAATTCAAATTATCTTCATGTGAGGAAAGGACATTTAAGTGGAGATCTGAAAGAAGCATTAGCCAAGGGGAGAAATTGGGAGGTTAGGGGAGTGTGGGCTGTTGGGACAGTCCAAATAGAAAGATTGGTATGCTCTAGAGCAGCGGTTCTCAACCTGTGGGTCGCGACCCCTTTGGGGGTCGAACGACCCTTTCACAGGGGTCACCTAAGACCATCGGAAAACACATATATAATTACATATTGTTTTTGTGATTAATCACTATGCTTTAATTATGTCCAATTTGCAACAATGAAATTGGGGGTTCACCACAACATGAGGAACTGTATTAAAGAGTCGCGGCATTAGGACGGTTGAGAACCACTGCTCTAGAGCAAGGGTGGGGAACCTTTTTTCTGCCAAGGGCCACTGTATATTTAGAACATCATTCGAAGGCCATTCAAAATTATCAACTTAAAATGAGCCTGCTATATTTGGTCAAATACACCCCTAATGCCTTGGCAGAGCCAGATCAAATTATTTCCAGCTGGACATTCCCCATCCCTGCTCTAGAGGAACCAGAAGAGACCTAGAATAGGTGAAATGTAGTGAGTGACGGGGAAAGTGCCATGAGGTAAGGTTAGAGAGAGAGATAGACAAAGTCCTGCTAAGGAATTTGGGTTATATTCTAATTGCAAAGAGAAAGACACCTAAGGGTTTATAAAGGTCACCTTGCAGTGGTATTAAAAAAATAAATTAGAGGACTAACAGGGAAAGCAGAAACATTACCTTGGAGACTACTGAAGACAATCAGGTGAGAGGTGATAGCTTGGATGGGGTAGGGGCTGGGGGTGGGGGGTGTTTAAGAAAATATGGAAGCCACTCAAGGTTTTAAAGCAGATAACTAGTGTTTTTGGGGGGGTAGGAGGTTTAATGTGTGTGTGTTTAGAACAATTAAGGCTACATCAAATAATGAATACCAGAAATTGTGTCATCTTATGTTACACAAGTAACATATAAAAACTTGTCACCTTTCCCAGTATGACATAGTACACATAATATAGTGAGCAAGACTCATGAGGAATTAAATATTAACTCCACAGATTTTGTTTTTGTGTTGTTGTTTCCTTACTTATTTTAGTCATAGCAATGATTACACTATCCAAATAATTTATTTATTTTACAAGGGTAATACTATATACATGCACACACAACAATAACAAATTCCCAGGTTTTTGAATGGTGCTATCTTCAGTCACAAAAATATTCCCTATATGCTATCCAGGAATCACCTGAACTTGCTTTCAATACTTCCAATTAGAAGATAGCAAAGTACAACTTAGCCAGGAGCCAAAAGACTTTAAAGTGAAATAAATCATCTTACTTGTAAGCAATTTCGTTTTGTCAAAGCATCTAATGACACACACACCTAAGTAAGTGTACTGATTAGTGTGGGTATATGAAATAACTTCTAAGGACATTCTAGAACTTCTAAATGTGGCCATAAACTTTGGGGTATAAAGAGTGGAAGTAGATGATAAATTATTGCTCTAGCAAAAGTCTTGCTTGGAGAACTTCTAGTCTGCTTCCACATATGCTCATAACCAAAAATATGCTTACCTTCTTTAAAGCATCCTGTATCACACCAGACTTCTCCTTTAGCAGGTCTACAACACAAAGGGCTTCATCTTCAGAAAATATCATAGTCTTCAAGGACAGAATAAAATCTTTAAATTTCATTTCAGCATTTTCTAAAAGCAAAACAAAACAAAATAACAGTTGGCATTTAAAAGACACAGTAACTTCAGTAAAGCAAGCATCAAGAATTCTTAACCCAGAAAATAACCAAGACAAAACAGACTTATACTGCGTCAAACAAAAATAAATACTCTAGTCAAGAGAGAGCAAGTGTTTAAGCATCTTTAATGTAATATGGAACGAATTACATTAACTGACAATTTGCTCAAACTGTACAATACTTGGTTCATCTACCAAGACTGCAATTTAAATTCAAAAATTTAATACTAAGGTGCCAATATGCCCTCACTTTAAAAACAAAAAAATCACTCAAGTCTCTAGGATGTAATAGCATCTATACTAGATATGTTCACAAATATTCTCATTTAACCTTAATACTCGTGACATATAAACCAAATTTTAAAGGTGAGAAAATAAGATCGAGGATAATTATTAAAAGGAAATCTGATTTTTCAAATACATACAAGAAATCCCAACATTTAGAAAAATCCATGTATCAGACATCTGATTCACCCATCTCAATTCCTCGAGTGCTCTATTAGGCATCAACTTATTTTCCTGAAAGCAACTGCCACCCATTAGACCAGAAAAAGCCCAGGGCTTTTAATATTTCAGCTACATTATTAAGTTTAAACAGGCATTGTGTGCATGTGTGGGGACGAGGGGTATGTGAAAACTCTGTACTTTCCACTCAACTTGACTGTAAACCTAAAACTACTCTAAAAAAATTAATCTATTAAGAAATTAACCAAAAAATAAAAGAAATTAACCAAAGAACTTAATGCATATATGCATAACCCATGGACATAGAGAATAGTGTGATAAAGGCCTGGGGGCGGGGGGCGGGGGAGTTAAGGCATGGGAGTGGGTGGGGAAGGGTGACAATGGGGGCGGAAACAGGGGGACATTGTAATACTTTCAACAATAAAGTTAAAGTTAAAAAATGATAATAAAAATAAAAGGTGATTGTGAATTAGCATAGAAATCTTGCATAAGACAATCACAGAAGGGAAAAGATCACCAGACACCAAAATAGCTGTGAGCCCTTGCTCAAATCAAAGCCAGTGTCCAAAAACTGAGGTTGGACTAGAAAACTACCAATAAATCCTTTACTACAATATTCTATTAGTCTTTTGCGATTCATTGCTTCTATGAGAAAATGTACTCAATTCCATTAGAACTCAAAAATGTGTTTTTTCAATACAATAGATTGCCTCATTCTGTATGTTACCTTTATCAGTTTCCACCCTCAGTTTTTTAGCCCCCATTTTCTGGATTCCTTCTACTTGGTTAGGTTTAATCAGATCAATAACCTCTCTCTTCACCACAGGACTTGAGTCTGCATTATCCATCAAAGGAATATAAGTAGTTGCATGAATAAGAGGTTCATCTACCAGGACTGCAATTTAAATTCAAAAAAATTATAATTAGTATTATTTTACAGCAGTAAATATCATGTAAGCACATTTAAGTTTAATGATAAATGCAGTTATTTTCAAATCTCTAATACTAACTAAATTTGGCTTTAAATTCCTAGTTTATCATTTAAAAAGTCAAAACACAGTACCAGTTCAATATTATTTCATAGTACAGTAAACATTTAAATCATCTAAAAATCTGCAGCTTATCTCTTTCTAATAGTATCTGAAAATTTCTTCTTATACATCCTTTACATTTTAGTTGGTTCTCATTTTTCTTCTGTTTTAAGAATCCATTTACATTTAATTAATGCCCAAGAAAAAATTAATTTTTCTTTATGTTGATTCTTTGTTGAATGTGATAATTTCTAATTGAGTTCCTCTGAGTTGCTAAGTACACAAATCAGTCAATGTTTCTTCTAGATATCTTCTTACTTCTAATCGTATGCCTCCAATTTCTGTGGCACATCTTACTACATTGGTTAAAACTTCCAGAACAACATTAAAAGTGGAGGAAGAGCTACAGCCAGTTTGGCTCGGCTCAGTGGATAGGGCGTCGGCCTGGTGACTGAGGAGTCCCGGGTTCAATTCCGGTCAAGGGCATGTGCCTGGGTTGCAGGCTCGATCCCCAGTAGGGGGCGTGTAGGAGGCAGCTGATCAATGATTCTCTCATCATTGATGTTTCTATCTCCCTCTGCCTTCCTCTCTGAAATCAATAAAAGTATTTTTTTTTTTATAAAAGTGGAGGAAGAAAGCCTCCTTACTTTGTACCTAATTCTAATGGGAAAAACTCTATGAGTATGAACAGTAAAGTCTCCTGTCAGTCAGAGATACAAACTTCCATATTTATATGGGAATCTCTCTATATTTCTACCTTTTGAAAAAATTGGGCATGCATAGTTCTTTTACTTAAAACATAATATTTAATGTTATGAAATGTTTTTGCATAATATTTTTATACCTGATTGCTTGATATGTGTTGTAATTTTAATGCAAATAATAGAATTTAATTTTTTCCTTTTTCAATTTTACTATTTTGTAGCACTAGTTGATAACACGGCCCAATATTACTTAAAAATTACTGTTTAAACTACATAAATTAAGTTAAGTTTCTCCTGGATAACTCTGAACATATAAAAATTGCACTACCACATTTAATTGGATGCTTCCCATATATACATGCAAATTATATTCAGGAAATAGTTGGGAATATAAAGTAATGACAGATCAAGCTAATGTTATCAAACATAATCCTTAAGTGATATTAAAAAGTATAAATATTTCAGGAATCCTTTTCTTCTATAGAGTTTGTATGCCATTTACACTATTTTCAAAATGTAGTTCAGCATGAGAATATATTTAAACTATAAATACTTCTTTATCACAAACTTATACCCTGCCCATCTGTCAAAGTACTACAAACCCACAAGGCTAAAGAGAACCCTGGACTTACATTAGTATTAAAGCTATTAAAGTATACAATCAACTGGAAATTAAAGAGTATGTGAAGTCTCTAGGTCCTTATCATAGTGTACTGCTATAGAATTAGTATTTATAAAATATGTATCTACACATTTCACCATTTTCTGTCTTTTGTTTCTTTGATGAAACTTTCTTCTTTCCTGATCCACTTTCTTGTTTAGTCTCTTGGTGGAGGGGTAATGATTCTTGCTTTTTTGAAGGTACCATAAGAGTTTCCACCTTTTTATCCTGATCATCTTTATTAAAAATAAATAAAAAATCGTATTAAAAATAAAGGAAAATAATCAGAAAAGATACAATTGTTAATAAATAACTCAAAGAATGCTTTACCACCCAAATTTAAGCTCTGATATATAACTTCCACTAATAACTTGTCATTGTAGCTTTCTTACTTTGCTACACCTGCTCTTTAATTTCATCAAGAATTCTAGCACTTGCTCCTTCTTTTAAATCCCATTTGTCAGCCATTCCTAATGTACCATTTCTTCTGTGACTACTATAGCTGAGTCCCTCAACTTAACTTTGGAAAGCAGTAACCTCTTTGATATAGTCTGCCTATATCAAATACTGTCCCATGCAATTTGTACTCCCAAGTTCGACCAAAGATGTCTTTCTAAAACATAAATCTGACCATGTAACTAACCTACCTGAAAGTCTTCAACAATGGCTAAACTATCACAACCCAGCTCCTTAGCACAGTATAGAAAAACCATCATGAACTAACCACTGCATATCTTTTCAGCTTTGTTTCCTACCACTCCCTACACCTCATATTTCACGGTTCAACAATACACTGCATTCTTTTTTTGGTGAGGATGTTTTTTCATTGATTTCATAAAGTGGGAAGCAGGGAGTGGGAGGGAGAGACTGAGAGGGTAGGGAGAGGAACATTAATATGAGAGAGACACATCAACTGGTTGCCTCCCACACACACCCTGACTGGGGACAGGCATCGAACCTGCAACCCAGGTATGTGCCCTTGACAAGGAATCGAACCCTCGATGTTTCCATGCTTGGGCCGATGCTCTAATCATTTAGCATACCAGACAGGGCAATACACTGAATTCTTATACCTTTGTGCCTTTACACATGATATTCTACCAATCTATATATATAAAACCATAATATGCAAATAGACCGAACAGTGGAACAACCGAACAACTGGTCGCTATGACATGCGCTGACCACCAGGGGGTTCACGCGGAACATGATGGGCATCGGCCATGGCGGGATGGTGGAGGTGAGTGGGGCACCAGACCAAGGCAGGGCACTGGTTGCTGTTATGAGGCTAGCCTCTGGTGGTTACTAAAAATTCTTTGCTCCCCTGCGCTGCAGTCCCACCCAGCGCTCGCACCTGCTGCTGGTGCAGGCCGCACTCACACCCACTACCGGCACGTGGCGCCGGCCCCTATCACTCGGAGCCATCAGCGGGTACAAGCCACGGCTGCCAGCACCAATTGCCTCTCAGGGCTTCTCCACCTCCCCTTGCTCCTGAGAGGTGATCAGGACCAGAAGCAGTCTCTCGCACCTGCTGCCAGCAATGGCCCTGCTCGCTCCCACTGCTGGCACTGGCCCCAATCGCTCCACACCATCAGCGGGTGCGAGCAGGGCCGGCACTGTCACCGCGTGGCAGTAGTAGCAGTAGTAGCAGTAGCAGCAGCAGCAGCAGCAGCAGCAGCGGCAGGAGCAGGGCTGTCAGCAGAGAGGGGACCGGGGCCACAGCAGGAGGGGCTGGGCAGGAGCCTGGAAGATCGGCCGAGACCCGCCCCTGTGCCCACCGCAGCCTCGCAGCACACAGTGCCTTTCAAGGTGCACGAATTCGTGCACTGGGCCCCTAGTATGGACTAAGACTCCACTATTTGCTTGGTGACATGATTCACCCTGGAAGACCCAGCTTAGGCACTCCCTCCTCTGTAAAGCTTTTTCCCCCTGGCCTCCATAAATACTTGTTTAGACCTCTGTACTTCTTCTGTACTTTACACATCTCTTATATAAATGACATTTTATTATTGGCTTATATGTCCTTCTCCCCTCTTCTTGTAATACCCTATCCCCAACCCTTCCCAGCCATCCAAATAAACTAGCTAGGATTTACTCAACCTTTTAGATTAATTTCAGTCATTATATGAACTAATTGGCCAAATAGAACTCCTAAACTGGTTTAGATATACATAGATCATTATAGATAACTTTTTATTTTATAATATTTACTAGAGGCCCGGAGCACGGATTTGTACACCAGTGGGGTCCCTCGGCCTGGCCTGCACCCTCTTGCAATCCGGGATCCCTTGGGAGATGTCGGACTGCTGGTTTCAGCCCAATCCCCGCAGGCCAGGCCGAGGGACCCCACTGGTGCACGAATCCATGCACCGGACCTCTAGTATGCATATAAGATCTTTGGTTAATCTCTTCCTGCCCTCCTCCTTCCCCTCTTCCCTCTGAGATTCATTAGTCTGTTGCATGTTTCCATGCCTCTATTTTTGAGCATATGCCTCCTGGTGGTCGAATGGTCAAACGGTCGCTTAGGCTTTTATATATATAGATGGTTGTATCTACAGCTAGAATGTAAATACCTTGAAAATGCACAATTCATCTCTGTAGTCCTGGCATCTAGTATAATGCCTACCATAAAACAGATATCTTCTAAATGTTTGCAAAATCAATCAAGAGTGAAAAGACATATCTAATTTATCTTTTCATCTTTAATTCTTATCACACTGATTAGACAGCATTGATTGAAATAAGTAAGTTTCTAACTGCTGGTACTTAAAGATCCCTTGTGGTGTTAGTAAAACAGTTTGATTTTATGTTTCTATTAAAGGTCTTTCCAATATTCGTAATATGAAGTTTAATTTTAAATGCTGTTTTATGATCAATACCAATTATTTCTATCAGCAATTAATGTTAATGAAAGCAAACACACAGTAAAAAGGATAATGATTTCGTTTCAGACTCAGCATTTAACATTTTGTATGCACATCTAATACTTTATTAGGTGTGAATTTCAAGCTCTAAAGTTATTAAAAACAAATACTATCATCCAATAAAGTTAAATAGATTATAATACCGCTTCCATTTTTAGACTTCTTCTGTCCTGGTTTCTTCTTTGAGGCAGCTGTTTCAGAGGGGGGTGTGGGCTGTTTAGTAACTGGGACAGGTTCTACTTTTTTGCTTGGAATCTTTGATACATCACTTTCTTTGGTGACCTGCTCTTCAAGTACAGGCTTGTGTTTCTTTTCCTTCTTTTTTCTTTCTCTAACACTACTAGAAGTTTCAACCACATTCAGTGGAACAGGTACAAGTTGCTCATCTTCTACAGCCAAGGCATCAGATAATTTAAAGTCCCGGGGTACACTCTCAGAATCGGATTCATGAAGGTTCCCATTCTGGATTTCTTTCTTTTTATTCTTTTTCTTTTCTGCCTTCTTTTTATCTGTTTTGGTAGGAATAAGCTTTTGTTCTCTCTTCTGTTTTGCAAGAACTTCATCATATAATGTTTCTTTCATGAAAAGCCAGAAGAAGAGGAATATTACTGTTATAACTACTGAAGGAATAAGAACAATAAAATATGTTGACTCATAAAATTCCATCATGCTTTTGTTAATGTGATCCTATAAAGCCTAAAAGAGAAAGAAAGAAAACACAAAACTTAAGTCTTATAAAAATTAAATACACAAAACCTCTGCTCTTTCAAGTGGTATTTCAGATCTAACCTGATCTATAAATCTAATCAGGTTAGTTGTTTAAATCACATACTTGATTACCTTGCCAAGTACAAGGTGTCAAATACACTATGGAAGAAAAATGTGTGGTAATTAGAACAAGTGTAACACATCCTTCCATTTTTCAATCATGTGAAAAGATGCTAATAGGAGGAAAAAAACTTAAGACATCCATTTTTCCCCCAAATATCCACCTTTAATACTTCATTAGTACTTTTATTGTACAATATTCATGAATACTATTATGTATGGAAATAAAGTGGCATTAACTACTATCAACACAATGGGTATTAACTAAAAGTACTACACTCTTAATAATAAAAAAAAATAGAGGTGGTTCATTACTCCTTTTAGAGAGTGGAGCCCATTCACAAACTGCTAGCACCTTTATTCTACCAAATAGTACCTATGTCATAAGATTGAGAGAATGAAATGATACTGTACATAAAGTATTTACAGAACCTTACAGCAAATAAGCACTCTAATGTTACCCATCACTTATGTAGCAACTACTAAGATCATATAAACAAGGCAAATGAACCTCAGGCCAGTTAAGTAAGATAGTAAGTTCACACATACATTAAGTGGCAATAATTAGCAAAGCCAAAATCAAACCCACACTCTTCAGATTCCTTGGCACCTATGCTCTTTTCACTACATCATACATTCTATAATTAAAGAACTGAGCAGTAAGAAGCTTGCATAAAAATCTTAGATTTAATGAGGTCTAAGACTTAAGTCTAACTAATGACTTCCAGCTTATTAAACCAAATCAGACTATTTCCTTGACAACTTAAATGACTTGTGTGCAAGAATAAAAAATAACTGTCCCACATTTTCCAGGGAGCATGTTGAACATCAAGACTCTTGAAAGACAATATATATGAAAATCATATAAGTTCTGATAACTAATTATAGGTGTTACTCAGAGTGAAAATAAAGAAACGTAGATAAGCGACATTCTCCTCTAGTAATGATAGGCAGCTAGGATCTCATGGCTCCTATAGAGCCTACTCAATATGGAAACCACTTTAAAGAACCTCTCACTGAATTAAATGACATTTCTCCCCTAGGTAGAAATACATGGACTGGTGTCTACAGAAAGCTAATGACTCTGGCTAGCAGTCTATTCTCCTGTGTAGTCATTTATTTATTTTTGTGTGTGTATTTTTATTGATTTTAGAGAGAGATGAAGGGAGAAGGAGCGCTAGAGAAACATCAATGAGGGAGAAACATCGATGGGCTGCCTCCTGCACACCCTGTACTGAGGAAAGAGCCTAGGCATGTGCCCTGATCAATTGAACCGGCAACCTCTTGGTGCATGGGTCGACACTCAACCACAGAGCACACCAACCAGGCTGTAGTCATTTATTTTTATAAATCCACTAAATATCTATTTTATAAAAACCCATCTATATTATAAAAACGCAATGGCCTTAACGCCGTAACGACTAAAGACCAGTCACCAGGAGGTTGCGTGCACAGCGAGGTGCGTGGTGGATGGGCAGGGACTTGACTTTGGGTCTCGCAGCGCTGGTGGGACTCGCTGGTGGGACTCGGGGGAGTCTCGTGGTGCGGCAGGGTCTGGGATCCCAGGTCTCGCGTGATTTCGTGTGCTGGGTCACTAGTGAGACTATAAAGACAATAGCTGCTATTGCTATGAAAACTAAATTAAATCCTTTGGAAGGCCTTGCTGAAGTAAAAAAAATCTAGAATGACTTGACTTTCAACTTGGTAAATTTCTAGTGGCCACATTTTCATTCCCCTTTAAAGAAACCAATAGTAGAAATTACCAACAATGCTTTTAGGGTATGATTTATGGAAAAAAGATCAGAAGATACCCCCCCCCCCGCCCCCCAATTCAAAGACAAAAGATTGATCCAAAAAATAAGACAAATAAAAATGTTTTCAGTTAAAATAAAATATTTAAGGCATACAGATACTTTCAGTTCCTGCTTTAACCAACCTAACCAATGGTCCTAATCACATAGGGCTGAGAAAAAGGTTTCCATCGCACTCTAACATCATTCCGTCCGCCAAGGGGTCCCCAAAAGCTCCAATACCACTTTTCTCCTACTCTCTGACTAACTGAAGTTGAAAACTATATGAGCAAACTGAAAACTACATGTGTCCAAAAATGAGGTATCCATCACAGTAAGGAACTGCAGGGTAAGGATTTCATTCGTCATTAACAAATCTTTATTGAGCACATGCTATGTGCCAAGCACTGCCCTAAACACTAAATAAACAAAACAGACAAAAAGTCCTGACCTCAGAGAGGTTACATTATAGTATGTGTTTGGGGGCAAAGAGAAGAAACAATAAACACAATTAAATAGAATATACATAGTTTGTTGGAAGGTGACAAGTGCTAAGGAGAAAATAGAGCAAGATACAGATCATAAGTAGGGGAATGCAGCTTTAAATAAAATAGTAAGATAGACCATTGAAAAGCAACGATTTGAAGGAGACATGAAAGTCAGCCATGCAAATATCTTAGGAAAAAAAGGTGGTCCAAGGAGGGGAAGCAGTTAGTTTAAAGGCCCTAAGACAGTTAGTTGGGCTGGAGGGAAATAAACAGGGGGAAGAGTAGCAACTAAATTAAGACAGGTAAGGGGTGATGGGAAAGTAGGAGTGCCCAACTTCTGAAGGCCTTGTAGGCCATACAGACTTCATCTTTTACTCTGCATATGGAAAGGCCCTACAGGGTTTTGAAGAGAAGTGATATGATCTGGTTACTATGTTGAAAAAGACTGTAGGGAGCTAGGGTAGGTAAAAGCAGGGAGACCAGTTGGAAGACTAACTACAGAAATCTAGGCAAGAGATAAGAATGGCTTGGACCAGCTTAGTGAGCCATGGAGGAGGTAAGAAGTGATTTAATTCTGAATACATTTTCAAAATGAAACAGAGTCAGAATGCCAAATGTGAAAGAGATAAGTCAGGGATAACTCCAACAGGTTTTTTGCCTGAATGTTGGATGGAACAGCCATCAAAAGAGATAAATCAGACTGCACCTGAGGCAGGTTTAAAAAGGAAAATGGAAGTTTAGTTTAAGTTGACTACAGTGAAACCTCAATATAAAGGACTAATTCAGGCAAGGGGTGTCCGTTAAAGCCAAAAGTCCGTTAGGTTTTCTGAATGCATATGTTTAAAAAATAACAAATTAGTTAGTTTACCCGTTTTTACTTATAAGACACGTTTGTGTAATTAAGTATGTTTGAAATTTTAATTTCACAGAAAAGTTTTCTATATTTATTACTTAATTTTAAATCTATACTTAATTTTAAATTTATACCTATTCAGTCTAGGAAATGGGTGCATTCACCAGTCACCGAGAGCACATGGCTGTGGTGTGACTTAGCACAGAAGGAAACATCGGTTAAAACTGCTTCAGAAAGTCATGCCAGGAGACAACAGAACCAACAAGCATGCACTATGCAGTGTGATCACGTGCTAAACATTACCCATCATTGTTTCCAAGCAGTGATTCTTGGATTTAAATATGTAGACTATAGTTGTAGATATGTAATATCTATTTATATTGGTGAAATTATTACTGTTTTTTCCAACACATGGCCTATTCACTAAAATTTGTTTAAAATAACTTTATTAATAACAACAACAAAAAAACCCGTTAACTTAATAAGCAAATCTTGGTTTAAAGCACTTAAAAATTAACAGGGTATTAATTTCCACACATCACATAGGAACCAGAAATTTTGTGTGATAAATCCAAAGTCCGTTATATTGAGGTCCACAAAAATCAAGGGTTTACTATACTTAACATCCAAGGTGAAATGTGGAACAGGTTGTCTGGAATGCAGGAGGGAAGTCTGAACTGCAGATGTAAATATGGCAGCCATCAGCATGAGATCACCAGGGAAGTATTAAAAAAAAGTGAACCAAGGACTAAACATTCCAACCTCAAGAACAGAGGAATCATAAAGAGCAAAACAATTAGTAAGAAGAGAAACCAAAAAAGCAATGCCCTGAAAGCAGGGGAGTGTAAACAGTTTCACTTAGTGTACAAATCACTTTGCTGAGACCAGATTTAAGGTTAAAAGTTCTTAATCAGCCCAGAGCAGTTAAGGTGATGTATAAAATACTAATTTTATCTTTAAAAAAGAGGTGAACATTTCTTAGACATCTCCTAAGAACACTATATTTCCCATTAGAGTCTCTACTTAGTATTCTTAGTATTAAAAGTATATTTTGCCTCTTATCTTTTTAACATCAAACCAATTAGTCTGGCCAGTGTGGCTCAGTGGTTGAGTGTGGACACATGAACCAGGAGGTCCCCGGTTCAATTCCAGTCAGGATACACGTGCAGGAGGAAGCCAATCCATGTTTCTCTCTCATTGATGTTTCTAGTCCTCTCTAGCCCTCTATCTCTCTAGCCCTCTCTCTCTCTCTCTCTCTCTCTCTCTCTCTCTCTCAAATCAATAAACATTTTTTAAAATACATCCGTGACATGTTTCAAATAAAATTCAGGTTAAGAACTTAGTGATAGTAACAATCCTAAAACACGGGTCCTTTAGAAGTTAAGCCTCAAAAAAATCTTTCACTTGAGTCCTTTAGAAAAGCTACAGACTGTTATTTACCATCTAATTATTAAAATGTCCTACCTACTAACAGCAGATCAACACTTACAAATTAGAAGGAGGTTAGAAGGTTTGGGATGAAAGACCCAAGAAAACATACCAAACAGAAGAGACTACTGATACTAAAGAAGGATATAGAAAACTGAATTAGAACCAAAATCATGTATTAATGGCTCTTCATAATGTTGACCCTGAGTCATCAGGGTTAAGTAATACTGAATAGCCTTTATAATTTCAAAGTGCTTAATACATTTAAGGAAGTTTTTCACTAAGCTTTGTTATAGTTGAAGTTTCAGAGTGAGCCTCAGAAAGTTAAAGTAAATAGAACACCTCATTTTCTAGGCTCACCTAACAGAGTACCGTTATAATTGGTGATGCTGCAAAATGAGAAGAGACATTTCTAATGCAATGTTGGGGGAGGGGAGTAAGGAACTGTCCTTAGGACCTACAAACAATAAACCCCGCTACTTCTTGCTAAATCCTTGAACAAAAGGGGGTGGGGAGAGCCTCTTTTTTGTCGGAGAACACAATCTGAAAATCGACAGCAAAGCACGGAGACCAGAACCACAGATCAACGCAAGAATTCTCCAGGGTTATTCTTGGGAGGATCACTGCAGGCTCATCAGCAACCGCTTTGGCCAAAACTGGAGACAGGGCTGCCAAGTGCCCGCTCGCTCGGTGCGGCAGGGAGGACAAGTGCATCTAATTAAGCAAGAACTCAAACGCTGGGTCAATTCCTGCACAACTCGGTGTTCGGTTCATCCCAACGTGTTTACCTTCGGCGGGCGATGAGCATCTACGTTTCCCAAAGCATCTGAAAACACACGCACAACTCTGAACAGTGAACTTCCGCGGCAGCTTTTCAAGCAGCGCTTGTTCCAACACCTGCGAAGGGATCCTTTCCGAGTCCAGGCCCAACTACTCTTTCCTCCGGGAGGGGCGGCTAAGACCCGACAGCCCCGTCTCGAACCGAATCTCGGCGCCGCTGGACGAGGTCAGGAGGCGCCGGGGCCCGCGGGGTCCCGCACCACCGCCCGCCGAGCGGGGCTGCACGGCCCCCGCCAGGTATCTCCTGGCCGAGAGACCTTTCTAGGCGGCCAGCGGGGCTTTCCGCCCAGATCCCAACGCCAAAAATCTCATTGTTAGACACCGAAGGGGGAGGGGGAGCGGTAAGGAAGACACACCCCTCCGGGAGAGGAAGGGAGAACTTCCCTGCTCTCCAGGGCGAGCCACACGTTTTCCCAAACTCTCCCCTCCCGGAGCGGTCCCATCCCCAGCCGCCCCCCCACCGTAACCCGGGACGCGCACCGGGCGGCGGGAAGGGGCCCTGGGAGGGGCGAGGGCCGGGCGCTCGGAGTCCGGGAGGCGAGGCTGAAATTCCAGCATGGCGCACGCGTGGCCCATCCGGCCCAGGGACGCGCCGGAGACGCGCTCCCTCCGTCCACCGGCCCCGGAGGCGGTCATCCGCCTTCCCTCCCGGGGGCCCGCAGGCCCGGCTAAAAATAGGCGCCTCCGTCACCCCAGGGCCCTCTCCCGCCGACCTCGCCCTCGAGAAATGTCCTCGGGGGAGACCTGGGTCGCGCTCGGAGGCGCCGCGGCAGAGCCGGGGTCGGGCTGTGAGCGGGCGGCCCGTGGGGCCGAGCCGCCCGGGGAGCCCGCCGCCGCCAAGGCCCGGCCCGAGCTGGAGTCCGGCGGCGGGACCCGGCGCCCGAGGCCTACCCGGCGGACGGCGGGCCGTGTTCGGGCCCCGCGGCCGCGCCCCCGAACCGGTGCGGCCCTCCCGTCCGGGGCCCCGGGGCCGGCGCCGCCCCCACCCCGCGGTCCCCGCGGCCGGCGCCCCGACCCGACGCCGCCTGCTCGTCCTTACCCTGCACGGCGGGGGGGGGGGGAGACCGGGAAGACACGGCGGCGCCCGCACGACAGCCCGACCGCCAGCTCCGAGGTGCCGCCACCGCAGTTGCTCAGGTGCCGTCGCGCCGCCCGGCACGGGGCGGGGCGGCCCCGGCACGTCCGGGCGTCTGGGCCGGCGGTGCCCGGAGACCGGCCCCTTAAAGGGACAGGCGCCCGCCGCCTGGGCCCCCGCGCGCGCTGAGAAGCCCCCGCGTGGGGCTGCTCGGGATTCCGGGGCGGTCCCCCGAGATAACGTTCCGCAGCTGGTGGGGGTAGGAGCTCGGGGCTGGAGGCTCGGCCGCACTTCCTTCATTCCTTAGCCCTGCCCCCCCCCCTTCTCTCCCTTCCTTCTTCCCCCTCCCCCTCTTCTCTTTCTCTCTCTCTCTCTCTCTCCTTCCCCCAAAGCTGGTTTCATCTTACGGGGACCTCCACACTGGGTGACTTTTTATTTTTTTTGTAACCTTAAGCAAATGGTACTAGATTTCACCCTGCCCATCCCAGATTCCTCTCCAGAAATCAAAACGAAACCTTTCGCTCCTACGTCTTTCTCTTTGCATTAGCCTTCAGGCAACCCTAGCTTCAAACGGAGAGAACAATTAAAAACCGACCCAAATGAATAGTGTGCAAATATTATGAAGCTGCTGGCTGGCGGGCTCTCTTGAAGCCGGAGTAAACAACTAGAAGCTGCAGCGAAGAGGAAAAGTTGGCCCGAGTGCCTGCTAATAAGTTTGCTCTTTGCTGAAAGGAGGGCAGCGACCTTCCCGGTCCGCTGGCAAGTAAGACGTGTTCCTCGGCATCACCTAGTGCTTACCGGCCTCTCGCAGAACTCCCGGCACCGCCCAGAACATACACACAATACTGCAAGGTCTCCTCAAAAGTTATGAGAGCTCGAAATGATTCCAATTCTGTGAGAGTGTGAATAAGAGCTACATAAAACCGAGACTCCTCCCGAACACCTCCCCTTGCATCCTGACAAGGAGGGAACAGGAGCAAGTCCTTAGGGGGCGAACAGCAGAGCAACTGCTACGCCCACAGAGCATTTCCTGTATAGGGGCTGGCGAAACGCGTACATTTGTATTCTGACGTTGTCTTAGCTTTCTAGCGCACCTCCAAAGTACAGATGAAAACTGAACAGTTTGTGGTAGCCTGAGATGTTGAGAATTCCCAAAGTCTTCAGCCACTATGTTCTCCAAACACGCATTCGGTCTTATTTTAACTCCAAAAGCGTCCTCTTTTTTCCTCTCTCAGTAGGGTTGCTCAGCACCTCAGTGGTTCCAATACCCTCAAAGCCATTGATCTCCAAACCACTGCTGTCTTCTGAGCCTGTGCCAGAGGACACACACAGCTTTATGGAAGAGCGATGCCATCAGTCTCTTAATACAAAAAGGGCAATGTATCATTTCTACAGTGGAGTTTAAGGACCCTTGATTAGCTTACAAACATCTAATTTCCTCTGGTTAGTACTAAAGCAGGTTTTAGGTTACAATAAAACTTTACATCATTTTCCTGACTTCAGTAAAACAGTGATATTTTAGAGACAGTAATATGTAGGTACATTAAGTGGAATTTAGGGACATGTTTACCCTAAATATACTATTTCTTATAGTCAAGGATCACTTATTTTTCTGTTCCATTATTTGAAACAAAGAAGAGGATCAGCTATTTCGGCTTTCCTGAGGGATTGAACTTTGACTTTTGAAAGGGAAGTGATCTATTCATTCACATCAAAAAGATTTGCTAGAATCATCATGCAAGGTAAGCCCTACTAGGAACTAAGACCTACGCTTTAAGTTTTGAAGTATAGTATAATATCAATGGCTATAATTAACACATATAATTAACCTATTATATAATTTACCTTGGTTGCTGCTCACTACTCTCCAATGTTACTGAAACCAGCAACTAACTTGCTAAAAAGGATTAGCACTCCCAGCATCTGAGGTACCTCTAGTTGTAACAACGAAGAAATAAAATATTTTGAAGCTATCAAGTGTAATTCTATTACCTAAAGAGTGCTAGTGTCTCTCTCTCTGCCTCTCTCCCTCCCCTCTCCCCTCTCTTTTCTCTTTTATTCAAGTCCTCTTGTTTTGTAAGCCCCTCCTACCCCCACCATGGCCCTCACCTTTGGCAACCATCAGCTTGTTCTCTATACCTATGGGTCTGTTTCTATTTGTTTTGCTTTTTTAGAGTCCACATATGAGGGAAATCACAATATTTGTCTCTGTGTCTGACTTATTTCACTTAGCATAATACTCTCTAGGTCCATCCATATGGTTGCAAATGGCAAGATTTCATTCTTTCTTATTCGTGAATAATATTCCACTGGGTATATATAGCATATCTTCATCCATTCATCTATTGATTGACATCTAGTAATGGTGCAATGAACATAGGGGTACATATATATTTTCAAATTAGTGGTTTTGTTTTCTTTGAATAAATATCAGAAGTGAAATTGCTAGATCATATGGCAGCTCTATTTTTAATTTTTTGAGGAACATTCATACTGTTTTTCATATTGGCTGTACCAGCTTATTATCTCACCAACAGTGTATGAGGGTTCTCTTCTCCACAGCCTCACCAACACTTACTATTAGTTCATTTATTGTGGATGGCCATTCTGATGGATGTGAGGTGATATCTCAGTATAGTTTTAATTTGCATTTCCTTGATGATTAGTAATGGTCAACATCTTTTTATATATCTGTGAGCCATCTGTATGTCCTCTTTGGAGAAATGACTATTCAGGTCCTCTGCCCATTTTTAATTCGATTGTTTGTTTTTCAGCATTAAGTTGTATGAATTTCTTATATATTTTGGGTATTGACCCCTTACTGGATATATCATTGGTGAATATCTTCTCTCATTTGGTAAGCTGTCTTTTGGTTTTGTTGATGGTTTCCTTCTCTGTGAAAATTTTTTTAGTTTGATGTAGTCCCTTTATTTTTTCTTTTGCTGGCCTGAGGAGACATATCCAAAAATATATTGCTTAGAGCAATGTCAAAGAGTTTTACTGCCTCCCGGGTGATGTGGTTCAGTGGTTGAGCATCGACCTATAGAATAGGATGTCACAGTTCAATTTCTGGTCAGGGCACATGCCCCATTATGAGCTCCACCCCCAGTGGGGGCCATCAGAAGGCAGCCAATCAATGATTCTCTCTCAACATTGATGTTTCTATCTCTTTCTCCCTCTCTCCTCCTCTCTGAAATCAATAAAATCATATTTTTAATTAAATTAAATATGTAACCTGCAGTTTTTGCATAAAATGTTCTCTAAATGTCAATTAAATCAATCTGGTCTGATGTGACAATTAAGGCCATTATTTTCTTATCAATTTTCTGTCTAGATGATCTATTGGTTGATGTGAGTGGGATATTAAAACCTTCTACAATTATTATATACTGTGGATTTCTCCCTTTATGTCCATTAATAATTAAGCCTCTTAGGCCACTGCCATCTTGGACCTCCTCTTTCTCTCTCTTTTTTTTAATCTACCAAAGTGCAATTTACTGGAGATTGCCTTCTGACTTTTAGCATTTAACAATCCTCTTTTCCCTGAATTTTGGAAATGTTTTAAAGACACGCAGTACACATCTCTCTAGCAGATAGAAAGCTGGCTATTCCTGTTTTCTTCAGGGAAGACTTCCCAGAAGTGGTGAGTAATGTGTGAGTAACATATTATATCTCCTGCACCACCAGGATGGCAGAGATGAAAGTATAACAGAAACAATTCACAGATCTGAAAATAAAGGGAAAATCCCAGGTCCCCCAGATAATGGAGGGGGAAAGAAATATCTGCAGTTGCAGATCTAACAATAAATCAGCTATTCTAACAGTAACTGCTTATTAGAGGTCTGCATTGTGTCCCCATTAACATGTAGTCTCTTTAAGCATATGACATTCAAGTGCTTTCATCACAGCCTAAGGGTGACGACAAATTATTTGCCATTCTTTGCACAAAGTGGTGGGATCTCTGTGCCCTCTTGAATCTGGGCGGGCTCTATGGCTGCTATGTCCAGTAGAATATGCCACAAGTAACACTGCCAAGTTCTGGGCCCAGGTTTGGAACCATTGATCTTAGAGCCCTGAGCTACCATTTGAGAAGTCTAACTACCTTACTGGAGAGACCATATGGAGAGGCCCTGAGATTACTACATGGGGAGGACGAGAGACCCAGCTGGGCCCAGCCTTCCAGCAGCCCTCACCAAGGTGCACAATGTATGAATGAAGGCTCTCAGTACCCCCACTCCATACACACCACAAGCTAAATACCACCAAGTAACCCCAGTCAGTACCACCCGGAGCAGGAAAATCACTCAGTGAAATATTCTTGAATTTATGACCCCATATAGTCTTTGTGGGTTTGGGGGGTGGGGAAGATAAATTGTTTGCAGTAAAAGATAAGCAGAACATCTTTATTCCACGTCTAAATAGCTGCAAGAAACTTTAGTCTCGTTTCTGTGGAGAGGGGTTTCCATTTTGCCCATACAATCCCAAAACATCATTGGGGCCCTTCAAGGGAAATCTGGGCAGGAACGGGTAAGGAGGTAAAGCTAGTCTGTGGCATAACTTAATATTATTGAAACCATCTCCATGTCTCCCATCTTCAAAGGCTGTTCAATGATTGAAAACTGGTGAATTTAATGAGGAAAGAGGAGCCAACATTTATAGTGCAGTTGCGCTGTGTGGGTGTTGAATGTACATTAGCTTGCATAATTGTCAAAATAACCCTATAGGGATAGTTCTAGACTCACACTGAAAAACTTACTAGCTCGAGGACACAGAGCTCAAAGACCAGCACCTGAACCCAGATCTGTTTTACTCCCAAGGTATAAACCTTAGGTATACAAACAAGTAAAATGTGAGTGTTTATTTATATAGGTTTCACTTACTCATGATATCTTTTTTGTCATTAGTCGATATATAACACTAAATTAAATCGGCAATATTAAATCAGCTGCCAGCCAGCATCTTGTAAACTTCTCTAATAGAAAGAATTTAGTATTGAAATATGTACATTTTGTCCTAGTAAACTTAGCAATTGGAAGAAACAACCTTTACGGCCTCTTTGATTCTTGATTCCATGATTTTATACACTTCTTACAAGGGTTCTGTTAAATATGGAATTTGCAATCACAGAACCTGGTTTTGCTCCCCAGCTCTGCTCCTTTCTGGCTGTGTGACTTTGGAAAAGTCACTTCACTTCTCAGAGCTTTAGCTTCCACTCTGATTAACTGAGGATGAGAGCACTTTGCTCTAAGGGTTGGTATGAGATCATGTATTTTTCAATATTTTAAAAATAGTATTACCAGTTCTTACTCAATATAAATATTAAATAAGACATTATTAAACCTACATTATATCTGAATAATGACTACCATACTAGCTATTCATTGATTATATATAATTGCTAATTCTAACAACAATCAAGTGAGATGTAATTATGTCCATCTACCATTGAGAAAGCAGGGTCAGAAAATCAAGTTACTGGCCTAGGCCAAAGGGCTAGTAAGTGGGAGAGCTGAGTCTGAAACGGCCAAATCCAGCCTTCTTCCACTCTACCAGACTTCCCCCACATATCAACAGGCTAGTTTATAACCTGCTTATACAGCATTATAAAAAGGGAGAGTTGACATCTTTCCTCTCCCCTCAGGCCAAACCACTTTTACCCTCCACCAGATAGGTAGAAAGCATTCTTATCTCTGAAAACCTTACATATTAACTCAACATCCTTCCTCAAACAGCTACTTCAGTGTTTAAATGTTTACTATCCCTCACTGTTGTGTAACTCTATGTTCTAACCTCAATCTTCGGGACATTTTTAAATGGACGCTAATTAGCAAATAAAAATAAATAGGAGAAAGTAAAATTATATATGTATATATATGCACACACATAAATAAAAATCATCTATAGACTCACATTTAGAGATAAGCACAGCTTACATTTAATTTTTTCCATTTAAAAAATCTGTGCATATTTTTCTTGTAGTTATGAATGCAAATACCAAAGGAAGGAACATGCCAAAATTTCCTGCTTTTTAACATCTAATTTCTTCTGACATTAAGATTAGCTCATGAGCCCTGGTGAGGGCAGATCAGTAGCAACAAATCAAACCAAGTTAGCAATACTTGCAACATGCACGGCATCATGTTAGGTGTTTGAACATAAAGCATGCATTTTAAAATACTTGTCCTCTAGAATGGCGCTTGCTTTTTAAACCACACTGCTATTTGTTGGCTCATATTCAGCAACAAATGATAACTCTTAGATCCCACCCAGTCCTTGTCCTGTGTTTTTCTCCCCGTAATATGACAATCCAGTAATTAATCTTTCCCAGGCTTTGTTCCATTTATCTCTGACCATGTCTCCAATTTACCAATTTTCTTTGATCAGGGCCAACAATTTTTAAAAGCCATCTCTTGGTATGTCCATATATTGTTTTGGAAATTTAATGTTTGTGCGAAAAGGTAAACAGATTGCAAGCTCCATTACAAATCATTATTCTGTGGAGGCTGTAGAATAATTCCTCTGGATGCCAGCTGTCATGACACAGAGCTCTGGATGTCAGCCCTCCCAGCCTCCAGGGGGACCTCACAAGGCCCTTTCTGTCTCCATCTTCAACCTTTCTTCTCCATCAGCCAATCAGTGCATTTAGGGCCCTCTCCACTTAAAGGAGAGGGGGAAAAGTTTGCTCAAACTCCAGACCACCCCATTGACCCCATCTCCTGCTAAGCCAGGTTTTGGGTTGGTCACTTGATTGGTTAAGCAAGAAGCACTCATTTGGCTGCTTATTCACACTACCCACTCACTCCTCATTCTACTGGAACCTGCTTCTGCACCCACAGCTTGATTCTGAAACACTCCTCATCCTATATAATAAAACCCTAATATGCAAATCGACCGAACAGTGGAACGACTAGTCGCTATGATGCGCACTGACCACCAGGGGGCAGATGCTCAACGCAGGAGGTTGGGGGCAGCTCCTGCATTGAGCGTCTGCCCCCTGAGAGGGAGGCGAGCTGCAGTGGTGATTGGAGGGCAGGGCCAGCTGGCAAGTACCCTGCCGGTCACCTCCAGCAAACCAGCAGTCAGACATCCCTCAAGGGCACAGGCCAGGCTGAGGGATCACCGCCCCCTCCCTGCACAAATTTCGTGCACCGGTTCTCTAGTGGAAGCCAATGATCTCCCTGCTGCTAACTGCAGTGCAGCTGCTCAGTCTATCTGGCAGAACCTCTCTGTCATATGACACCACTAATTACTTCTTGACATGCTTCAGTTTCCTTGACTTCAATGACCACACCCACCGGCTCTTTTTGCCCACTCTCTTGTCTTTTCCTTCTCTCTAGCCTAAAGCTCCTTCTCAGTCTCTTTGTGACTTTATTTTCTCTTTCTATCACTTTTTTGGTGATGTTTCTCAGGGTACCAGCCTTGTATCTTTTATTTTCTCACTTTGCAGTCCCTCTCTGGTCTTATAATGTGTATCCCCTAGTGAAGGCCGGATTGCTGCAATTTGCAACCCCTACCACTAAGAAAAAGGCATCTCTATTAGTCAGCATTCTCCAGAAAAATAGAACCAATAGGATATACATATATCGAGAGATTTTTATTGATTTACTTATTTATTTATTTGTTTATTTTAACAAATTACTGATTCCTGAATTCACATGATTGTGGAAGCTGGCAAGTCCAAAATCTTATGGGTGGGCAGGCAGGCTGGGAACCCAGGGAAGAGTCAGTGTTGCAGTACAAGTCCCAAGGCAATCTGCTGGCAGAATTCCCTATTCTTCTGGAGAGGTCAAAGTTTCTCTATTAAGGCCTTCAACTGAGGTTCACTACATTATGGAGGATAATCTGCTTTTCCCAAAGTCTGCTGAGTTCAATGTTAATCTCATCTTCAAAAATATACCTTCACAGAAACATCTAGAATAATGTTAGACCAAATATCTGGGTACTATGTCCTAGACAAGTTGATACATAAAATTAGTCATCAATAGCATCGTTGGATTCTGGGAGCAGCATATACTATTTGGGTCTGCTATTCTAACTCATTTAATGACTAACCTGTTAGTCTGCTAATTTTGAGTGGAGCCCAGAACAAGAAAGGACTCTGAAGCAGGTCGTGGCTTGTGCACCCTGTTATCAACTGAGCCTTATCATCCAGCAGATTCAATGATGCTGGAAATATCTATAAAAAGTGAAAATACTATGTGAGGCCTCTGGCAAGTCTCAATAGGAGAATCATAGTGCAGCTTTCTAGGTTTGGGGATATGCTGAATATCATTGTGCCCTAATCAAGATCAAGTGCCTGACCAAAGATCACCAAATGACCTGGTGACCTGAGCTGCCCATCATGAACTGAGTGTAATCTGACCCATCAACCCACAAATTTGGGTGTGGGAAAGTATGTTCATCATCAAAAAGATATGACTTATGCAATATCTACCTTGAGCAGGTTCTGAAGGCACAAAATGAGTTACATAAGCAGGTGGCTCAGACTTCCATGCCATCTACTTCAGTGCCACCTCTCTTTCACTTACACCTATAGTCTCATAAGGAATTCAATTTGACCAAGGAAGAAAAAATTTAAACCTGGTTTAGAAATGCAAATTGCTGAGAATAAACTGATGTAGAATCACAATCCTAGTCACGGATGGCCCTGAAGGACTCTAGGGAAAATAAATCTAGTTTTTCATTCTGCCTAGAAGAAGATATGGCCATCTATTTAGGTCTACAAATTCATGGGCTAACAATTAGGCTTGATGGTCTGGAACTTAAAAGGTACAAAATTAAATAACTAGTAAGAAGGTTTAGAAAAGAGACATGTGGATGTGCCGGCTTAATAATGGACACAGAATGTGAAGAAATTTTTTTTCCCAGGTGAATGCTCATAAGATTGCAGTTCTCTATAATCAGTTGGGCAAGATGAGCCACTGTGGGTATACCAACCTCTTTCCTTGGCCAACCTGCAATTTGTTCATTGAGCTCATGAACAAAGTGACCGCAGTAGCAGATGTGGAAGTTAAGCAGGAATTCAAACACATGGATTCTTCTTACCACGACTAACCTAGCTACCACCACTGCTAAATACCCAGCCCGCCAACAGGAGGAACCTATATTGAACCCTGGTACACACTATTTCCTATGGGAATAGCAGCCATCAAAAGGCAGGTTGATTTTATTAAACACCTTCAATCATGGAGGGAGCAGTGATTGGTCTTCACTGGAATAGATACTCATTCTAGGTATGGATTTGCCTTCCCTGCCCACAAAGCTGCTGCCATCTCCACCATCTATGAACTTACTGAATGCCTACTCTCTGTCACAGAATCCCAGACAACATTGTCTGACAAAGGAGACATTGAAGGCATTCAGTAAATTTGCTGAAGACTGGATATTGTTTATGTCAGGCTAAATCTACTTCCCTCTCCCCCTGCCAAAATATATCCTTGACGACATCCAAACTTACTTTGCATCCCAGGGAGAAATGTTTGATAGTAACAATGGCTTGCCCTTTCATTCATTCACTTATCCTTACAAACATCATCTTCAGTGACTTATATGCCTTTGAGGACAGTTATGCTTCTTTGGCAAGTAGAAGGGAAAGCCCCAAGTATCTCATGTTTCAGCTCACTGATACTCTGCTCAGATTTTCCCATATTCTCCAGGATATGGGTGTGTGTGCGTGTGCGTGTGTGAATTCTCATTAATTTTACTTTTCCCAGAACTATGGAAACCTTATGTTAGATCTTGAAGAGGTCACAAAAATCACCTAATCCAAATACATCATGTTTATTTTCAGTGCTCTATTGTTTAAACTTCATCGTTTTTGTTTTAATTTATGATGTGTCATGTCCACCAAGCATTCATCTCCTTACCTGGCCAAAAATTACATTTGCACATTTAATCCAGAGAGTAATTTATTTTTGCTAGCATAATGAGTGTGAGCCCTTACTTTCAAAACCTAGAAAAAGCTCAGTATTCTTTAGCATCTCATCAAAAATCATTACTCAATGAGGGTTTGTTAATGAGGGACCTTGGTCCTCTAAGTATTGAATATCAGTCTCATTTTCTATTGTGCCTGGGAAATGACATCAACAATTGTGAAAAGATCTGTTTGCAGATAGAGTTGGCCTACAGCACCAATCACAGAGTAGAACTCAAGATTAAGATTCATTTCATTTCAGGTCAGAAACAAATGAGTAAAACAATACCCTCCCACAAAACCTCCATTGGCACTACTTTCAACCAAATAAGAGGTAAGAATATCACTAGTCCTGTGTTTTATTCTGAATCAGTTCTTCTAATTTCTCAAGGACAATAAAGAAGAGCAGAATTTTCAGAAGCAATGAAATGTGTTTTAAATACTAACCAAGAATTATTCATCCAGCTTAGAAGCTTATGCCACGGTTTGTCAGAGCCCACCTCCTGTGAAATTGCCAGGAAAGAAAGGAGATTTCAACTGTCAGCTAAAGGCCAAAGAAAGGGAAAAAAAATTATTACTTTTTTTCTTCTTTGACTTTAAATTTTACTCTTTTATAACTTTATTTTCTGAGTACATTGGAACTGTTATGGGAATCTGAATTTCCATTGGTTCAGGAGATTGAAAAGCAACTAAGATTACAGGAGCACAAAGATCAACAGCAACAAACTCCTTTCAGCTTCTAGCCTGACAATAGAGGATATAATGTCAAGATTAAAAAAAAAAAAAAAAAAAGACTAGTAAAAAGCCCAGATCCAAGCATTCATGCTCCACTGAGAAGTTCTATAAAGACTTTTGCCAAAAGTGATTTAGTATTGAGAAAAGAGAAATAACAGATATCTCTGAAAGAGAAAAAAAATGTTTGGATTAAAGGGAATTCAAATCAATAGCTGAAGCATCACAAAGCTTCAGGTTTGAATGATCCCTAAGTGGTTTTCTTAATTTCTTTTCATAAATCTTGTGGTTAATCTTGTCCCATCAGTTGTAGGAACCTACTGTAGGTGACAATTCTCAAGTGGCTTTGGAACAGAAATAAAATCTAGGATAGAGCTCTAAGACCCTTTATTAAGAAGCAAAGGAGATTTAAGGTGGTATCTCATAGATCCTTGAAGAGAGAAGGTCTTCTAAAGATTTTAAGGGTCTATCTTTCAGGCTTTCTCTGCTTCAACAGTGGGACTGGTAGGAATCTAAGGCCATCGTCCCTCAACAGCTTCACAGAGAATCCAAGGTAGATAAAAGCTTATTTCAAAGAGATTTGGGGTTCTGGCTTTTATATAATTGAATGGATTATAAATTGACACTAGGAAATGCACATAGTTTTTATTTTTTTAATGTATTTTATTGATTTTCTACAGAGAGGAAGGGATAAAGAGTTAGAAAAATCGATGAGAGAGAAACATCGACCAGCTGCCTCCTGCACACTCCCCACTGGGAATGTGCCTGCAACCAAGGTACATGCCTTTGACCAGAATCGAACCTGGGACCCTTGAGTCCGCAGGCCAATGCTCTATCCACCGAGCCAAATCAGTTAGGGCTCCACATAGTTTTTAAAGCAATTATATTAGCATGATCTAAAAAAGGCAAAGATATGCAGCACCTGCCACATTTTTGCCAACATTTCTCAAAGCGTAGTTCAGAAATTACTTGTGGTCTACATTAAACTTCCTGGACTGAATTGGGGCAGACAGAAGTGGGGCGGGGGGGGGGGGGGAATCACCACCTTTTAATAAGTAATAGTTATGAATGTTAAACTTTGAAGTTTGATATCACCTCAAACAGTCCTGCCTGCTCATTCCTAAATTATTACTTGTGGCACTGCCCTCCATTTTGTCAGGTTGGAATACCACCACCTTCCTTCCCTTACATGATATCCATACTTTAAATGTTATGCATTCTGTCCAAAAGCAAACCCAAGCATATGCAGTGCACTGATCTTTGACAAGAGTGCCAAGAACACACAATGTGGAGAAGATAAGCTCTTCTATAAATGATGCCAGAAAAGCTGAATATCCACTTGCAAAAAAATGAAATTGGGCCCCTACCTTATACAAAAATCAACTCAAAATGGACTAAAGACTTAAACATAAGACCAGAAACTGTAAAACTAGAAAAAAACATAGGAAGAACACTCCTGGACATTGGTCTTGGCAATGATTTCTTGAATATGACACCCAAAACACAGGCAACAAAAGCAAAAATCAATAAGCAGGATTATATCAAACTAATAAGCTTCACAGCAAAAGAAACAACCGACAGCCCTGGCTAGTGTGGCTCAGTCCGTTGAGCATCATCCTGTGTACCAAAAGGTCACCAGTTCAATTCCCAGTCAGGGCACATGCCAGGGTTGCGGGCTATCTCCTAGTAGGGGCTTGCAGGAGGCAGCTAATCAATGTTTCTCTCTCATCGATGTTTCTCTCTCTCTCTGTCTCTCTCTCTTTTTCTCTCCCCCCCCCCACATTCCTTTCTCTCTTGCTAAAATCAATAAAGCCATATTTTTTTAAAAAAAGAAACAACAGGCTAAAGAGGCAGCCTAATGAATGTGAGAAAATATTTGCAAACCACATATCTGATAAGGTGTTAATCTTTAAACATCCATTTTAAGTCTCATTTGAGGCCTGCAATAAAGAATCACAAACCCATGAAATGCCTTTCCCTTGCAAGTATGTAAGAGCATTCAGGACACATGGATCCCACAGTGCATGGACCCAGCATCACACTGCTCAGGATCGTGTTCCGGCCAGGGTCAAGTCACCTGGCACCTAGCGGCCCAGAACTCTGACCTGGGTTGAGATACAAGAGATATTAGCCCAATGGGAAAGAAGACAAATAACAGAAGGAGCCCTTGATTTTGAGGTGAACTAAAGGGAGACCCAACAATACTCTGCTCTCACACGCAAGTACCTCAGTGCATTCCAGAGCTGCCATTCCAAATATTAAACAGGAACCTTTGTCTGGAGATTGGCTCAGACATGCCCATTAGATCTCAGCTTGAAGCCATTTCTACCTTTTCCTTCCTCAGAAGTCTCATAATGCATGGCCCTGGCCCCACAGTCCTGTACCATGGGTCTTTATCATACTGAAGAATGATGCTGAACAGCTATGATACTACCCAAAAGTGGGAGTGTGGTTGGAAAGATTAATGAAAGGCTTGTATTTGGTTTGCGGCTTTGCTCACTGCTTGCCTCTCTGCCTCTCAAGCTGCCCATTTCAATTCAAATTAAGCAGTGCTTTCTCAGACTGTGTGCCAACATGCTGTACGTGCAGCTGCTGCCTGCCATCCATCACAGCCCCGCTTACCCCACTCCAAGTTCCAGGTCAGCATTTCCTGATTGCGTTCCTTGTCCCCGTCATGCTTTGTGCTGCCCTACTTTTAGCCATTCATCACCCAGCAATTGTTTCTGTTCGCTGTCTTTCTCACATGACTAGTCCTGCAGAGTGTGGCAGACGGGAATGCCAGTGGGCTGGCTGCAAGCCAGGATGTTGCCCAGAATTTGATAGTGATCTTAAGCATCATAGATAAATGCCACTAGTGAAATCTGTGCTGAAGCTAAATGCAATATCCAAAGACATCAAAGGCCTGCCTCTTTCTCTTCAAAGTTAGAAAGCATCTTAGGCCCTGGCTGGGTAGCTTAGTTGATCAGAGCATCATCCCGATACTCCAAGGTTGTGGGTTCGATACCCAGTCAGGGCACGTACAAGAAGCAACCAATAAATGCATAAATAGATGGAACAACAAATCGATATTGTCCCCCTCCCCCTATCCCTCTCCCTCTTCCTCTCCCTCTCCCTCTCCCCCTCTCCCTCTCTCCCTCTCTGTGGACGAAAGGAGTCACATGCTAACCTGACAAGCTCAGGGAAGGCCTGCATGGCAGTCTTGCAAACTCAAAGACCTGAAGTAACCACGAAGGATGGTCTGAAATTAAAACTCTAGCTAAAAGCAGTATGGTGGGTAGTCACGTCCTAATAGGCTGATATCTTCCCTGACAAGGTCAATCTTTACCTTAACTGAGCCTATTGTCTTTTTGCATCTATGATAATATATCATAGAAATGTCAAGGTTACTTGTAACTTCCCTTTTTTCCAGGCCCCTCAAGGCACAACCAAATGCCCTGGGTGCCAGAACAGATACTATAAATTCCTTCACTGTTATTGTTATCATGTTAATTGTTGATTGTTAACTATCCGGTTTCCACCTAAGTAAATGAAGTATGTGTCTATCATTTTACTTTTTACCCAATCCCAGAGGATTCCCAAATCTTTGCTTTCTCCAGCCTCCCTAACCTATCACCAATGGAGTTCATGGAACCCACTTGTCTCCTCCTTTGAATGAAATGTATAAAACAAGGTGAAAAACCACCATCTCCAGAGCATTATCCCAATACGTTGAGATTCTGCTTCCTGGCAATTGTCGACACTTTGGCTCAAATAAAACCACAAAAATTCTTTACAGATTTGAATGTTTTTATGTTAACATCTCCCTCTCCCTCTCCCCTTCCCTTCCCCATTATCCTCTCTGCCCCCCCCACCCTCCCCCCCCCCCCCCGCATCTCCCTTCCTCCTGTCTCTAAATTCATTTTTTTAAAAAAAGTTAGAAGCATATTCGATTCCATCCATGGGCTGCGGTATGGGCTACTGGTTGAGCATAGAGATTTTTCTTTTCTTTTTTAAATCTATTTCTTTATTGATTTCAGAGAGGAAGGGAGAAGGAGAGAGAGATAGAAACATCAATGATGAGAGAGAATCACTGATTGGCTGCCTCCTGCACAACCCCCACTGGGGATGGAGCCCGCAACCCAGGCATGTGCCCTTAGCCAGAATCGAACCCGGAACCCCTCAGTCTGTAGGCTGACGCTCTATCCACTGAGCCAAGCCAGCTAGGGTGAGAATAGAGATTTTTCCCTCAGACTGCAGGGGTCTGTCACAAAAGAGAAGTTACTCTAGTCAGGCTTAGTCGCATACCTCCTAGAGCAGTGGTTCTCAACCTTCCTAATGCCGCGACCCTTTAATACAGTTCCTCATGTTGTAGTGACCCCCAAACATAAAATTATTTTTGTTGCTACTTCATAACTGTAATTTTGCTACTGTTATGAATCATAATGTAAATATCTGATATGCAGGATGTATTTTCATTGTTACAAATTGAACATAATTAAAGCATAGTGATTTTTTTAAAAAATATATTTCTTTATTGATTTCAGAGAGGAAGGGAGAAGGAGAGAGAGATAGAAACATCAATGATGAGAGAGAATCATTGATTGGCTGCCTCCTGCACACCCCCTACTGGGGAACGAGCCCGCAACCCAGGCATGTGCCCTTGGCCGGAATCGAACCTGGGACCCTTCAGTACGCAGGCTGACGCTCTATCCACTGAGCCAAACCGGCCAGGGCTAAAGCATAGTGATTAATCACAAAAACAATATGTAATTATATATGTGTTTTCCGATGGTCTTAGGCGACCCACAGGTTGAGAACCACTGTTCTAGAGTCATTGAGAGAACTGAATGAGTTAATCTATGTAAAGCATTTAGAACAGTGCCTGCCACATTAATTGCTCTGTAAGATTTTGCTATTGCCATATTCTGCTCACTCTGCTTAATATGCTTGGATTGACCACTTCAAATCATTTATTTATTCCTTTAATAAATATTTACTGAGTGGCCTATCATGCTCCAGGCACTGTGGGGCAGTGATCCATTTCCTTTACGGTAAGCCTTGGCGTGGTCATCTGGAACCCCTTTACACTCACGGTTGTGCTACAATGGAAGCAGTAAGACTCCAGAGAAGAAAGCACTGAATAGTATAACTAGGGAGGCAGATCCTCAGCAGCCCCTCTTGATTCCCGTGCCCTGAGAACAGCCTAGGAAGGTCAGAGGCAGACAGAAGACACACAAGACACAGCATCCACTTGGCCAGCTGCTTGCTCGCCTCTTCCCCCCAACGTCCCATTTGCCCTGGAACTTTTCTTTTTAATAAATTTTTATTGATTTCAGAGAGGAAGGGAGAAGGAGAGAGAGATAAACATCAATGATGAAGAGAATCATTGATTTACTGCCTCCCTGCATGTGCCCTTGATCGGAATCGAACCCGGGACCCTTCAGTTCTCAGGTCAATGCTCTATCCACTGAGCCAAACCATCTAGGGCTTCCCTGGAACTTTGACATATTCTCAGGCAGGGGTGAAGGTTATACTAGGACAAGGGTAGATGAAGGAGAAGGTGTAATACTATAAGATCTGTGTCTAGATTCATTTTCTTTGTACATGTAGATGGCTAGTTGTCTCAGCACCATTTGTTGAAAAAACTATCTTTGCTCCATTGTGTTGCCTTTGATCTTTTGTTCAAGATCAGTTGATTATATTTATGTGGGTCTATTTCTGGGTTCTCTATTCTATTCCATTGATCAATTTATCTGTTCTTTTACCAACACATACTATCTTGATTACTATAGCTTTATCATAAATCTTGTAGTTGAATATTATCAATCTTCCAACTTTGTTCTTCTCTTTCAATAGTGTGTTGGCTATTCTGGGTCTTTTGACTTTCCATATAAACTTTAGAATCAGCTTGTCTATATTCACAAATAACTTGCTGGGATTTTGATTGAAATTGCTTTGGATCTATAGATCGATTTGGGAAGAACTGATGTCTTGACAATATTGAATCTTCCTATCTATGAACATGAGATACCTCCATTTATTTAGCTCTTCTTTGATCTTTCTTTAAGATCAGTTTTGTAGTTTTCCTCCTAAAGATCTTGTATATATTTTCTTAGATTTATGCCTAAGTATTTCATTTTAGGGATGCTTATGTAAATGATAATGTGTAAGAAAGTAATGAACTTGTTCAGGTGCCCACTTCTGGCCCTTCATGTGCCCACTTCTGGCCAATTACTTGGCCGCAGAACCTTGATCAGAAGCCCAATTCCAGCGGAACTCCTGGCCCCACCCCATTGATCAGGAGGTTGGGGCCATGTGAACTACCAGAAGTGAGCTACGCGATGGGCGTGGGTGTGGGCACTTGATCAAGGGGGCAGGGCCATGTGACAACCCAGAGGGGCACAGGTGGACAAGGGTGGGGACTCCTGGTGGTCCGGATGTGAGCACGTGTACAGGGGGGCTGGTCACATAGGTGGTTGAAGGATAGTTAATAGTCAACAATTAACTCAATAACAATGAGTTGATTTGTGGATTTGTAGTCTCAGCAGACTAGTGCCTGTGCTTTGAGGGGTCCAAAAAAAGGAAAATTACTTTGACATTCCAACAATATGTTATCATAGATGCAAAAAGACAATAGAGCCCTAACCGGTTTGGCTCAGTGGATAGAGTGTCGGCCTGCGGACTGAAGGGTCCCAGGTTCAATTCTGGTCAAGGGCATGTACCTTGGTTGTGGGCACATCCCCAGTAGTGGGTGTGCAGGAGGCAGTTGATCGAGTTTCTCTCTCATTGATGTTTCTAGCTCTCTATCCCTCTCCCTTTCTCTCTGTAAAAAATCAATAAAATACATATTTTTTTTAAAAAGACAATAGACAAGCTCAGTTAAGATAAAGATTGACCTTTGTCAGGGAAGATACAGGCTGAGGACATGACTACCCACCATAAACTGCTTTTTAGTTTTAAATTTTAGTTTTAAAGTTTTAATTTCAGGCCATCCTTTGTGGTTACTTTAGGTCTCTGAGTTTGCAAGGCTGCCACACAGGCCTATCCTGAGCTAGTCAGGTTAGCATGTGGCTGGCTCCTTTTCATCCACAGATGTCAAAGTGGCTTCTGATCAAGGGGGCGGGGCCACATGATTGGCCAGAAGTGGGCATGTGAACAAGGGGGTGGGGGCCATGTGAACTGCCAAAAGTGGGCATGTGAACAGGAGGGCAGGGCCTCGTGCAGGGCCAGAAGTGGGCACGTGAACAGGGAGGTGGGGCCATGTGAACAGCCAGAAGTGGGCACTTCATGTGGCCCCACCCACCTTGTTCATGTGCCCACTTCCAGCCCTTCACGTGGCCCTGCCCCTATGTTGATAGGTGGGAGAGCAGGGCCAGACACCCAACCACAGAGGTGGCACTCCAGAAACAGACCAACCGAGGTCCCAAGGCAGCGGGGCCATATGGTCAGGGGAAAGAGGGCACTTGTACAAGGGGGTGGGGCCACACGCTCAGCCAGCTGTGGACAACTGATCAAGGGGGCAGGGCCATGTGTCAACCCAGAGGGGCGCAGGTGGACAAGGGTGGGGTCTCCTGATGGTCCGGAGGTGGGCATGTGAACAGGGGGCAGGGCCAGGAGATCAACCTGAGGCCAGCGTGTTTGAAGACCCTAAATCAATCTTTTCCAGGAAAAACAAAATCTGTCAAGGACAAAGGCAGCGGAAGCCAAAAGAATAACCCTACTTTGCAATCTGAACCACAGAAGGTGAGGGGACTCTAGGTGTTCTCCACACATGGCCCTGACTCAAATGCCAGGGGCCTCCACCAAGGTTACTAGCTTGGAGGGACCCTGGAACAAAGAGAGCAGCCACCCAGAGGCATTGGGGCAATGACGGGACCCCTGTCTTGTGGGACTGGAGGAGGGGTGTGGGTGGAAGGGGCAAGCCTATCAGAGCAAATGGCCACAAAGTGAAGGGCCACCTACCCAGAGGTCGCAGGTAAAGGAGGCACAGTCTGTGGGCAGCCCAAGGTTCTATTTTTAGCTCTGCCCATTAACTGCTGCAAGAAGTCGCTTGCAGGAGCCTCACCTGTACAATGGGCCACAGCTGCCCCTCCCAGGAGTGTGGGGTGATTGTGTGTGTGTGTGTGTGTGTGTGTGTGTGTGTGCAGCACTTGCCCTGAGGGCATTCCCCTTCCTAGTCAAGACCCCTGCCTCACCACCCATCCTTCCCCAGCCTTCCAGGGACTGCATAGGCCCCCTGGACTTCTTGCATGGACTCTGGAAGGGCCACTCTTCTCCTGTCTCCTTTTCAATCCCAGCTGTCACAGTCCCAGCAGGCAAGAGGGGGAGCACGCACACACCATTTTCTGGAAGGACTTTGGCAATGGGACTGTTGACAAGTGGGAGAGCAGGGCCACACAGCCAACCAGGTAGGTGGCACCCCAGAAACAGAGGCCAGGGGAGGCCTTAAGTGGGTGGGGCCACGTGATCACATGCAATTGGGCACCTGAAAAGGGGGCGGGGCCAAACGATCAGCCAAAAGTGGGCGCTGGCTGCTTGGGGATGGGGGTAGGGTGGGAGAAGGGGTGTGTGGGGGGGGGGGGGGGGGCGAGACGCATCCCTTCCATCTTCATGTGGCCCCTCCTCCGTCCTCACATGACTTCTTACGGGAGTTCACATGCCCCCTTGTTCACATGCCCACTCTCGCATGTTCACCTGGCCCTTGAGACCTTGGGTGGTCTCTCTTTCCCAGGTGCCACCTCCCTGGATGGCTGTCTGCCCCTGCTCTCACACCTGTCAACAGTCCCTTCGCCAAAGTCCTTCCAGAAAATCGTTTCTGCATGCCATCTCTTTCCTGTTGGGACTGTGACAGCTGGAATTGAAAAGGATAGGAGAGCAGTGGCCCATCCAGAGTCCATGGAAGAGGTCCAGAGGGGCCTGTGCAGTCCCTGGAAGGGCCTTCTGAAGGGTAACCAGATGTCCCCAGTTATGATTCTTGAGATGAAGGGGAAATCTACTGAAAAGAAAAGCTTTATGAGAAAGCCCTATAGTTTACCCTCTTCTTTCAGCCTTGAAAACAAAAATCAAAGGCACAGCAGTTATCTTTTCACTAAGAGGCAGCAAACATAAGGAAAAAGGAAAAGAATCATCTAGTCCAGTGGTTCTCAGAGTGGCCCAAGGATGCTTGGAGTTCCGCCATGCCCTCCCAGGGGTTCTCACAGTCATCTCTTTTCCAACTCGTATCTCTGTGAGGCCAGATTTCCTTTATGTACTTCAACCACATGACCATGGCCCAACAGATTGACTAAAGAAAGAGATATGAGAATCTGGTTCTTTATTAAGCCAAAGTGAAAGAGGTTTGTAAAACAATGCCAATGTTCCCACTGATTTTCTTTCTGTTTCGGAATTATAGCTATTTTTCACAAAATATGTTAATATGTCATGGTCTTATTATTTTTAAATCAACTAATAATTTTTAAATTTATAAGTTTTCCAACATGATAAATATCAATAGATATAACCCACATAAACAAAACCTCTTTGTGGGTCCTCAATGCTTTTTAAAAATGTAAAGAGGTCCTGGGCCCAAAAGTCTGCTGTCCAGTGGCCCAGATAATGGTCCTGACAACCAGAGTTACTCAACTGATGTTAGCAGCTACAAACCTCTGGAATTCTTGTAATGAGAAAAATTAATTCCTATTTGTCTGACTGCTGACAGTAATCACAACCTCTATTTCTTTTTTTTTTTTTAATTTTGTTTTATTGCTTAAAGTATTACAAAGAGTATTACATATGTCTCTTTTTTTCCCCCTTGACCTTCCCCCGGCCTCCCCTACCCCCCAGTGTCTTGTGTCCATTGGTTATGCTTATATGCATGCATACAAGTCCTTCGACAACCTCTATTTCTGAACTGTCCAGCTGGCATTGCTCAGCGGTTGAGCATTGACCTATGACCCAAGAGGTCACAGTTTGATTTCTAGTTGGGGCACATGCCGGGGTTGTGGGCTCGATCCCCATTGTGGGGCGTGCTGGAGGCAATCAATCAATAATTCTCTCTCGCATTGATGTTTATTTCTCTCGCTCCCTCTCTGTTTCTCTCTGAAATCAATAAAAAATTTAAGAAAAAATGATTTCTGAGCTAACTCACCAATGAGTAGTCATTGATGAGGCATGATTTAAAACTGATCAATTGAAAAGATAGTCTTAATTACTCATGGTTATTGACTAGTAATAAAGTGAAGTAACAAAATGATAAGGTCATAACTGCAAAAATGATTTACAGAAAGAGCAAGACAAAAATCTTTCAAAGGCATAAAAGGATAACTTTGGAAGTTTGCCTCATGATTTTCACCAACAGTCTCCTTACCTCTAAACAGATATCTTCCTAGTAAATATTTAGTGCTCATATTAAATAGAGTTTGTCTTCTATAGTTCCTACCTAAGGAATGTTCCCTGAAGGCTTTTAAGACCTTATTTAGATTCTTTGATCTTGAAGCCTCTTAATTACAGACCATGTCATTGTGCTCTTTTTTCCATTGAGTTTGACATTCTGACCTCCTTATTTCTGACATAATTACCTTATTCTTATAACATACCTGTGTCTTCTCTGAAGCACTTACTCTTTACACCTACACCTTTCTTCACTGAGCATCCTTTCACACAGCATTAGCAATGAGGCTAAGTGTTGTCGCAGTTATACAAAATGTTTCCAACCCTTCCTCATTGTAAGAACAAAGGCATAACTTCCTGTCACCTCTAAACAGTGAGGAATAAAGCAAAAATCTTGGTGCACTTTCAGTTAGCAGTATTAAAGCTAATCCTATATAATAAAAGCCTAATATGCAAACCGACTGAATGGTGGAACGACTAGTCAAACGACTGGTCGCTATGACACGCACTGACCACCAGGGGGGAGATGCTCAAAGCAGGAGCTGCCCCCAGCCCACAAGCCCCAGGCCAGCCAAGGCAGGTGCCAGCAGGGTTCCCCACCCCCTGATCGCCCCATTGGTTGCCCCTTGGAGGAAGGTTGCCCCGTGTAGCAGCAGTGGGGTGATGCGGGGGACAGGGCTGGCCAGTGAGCAGGCTGGTGCCACCCCTGATCGCCCTGCCAGTCATCTCCAAAGTGGGTGCCAGAGGGGGCTCCCTGATCGCCCACTGACCAGGCCTAGGGACCCTACCCATGCACAAATTTTGTGCACCGGGCCTGTAGTAGAAGATATAAAGCTGGTCTTGGTTTTCATGGAAACTACTCATTAGGGTGTTTGGCCCTGGAGGGTAAAGAAAAAGTCTTGCATTCAGAGTTGCTCTGCTTTTTAAAAAACCATCTAACATTAAACTGATGAAAGCAGCTCACTGTCAATATGTTTTTAAAATTACCTGTGTGTTTGTTCTAAAAGGAGCATACAACTATTGCATTCAAATCCTATAGGTGTTTGCAGGTAGAATGTAGCGAATCTGGCATTACATGAAAAATGGGCAATAGCTTCATCTATTGAGAGCCCCGTAGCTTTCAAGGACTGGTTTGGTAAAAAGAACAATCAACCATTGTCTCCACTTTTGCATTCTAAAGTAATTTTCATAGACATTCACATACCCTCCCATGTACTAATAAGAAAGCTTAGGAACGTTGGACTTTTTTAAAGTTTCAATCTTTTATTTTTATTATGATAAAACACACATTAAAAAATTTATCATCATAACCAATTTTAAGTGCACAGTTCACTAGTGTTAAGTACATTTATATTATTATGCAACCAATCGCCAGAAGTTTTCATCTTGCAAAACTGAAACTCTTTACTCATTGAACAGTGACTCCCTATTTCCCCCTTCTCCCACGCTGCTGGCAAGAACCATTCTGCTTTTTATGAGTTTGACTATTCTAGATGCCTTATATAAATGAAACCATACATTAGTGTTTTGTGATTAACATATTTCACTTAGTGTAATGTCCTCAAGATTCACCCACGTTGTAGCATGTGTCAGAATTTCCTTCCTTTTTTTTTTTTTTTTTTTGTTGATCCTCACCAGAGAGTATCTTTTTTTCTATTGATTTTTAGAGAGAGTGGAAGGGAGGGGAGAAGACAGAGAGAGAAACATTGATGTGAGAGAGACATATTGATTGGTTGCCTCCTACACATGCCCTGACCAGGGCTGGGGACTGATCCTGCAATCGAGGTACATGCCCTTGACTGGAATCAAACCCAGGACCCTTCAGTCCACAGACCTGACACTCTATCCACTGAGCCAAACCGGTTAAGGCAGCCTGGCTGGCATGGCTCAGTCATTGAGCATTGGCCTATGAATCAGGAGGTTATGGTTCAATTCCTGGTCAAAGCATATGCCTGGGTTGTGGGCTCGATCTCCAGTGTGGGGGTGTGCAGGAGGCAACCAATCAATTATTCTCTCTTATCATTGATGTTTCTATCTCTCTCTCCTTCTCTCTTCATCTCTGAAATCAATAAAAATCTATACTAATAAAAGAGAAACATGCAAATTGGTGTCACTCCACTACGCCCACCAGCCAATCAGAGTGACTATGCACATTAACACAACAAAGATGGCAGTTAATTTGCATACGCAGGTGTGGAGTGAAAACTGAAGACTGAAGAGGCTTGGCTTCTCCGCTGAGGCTGGACCAAAGGCCTGGGTCCCGGGTGCCGGAGGAAAACCAGTGCCAGCAGCCAGGGGAAGGAAGATCTATTGCACGAATCTTCGTGCAACGGGCTTCTAGTATTTAATAAAAACATAAGGAAGGCCAAGAGACATATGAAAACATGCTCAGAGTCACTAATCATCCAAGAGATGCAAATCAAAATGACAATGTGGCACCATCTCACACCTGTCAGAATGGCTATCTTCAACAAATCAACAAACAACAAGTGCTTACGAGGATGTGGAGAAAAAGGAACCCTCATGCACTGCTGGTGGGAATGCAGACTGGTGCAGCCACTGTGGAGAACGGTATGGAGTTCCCTCAAAAAACTAAAAATGGAGCTACCATTTGACCCAGTAATACCACTTCTAGGAATATATCCCAAGAAACTAGAAACACCAATTAGGAAGGATATATGCGCCCCTATGTTCATACCAGCACAATTCACCATAGCTAGAATCTGGAAACAGCCTAAACGCCCATCAGCAGATGAGTGGATTAGAAAACCGTGGTACATCTACACAATGGAATACTATGCTGCGGTTAAAAAGAAGGAATTCTTACCATTTGCAACAGCATGGATGGAACTGGAGAGCATTCTGCTAAGTGAAATAAGCCAGTCAGAGAAAGATAAATATCACATGATCTCACTCATTTGTGGAATATAATGAACAACATAAACCCATGGTCAGCAAACCGTGGCTCACGAGCCACATGCAGCTCTTTGGCCCCTTGAGTGTGGCTCTTCCACAAAATACCATGTGCAGGTGTGCACGTACAGTGCAATTGAAACTTCGTGGCTCATGTGCAGAAGTCGGTATTTTGTGGAAGGACCACAATGAAGGGGCCAAAGAGCCGCATGTGGCTCACGAGCCGCGATTTGCCGAGCCTCTGACATAAACTGATGAACAAAAACAAATCCAGAGACAGAGAAGCATCGATCAGACTGTCAAACCTCAGAGGGAAGATAGGAGAGGGTGGGGGTAGGGGGAAGAGATCAACCAAAAGATTTGTATGCAGGCATATAGGCCTAACCAATGGACACAGACACCAGGGCAGTGAGGGCATGAGTGGGGGTGGTGGTGGTGGGAGGGCAATGGGGGGAATAAGGACACATATATAATACCTTATTCAATAAAGAGAGAAAAAAATCCAAAAAAAATTAGCAAAAAAATTTTAAATATTTTTTTAAATTAAGCATATCCCAGAGGCTCCCCATGCAGGATGCACATCAGTGTTTAACAATCTGGAGTCCAATCACAGGAAGGGTTTAGAACAATCTGTTTCTCACAGCTCAAAGGCCTCTAGAAGGTCAGAGTTGTCAGTGGATGAAAGAGCTTCAGCAGCAGCTGCTTCATTTGCATCATGGGGCAGGGTATGTTTTCTTATCCGGGCCTTGTGTGTGAACCTGGCACTCACGTTAGGATATGACAGGATTAGGGAGGCAGCATGCCACAGTGATTACAGGAAGACTCTTTCTAGTGGGTCTGAGTAGGGTTTGGCTTCACCACTTCCTAGCTGTGAGACCCTTCGCCAAGTTATTTGACTTTCTCTGGCTTTATTTTCTTCCATGTAAATTGAAAATAATAGAACCTATCCCATTATTTGTTGTTGGCAGGATTAAATGAATATATACAAAGCACTTAGAAAAGTACCTGATAAACAATAAACATATTATGTATTTATTACAGTTGTTGCTTCTTTTTCATGTACATTTTAAAAAAACATATTTTTATTTATTTCAGTTAGAAGAAGGGAGAGGGAGAGATTGAAACATCAATGATGAGAGAGAATCATTGATTGGCTGCCTCCTGCACACCTCCTACTGGGAATCAAGCCCACAACCCAGGCATGTGTCCTTGACCAGAATCGAACCTGGGACCCTTCAATCTGCAAACCAATGCTCTATCCATTGAGCCAAACCGGATAGGGCTTCATGTACATTTTTAATACAGAGATAGACAGATCCAGCTGCATATAATGTATTATTTTTTGTCTTTTTTTATAGTAGACTACACACCACATAGAATTTTAACCATTTTTTTAAAAATATTTTTTTAGTGATTTCAGAGAGGAAGGGAGAGGGAGAGAGAGATAGAAACATCAATGATGAGAGAGAATCATTGATTGGCTGTTTCCTACACACCCCAAACTGGGGATCGAGCATGCAACCAGGCATGTCCCTGACCAGGAATCAAACCAGTAACCTCCTGGTTCATAGGTCAACACTCAACCACTGAGCCATGCTGGCCAGGCCCATTTTAACTTTCTTGAAGTGTATAGTTCAGTGGCATTAAGTACATTCACATTCTTGCAAAAGCATCCCCTCTACCTCCAAAACTAATTCATCATCCACTATCTGTCTCCAAAGCTTACTCATTATCCCAACTGAAACTCTGTACCTGTTAAGCAATAACTCCTCATTCTTCCCTTTCCCCAGGCCCTGGAAACCACTGTTCTAATTTTTGACTCTAAGAAATTGACTACTTTATGTACTTCTTGTAAGTGGAGTCATGCAATATTTGTCCTTTTGTGGCTGGCTTATTTTACTTAGCAAAATGTCATCTATGTTGGAGCATGTGTCAGAATTTCATTCCTTTTTAAGGCTGAATAATATTCTATTGTATGTATACACCATATTTTGCTTATCCATTCATCCCTTGATGGACATTTGGGTTGATTCCACCATGGGGCAATTGTGAATAATATTGCTATGAATATGGGTGTGCAAATATCTGGGTCCCTGCTTTCAATATTTTGAGGCATATACCCAGAAGTGGAGTTCCTTGATCATATGGTAATTCTACATTTAATTTTTTGAGGAATTACCATACTCTTTTCCACAGGTATAATAAAATTTTACGTTCCCACCAGTAATGCATAAGGGTTCCACTTTCTCTATACCTTGTATTTTCTTCTTTTTTGAAAATTTTATAACAGCCATCCTAATGGGTGTGAAGTGTATCTCATTGTAGTTTTGATTTGCATTTCCCTAGTGACTAGTGATGTTGGTCATCTTTTCATATGCTTATTGGCCATTTGTACATCTTCTTTGGTGTAATATAATCTTTTTAGATACACATTTTCTAATTATTAACCCTAAATAATAATGAGACTTAATCTATTAGCATGTAATGAGTACCTTCTACTGTGCTTAATACACAATGTGTATGCCTGGCATAGATAAATAACAACTCCAGTACGGTGATGTTTTATTTTTCACCCAGCCGGTTATGATAGCCGATAGCCAGGGTGACAATGGAAAGAAGTTTCTCGAGTGGAGAGACTAGGATGGGAATCTTTCAGGCAGCCTGAAGTTGGAAGTTATCTTCCTCCTGAAACTCTTCCAGCTGCCACAGCACTTGCAGAAGGCAATTGATGGCCAACATTCAGAGGCAGGCATTTCCTGGCAGCTGTAGCAAGGATTTTGCAGAATTAGAGTCACATATATTATAACAAGAGCCATAAAAATGCAGTTCTTGAATGCTCTGTTCTTCAAGTTTGCACTCTGAGCAATTTCAGATGGGAAACAAAGGATTCCTTGCAACGAGGGCTTCTGCTCTGACGGTAGAAAGTGATGCGGTCATCACTTGGTACAGGCAGATCTGAAGATAAGCAGACAAGAGAGCAGCCCAGAACCACTGTCAGATGCATTTCCCTTCGCCACAGCTGCCTTAAGGTCTCACCAAAACCTGGAGGCTACAGGATCCCAGAGTCACTTACTCATAAATGTATTCATCAAAGATGAACACAGCCTACTATGTGCCAGATGCTGGTTTAGGATCACAGAGATGAACAAAACACGTCCCTGTAACCTTAGCACTATGCGTTATTGGAAGAGGTGGAAAATAAATGATCAAAAGGATCATGTTTGAGCTGGACATAAGTACTGTGTAGAAAACAGAAAAATAAGAGTCATTTAATTATAACCTATAAATTATTATAACTCTGTACTTAGTATTGAGTTATATCTAAAGTTTGTCTGTACATAGTTCATTTCATAATATGGAGTCAATCATCTTTGTCTTTTCTTTCAAAGCCCTAAGAATGTCTATAAGTGTTATTAGAGAAAGTGATCTGAGCCCAAGAGTGCCGGCCTGTGTCCCAGAGTCTATGTGCCAAGCGAGCAACCCCCTCAGAATGGAGCCTGATGTGAAAAACAATCAAGCAGAAGGTGCACTGCTAAGTGAAAAAGGAATAGCTATGGCAAAAGTAGGTTTACGGTTGTGAGTACACCAGTTTGTTCTTGTATTATTGTTTATTAATTATTTTCCATATGAACAACTGTAAACCTACTTTTGCCCCACCCTGTATTGCTTATAGTAAAGCAAAGTGCTATAGCCACTTTGGGAAACAGATTGGCTATTGCTTATTAAGTCAAACGTAAATTTATCATACAACCCAGTAACCCCATTCCTAGGTGTTTACTAGTTAAGAGAAATAAAACTTATGTCCACATAAAAGCCAGCTTGTGATAATAGCAAATTTATCCCTAATTGCTCCAAACTGGAAATAGCCCAATGTCTTATGACTGGTGAATGGTTCAATAAACTGTGGTATAACCATACAATGGAATATAACTCAATCATAAAAGGGACCAATTACTGATACACCAACACCATGGGTAAATCTCAATTACATTGTGCTCAGTCAAAAGGCTGCATTCTGTATGATTGCATTTATATGACATTTGGGAAAAGGCAAAATATAGGAACAGAGAGCAGATCAGCAGGTGTTAAGTGCAGGGAACTGTTCACAAAGGTGCATCAGGGAGTTTTTGGAGTGATGAAACCATTCTCATCTTGGTTACGGTTACATGACTACACAGGTCTACCAAAATTCATAGAATTATACACCTGAAAGGGTGAACTTTACTGCACATATACCTTAGTCTTTTCCTCTCTCTTCCACTCTCTCTAAAAATCAATGAAAAACTATCCTCGGGTGAGGATTTTTAAAAAATATATTATTATATAGAACTTGTCAGAACGTAAAGGTTCTTGAAAGTCAACAATCATCTCAATAAAATTTTTAATTCCTTGTTACATAAAATAAGGTTTAATACAAAGTGCATGATGTGGTCCTGTTTTTGTATTTTAAATGTATTTGAGTGTATATGTGCATTTGTATGTGGGTAAATTGTGTAGGCCGTATGAGAAAATCTTGAAAGATGAATGTTTCAAACTTGGTCCTAGACTCATTGACATTTCTCTCAATGAATGATGGGGTGTATATCTCTTTCCCCTTGAATCTGGACAAGCTATGACTGTTTCACCCCATAGAGTACAGCGGAATTCACACTGTGGATTCTGAAGTTAATTCATAAAAAGTCATGAGGCTTCTGCTTGGTTCTCTTGGAACACTCACCCTCCTGAAGTTTGCTTTGGGACAGTTCTTTTCAGAACCCACTGCCATGCTGTGAGAAGCCCAACACACACACACGCACACACACACACACACACACACACACACGCAGGCTGAATTAAATGTTCCAGATTCCAGTCAAGAAGCCCAGCATGTCCAGCCTTCAGGTCATCCAGCACCACCATCAGCAGACCTGGGAGGGAAACAGCCACAGGTGATTCCAGTCAGAGATAGTGAGTCACCAGCCTTCTCCTCCCAGCCACGGCCCTGTCATCATGGAGCAGTCAAGCTGCTCCACCATCCCTCTGAATTCCCAGCACAGAATCTGCACACGCATCATCAAATGTTTTGTACCACTAATTTGGGGATAGTGTGTTATGCAGCAATGGATAATTATGCACAAAATCAATAACTAAATAGTAGATACTGAATGCCAAAGCAGTAATAATGGGATTTAGAAATATTTTCTTATTTATATTTATCCAATCTCTCTGTAATATAGGTTATATACCGGACAAATAGTGCTTTGCAAAGGATCTCAAGAAAATTTACAAAAATTCTCTTAGGCCTACTCTTTCAGAGTTGGTTTCCTGCTCTTGATGTATGTTCTCTATCCAAGACACTCTTCATAAGGCAAATGGTTTCTGGTGCCTGACATGGCCATTTCCACCTTAAGAAGCAAGTTGTTCTCAGTGACCGCCAGTTCACCCCGGGGGTGGTGGGCCTGAATCACCTGAACAGAATAGATAAGCAGGCCCATTAAGTTGTTTACTGCTTTGGAATATATAGTTCTTAACAAGCACGTGCCCATAGCTACAAGTCTCCTGGGTTTCTGGAGGCTCTGTGTAGGGTATCCCCCCAAAAATGCATACACACACTTTGGATAATTATAAAGGCGGTGTTTATTAAAATACATTTCATTTTCAAAATTGAGCTATTGGCTGTGTTAACGTAAGAAACAGTCAAACCTGTGAAGAATTTTTGTGAGTTTATTTGAGCCAAATTGTCAACAAATGCCAGGAAGCAGAGATAATGCTCCGGAGAATGGCAATTTTGCACCTTGTTTTTGATTGTTTTATTACAATCAAAAGAGGAGACATAAGTGGGTTATATGAAATCCATTGGTGATAGATTAGGGAGGTGGGAGAAAGCAAAGCGAGGGGTGGGGGGGAAGAGCCTCTGGGATTGGATAAAAAGTAAAATGATGAAGACAGACTTCTTTTACTTAGGTGGGTGCAGGATAGTTAATAGTCAACAATTAACTCAATAACAATGAGTTGATTTATGGATTTGTGGTCTCCGCAGAGTAGTGCCTGTGCTTTGAGGGGTCTGGAAAAAAGGAAAATTACTTTGACATTCCAACAATATGTAATTATAGATGCAAAAAGACAATAGACAAGCTCAGTTAAGATAAAGATTGACCTTTGTCAGGGAAGATACTGGCCTAGGACATGACTACCCACCATAAACTGCTCTTTAGTTTAAAAAGTCTTAATTTCAGACCATCCTTTGCAGTTACTTTATGTCTCTGAGTTTGCAAGGCCGCCACACAGGCCTTTCCTGAGCTAGTCAGGTTAGCATGTGGCTCCTTTTCATCCACAGCTGTTAAAGTGTGTATACATTTTGGAGGGACACCATGTATATCAATGCCCCATCCCCTTTCCAGTGTGGAGATCCATAATCTGGCTGCCACCCAAGACTGCTTCTGTCCATAAGTTCCCTTAATAGATTCTTTGTTTAATTCTAAGCTTTCAGCCTCTTTCTTTGGTTTCAGTACACCATGGGAAATTTCCCCAACACTCTCCAAAAAAAACCCAAAGAGAAACGCTGAAACTCCAGACTAAGAATGGACAAGAGCTAAGATCAATCTGAGGTTTGCATAAATGATTGTGTGATTATTATTTTTGCCCACAGTATATTTCTTTTAAGAAACCAAATGGTACATTTTATTTCTTCACAAATTTAGAAAAATACCTAAGTCGTATCAAGATGGGTGACTCCTTATACAGCAAGAGGAAAATTGCCAAGGTACATTTGGCATAGTAAATGCCACCAATTAATTATAAAAATAAGTTGGAACAAGTTCAACTTATGTACAGACTGTATACAAGCTTGTAAACTGACTTTAATTACTATCCAAACTATGGGGGAATTAGTGTATCGGGTTTAGAGCAAGAGCTTGGTAGATGTTTTTATATTTAAAAACTAGAGGCCCGATGCACGAAATTTGTGCCAGGGACTTGGCCCTCGCAACTGCAGCAGCTTGCCTCGGCTCTTGCAGCCAAACCCTCGCAGCCCCGGCTTCATACAAAAGGTCAGCCAGAAGGTTGTTCGGCTGTCTGGTCTAAATAGCATATTACACTTTTATTATTATAGATAATTTACACTTTTCGTACTTAACCATTTAAAGATCACTTCCACGTATCACTTCCATGTATCAAGGTGCGTGTATTCTAAATGAAATACATGCACTTAGTCTAAAAGTCTCCAAAATAAATGTTTAGAGACTTTTAGAAACTGAGTTGCTCCAAGTCATAGGCCAAGTAAATGACAAAAGACATTTTACACTAATGAAACCTGTGTAATCTGACTCGAAGGAGGAAACATATTTTCATCAGATTCTCATGTAAGCTCTTTCTTCTTTCCACAGCATCTCGGATGTAAGAATTCATCCAAAGTGAAAGGGAACTTTTGCTCCTCTGTTGTGTGGGCTGCAATTCAAAGCCCATGACCTGCATGTCAGTTAGGGTCTCAGTCAGAAGCATTGGGTGGTTTAAGCAAGAAAGGAAATCTACTGAAAGATATTGGGCATCTCGTAATCTTTGGGAAGTCATGAGCCAGGTCAGGATCTATACTCAGACTGGTGCGTGGGCATCAGCACCGCTGAGCCCCTGGGCCCAGCCCTTGCACCTCGCCCTGCCAATACTGGACATGGGCATTGCCGCCGGAGACCCTGCCCCTGTGCCTCCAAACAGCTGCCAGGCAGCATTCTGCTGGGTCCTTCTTCGCACCGTGGATTTTATTTCACTGTCTCGACCAGTGATGGCGAACCTCTGACACGCGAACTCATTTTTGGGGTTGATTTTTCTTTGTTAAATGGCATTTAAATATATGAAATAAATATCAAAAATATGTCTTGCCCCGACCGGTTTGGCTCAGTGGATGGAGCGTCGGCTTGCAGACTGAGAGGTCCCAGGTTCGATTCCGGCCAAGGGCATGTACCTTGGTTGCGGGCACATCCCCGGTAGGGAGTGTGCAGGAGGCAGCTGATCGATGTTTCTCTCTCATCGATGTTTCTGACTCTGTATCCCTCTCCCTTCCTCTCTGTAAAAAATCAATAAAATATATTAAAATATATACATATAAATCTTTGTTTTACTATGGTTGCAAATATCAAAAAATTTCTATGTGTGACACGGCACCAGAGTTAAGTTAGAGTTTTTCAAAATGCTGACACGCTGAGCTCAAAAGGTTCGCCATCACTGGTCTAGACTCTAGGGTGTGTGCCCTGATTGTCTGGTGCTGTGCCTCCGCCCTGGCTGCAAGAGAGGCTCAGAACGTACATTTCTGGTATTTTCAGCTTCAGAAGTGAATGCCTGACTCAGCCTCACAAGGCTGCAGATTCCTGTGTCGAAGGAGGTTCCCGGGACGAAAGACAAAAAGAATCAATGGCCTCTGCCTATGATGAGGACCTTTCACTCCCCTCAGGAGGAAACTGAAAGCTGGTACAGATTTTGCACCTAAGTGAACCTACTGACACCTTATTTGTGCAAATGGTGAGTAGATAATGAATCCATGGGTGTGTGATTTCATTTTGATTGAACAAATAACAACATAATTTTTAAAACACCTACCATGTGTCAAGCATCATCAGGGGCAGGTTTCCTTGGAAGCTAAATAATGTATCCTTCTCCTTAAAAAGGAACCTGCACATTCTGTATTCTTCTGGACCAGCAAAACCTGGATCCCCCTCTGAGCACCCCACTAGGTCCTTCATATGCAACAGCTCTAATTTTCACAATGATGCAGGGTAGGCCATAAAGGACAAACAATTTGATAAGCCTCTGTGGTCACCTGCACACACGCCTGTACCCATGCTCTTTCTTTAAAAAGATAGTTCCTCTGTTTGCTGCGGCTGCCCATCTCAGTTGTATTTCTCAGACCTTGCAGTTATGTGAACTGGTAAGCTTTCGCTCTGTAACAATCCTGAACTTGGTGGCTTAAAACAATGCAGCATACCTGCAGCCGCACCCCTCGGGTGCTTCTTCGAGTGAGGACTCACTGCTTCACAGCAAGAAGTGGAGTCAGCTGATGGCTTTCAGACGGAGGTCATTCTCATCTCAGGGTGGCACCGAGCCAACGGCTGAGCAAGGCTGCGGTGCAAAGGCCTAGCCATTTCTGTGCCGCGCAGGGCTCTTCCAATAGGCAATCTTTGGAACTGTTGGGCTGACAAAGACTTGTGAAGAACATCATACTCTGACAGCCATCTCCCTCAAGCCCTCCCCAGCCAAACCCTGCTTCCTGCCCTTTTCCTTTTACAGGTATTTTGTATTCCTGACTCCATTTCAGCATCTGCATCCCAGAGAACCCATCTTGTACCAGGCAGCCATTTATTCAGTTCATAACTCTATGGGCCATCGATGTGGGCGGGGCTCGGCTGGGATGGCTCACTTCTGCTTCCCCTGGTCTCCAGCCGCCAGCAGGCTGGCTGGACTTGTTCACTTGCTCACATGGCAGCTGAAAAGGATTCCAAGAGGGAAAGTAGAAGATCCCTAAAAAGTCTAGGCTCTAAACTGCTACCACATCACTTCTGCCACAATCTGCTAGCAAAAATAAATCACAAGAGGAAGAGAAACGACGGTACCTCTTGATCAGAAGAGCTGCAAAGTCACATTAAAAAGGGCTTGGGTACAGGAAAGAGGGAAAGATTGTGGCCAAAATAAAATACATTTAAAAAGAAAAAGAAAAAAAGAAAGATTGTGGCCAATTGGCAAACCGCCACAGTAGGTGTGGTCAAGTGATTAAGTTGCTCACAACAATAAAATGTGAACAGAAGTGAAATGTGCGTTGATGCGCCTGGGTCTGCAGACACAAAGCCGCGCCTCCTCCTCTCTCCCTTCCCACCATCTGGAATCCATCAGATTCTGTTATGCCGATGATATCAAGGCAGAACAACAAACAACCTGGGTTCCTGAATAACTAGAGAGAAGAGCTGCCTTGCTGACCAGGACCATTTACATCATAGCTGTTGAGAGAAGGAGAGGGGGAGAGTGAGGGGGAGAGGGGAAAGAAGAAAGAGAAAGAGAGAGCACTCTTTTCTTCAGACCACTGCTTTTTGTCATGGTGTTGTCATGATCCTAACTAGGCTTATGATCACTGATGTAGGCCCTGAAAAATGCTTAGGAGCAGTTTCAGCGAGCCTTGCCCTGTGTTGTGCAATGCAATCCCTTTAATTTTTCCTGAGTAACCTGCAGTCAAGGCCTTCTTTAATTTTCCAATGTGGATTTTGGCTTATTTCCGCCCCCCCCCCCAAAAAAATGTCAGTATACTAAGCTGGATCTTAAGGAAGCATGGGGCAATCCACAAGGAATGCTTGCATGTGGATTACAGAATTATTACCCCATTTTTAGACAAGGACACTACAGTCATGTAGCAAATAACTGAGGGAAACAATATTGCGATTCTGACTTACCAGACCCCAAACTCATTTCCCACCTAAACATGTATGGCATTTATTTTTCCACTGTGAGAATCGTGGAGGTTTTATTCTCTCTACTGTCATCTTTAGAGAAACCTCCTGTGCTATCTAGTGTCACTTGGTGGTCCCTTAGGGGGATAAATTACAGACAGGTGGTCAGGATTCCAAGACTAATTTTCTCTTTGGAGAAAGAAGCAAGAGAGTTCAGCCAAGTCATCCTCTTGCCAAAATTACCCCTTACATGAAATTATGATTTGTTTGGAATCTTTATTAATTAATTTGATGAGGGAACAGCCGGACTGATGCTATCTATGCAGAATGATGAAGGTGGCTCATGCTTCAGCCAGAAATTGGAAGAGAAGTAAAAGGAGGTTTAAAATTGGCAAAATGCTGCGATACTCTCTCAGTCTTTTGCCAGGGGCTTTGCTTCTGGCCAAAATTGTAATATATTTAATAGTATTTGCATATCTCTTCAAATAATCCATGTGTATATATGTATACACACAAAGGATTATATGGAAAAACATGACATTTTATAACTGTACTTCTAGGTCAAGATTTAGTATCTTATAAGTTTCTGCAACTGAGCAGGAGGGAGAAAAAGTCTAATGCCTGGCACTAAAATTTGCTTTCTAGTTCCAAATAACAGTTTTAAATCTCAAGGCTTAAACAGCAACAAATTCCAAAAGAAATTTATATACATAATTAACTAAGTTTCCAAGCATTAGTACATTTGGTGAACTGAAACAAAAATAAATAATGATAAGAAATTTACTGACAGCTAAATTAAAATAGGATTTTGCAGACATCTTCATATAATTCAAAACTATATTTACAAAAGTAATTCTTTTGTATATTTCATACAAAACATTCTAGGTAATAATGCTGTCAGAATTATTTCTCATACTGAAAGTTAGTGGCTGTTAACCAAACCTTGAATTGGGAGAAGACTTGCACAATATCTAGTCCAGCTCATCATATTTTTTTTGCATTTTTTTTATTTCAAGAAAAACTATTTTAAATATAATAATGTTACATGCAATAAACACCAATCAGCTCATCATAGTAAAGATGAAGAAACTGAAACCTAGAGAGGTTTATTAATTAGCTCAAGATTATTATTAATTTTTTTTTTGTCTACCCTTATAATTTTGGGGCAAAAAAAGGGATCACATACTAAACCTGACAAGCTCAGGGGAGGCCTGCATGGCTGGCCTTACAGAAACATAAAGAACCACAAAGGATAGTCTGAAATTAAAACTTTCTAACTAAAAGCAAGTTCGGCTGGGTAGATAGTCATGTCCTAGGCCAGTGTCTTCCCTGACAAAGGTCAGACTTTACCTTAACTGAACCTGCCTATTCTCTTTTTGCATCTAGGATAATATACCTTTGGAATGTCAGGGAAATTTCATTTTCTCTGGACCACAAAACCCCTCATTGTTATTGTTATCGTGTTAATTGTTAACTGCTAACTATCCTATATCCACAAATGTAAAAAGAAGTATGTGTCTATTTCTTTTACTTTTTATCCAATCCCAGACGTTTCCCCTGCTTTACTTTCTCCTGCCTACGCCTTCCTAATCTATCACCAATGGATTTCATGTAACGGTTAACCCCTTATGCCTCTTCCTTTGACTGTAATGTATAAAATAAGGTGTAAAGCTACCATCCTCTGGAGCATTTTCTCAGTCCATTGACATTTTGCTTCCCTACAATTGTGGTCAGTTTGACTCAAATAAACTCATAAAAATTCTCTACAGGTTTAAATATTTCTTATGTTGATAAATTCATCCCTCTATCCTTAGTGCTTTTGTTTAAGTATTATCTTAATTACTGAAATAAAGAAGAGGAGAAATGAACACTAGAGGCAAAAATGATCTCAGAATTCTAAATAAAACTATTTCCCTACATCATTAAGAATATTTAATACAAGCAAACCTCTTTCTACATACAAGTTTTATCTCTGCCTGGCACATAGTAGAGTCTCAATATTATTTGAATGAGCAGATTCTTCCAGGCTAAAGCAAAAAGTGAAGAGAACCAAGTGTACCCAGCATATGGGTTCATTGTGGAAAGCTCTTTCTATAATCCACACCCTGGGTACTTTCTGGGTGACACGGTATCTGCCCTATTTTACCTCAGGATGGCCAAAACAACCCAGAGACTTGTAGGAACACCTCTAAATCAGTTTATTACACCTGACATTCCAATTTTCCTAGTTTTCTTAAACATTTTGCTATAAACCTCCAAACTAATGTTTTATTTTTCTCTCATCCTTTAGCTTGGAATTATTGAGATTGATGCTCTGTAAACCATGGAGAATTTACCTGAGCACTGATGATATCACCAGAGATATTACTTGTTGATCAGAACAAATAACATCCGAAATCTAGGTCAACCAGTCTGGAGGGTCCCTGATACCCTTACCTGGATATTCCCTCTCACTGGACCATTGTTCTTGTCATTCTAGCTTTTACCCTAATAATGTCAAAATCTATAACACAATTGGTCTCCACCAGGTTACAAGCCCTACTCATATTCTGGGAATACCACCCCTTATCAACTCTAGACACAACCTCCTTCTATGCCCAGGCTTCATCGGCCCTCAGAGAGCAAGGATCACTTGGCTCTGAAGGAAAACTTCGCCCCTCTTCAGCAGGAAGCAGCTACAGAACAGACCCTTTGCCCCCTTCCCTTAAAGAATTCAGAGTCAAAATCCTTGAGAGGAGAATGTAATGGACCGTTAGGTAGAGATGAGCAGATTAGGAATGAGAGGCCAGGTACAGAAGAGCACCAGGGCAGAAAGCCCCAGATATCTAGCAATAGGCAGAACTGTGAGAACAAGTATTGTAAGACTCCTGCCCCTAAAGTGACCTTTCCTCTCCTAGCATATCACTAGTCATGCAGTTTGGACCCCCTGACCTTTTATATTGCTAGTCATGTGGTTTGGATCCTCCCCTGACCTTTCCTCCCCTTACATGTCATTAGTCATGTGGGTTAGACCCCCTTAGGGGAGGAATAAACAAGGGGGCTGGAGAATAGTCTGATATAACCCCCATATAAGCCCTTGTACACCCACCTCCTTTGGCAGCCCTAGAGATAACATCTAGGCCTCAGTTGTGTTTCAGCTCCAGGCCTAGAAAAGCAGCAAGGCCAGACAGAGCCATGGCTGACATCAGACTAGATGCAATGACTAATGACCCTCTGCCCTGGCGCTGACCAATCAGTGGAGACCATGACTCTGAGGGAACAAAACTGGAAAGCTGTTGAATATTCTATTGAGATCCTCCCCTGAGACCTCCCCTAAAACTCCTGCCTTTAAAACCCTTACGATGAAGGACCCAGCGCTTTCTCTCCCTATCTCTTTCTCTCTCTCTCTCTCTCTCTTTCGCAGCCCCTTACCCCACCCTCTTCTTTCCCCAGTATGCCTGTGCCTTTGCCTCTCTCCTTCCTCCAGGCATGTTCTCTATGCCTTTCTTTTCCCTAAGCTTCAAGGGCCCTTCTTTTGCCTCTATAAGTTGTTTCCTGAGCCCACACAGCCCAGCTGGCTCACTTTTTCCATGGCTCACTTCTTCTACCTCTGTAACTTTCTAAATAAATTTTTGCTTGTATTTGAATCTTGACTCTGAATTCTTTCTTAGCCAGAACTCAGGTAGCAAGGTTGCTGAACTGAGGTCCAATTGCCAGTAATATTCTGGTGCCATTTCACTGCTAACATTTCCACCTCATCTGGCCAACCGTCTTATCCCTCTAATCTCAGTCTAAATGTCATTTCCCTAAGAAAGTCTTTGCCTGCCGAAACCGGTTTTGCTCAGTGGATAGAGCATCGGCCTGCGGACTGAAAGGTCCCAGGTTTGATTCCGGTCAAGGGCATGTACCTGGGTTGCGGGCACATCCCCAGTGGGAGATGTGCAGGAGGCAGCTGATCAATGTTTCTAACTCTCTATCTCTCTCCCTTCCTCTCTGTAAAAAATCAATAAAATATATTAAAAAAGAAAAAAAAAGAAAAAGAAAGTCTTTGCCTCCCCCAATCTCCAATCACAGAACTAGGGTAATTGTAGTTGTATTTATTCTTCAGAGCCTCAATCAGAATTTCATCTTTAATTATGTAACTATTATATATTTAATGTTTTTCTTTTCTACTAAATCAAAAGTTTCTCATCAAGGATTGTGTCTTCACCACTGTATTTATAATATCAAGTGTTACCTGACCAAGGGGTCCATTTGCCTGTGGCATCGAAGCCCACTAAGACTTGAACAGGAGCGTGTGGCAATGAAAGTAAGGGTTTAATTTTAGGAAGTGGCCCACCCTGGAGGCAGGTTTGCTAATGCTCAAAAGACCTGGCTCCCTGGTGACTTCCAGGGGATGGGTTATAATATAAGGAAAGAACCATTAATCATGGTGGCTAAGGGAGTTAAGGTTGTGTCAGGGTCATGATCTCTACTGACTTGTCGGTGCATCTGGTCCTGACGTCAGCCATGGTGTTGCTTCAACTAATTTTCCTGCTTTTCTGGGCCTCCAACTGAAACACAACTGAAACCTAGATGTTATCTCTAGTTTGACCAAAACAAAGCTCTGTCTCTGGGGTCTACGGACCCAAGGCTTCCTTCCTAAAATTGCATAGTTGATGCTGATCAGAACCTTATTGGCCTGAGGGCTTAATGATTAAGGGAGTGGTCCTGCAAGAAAGAAGGAGACAGGCGAGTCAGGGTGCTGGACAAGATCAGTTTGAATCACAAGGGAAAGAGAAAAGGTAATATTAAAGAAATGATGTTTCTTCACGGTTACACAAGCACTAGGATTGCCCCATAATAAATTCTCTATAAACATTTGCTGAACATTGGAATAAATGAATGAGTGAATGAACACATAAACAAGCAAATGGCCCTGTGGCAAAATCACATTTGGCTAGACAAACCTACAGGAAAGTATATAATTTGTCTTTCCCTGAGTTATTTAAAATGAGATAGGAAAGGGAATAAAGAAACCAGTCATAACAGATGTCTGAAACTCAGTTCCAGACCACAGGCAAATACAGACAAAATTGTAGCAAGGAAATAAAATGGTTGTAAAGAAACATATTCAGGAAAAACTAGCTCTAACAGAACATTTAAAAATATCCCAAAAATAATATTGTAATAACTATATGATGTCAGGCGGGTAGATTTATTGAGGTAATTGCTTCATAAGTTATATAAACGTCTAATCACTATGTCATACACCTGAAACTAATATAATAATGTATGTCAACTGTAATTAAAAATAAAAATATATTTTTTTAAATTATTTTAAAAATAAAACAAAAATATAATGGCATTTCCTACAATAAATTTACCTTTCATGCAAGTCCAACAGTGCTGGGGCTGCAGTTGTATCTTGCACACAAACATCACTGAATGAAGGAAAAGCTAACTTTACATGTGCTTTTCTTCATTCTTCTGTGTTGGCAACTGTTATGTAAGGATCAAGGAAGGAGCAAGGACAGTCTTACCACAATTTAAAATGGAGATTCAAAATCCTTAAGGCAAACTGTTGTTGGAAAACGTCTCTAGCTACCCAATTGACTTATTGGACAACCAACAAAAATGAACTCAAGCTCATGGCTGTATTTATCATAATAAGTGAGGCGAGAAATGAAGACTAGTTTTTCAAAGTAAGTCAAAAGCTTCAAAAGCAAAAAGGAGATCTAAACCAAAAACTAAAAGCTGTGACATTAAACAAAGAAAAAAACACTGGCTATACTTTCACAAATTACAAAAATAAACAAAAGGAAGTGCATACAATAGTTTATATATACTGTTTAACACACGCTTTGCAACAGGAAGGATCAACTTCCAGCAAGGAAGCGCATACCAAGCGAAGCTTTTATCATCAAAGCCCAAAGCAGGCTCATTAGAGCAAGGTTTCTAGGCTGGAAGATCAAAGAGAATCCCCAAAGGAGCAAGATGTAGGGCCCTCCTTATATCATCAAAATGAGTGTATCAGAGAGACATGGGCAAAATAAAGATGAAAATGATGGTGATAACCTACTGAGGAATGTGATGTAATGGGAAAAGTTTGACTGTTGATGCTCAATGTACTTGCTATTGTGAAATTAAGAGGAGAAAGAAAAACAAAAATCACAAGGCAAAACAAAACAGGATATAGATGAATAGTCACTATGGCCCTACTCCGGTTTGTATGATACCTCTAGGCCAGTGATGGCGAACCTTTTGAGTTCGGCGTGTCAGCATTCTGAAAAACCCTAACTTAACTCTGGTGCCGTGTCACATATAGAAATTTTTTTATATTTGCAGCCATAGTAAAACAAAGACTTATATTTTTGATATTTATTTTATATATTTAAATGCCATTTAACAAAGAAAAATCAACCAAAAAAATGAGTTCGCGTGTCACCTCTGACACGCGTGTCATAGGTTCGCCATCACTGCTCTAGGGCTTCTGGCTTCCATTTTATGAAACGCTCTTGAATAAAAACGTGATTCAGAAGCATTACATTTTGTTCATAGTTGAGAGTTTGTGTGTGTTCTTTCAAATGCTCTGTAAGCCATCAAACATTGACCAACACACTATGGATAGCCCCAAAGATAATATTTTTAAAAGTAATTTACCCTTTCATAACTCAACTTTAGAAGCCCCACTTAATACCTTGCTTGAGAAAACAATGGTGTCAAAAGGTAAACCAATAGTTTGATTGGGAGAAAATGAGAATTTTAAATGCTAAGGCTGGAACCATAGTTCTTCACACCAGTACTTCTCAAACTATCTGTGATAAGGGACCAGGTGTTTTTTAAATCTGTTGTAGATTTGTACTTACATAAAATACAATAAGAAGTCATTACTATACTAGAAAAAAATGAAATAAAAAAAAAGACATACTAGCCATGAGAAGCATCAGAAATATCTCACTTAAGGGGCATTCTACAAAACATCTGACCAGTTCTCAAAAACAAGCAAATCTGAAAAACTCTTTCAGCCAAGAGGAGCCCAAGGAGATATAAAAACTAAATGTGGTGTCCTGGATAGGATTCTGAAACAGAAAAAAAGACATGAGATAAAAACTGAGGAAATCTGAATAAAGAATGGACTTTCTTCATAATAATGTGTCAATATTGGTTTATTATTTGTAGCAAATGTACCACACAAATGTACTAGTAAGAAGATAATAATGGGGAAACTGGGTGGGGGCACATGGGAACACTGTACCACTTCATAATTTTTCTGTAAGTCTGTTCTACAATAAAAGCTGTATTTAAAAATTTCTTGAAAACAAAGACATACAAAGTACCTCCCCAAAAAGCTTTTAAGTATTACATCCAACAGACATAAAATTATTCTGTCAAATCTCTAAATGCTATAAAAAGTTTCTGAATTCTTACTCTCAGCTTCTGTACTTATGATAGACTGGCGCTAGCCCCTGGGCCATGCTTTGAGGATTACTGGTTTAGACCAGTTCTTCCCAAATACCATTCTGACGTCTTCATTGGCTACACAATGAGAAAAACTAGGACAAGGAATTGAGCCTTCCATAAAGCAAACTTAATTTCATAAAGGACCATCATCCTATGTTTTGAGATTATCTCTTTTCCGTATATTTAAGGGGGGGGGGGGGGATCTGAGAAAGAGAGAGAGGCTGGGACTGAGACAAACAATGGAGAGAATAGGTGGTAGTTGTCTTTGGATGCCTTTGCTTACAAATTAATGAAGAGTGGCTTAAACAATTTTTCCTACAAGAAGCCTGCACTTAAAGGGGTGCCAAGGTTGAGAAATGCAGGTGATATATTTCCAACAAGATGCCTTTCATCTCACACTGTGCCATCAGTGTGTTGGCTTGTCCCTTAAACTGGCTTTCCTCATGGTCCCAAGATGGCTGCAACAGGCCCAGCTGTCCCAGGAAGACAATGATGTTCAAAAAGAAAGGCTGCCAGTGGTAATTTACCAAGAAATGAAAGCAGTTTAAGCTTTAGAATGCTTCGCTTTCACAGGCTCCTTCCAAGACTCTTGGAAAGGACCCTAGCAATGCATTCACCTGGAGATATATATATATATGCAATTTTTATTGAGTTTAGAGAGGAAGGGAGAGGGAGAGAGATAGAATCATCAATGATGACAGAGAATCATTGATCAGCCACCTCCTGCATGGGGATCGAGCTCACAACCCAGGCATGTGCCCTGACCGGGAATGGAACCTAGTTCAAGCACGTCAAACTCAAAGGCTAACAGGGGCCAAATAAACAAGGTTTAAGTTTCTGTGGGCCACAAAAACACAAAAGCTTCAATTTTAATAGAAACGTAGGTTTATTTTGATAGAGACATGCTGAATACAAAGGGCTGAAATAAATGAGTAATCGTTAACTTACAATAATAAAACATTTTAATAAAAATTAATATTTTTCTTGCCAAAGCCGGTTTGGCTCAGTGGATAGAGCGTTGGCCTGCGGACTGAAGGGTCCCAGGTTCGATTCTGGTCAAGGGCATGTACCTGGGTTGCGGGCACATCCCCAGTGGGAGATGTGCAGGAGGCAGCTGATCGATGTTTCTAACTTTCTATCTCTCTCCCTTCCTCTCTGTGAAAAATCAATAAAATATATTTTTTAAAAAAAATTATTTTTCTTGAACATTAACTTACCAGACACTGAATAACTGCACAAATTAATAAGCGTAACGCAAATAAACCTATTTTTCTTGTTCTCGGAAAGCAAAATATTTCCTGTTGCGCACACCAAACAAGTCAGTCCAAGACTAATGATGTGGCCATTGGCTGCTAAGATATTCACTGCTAGTATTAGTGGAGAGAAATGGTGTGCCTGCGCGTAAGGTGTGTCAGGAAAATGAATGCAACACCATTATAGTAATCAGTCCTTAGCGAACGTTGTAGTTCGTTATTGATAATTATGTATAACAGGATATTGTAAAAATTAAGTTATGAAATTTTTATTAAAATGTTTCTTACATATTGTTATATTGGCTGGGCCACAAAAATATTCATTGTGGGCCACGAGTTTGACATGCTTGTCCTAGTTCATAGGTCAATGCTCAACCATTGAACCACATTGACCGAGCTGGTCATACATTTTTGTAAACTGAAAAAGCAAAGACAATTTTATACACTTTTTTAGAAGGCCCCAAAATTGCATAAGCTTCAAGCTTCACAACCTGGATCCTACCCTGAAGAGCATTTTTTCTTCATGTATCTCTCTTTGTAAGAGTAAGAAAATCTTTCCCAAAACTCTGTCATTATATCCTATTGGCTAAAACTTAAGGCTCACCCCTAAACAAATCACTTACTGTGGGGTTGGGATTACATAACTGGCTTATACTAATCAAGATTCACCCCTCGCTGCCAGGGAGGGGCCCGGTTTACCCCGAAGACCCTGGCTGCCAGATACCTGAACAAGATTGGGATTCTGAAAACAAGAAGAAGAGCAAAGTCAGTCACTTCCCTGATCTCTTCAGACTTCCCAATCAGAGTCTTTTGCAACTTCCTTGACTTGCAACCTTATGAGCAAGCATATCTCAACTATATCGGTCCCTTTCTCCTTCTACAGCCCTTGAAACCTGGTGATTTCTTCAAACGTCTTTGCTATTCATCACCCTCCACAACACCCTTTCAAACAGTATCTGGGATAGGTACTCACACTTTTCTCTCTCTCTCTCTCTCTCTCTCTCTCTCTCTCTCTCTCTCTCTCCTAGGTCTTGAGAAACATCAGGCAGCCTTAGCCCCACTAAACTTTTATTTACATCTGGCCAGCTCCACTCACATCCTTTAGATTTCTGGAACACAGCCTGTGTTACTTGGCTTGGGTGAGGGACATCCACCCACAAGATCCACTCTATGGTGGCAGTTGGGCAATCCACATCATAGCTCTCTCCTATCCTTTCTCTCTCATCTGTCTGTACTTTCAGTGTGGGTGAAGGGTTTAAGAGCCACTTAACTTTGTGCTATGCTCCACTATTTTAATTTAATTTAATCAAGATTAAATAAAATTTAAAATTCAATTATACCAACCATTTGTCAAGTGCTCAAATAGCTTCTTGTGGCTAGTGACTACTATATTGGAAAACACAGATATAGAACATTTCCATCATTGTAGAAGGTTCTGTTGATTCTTGAATACCCACTTTAAAGTTTATGCATGGTGGTCCATCTCAGAACTTTTGGTATCTAAAGCTTATCATACCTTAAAGCCTCAAGCAAAACCCAATCAACTTTTACACATACATTGAAAAGCGTGAGCTGTATTAATATAATTAAATATGATTTCCCCATGAATTTCATTTCATGCATAATAATCATTACCTTCTAAAAGTTGTAAATATTTGCAAGGACTACTTCAATCATTTTGCTGCAGCTTATATTCAATTAATGTGGTATAATTTATCTCAGAAAGCATATTTTTGATATCATTTGATGGTGCTTATATTTGTTAAGTTTACAATTTTTGAAATTGCTCTGTTATATTTTATGTTCAATTCACAAGAATCCAATTCACAAGAATCAAACTTAAAGGTGGTTCATTAAAGTGTAAATATAGTAAAGAAATCAATAATATAAACATTATAATTGAGAACAACAACACAAATGTAAAAAGTGAGCAAAAGCCCTAGCTGGTTTGGCTCAGTGGAAAAAGCATCACTCTGAGGACTGAGGGGTCCCAGGTTCTGATTCCGGTCAAGGGCACATGCCAGGGTTGTGGGCTCATTTCCCAGTGGGGGGCATGCAGGAAGCAGCAGATCAGTGGTTCTCTCTCATCATTGATATTTCTATCTCTCTCTCCCTCTCCCATCCTCTCTGAAATCAATAAAAAAAATATTTTTTAAAAAAGTGAGCAAAAATCCAGGAAGAATATAAAATGTGAGTGTATCCACACAGAGATAAATGAATCTCTGAGTAATTCTGATTTTCCACAAGTAACCAATGGTGAAAAGTGTGAACAGGAAATATGATGAATCTATGAAACTGAATGTTACTCATTCATCAATTTCTTCCCCTCTAGTACTGTGTGTTGTCTCCTTTGAAATGTTGTCAAATAGTAGCATGAATCCTTTGTGTACTATTCAAACAAACCATCTTGACCTCTCGGATGAGCCAAACATTTTTTCTATTCCCAAACAAAATAATAATCTGCAACATGAAAGTGGTAAAGTTTGCTGCTAGACAGAAACAAAGACTATCATTCATTCTTGTGAGTCATTAATAGGTACATGTGTTGGTATTGCTAAACAATAGTCACAAAGCAAATGATAAGAATCATATTCAGAGAGAAGACAGAAAAAGCTACTAGCAAAATCCTTTAGTGAATGACTCTATTGTAGACCCTAATAATTATGGCATGCTGGGTGGAAGAGTGGTTGCTACCAGTTGTGCATACTAGTACTTCACAGTGGAAAGAATTCACTGATGAGTATCAGGGTAAAAATCAGCTCTTAGCATATTGTGATAGAACATGTGAGTGAGAAGTTCCCAATAACTTTTTGTTTTCTTTATGCCAAAGTTCTGTGAGTCATAATCTTAACAGGAAAGTGTGTGCTGATATCAGCACTGACCAGGCAGGTATGTAACAAGAATGATATCCAAAAAAAGAGGCTGTACCTGAATACCGATCCACATTTATTCAGAGAGAACAGTAGGCAGTGCTCGCTCTCTCTCTCTCTCTCTCTCTCTCTCTCTCACACACACACACACACACACACACACACACACACACACACACACACATCCCTACATACAGCTGTTGGTTCTGTTTCTCTGGAGAACCCTGACTAGCACAGTCCCTTTGGTGACTTCTGCATCTGTCCAAGTCCCAAAGTGACAAGAGGAGGCAGAACACGCAGGGTGTTTGGCCTGGATGTAGAATGGCAGCAAGAGGAGTGACCCAGCACCCCAGTGAGAAGCTAGTAAGACCCAGAGAACAGGACCAAGTGGGCCACAGTGGAGTTGGCTGGGTTTCATTGTGGCTTAGGTAAAATAAATGGCTAAGGGTTCAGGAGGTCGCATCCAAGGAAATCTCAGGAGGAGCAAAAGGTGTCTCTGAAATTGACCTGAATCTAACTCCAGGCACCAATTATCTAGATTTTTAATGTTGAGGGTAAAATATCGGGATTTCTTCGGAAGATTAAATTGTATACATTTGGTTCATTTACAAAGACCTTAAATTTTCACTAACTCTTAATGATTCTTCAGACACCTGGGAGATAAATCAATGACATTATTCAGCATATTTTAAATCATATTCAAAAGCTGCAACAGTGAATCAATTACTTCCAGAGTCTACTGTCGCCAAAGAATGAATTAAGAATTTGTTGTTCAAACTTCAGTGTTTGAGTGTGATATGCTACAGTCTTGGCATCTGATGGAGCCCTAAAAATAGTTTTCTATTTCTGCATAACAGACTGCCCCAAAACATAGTGGCTTAAAACAAGAACAATCATTTATTTGTTTACAATTCTGAAATTTGGACAGGGCATGGCTGGGACAGCTTGTCTCTGAGCCATTGGGCTAGGATGGCTTACTCAGGGGTTGGACTATCTAAGAATGGCCTTATTCACATGGCTGGCAGTAGGTTGTGACTGTTGGTTTGGAACACAGCTGGGGCTATCCCTGGGACACCCCGGTTCTCCTTCACATGGCCAGCTTGAACCTTCTCAGAGCATGATGGCTGAGTCCCAAGAAGGAGAATTTTAAAGGGACAAAACCAGAAGCTGTGAGACTTCTGGAGGCCTAGGGCACATTCTGCTGTACAAGCAAGTGATAGGCCAGCCGGATGGAGTGTGGTAGGCAGGATTCCAAGATGCCTCCCTTGATCTCTGCCCTCAAGATTGCTCCCATGATAATGTTACATGGTAAAGGGAATTTGTTACATGGCAAAAAGAATTTGTAGATTAAGATTACTGGTTAAAATGTACTAATTAGAATTACTAATCAATTGACTGAAGATAGAGCTGTTATCCTGGTAGACCTGACCTTACATGAACCCAACCCTTTAAAAGCAGAGAGTTTTCTCTTCCTGGTAGCATAAGGGAAAGTCAGGAAGAGTGAAAGTATAAGAGAGAGTCAATGAGAGGGATGGTTCTCCATTCCTGAGATGAGGGGGAGAGGGGGGGGCGGACACATAGCAAGGAACTGAGCATGACCTCTACAAACTAAGAGTGATCCCTAGATAATAGCAAGCAAAACAATGAGGACCTCAGTCCTACAATCAAAAGAACATGAATTCTGGCAACAACCCAAGGGAGCTTTGAAATGAATCTTTCTTTGGCCGAACTTCTAGATAATAACACAGCTGGCCAGTGCCTTGATTTCAGCTTCATGAGACCCTGAAGAAAGGACCAGCTAAAATGTTCTGGGCTATTGACACAATGCATGTGTGAGATAATACATGTGTTGTTTTAAGCTGCAGTTTGTGATAATTTGTTACAGCAAGAGAAAACTAACACATAGAAGATAGAGGATGGAGTAGACTTCAACTCCTGATGAAAGGAGTAGCAAAGGCTTACTACAAAAGGCTGTGGTATGGGCGGTATTGTTGTTCAAATATATGGGATCCACATCGATCCAAATAATAGCTAGAATTATCTGAAAGAAAATTCAACAACTGCTACTATTTTCAGAAACTTATCACTGTGAATTCCGGTTTTCTAATTGAGTAGAAATAAAAGTAAGAAAAGAAACCCATGTGACTTACAGCTCAAGTTATCCATTATCACACTGCCTTGACAAAAACTGCATATATCACCCCTCTTACAAATCTGAAATGACCATCACAAATTTTGAATATTACTTATTGTAAGTGAACAATCTTTAAAATTTTTTCAACTAAATTTTCATAGTCATTTTTCACAAATTGATTTAAATTTTAACTGCATTGTGGTTAAGAATTGTGGTTCCAATTATTTATAATGCATTGTGACTTGAATTGTGGACTATTAAGTAGTCAAATTTCATAAGGTTCTGTGTGGCATGAAAAAATGTGCATCCTCCAATTGTATTCTGGGATTCTATATATATATATCCATTAATTTGAGCTTGTTAACTATCTTATTTAAAATTTATTTAACTTTACTGATATTTTCACCTACTTCATCTATTCATTACTGGGTGAGTGAGCTAAATTTCCCACTAAGACAAGGGATTCATCTATTTCTTTTTGTAGTTCTATCAATTTTTGATTCATATATTTTGAAGCTATCTATATATAGAAAAGGCTAAGCGACCATCCAACCGGTAGCTATAATGCACACTGACCACCAGGGGGCAGACACTCATCACAGGAGCTGCCGAGCTACAGTGACTTGGCAACAGTGGTTCTCGGGTGGCACACCAAGGAACCAGAGAGGAGGGAGCCCGATTCAGGGGTGCGTCACCTGAGAACCGCCCTCTTGCAATCTGGGACCCCTGGGGGATGTCGGAGAGCAGGCCAGGCCGAGGGACCCCACCTGCCGGAGGGACCCATCTCACTCCGCAGATGTCCTTCGAGCCACAGCACCGTCCCAGGTGCGGCTGCCAGGGAGGGTCTGAGGGAGGTTGGCTCCAGGGCATGTCCAGCCCATCTTGCCCAGTCCCACCCCACCAGCCACCTTCTAATTAATTTCCTTCCAATGTGCATGAATCCGTGCACCAGGGCACTAATATTACAATATACAATCAAATTTAGAATTTTTATAAACATCCTTCTGGTTAATTTGTGTGTATATTATATATGCATATAGATATATACATGCATGTATAAATATATATATATATATATATATATATATATATATATATATATATATATATTTGTGGTATCCAGCTTCCAAAATAGCCCTAATTTCCCCACCTTGGTATTTACATCCTGTGCTGTCCCCTTTCACATTGCACCAGGGTTGGCCTGTGTGACCAACAGAATAGAGCAGAGGTAATGGTGTGTCACTTCTGAAATTAAGTTATTAAATAATATGGTTTCCATTTTGGGTGCTCTCTAGTGCTTGTTCTTACTTTCTCTCTCACTACATTCCCCCTGGGGAGCGTGCTGCCTTGTGTTATCAGCCTTGTGGAGAGGCCCATGTGGTTCGGAACAAAAGCCTCCAGTCAGTTAATAGTCAGCAAGGGGCTGAGACCTGCCAGCAACCACTAACTGAGACTGGGAGGGGATTCTCCAACCTTGAGGTGACCGAAACCTCAGGAGAGGCCCTGATGCTGAATCACCCAGCTACACCACTCCTCCATTCCTAATCCCATCTTTAATGAAACAGGGGACTCTACAATCACAAAGAACAACTATGAAGAATACCTGGCAAACACCTTCAAATTGGATCAGAAATAATGGTGAACCCCGAGAGCATTGGGCCTCAGGTGTATGAATTTCTGAGAAAGGTGATAGTTCCAAAGAACCTTTGATTAAAGCACCAAGGTCAAGGGCCATGGGAAGACCATGGGAGAAGCAGTAGGTGCCCCAAGGGAGACACAATTCTGCACTGTAAAGTGTGTGTGTATGGGGGGGGGGGGGGGGGAGGGACTGAAGAAGAGACCACTATAACAATAATTCGTATTGTCTATAACCTAGCCAATAGCTGAGAGAGAGAGAGTTTAAGGGATTTTCCAGAGGCAGTTTAAAGGATTTTACTGTGAATACATCACGCTCACCTCCTGAAGAGTACATAAACCCTTGGAAAGAGGAAGTAGTAGATATAGGAAGCCAAAGACTGTCTGAAATAAACCAGCCCAGGCCCTACGAATGTATTCTTCAGGAAGGAAGAAAAGAATAAAGAAATATAATCAGACTTCAGATAAAGAATATGTGCAAAAGAGAATTTATCCAAGGAAACAGGAAGGGTTCAAAGAAAACAAAAAAAAGTAGGGGTAAAGGCAAGCCAGCAGGACCCAGGAGAAAAATAGTTTAATGGTAAAAACTTACCAAAATAATACTACATGAGAAATGAAAGTGGGGAAAAAACACAAAACCATAATAAATGACATAAATTACAGGATTTTTAAAAAAGAGATGGAAAGGGGCAATGATATAAAATATATTAGAGATGATAGACATAGAAATCAAAAGAGCTCTAACAGACACATCATTGATATTCCTGAAGAATAGAATCAAACAAATGAATTTTTAATTTCCCCCCAAATATAATAGAAGAAAAATATTCCAAAATAAATATTTGAATCTTCAGGACAAAAAGCCATATGAACCAGGAAGAACTGAGATAGAATGCCCCAAACCAAGATATAGCCTAATGAAGGTTAAAGGAACTAGTGTTACATACAAAGCAAAAAGAAAAAGTTACACACAACAGAGAAAAGTCAGGCGGCCCTCAGGCTTCACCACAAAAACATCTGCTCCAGCAGACAGCGAACACCACTTAGACAGATGTATAAGAACGTGTGACCTAAACATTTATATTTAGCAAATTCGCTCTTCAAATAAAAACACAAAAGACAGAAACTCTCCAGGATGAGAGAATTCAAACAAAACATCCCTTGTGAGCTCTTCTGGAGAAAGAAAACAAAAATCTTTGATGATAAAATCCAGGCATCTGTGGACCAAAGGGGCCACATGCTAACTTGACAAACTCAGGGAAGGCCTACATAGAAGTCTTGAAAACTCAGAGACCTAAAGTAACCACAAAGGATGGTCTGAAATTAAACTTTAACTAAAAGCAGTTATGGTGGGTAGTTATATCCTAGGCCGGTATCTTCCCTGACAAGGTCAACCTTTACCTTAACTGAGACTGTCTGTCTTTTTGCATCTATAAAAACATACCTTTGAAATGTCTAGGTAACTTGTAACTTTCCTTTTTCCGGACCCCTTGGGGGCACAACCTAATGGGCTGGGTGCCAGGACAGATACCACAGATTCCTTCATTATCATGTTAATTGTTCCTGCACCCACCTAAGTATGTGTCTATCATTTTACTTGTTATCCAATCACAGGGGTTTCCCTGCTTTGCTTTCTCCCGCCTCTCTAGTCTATCACCAATGGATTTCATGTAAACCATCTACCTCCCTTTCCTTTGATTGCAATGTATAAATACAGATGTAACCCACCAAGCTCCAGAGCATTATCTCAATTCATTGAGGTTCTGCTTCCCGGCATATGTCGACAGTTTGGCTCAAATAAACTCACAAAAATTCATTACAGGTTTCAATGGGTTTTTCATGTTAACACATCCAAAGGGTAGAATCAAAACAACAGATTTAGAAATGAAGCAGGCCCTGATAAAATTACCAGGTGAGTAGACTCTGGTGACAGACTGCCTGGGCTCCATTCACAGGTCTGTGTGACCTTGGACAAGTCCTTTAACTCTCTGTACCTATGTTTCCTCATTGTAAAATGGGCACAGATGTTGAACTTAAGACTGAAGATTTTCGAAGACTTCATTTGGCTCACGTGTAATGCACCTAGAATAGCGCCTGATACAGAAAAAAGAGCTATGAACTACAGTGGTCGGCAAACTGCGGCTCGGGAGCCACATGCGGCTCTTTGGCCCCTGAGTGTGGCTCTTCCACAAAATACCACGTGCGGGCGTGCACGTACAGTGCGATTGAAACTTCGTGGCCCATACACAGAAGTCGGTATTTTATTCTAAAATTTTATTTTAGAATAAGTCTGAACAACTATGGGCTGTTGCTGAGAAGTTAGAAACCTTGAAGGCCTCACAGCCAAAAACATCCAAAATATGGCTACAAGACTAGTCTAGTGAGGATAGCCTATTGCCACGGCCAAGGACCGATGACCCCAACCCCCCGGCACTGGACACTGTTGGCCACCTCTGGCACTGCTGTTCCTGAATGATTATCTTGCTGCAGCGGCCATGAGAGAGTGCACCGATCACATGTTACAACCGAGGTGCAAGGGAAACTGGGAAGGGAGTACCTGCACTTTCAGCTTTGTGGTGGCAGGTGGCTCTGTGTCCAGATTCATGTGGAGGAGAATTTCCCATGCACAATAAGAGCACTCAGATTCGGGGCCACTTAAAAGAATGACAGATCTCCTCTTCAATAAGACAAGGCAATCTAACTTAAGAGAGATAAGAGCGTGACCCTCTCTACACAGAACACCAAAGTGCCAATGCTCTGCGACTGTGGACAAGCTAATTAAGCTTTAGGAGCCCCGGTTTCATCTGTGAATGGAGAGGATAATAGTACCACTCTCGTAGCGCTGTCGTGAGGATTAAATGAGTTAATTTATTAAATGAGTTCTTTCAAGTGTTCAGTGAAGGTTGGATCTGAAAGTAATATTTCTTACATTCCACTCCTTCACTGCTCAAGATCAATGTATATATTTCTTCACATACTTATCATCCCCAAAGTGCTCTCACCTAACAAACTTAAATCATCCTGTGCAAACGAAATTATACCCACCTCTTCTTTTAAGTCCCAGAACTGAAACAGTTACTGCATCCAGCTTTAAGTCCCAGACATCTGTTCCATTTCTCTTTTATTCTATCACAGCTCTGATCAATAGTCTATAACATATAGACTAATATTTAAAGCTAACATGCTCTATATGTAGCTGTGGGGGGCAAGGGAGAAGAAAGAAGAGGGAAACTAGAGTACATTAGCATATTCATGGCACAGTAGAGAAAATATGTGTTGCTAAAATTGTTCTTATTTCTGCAATGCTGTATAAATACCAACGTTGGTTTTTATGACTTATTTTTCCACCACCTAGTTCATGGTCCTTTTGGCTTTTCACCAGCATCTCATCTGGTTGGAAATTTTTACCTGATGAAAGTGAACCAAACCTTAAATTCGGCGAGATCTGAGCCTTTTGTGATCTGGTTTCTATCAGGTTACTGTATTGTTCCACTTACTCTCACCATTGGCAGTAGCTGTGGCAGTGGAGGAGGCAACCCAGTGGTTCCCTGGAGGCCTACCCATATTCCTTCTCCCCCTCACTCTGAGCCATGGTGCCCATTGTGTTCTCTGGAAGCGATCCCCACCTGTGATGTTACGGGGGCAGAAGCAGAATTGAACTGTGTGCCAGCCTGGTGGGGAGCTCTGGGAGGATCACTGCCTCACACGTGCTATCCCAGGAAGGGTCTGGCCCTGGCTGAGGCAGGTCTTTGCAGCTGAGTGTCGCAAGTCCTTCCTTCAAAGGGACCTGGGTGACTCAGATCCCTGCTTTCTATAGGCAGCAATCCCACTTCGCTTAGGGGTCAGGCACCCCATAATCACCCCATCTACACTGTAACTCCTCTTCCTTTGTTCACCTAGTGGCCTGTGGAAACCTCACCTTCCATTCCATTAGAACTGTAGGTGCATCTGCTGCTAGAGGCATTCCTCCCCAGGGCGTGGAGCAAAGCACAGAATGTTGAAAATGCACCCCTATGTTCATACCAGCACAATTCACCATAGCTAAGATTTGGAAACAGCCTAAATGCCCATCAGCAGATGAGTGGATTGAAAAACGGTGGTACATCTACACAATGGAATACTACGATGCAGTAAAAAAGAAGGAACTCTTGCCTTTTGCAACAGCTTGGATGGAACTGGAGAGCATCATGCTAAGTGAAATAAGCCAGTCAGAGAAAGATAAATACCACATGATCTCACTCATTTGTGGAATATAGAGAACAACATAGACTGATGAACAGGAACAGATCCAAAGACAGAGAAACAGCAATTAGACTATTAATCCCCAGAGGGAAAGGGGGAGGAGGATGGGGGTTAATGGGGGGGATGAGGACACATTTGTAATTCCTTAACTAATAAAGAATTTAAAGAAAAATAAATAAATAAAAATAAAGGGAGAATTAAAAGTGAGAAGGAGAAAGAAAAAAAAAATTTGCAAATGGGTCATGGAGCATAATGATTGGCGGTGTTTCCTCCATCTGCTTTGTCATTGGAGCACACAGCTCAAAATACAGTATTGTAGTTTTAGGAAAACAGAGATTGATGTGTTCATGTCATGGGGGAAAAAACCTGTATGTTAATCAAATTGTGGCAAATTGAATTGTTTTTAAATGCATTTGGGGAGTTCATAATATAAGGGAAATTGTTCTGCAAAATGAATATTATTTTTGTTAATCAAATAGTCACTTTTTCACCCTCTAACTTCCTTTTCCCAGCTGCTCTCCACCTCCAGCAAAATTAATATATTTTATCCATTAACTTGTATGATATTGAGTTTTAAGAGTAACACACACAGGCACTGTTATCCACAATTTAATATCCCATAATGTTTCCTGGAAATAGTGGTTTCTTGTTCCTAATGAGATAACTAGGGTTTATGAAATGATCCCAGCAGGAGGCAATAGAAATGTGAATATAAAACCTTTCCATTAATGAATGAGAAAAGTTAAATAAATGTCCCTGTGAAAGGGCCCCAAGCACTTGGTCTCATTAAGAAAAATTCATGCCCTAGCTGGTTTGCTCAGTGGATAGAGCCTCAGTCTGCGGACTGAAGGGTCCTGGGTTCGATTACGGCCAAGGGCACATGTCTGAATTGCAGGTTCAAACCCCAGTAGGGGGCATGCAAAAGGCAGCCAATCAATGATTCTCTGTCATCATTGATGTTTCTATCTCTCCTTTTCACTTCTTCTCTGAAATTATATATATATATATATATATATTATATATATATAATATATGTATATATATATAATATATATATATATATTTTTTTTTTTTAAAGAAAAATTCATGAGGAAAGGTGGGGGAAGGTAGGAAGAGATCAACCAAAGAACTTGTATGCACCTATACATAACCCAGGGACACAGACAATAGGGTGGTGAAGACCTGGGGCAGAGGGGGCTAGAGGAGATCAAAGGGGGGGGGCATATGTAATACTTTCAACAATAAAGATTTTTTTAAATAAAATTTAAAAAATTCATAATAGCAAAGAGACACCTGATTGGTGATGTTGCTCTTATGTCAGTCAGGGGCAAAGGAGATGCACAGTCCTTAGTTCATCCTAGCTTGATGCCTGTGTTGGTGGCTAACGCTGTTTCATGCCTGAAGCACATAAAAAAAATTTTTTCACAATAGCCTAAAGAGTTAAGTGGAGATGTGTACAGTTCAGTATCATGGAAATTGGAATGTTTTAAGACTTTAGGAGTAAAATGAGTAAATGTCTTTAAATCGCTGTGATACAGTTGTAACAACCTAGTTAATATTTAACATGAAAAGGGTGGAAGGGGAGAGCAAATAGTATAGGCATGCCATTTATACAGCTTTGCCAAAAAGTTGTATTTAACACTCTCCAGTCTGTTCCCTGCTGATTGATGGGGGAAGGGGCTAGACCAGTGGTCGGCAAACTCATTAGTCAACAGAGCCAAACATCAACAGTACAACGATTGAAATTTCTTTTGAGAGCCAAATTTTTAAACTTAAACTATATAGGTAGGTACATTGTTATTAACTTAATTAGGGTACTCCTAAGGCTTAGGAAGAGCCACACTCGAGGGGCCAAAGAGCCGCATGTGGCTCGAGAGCCGCAGTTTGCTGACCACGGGGCTAGACAAAGGTAGCTTATATGCATGCCCAGTAAGGAGAGAGTGACATGGAAGGCTGATAGCCTGTCAATCACACCTGGAAACAGGTCATTGGCCAGGATGGGCGTGGCCCCTGCAAGCTCAGGGTTACCTAAATATTTAAACTTCCAAACAAAGGAAGTTCAGCCCTTCTCTCTCTCAGGTACCAGCCCTCTGGGGACTCCTGCTGCAAGGGGTCTTTGCTCCCTTGTGCCCGCATGGTGCACGGCCATGTCGGACTCCACACATGGACTGATGGACTTGAATCTGGCCTGAATGCTGAACCACACCTGGTTGCAACATGGAACAGAAACTGCACGCTGGCCTGTTTCTGACTCTGAACTCCCAACTACTCCTCTTCCAGGACTGGCATAAGGGGCTTTAGGGCCCAAGAAATGTAACTTTACACAAATACAGCCTTCTTCCATATTCCGTCCTCCCATGTGAGTCTCAGAAAATTCATTTTCTGAAGTTATCTCAAGAGCCTCATTCCCACTCATGTCCTGGCATCAACTGTGATTTGATTTTTATTTTATTAGAAGAGTCTGGTCCTAACAGACTCTTTAAATTCCTCTTAATTTTACCAAGACTCTGTAAATTTTGTTTTTGCAATGTTCTATAGGATTGTTTATCACTTCAACATTTTCTGCGCATCGGACCAAGGGGGGTTATAAAATACTGTCCTTCTCCCCCCCCCCCCCACCCCCAAGAAGCTCACAGTCTCTTGGGTATACAGAGAAGTAAGTAAAAAATTATGTTGGTCAAATATTTAAATGATATGCGTGCCCTAATAGAGGTATGCACAAAATTGCCTGAAAGAGGGCAGTTAGGAGGATGACACATGGGCATGTCACTCAAGCCAAGATGTAAGGCTCTATGGGAATTAGCCAGGACAAGCTGCCATTGCTCCTTCTTGACCTTTCAGTTGTAAGAATGGTCCTTCAGTTTGCCCTGTGGGAAGGGAAGGAGTCAGCCTTCTTTCACCCCTTCCACATGCACTGTCCCTCCCATTCTGCCACCCCCACTGAGAGGACCACATCACCATTTTGGTTAGATCAAGTTCTTTATTTACATTACAGTTACAATGTAAATGCTATTCATACTTGAGCCATTAGGCATTTCATAACTTTTCCTTTCTTTTCTTATTAAATATAATTTTCCTTTCATCTACTTGGTTTTAAGCCACAGATTCTCTAAGTCTCTAAATGTCCACTCCAAATTTTTGATGCATCAACTTTTGTATTGATTTATCTTCTTCATCTGTCCTAGAGCCTTATGGCCAGTGCCAAGCTCAAACTGGTGGCCCTTCATTCTGGTGCCATCAGCCTGGATTGCGGCAGGCTAGAGGCTGGGTTTCTCTTCACTCTCCTGCCAAGAATGGCTCTTTCTCTCTCCTGGATTCATTATCTGTTTTCTTCTCCCTTAATTTAAAAAAATTTTTAAAAATATGTTTTATTGATTTCAGAGAGAAGGGAGGGAGAGGGAGAGAGGGATAGAAACATCAATGATGACAGAGAATTATCGATCGGCTGCCTCTTGTACAACCCCTATTGGGGATTGAGCCTGCAACCCAGGCATGTGCCCTGACCTGGAATGGAACTGTGACTGGTTCATGGGTGAATGCTCAACCACTGAACTACACTGGCCGGGTCTTTCCTCTTAATTTACTCCCTCATGCTGGGTATCTCCTGATACCCCAAGAAAGTATAATTGTTGAAACCGCTCATGTCTGGAGATGGGATTGGAGAGGGAAAGTTAGGTAAGTTAGGGAGCACGAGGACACTTTGGGGTCAGAGGGATATATTCGTTATATTGATTGTAGAGATGGTTTCATAGTTGTATACATATGGCAAAACCCATCAAATTGTGTGCACCGTATTGCATGTCAATTATATCTCAATTAAGCTGCAAGAAAGTAAAAAGAGGAAAAAGATATGCATAAAAAATTCAAAAGTTCATTAACTTATATTGGCACATCTGTGGGTAAGCAGGTACTCACATACAGTGCTGGTGGGAATGCAAATTGTACAACCTATTTGGAAAGGAATTTGACAATATCTAGCCAAACAACAAATGCACTTAACCTTTGGCCCAGCAATCCATCCCATTCCTAAGAATCTGTACCACACATACATTGGCAGAAATACAAAATGATATCTGTAATATACACTCTGTTGAAGCACTATTTGTAATAGCAAAAGATTGGAATCGATCTAAGTATCCATCAGCAGAATACTGATAAATGAAGGCACAGCTCTACAAAGTGAAGCACTACTCAGTTGAAAGGAAATAAGGAAGGCCCCAATATACTGCTATGGACTGATCTTTGGGCTTTATTGTTATGTGATGATATCAAGTTATGAAACATTGAGGATATTTGTACTTTTTGTTCCTGAAAATGCTTTCTATCTTGATCTGAGTGGTAACCACATGGGGTGTATAAATATGTAAAACTTCATTGAGTTACACATGACCATATGTATGTTCAATCTCAATTTAAATTAGAAAAAGTATATATATAAATGGGAGCAGAATGAAGAAAGAGTGGGAGAAGAGGAAATGGAAACAGTGGGCCTTGGCCATGAACAGGCAGCACTGGTTGGAACAGACTGTAATGCCACGGGAGCATTTTTCTCTCCCTCCTTTCTTCTTTCCCTTCTGCCTGCCTTTGTTCCTTCCTTGTTATAATGGAAAAGATTGAATCATATGTAAAAGCTCATGGTTGATGAGAAAGACCAGTTGAAAAGTAAGGTTGACTCCATATAAGAAAAACAAAGAATAGTCTATAGTGCAAGGTCCTTAGAAAGTTGGGGTTGTCCTTGGAAGAGAGACACCAGCCCAATGCAGGGAAAGGAGGCTGGAATGGGAGCAGCTTACAGGAGATTGTAGGACTGGGGGCACCAGGCACACCGGTACTCTGTAAGGGAGCGAGCTGAGTGGGGCGTGCAGTGGGAGTGCAGAGAGCTGGTTGTAGAATCCAAGACGTAGAAAGGGTCTGAAATAGTACCGCAGGGAGTGGGAGAGTCAGAAATGAGCTGGACAGGAAATGTCAGGTATTAAGGAGTGTCAGATAGTAAGGGTCTCTTTGAAGTTTATGAGTACATGCCTTTCTCCAGAAGGGCTCAGAGGAAGCAGAAAGTTGGATCCATCCAAAGTTGGATTTTGCCAGCTAGGTACAACTAAGACTTAAGGGGGGTTATATAATTGGCCAAGCATGTTATTAAAATGATGAATCATTCAGTCTGAGGTGGATAAATGAGGAAGTAAAAAAAAGCAGCGGGCTGATTGATGAGCAGTAAACAGAAGGCTCAGAGGATGGGCATTGAGGTGAGGTTGGAAAGTGATTGCGGGAGCTGGTGGGGAGGGATTGAGCAGAGAGAGAGAGGAGAGAGAGAGAGAGAGAGAGAGAGAGAGAGAGAGAGAGAGAGAGAGAGAGAGACTAACTCTTGGAAAGCAAAAGAAAGAAGAAACAAAGAAAGTTGTAATGGGACCAGTTGAAAGCTGTGAGTCAGCATTTCCCAAAGTGTGTTCTGAAGAATATTACCAGATAAACGGCTCGTGCACTTAGGATTGCTTATTACTTCAATTAAGATTCTGAAACATCTTGTATCACAGAGGCCTGAACTGTGTTTAACAGAGCACTTTCCGAATCCTGGAATTACTAAGCCTTTCAGTGGAACATCTATTAACATTCTTCTAAACTAGTGTTCTTCCAAACATCTTTTAGCAACTCTGCTTTGTCACATGCTGAAACTCTTACATTAACAGGATGAAGTGAATAATTATCACAGCATGTGATCATTATTTTTATATCTGCTTTCATGTATTTCAATATGAAAAGGTTATTTTTCTATTAAAAGCATGTATAAGAGTAGAACATATTTTTAAAGGTTAAAGGGGGTATGGTTCATGAAGTTAATACTGCTAGGCTTACCTCATTCTGCTATAAAGGTGAATAAAAGACAACACTATTGTGTTGGATAGAGTCCAGATTTAACCACTAAGATTATTATCTTTGTCTGCATTAATAAACCTCGTTTGAACAGTAAGCAGCCTCTCTTAAAACCAATTACATTCCAGCTGCAGAAACACTTTGAATATAATAAAGGTCCTGATGTTAATCACATCAAATGTGTATTTCTATTCTTTAAACTCCATAATAAGATCTCTACCATATCCAGTAAAAAGAATAAAAAAATAGCCATTACAACGTATAAATAGAAAAGGTCTCCATTTTCTTTCACTTCATTTCTGACACATTTAAGAACAATAAGAAAGTAGGTATCCGATGTAAACTGAATTCATGTTTTTGCTGCCCATCCCTGAAGGAGGATTATACTTGCCCACCTCCTTGACATTAGTCTTGGCCAATGAAATGTGAGTGAAACAGACATGAGTTACAAGCAGAAGCTCCAAGAGCCACTGCATGGTTCACCGTGGCCTGTCTCCTTGTAGACCAGCAATGTTCTACAGGCTGCTCTGTCAGCCTGACTCCCTGGGTAAAGGTGACAGAGCAGAGCTTCAGCTGATCCTTAAAGGGCGCATAGCATTAGCAAGAAATGCCCATAGAAAGGTGTCATTTGTTACCACAGCTTAACCCAGTTTGTGCTGATTAATACAAAAATTATATCCTGTACCCTCTATTCATGTTTCCCAAACTGGCAACTGTTAATGAACAGAAACAGAAGTAATCACCAGAGGCATAAAACTCCCTCCAGGGAATGTCTGGATCAGTGGTGGCCAATTAGCTTCATCTCTCCTGTCAACTCTATCAGACTCATAGTGACAACTTGAATCAACTCTGTAGAGAAGGGTTCTGGAGCCATGGCCTTGCCAGAAGGAAAGAGTGCCATATTTATGTGTATGTCGCCCAGGAAAGGTGATGTAATAAGTTGTCCGTCCCTGGTCTATAAGGCACAACCTATGCTCACTGTCATTTCTGTTATTTTTCTCATTGGTGCAGGAGGCGTTATTTTTTTTAATGCCCCTAGAAATAAACAGAAGTTAGTTCCCTAAAATATTTAGACCAATAAATAATTTCATTTTATTTTACTTATTTAAAAAATATTTTTATTGATTTCAGAGAGGAAGGGAGTGAGAGAAATACTAACCTTAATGATGAGAGAGAATTACTGATTGGCTGCCTTCTGTACGCCCCCACCGGGGATCAAGCCCGGAAATCCTGCCATGTGCCCTTGACTGGAATCAAACCCAGGACCCTTCAGTCCGCAGGCCAACACTCTATCCACTGAGCCAAACCAGCTAGGGCAATAATTTCATTTTATTTGCTGATAAAGGGAGAAAACGAATTGTTTCTATCAGAGCTAATCACAGAATTCCTCCTCAGGCAGAGACTGTCTTTGTTAGAAATATCTTAAAAGGACGTTTTAGTTTTTAGAATGGCTCTCACGGCCAAGTCTGGATGGTTTGTGGAGAAAGGGAAGTAGCTAAACTGTTTTGTTTTGGAAATGCGCAGTAATAGTTGGAGTTATCACTGAAGGAACTGGGAGGAGTTAGGAAGAGGTAAGGAAGAGGGACAGGGGTTCAGCAACATGGCTGGAGGTGGGGAAGAGACAACCCCAGGAAGTTCCCCTGGGGATGGAATGGCTGAGGGACTTGGAAATGAGATGCTTAAATATTCCATTGCAAGTGTTTTGCCCTTCTATGCTTTAATGTGACATCCCTAACACTAACACACAGACCCACTTGTTATGGGCTGACCTGCAACCCTCCCCGCCCCATACATATGTTGATGTCCCAATACCCCCCATACTTCAGAATGTGGCCTTATTTGGAAAACAGGGCTGTTGCAGTTGTAATTAAGACGAGGTCATGCTGGAGAAGGATGGGCCCCTAATCCAATAGTACAGTGTCCTTATAAAAAGAGGAAATTTGGAGAGAGAGAGAGAGAGAGAGAGAGAGAGAGAGAGAGAGAGAGCTGTGTAAAAAATGGAGCTATGCTGCCACAAGCCAAGGAACTAGCAGAAGCCAGAAGAAAGGCCTGGAACAGGTCCTGTCTCGGTGCCTTCCAAGGAAGCACAGCCCACCAACACCTTGATCTCAGACTTCTAGCTTCTAGAACTGTGGGAACATAAACTTCTGTTCTTCAAGCCACTCCGTGTGACTTAGTTGTAAGAGCCCCAGGACGCACCATACCACACACACACACACACACACACACACACACACACACACACACTCCATTGCCCCAGTCTTTAGGAGAGTCTGCAGCATGCACAAAGCCGTGAAAGGTGGCACCGGGCATGCAGGAAGCAGAACACAAAGGAGAGACCAAGAAAGCAGCGGAAGCAGACCGGCGGCAGAGCGAATACAGGCCCTTCCGTACGTGCCGGCAGGAATTCTCAGAGCTATTGGGAAAGTATCTGGCCTACTTATGAGGGATAGAGATTTGAGGCACTTTTTACTAAAGCATAAAGGGCCAGATGAGCTCAGCAAGCTGGGGAAGTTAGAAACACCTAGCGGCTGACATCTAGCCCACACGACTAATGATGTCAAGTGGGTGTCTCTGGTTCCCACTGTCAGTGAGTAGTATGTAAGTCAGGAGCCATTAAAGGGAAATGGCTCACTGCACCATCCCTGAAAAGAGCAGTCCCCGCCACAGCCCAGGCTGCTCTGTCCTTGGCCTAATACTCATTATCCGCTGCACTGCGATAATGAGTTTGCTGCTTTGTGGGCTTTAGAGATGAGCTTGGTTTAATGCCTGCTGATTCATAAGACACAGGGGCCCTGGCCTGCCTCTGATGCGATGTGCGCATTTGAGTTGGGAACGATTTCTATTTCATACTCTCCAGCAAAATGAGGTTGGGTTGCTAAAGAAGGCCAGCTAAGCATCCAGAGACAGAGACCTGAGAACTCCACCCCGGGCAGGGGGGTGGGGAAAAGGAAGGAGCAGGCACATTGCCTCTTAGCCCTCCCCGTTTTAGCTCCTCTGCAAGCAAGCTGTTGCCAAAAAGCATTAGAGCTGCTGCTGAAGCCTATCAGATGGGAATGACTCTGAGCAGAGCGCGTGTTTGTGAAAGGCGGCCTATCCCACTCAGGCACCAACTGGACACAAAGATGATTCAACAGGAGTTGGTAATCCAGAAGGGAGTGTCAACAATGAAATACAGGACAAGTTTCAATGAAATGTGGGCCAAACTGGGCAGAAATGACATGGTATGGGTACGCAGAAGAAAAGCTGTCTTAGCTGTTTCTTGTGAGATCAGGGAGGGCTGCACGCAGAAGGCGGCACCTGAAGGCCTTCCAGGGGCAGGGAAGCTGGAAGGGCTATTTCCAACCAATGGAACTGTAGGAGTTCTGATAACTTAGTGCTTTTTCAGAGCCTGGACGGGCAGTTTGGAAACTGTAGATGGAGAGGTTTTATTATTTGTTGTTGTGTTAACTTTTCTTTTCTTTTTTTTTTTAATTCCATGTTCAGGAATTTGTACTTTATACTAAACACAGTGAGGAATGCAGATTTTGCAAGGTGACCTGTGTTTTAGATGTGTATCTGCAATTTACAGACTCAATAAAAAATGAACTCCCTTCTTGTAGGCCCAGCACTCTGCCAGGCACCACAGGGCCAAAAGGAAGACCACAGTCCTTATTCTGAGACAGTGGTTCTCAACCTTGGCTGCACATTAGAATCACCTGGGGATCTTTTTAAAATCCTGATTTCTGGGCCTCATCCTCCAGAAATTCTGTGTCTTTGTTACTAATGTTGTGGCCCCACCCCATAACAAAGAAATAGAATTTCCAGAGGATGGGGCCCAGAAATCACGATTTTAAAAAGATTCCCAGGTGATTCTAATGTGCAGCCAAGGTTGAGAACCACTGATCTAAGAGGATGCAGACAGAGAGAATGCACAGACCCAGAGTCCAAGAGAGAGCTGGGAAGAGCACCAGTAAGCCACTGGGCTGCAGGAACCCAGAAAAGGAAAGCCAGTCAGGAGAGGCTTCATGATGGGAGTGAGCTGGGGCTGAACCATGAACAAAGTTTAGGGCTGGAACTGCAGAAAGAGGGGAGACGTACATTATGGGGTTGAGCAGGAGGAAGGTGGGACTAAAGCAGCATGAACAAAGTTCTGGTAGGGCAAGTGGGCGTGGGGTCCTGGGAATACTGGCCTGCGGGCGGAAACTAGAGAATGTGAACGAAGTTCTAACCTCATAAGTTTTGCAGACAGTACCACCCAGGATTCTGTATCAAAGCCATTGCCTTTCCCCAAACCAATGTAGTGATCAAGGCTACATAAGAGGACCCATTGTAGTCACTCTTTCAATGCAACCAAACCTAGAGATGCAACCAGAAAACTGCAATTTGCAACCTGACGCTAAAACACACTTTGTTCTTTTGGGAAACAGCATGAGTTTGTGCCGCGCCAGCAAGGCCAAGGGTGAACCCTGAGTGGAGGCGGTGAAGGATTGAGAAAAGGCTGGGTCTCGGTGGGCGCTGCTGGAGAGACCGTGCCATGGACTACAAGCTGTGTCTTTTATTTTATAGCAGATTCTATGAGGCAAAGTAAGGGTGTGGTCAAGATGTTTACAACATTCTCATGGGTTTTGATCCTATTCAAGTACATGCACCTGAACTCTATCAAGCCCATATTACTCAGGCATGTGGGGCCACGTGTTCGGACCATAGTTCAAGCTTACAACTATAGCTGTTGGCTATAATTGTGCTGGGAGGGCTCTGTCCTCCAAGCTGAGACTTGCACGTGGCCATGAGAGGACTGTGCCCTCTCATTTGTCCTAGGCTGGAACCTGTCCAAACACTGTAGCCGCTCTCCACAGAGTTCATCAGTCTGAAAAGTCCTCAAACATTCTTGAAGCTGATGCCCAGGAAGTTCTAGGTCAGGGCCTGGGCTCTAGCAGGGACCAGAGAAGACATGTTCATACAAAATCACGACACAACGTAAAAAGCCAGCATGTACTAGGGTCGGCCTATCCTGCACATATGCCAAAAGTGGAATTCTCCCACCTTGGTAGTACTGAAAAAAAAAAAAATCTCTGATACTCAGCCAGTGTGGCTCCATGGTTGAGCATCAACCTATAAACCAGGAGGTCACCGGTTTGATTCCTGGTCAGGGCACATGCCTGGGTTGTGGGCTCGATCCCCAGTAATCGGGGTGCAGGAGGCAGCTGATCGATGATTCTCATCATTGATGTTTCTATCTATCCCTCTCCCTTTCTCTCTCTGGAATCAATAATTTTCAAAATCTCCTATGTAGGAGGTGGTGTGGAATCTGGGAAAATCCCAAGGTTGAATCCTGGAAGCACTCCTCACCGTATGACCTAATGGTTTTGAGCTTCAATTTCCTCATCTGTAAAATGAGGGTAACAGCACCTGCCTCGCCGTTCTGACATGAAGATAAAATGAGATGACACAGGCAAACACCTCGCAGGATAACTGGCATCGCCTGAGCCTGGGTGACCACTGGTTCCTCCTCTTCGCTCCCATTGGTCTTGGGTTATAAAGCCAGAGTCAGAGGGCTGGTGTGATTTCTGAGAAACCAACCAAAGGATCGTGATGCTAATGAGGCTTGAAGCCTCAGACCACATTAAAGGCCTCCGGGGCATTGGTAATGTGCCACATCTGACATGGCTCTAAGATTTGCGTCTGTTCCAGATGTCACATGCTGCCTCGCCATCACACTTTGGCATCGAATGACAAGATAGGATCTATAACAGGACGCTGGAGTGAGGCCAGCACAGCTGCCCTGAAACCCTGCCCCCTGCCCCCAGCGCTGGCAGGACAAGAGCCAAGAAGAGGTGACTGGGGCTACGGAAACAGCCTCCAAAGGTTTAGCTCACGCAGGAGGAACTGGAGCAGAGAAGGCAAAAGCAATACTACTAAGAGTAGTAAAGGAGCCCTGACCGGTTTGGCTCAGTGGATAGAGCATTGGCCTGCGGACTGAAGGGTCCCAGGTTCGATTCCAGTCAAGGGCATGTACCTTGGTTTCGGTCACATCCCCACTGGGGTATGTGCAGGAGGCAGCTGATTGATGTTTCTAACTCTCTATCCCTCTTGCTTCCTCTCTGTAAAAAATCAATAAAGTATATTTTTTTTAAAAAGAGTAGTAAAGGAAAGCCCAGGAAAGTAGTAAAACACAGCCTGGCTGCCAGGAAGCCCAAGCAAGTTAATAATCCAACTTGATGGGCAGCCAGAAGACTTAAGGTAGCTCAATCAAAGTGTGGGCGTTATCCAGCCCAGAAGACAAAGACACATAAACAATAGCAGGTGACATGTGAATCAAGCGATTTAGCAAGTCAGATTGAGAAGCTATCTCTTGCCACATCTCAGATTCCTTAATAGTTAACTTTCCCTCTGTCCCTTCTCTTCATCCCCGCTGCCCTCGCCCTCATTCAGGCTCATATCACCTCCTGCCAGTTCAGGGACACCTTAATTTTCTATATATACAACTCTCATCAAGTTCCTGGTGGCTCACCAAATAAAACCTAAATTTCCAAGCCAGACTTTCAAAGCCCTCCATAATATAACCTCCATCTTAAACAGCCTGTTCCCTTTCAGGGTCCTTATGTTTCAGCCCAACCAAAATAGACTCACTCAACCTTGGTGTTTTTCATTTCAGTGTCTTTGCTTGAGCTGTTGCTTCCCAGGGATTCTCACGTGCCCTCTGTGCATGTTTCCCCAGGCTGCCATAACAAACGACACAACTGGGGCAGCTTAAAACCAGAGGCTTATTCCCTCGCAGTCCTGGAACCCACAAGTCCAAAATCAAGGTATTAGCAGTGTTGGTTCAGAGGGAGAATTTGTTCCACGCCTCTCTCCTAGCTTCTGCCGCCTGCAAATAATCCTCGTCATTCTTCGACTTAGGTCTGCCAGCCTCTGCCCGTGTCTTCAGATGGCCTTCGTCTCGCTGTGAGTCTGGGTCTCAAACCTCCCTCTGCCTTTCTCTGAGAAGCTCACCTCTCATTGGATTTGGGGCCCACCCTTACTCCAGGTTTATCTCATCTCAAGAGCCTTAACGTAATTCCATCTGCACAGGCCCTTTTCTCAATCAGGTCACATTCACAGGTTCTGGGTAGACAGAGGTGTCTTTTGGAGGGACCATAATCCAATCCCCTACATTCTTTTTGATAATTTAATTTAACTTTTTTCCATCACCATTTACCCCCTCTGTGCCCTCTTTCACCCTTCCCCACCTGCAATCACCACACTGTGTCCATGTCCATGAGTTCTCTCTCTTTTTTTTCTTTTTTGCTCAATCCCTCCACACACACCCCTCCCCCGCCACCACCACCAGAGCTGCAGCCTGCTCTCTCCCTATGAGCCCGTCTCTATTTTGCTTTGTTTGCTCATTAAATTCCACATCTGCGTGAAATCATATGGTACTCGTCTTTCTCTGACTGGTTTATTTCACTTAGCATAATGTTCTCCAGGTCTATCCATGCTATCGCAAAGGGTAAAATTTCCTTCCTTTTTACGCAAGAGTCGTATTCTGTTGTGTAAATGTACCATAGCTTTTTTATCCACTCATCCACTGATGGACACTTGGGCAGCTTCCACATCTTGGCCATTGTAAATAATGCTGCTATGAACACAGGGGTGCATATACCTTTCGTCAACCCCCCACACAGTTTAAGACTTGGCTCTGTCGCTGCCTCCTCTGTGAAGTATGCCCTGATGTCTTTCCTCAGGAAGCAATCTTTCCCACCTATAACCTGCCGAGACATGTGATTGAATTCTACTTGGTGTCACTGTGTTTTCATGCAGGACCTTCCTTTGAGTGAATTGCCTAACTTCCACAGACCTCGGTTTCCTCATCTTTGACACTGAGATGGTAATTACATCTACTTATAGCATTGTTTTTGATAAAAAGGCATTTTCCGGGACTTAAGTAAGTCATCCGTCAGTGCTATATCATCATTATCTTGATTCTTGCTGTTGTGTTATCTTCTTACCTACTATATTGTAAGTTCCTTAAAGACAGGCCTATCTGAACCTCTGTGGAATTTAGGAGTGTCTTGCACACGTCATGGGTGAGTGGCCATGTGAGGGGGAAAATGACGTGTACGCTATCTTGAAATAAAACAGTGCACACGGAGGCAAGCTTGGAAATGTTATGAGGAGAGAGAGCCCTCTATCCAACTCTCCATCAGCAGTGAAGTGCCCGGGTCTTCCCCAGCAGTGCCGAGTCTCTTCTTAGTCACCCCTACGATATTTTTGCGAGCAGTTACTCCCTTTGGCTCACAAGAAGCACAACCTGGAGATCTGCCACGCAGGGGCCCTTCTGAGCCAGTACAGCGTATCTCGTTTGTGGATTTGTCATCATGACAATTATGTCTTGTTATTGCCATGGTTCCTCTTAGCACCAGCTTGACTGAGAAATAAAAAGGAGAACAGGGGGCTGACTTCTGGCTCAAGGGAAGAGTGACTCAGTGGCCCTCGGGGGCCTCCTCACAGGAACAGGGTAGGTGTGCTGACTCACCTTGGCCTCCTCCCAAGGCTGCTCCCTCAAGGCCTCTCGGGAGGCGGGAGGCGTGGAAGCCTGTCGTGGTGGTGCTGCTCTTCCCCACACCCCCAGGGGCTATTTGGCGAAGTTGCCTGCTGAAGGGCCGAAACTCTTGACCGATGGTTCTGTGTTGTGTTTAAGGATAACTCTGAAATGTTCTAAAAGATTTCCACTATTAGACATGAGGGCTGGTCGCCATTCCCACCTGGCGGCGGAGAGTGCTCCCAGCCAGCTCACCCCCATTGACGGGGCACTTGTCTGCCAGGCACTGTACTAAGTGCTCTACTGTTATCTCATGTGACCCTGCCACAGCTCTAGGGCAGACCTATGAGTAGCTCCATGTCACCGGGGAGAAAGCGAAGGCTTACAGGTATGAAATAACTTGCCTAAAATCACAATCCTGGTGTGCAATTCAACAAGTATTCAAACTGAGGTCTACCTCTCATGCTCAGTCTCCCAACCACGGTACTCCACTGCCTCCTACCCGCATCCACACAGTGGGAAAGGCAGCTCTCTCTCCACAACTGCAAAAATGGGGTACCCTGGATCCTGAAGGAGTGAATGAAATTAATAGCCTTCTTCCGACATTTCCCAGGTTAGAAACATTGAGACAGACCCTTCGCAGATGGGTAGACAGCTGAACTCGTAGAAGTGATACTTGATCTTGCATAATAAATGTAAACGTGTTTCAAGTTCCCACAGCATGTCTATCAGAATCCCATTTTTAAATGCTAGCTCTTGGGGAGGAAAGATGGTGTTGGAGAGTCGTTCCCGGCCTGACTCTAATTACACAGCATGCAAGCGCAGACACGTAGGAAGATTCACCTCGTAGCGAGGTGCGCACAAAGTGCAGTTCGGTGGGAGGACGGAAGCTGAAGTCCTTACATGTACTTCCCCAAGCAAATACTGTAAAACCTCATCTGCTGAGTGTGGCAGCGGGCAGGGAGCCGTCATCCGGGATCAGACCTCCCTGGCGGTGTTCAGTTTGGGAAACAGCAGAGCCACTCTCTCCTGCCCAGAATCAGGACTGACGGATTTGGTTCTGTTTCCACAGAACAGTTGCCCAAACTGTGCCTATCACTAACACTTCCTATGTACAATATGCTTTTAAAAATCACGTATCCTTTCGTGTTGAGACTCTCTGATGGTAGATATTCACCTGGAAAGAAAATAATAGGGATTAAGTCAAAAAGAGAAAAAAGGAACTTGTGAGGTTTTCATTCTTGTCTTTAATTTTACATTAAATTGAGCCATGTTCCTGGGAAAATTAAAATACAGTAAGTCTTCTTTATATCCAGTGTACAGTGCCACCTGAGAAGGAAGGTGGTGGCATTACTGGGGAGGCTGTGTGGTGCCACTGCCATTCAGGCTTTTAAAGGGCTGCGGTCGGAGAGCCAAGGCTACAGTGACTAAGGAGGTTATTTTTGACACTGCTCCTGTGCCTTCTCGATTAAGCCATTACACAGGCTCCTTCCCAGATGCTGACGTTGATGCTCCACGGCCACTGAAAGGGGAAGGATGAGTTATTATGAGATCTTTTCATTTCAAATGATTACTGAAAGGACAAGAATTCATCAAATTTTGATCTAGACAAGACCTTCAAGCAATGCTCAAATCCACCCCCATAATCTTTTGTTTGAAATCCCTGTCAGGAAACTGACAGCTCAGTGTAGAGATTAATCAAAATGAATGTCCATGGCTCCTAAGAGAAAGAGAAGGCTGCATCTAGCAAAATTGCCACCAGATTAAAAAAATGTTCTCTCCTAACGCGGCCTCAAGAAACCTAATCCCATTTACGCAAATTCTTGCCTTTCAGCTTTTCCCTGGGCAGCAAAATTGCCCTTCACATGTAACACCCATCAAGGTAGTAATAAGGTGGATTACTCTGCAAACACTTTCAGCTGGTTTACCCACTATAATTTGAATCTCTTTGTATAAATATGTACAAATGTATTGGCATGGATTGGTACAGTGACTAATCCTATTTACTTTTGGAAGTACGTCCTGATCTCCAGCCACAGAGAAATAGCGGCTTTTTATTTTAACATCTCAAGGGTGCACGGACCCCTTTGTTCTCCCGCTCCAAAAGCAGTTTGCTCCCCAACCCAGAAGATAATTCCTTTATGGAGAGGAACGAGCGCCCCCTAGTGAAACAGTGTTTCCCAACATTCCTTCAACACTGACGTTCCATCTCAGTTTTCTTTTTCTTTTTGAAACACATTAGGGTTTTATTTATTTCTTTTCAATATTATTCTGTATTAGTTTCAGGTATACAACATAGTGTTTAGACAAATCATATACTTTACAAAGTGGTCCCCCTGAAATTTCAAGTACCCCCCTGGCCCATACATAGTTATTAAAATATCATTTCCTCCCCCCCAACCCCTCCATTGACCTCTCCCCGGCCATTCCCACCCCCAGCACATGCCCTCACCCCTCTAGTGTCTGTGTCCATTGGTAATGCTTATATCCATGCATACAAGACCTTTGGTTGATCTTATCTCAGTTTTTCTTGCCAGAGAATCTCCTGGACCAACAGTGGTGCGGAGGCCCAGTGCCTAGGGCCTATGAGCTTTTCAAGGGCCAATAAAATTGAAAGCTGAGAAAAATCTACTGGCTCCAAGAAATGTTTTAGTTCCAAAACTGAAATTAGTAAATTTAACTATCTACGAAATGTAACATGTCAATTAGTCACAAACAATTCAACTTTTAAATAATTATATATAAATTACATTTGATGTGGGTGTATTTTAATATTTTCTTTGATGAGAAACAGGGCCTCTTAAAATAAGAGTAAAAACCTCTTTTCCATAGAGTTGACCTCTCTTAAAGACTTCATGACCATTAACGGTCCAACTATGCCTTGACATTACTCTTTTTTAAAAAATATATATTTTATTGCTTTTTAAAGAGAGGAAGGGAGAGGGATAGAGAGTTAGAAACATTGGATGAGAGCGAAATATCGATCAGCTGCCTCCTGCACACCCCCCATTGGGGATGTGCCCGCAACCAAGGTACATGCCCTTGACTGGAATCAAACTTGGGACTCTTCAGTCCGCAGGCTGATGCTCTATCCACTGAGCCAAACCGGTTAGGGCGACATTACTCTTTAAAGACATTAAAAACCATACTTTATATGTGCAAAGTGCCTGGTAAAAGTTTACACATACTACCATTCAACTCATTTAATCTTTTTAAAAAAATGTATTGATTTGAGAGAGAAAAAGGGAGGGAGGGAGAGAGAGAGAATAACATAGATTGTTGTTTCATTTATTTATGCATTCACTGGTTGATTCTTTTTTTAAAAAATCATTTTAGAGAGAGTGAAGAAGGAAGAGACAGACAGACAGAAACACTGATGTTGGGGGCCTGATTTGCTGTTCCAATTATTTATGCATTCATTGATTGCTTCTTGTATGTGTCCTGACTGGAGATCGAACCCACAGCCTTGTTGAATCAGATGATGCTCTAACCAACTGAGCTTCAACTCATTTAATCTCTACAATAGTAAATTAAGAAAGAATGAATTAAAACTTTCAGATAATTTGGATTTTTTTTCTCTTCCTTTCTTTTCTTTCTTTCTTTCTTTTTTTTTTTTTTTTGCCCAAGTACGAAATATTACAAATTCTGAAGAAAAAAATCAGAAACAAAACTGTTTAATAAGCACAGTTCAAATGAAAGCAAACTTCTAATTTGAAATAGCATATGTAGACTTTGATGGGAGACAATACATAGCATGTGGCTTCAGAGTCAAATACTTTGAATAAGAGCTATGTGACCTGGGACAAGTTACTCTCTGTGTGCCTCAGTATTTTCAACTGTAAAATGAGGATAAAATAGTACTTATCTCACAGGGTTGTTGTGATGCTTAAATCAGTTCATATATAGTTGTCCCAAAAACATGTATACACACTTCAACAGCTGATAGCTCAACTGAGGTTTCTTTCTTTTCAGCCAAACTAAGCTTTTGTTGTTGTTGTTGTTGTTAATCCTCACCCAATAATATTTTTTCCATTGATTTTAGATAAAGTGAAAGGGAGGGAGAGAGAGAGAGAGAAAAACATCCACTGGTTGCCTCCCGCATGTGTCGGAAATCGAGGCTGCAACCGGGGTACGTGCCCTTGCCGGAATAGAATCCCCGACCCTCAATCGTGGGCCAACACTCTAATCACTGAGACAAACCAGCTAGGTCCAGACTAAGCTTTGAACAAAGGAAATTCATCCTAAAATGCTACTGGAAGTGCGAATATGCATTTTATGTTGTTGAAGTATAAACGCTGCCTTTATAATTATTCAGTGTATATACATTTTTGGGAGGACACACTTTAACAGCTGATAACTCACTTAATTTTCACTCCTTTTCAGGTTTAACTGACTTGAAATAATGGGTAAAGCCAGATTAAGCTTCGAACAAAGAAAATTTATAAATTAGACTTTTAAAAAAATAGGTTTTTATTGATTTCAGAGGGAGGAAGGGAGAAGGATAGAGAGAGATAAAAACATTAATGATAAGTGAGAATCATTGATTGGCTGTCTCCTGCACACCCCCTACTGGGGATCGAGCCTGCAACCCAGGCATGTGCCTAACTGGGAATCAAACCTATGACCTCCTGGTTCATGGATCAATGCTCACACTTAGCACACCAGCTGGGCTCCACTAGACTTTTTAAGGGGATACATAAAAGATAAATTTTACAGTACAAAGCCAGCAATAGTTGATGAAATAAGAGCATGCAAATACCGAATGAAATAATTCTTGATGTTTGTGATTCCATTGCTTCACGCTATCAGCAGTGCCTGGACCAAAACGATCATCAGTTTGAAAACAGGCATGGGCAAAATAAAGTATTCACTTCTGTAGATTCTTTTAAATTTTAAAAATGAACAATATATTAATAAACACTGACTTTATAATCATTCAAAGTATGTATTCATTTTTTGGAACAACCCTATATATGAAACACTCAGAATAGTGCTTGGCACATAGTAAGAGTTCAATTAATACTAGCAATTAATTATTCAGTCAAATCACATCAATTTTTTATTCTCAGAAATAGAGTAATTTAAGATTTTGGATAAGTCAATTCTCACCAAAACAACTGAAAACATCCACAAAAACAGTCACTCATCTTTTATTTTGAAACCTCCTACCCTATATAATAAAGAGGTGATATACAAATTGACTGTCATGCCCTCGCACAAAGATGGTCGCCCCCATGTGGTCACAAGATGGCCAGCAGGGGAGGGCAGTTGGGGGCGACCAGGCCAGCAGAGGAGGGCAGTTGGTGGCTACCGGGCCTGCAGGGGAGGGCAGTTAGGGGTGACCAGGCCGGCAGGGGAGGGCAGTTGGGGGCAATCGGGTCGGCAGGGGAGCGATTAGGCATCGATCAGGCTGGCAGGGGAGTGGTTAGGAGGTGATCAGGCTGGCAGGCAGAAGCAGTTAGGGGCAATCAGGCAGGCAGGCTGGTGAGCAGTTGGGAGCCAGCAGCCCTGGATTGTGAGAAAGATGTCTGACTGCCAGTTTAGGCCTGATCTCTATATGGCAGTTGGGAATGACCAGGCAAGCAGTCTGACATCCCCTAAGGGGTCCCAGATTGGAGAGGGTACAGGCTGGGCTGAGGGACACCCTCCCTCCCCCTCAGTGCACAAATTTTGTGCACCAGGCCTCTAGTTTATAAATAATTTCAAACTTAGAAAAAGTTGCAAAAATCAAAATAGTACAAGGAACGCTCATATACCCTTTACACAAATTTGCTTATTGTTAACATATTATCCATTTGCTTTGTCATTTGTACTGCAGATCACTTCAAATCTGGTTGTTAGCCAAATTCAATGACTTGCAGCTATAAGAATGAGGTCTCCATTTCCTTGCTGGTTGTCAAATGTGAGCCATTCTCAGCTCCTACAGGTCACTCATTTTCCTCGAAACATGGCTTCACCCATTTCCAAAAGCAGTAATGAAGAATGACCACACGTTTCTGAATCTTCCTCCCAAGGAAGAGCCCCAGTTCCTTTTAGAACTCACCTGATTAGGCCAGGCTCACCCAGGATAATCTAATCTCTTATTTTTATTTTTTAATATATTCTTTTTATTGATTTCAGAGAGGAGAGAGAGATAGAAACATCAACAATGAGAGAGAATCATTGATCAGCTGCCCCCTGCATGCCCCATACTGGGGATTGAGCTCACAACCCAGGCATGTACCCTGACCAGCAATCAAATCTTGACCTCCAGGTTCACAGGTTGATGCTCAACCACTGAGCCACACCGGCCAGGCTATTCTCTTTTTATAAAAAAATTTTATTTGTTGGTTTGAGAGAGAGAGAGAGAGGGAAACATCGATTGTTGTTCCACTTATTTATACATTCATTGATTGGTTCTTGTATGTGCCCTTGGGGATTGAGCTCACAACCCAGGCATGTACCCTGACCAGCAATCAAATCTTGACCTCCAGGTTCACAGGTTGATGCTCAACCACTGAGCCACACCGGCCAGGCTATTCTCTTTTTATAAAAAAATTTTATTTGTTGGTTTGAGAGAGAGAGAGAGAGGGAAACATCGATTGTTGTTCCACTTATTTATACATTCATTGATTGGTTCTTGTATGTGCCCTAATCAGGGATCAAACCCACAAGTTTGGGATAGCAACTAAGCTACCTGGCCAGGGCTATTCACTTTCTTCACGTTAACTAATTTTGGACCTAAATTTCTGCAAAATCTCTTCACAGCAGCATGTAGCTTAATGTTTGAATAACTGGGAGAAGGTGTATATGCATCAGGGGGCAGGAATTTGGGGGCATTTCAGAATTCCACCTACCACATATGAGACACTTTGTTAGTCTATGTGTTAGTTTGCTGGGAATAGCAAAATACCACACACCGAGTCACTTAAGCAACATAAACTTATTTTCTCACAGTTCTGGAGGCTAGAAGTCCAGGATCAAGGCATCAGCAGGTTGTTTTTTCCTGAGGTCCTTCTCCTCATCTTGCAGATGGCCACCCTCTCACTGAGTCCTCACATGGCCCTTTCCTCTGTGTCTGCACATACCTTGTCTCTCTCTCTCTTCTTATTAGGACACCAGTCATATTGGATCAGGGCTTCAACATATAAATTTGGGGGGAGGGAGGCACAATTCAGTCCATAACAGTCTAATAACAAAACTAAAAACTAATATTTGAGCTGCTAGGTAGGTACTGTGCTAAACAATTTTTGTAGGCTATCTCATTTAACATAAATCATTAAATTATATATCATTATAAACACTATATAAAATTCCAGCTTTATCAAAATGTTTACTATTCTTGATTAGGAATTCTGTAAGATTTTTACTGTTATCTGATTCTTAGAGTACTGTGTCTAAATACTATCATGTGCTTCCCGCGCTCCATTCTGAGTACATTTTCAGCCACCGATTAAGTTTTATTGATCATCTAAGAGCTTGGTACAAAGATACAAAGATGAGCAACCGAATTTCCTGCTCTCAGAGATGAAAGGCATGTTTTACATGTGTCTCCATGTACATTTTGAAATATCTTACATTTAAAAATCAATTTTATTTATAGAACCATTCTGTGCTTTTAAGTTCTTATGGAAACTGAGGCACTGAAAATTAAAATAAGGATTTCAAGAAAGAGGAAATTCCTGTGTATATTTGGTTTTCTTGAGCTGCCTCAACCCTAACTGTGCAGCATTCTTTTATGTGGGGCTTGCCTAAAGTCTCCGTGATTGGAAAAAAAACACCTGGGATTTGAAGGTGAGAAACAATCGTAACATAAAAGCAATACATCTGACTGGGTAAGATGCCTCAAATTCCTCTCACTCTGCTCAAGAGATGAAAAAAATTTTTCTTTAAAACAAAGAAAAAGAGAAACCCTTTATTTCCTTACAGTCCAACCCGTTCACTTTTAACGCTAACACGGAGTCCTCTCCTTTAGGAGGCAAAGGCATTTGCAGGTACTGACGAACATCTCCCCCGGTTTGCAGGCCCAGTTGCTTCTCAGCTGTGGGCAGCGTGCGGTGATGGGCACCTTGGCAAGGAGCCTCTTCCAAGCCCCAGCCCCAGCCCTCCTCTGCCCAGCGGCCGTGGGCCGGTGTAGGTTCTGCATCCCCCTCCCTGGCTCATCATTCATTCACAAGCGCCGTCTGCGGCGCGTGGCCAGGGCGGGGCTGCACCCCGGCCCCACCCACGCCCCGGGCCCGGACCCGGCCCCGCCTCCACGCGTGCGGCTGCGAGGCTAATAAATGCTTCGTGCGCCCCGCGCGCCTGGTCGAACTCCGCCTTAGCTCGACCGACCTCGGCGCTTCCGCGCACCCGCTCCCCAACCCCACCCAAGAGTGGGACCTCCGCGCATGGAGAGGGAAGAGCGGTACCTGGAGCTCTACCTGGACCGGTGCACCGCCCAGGTGAGCCTGGAAGCTGCCGCACCGACCCAGCGTCAGGGGCTGCGTCCCGCCCTAGCGCTTGAGCGCCAAGTCCTGCGCTGTCAGGGCTTTGCCTTCTTCATCTCATAAAACCCCGAGTGACCCTAAGAGATGGGCTTGATGATCTCTCTCCATCTTTCAGTTGAAAAAATAGAAGCTTCGAGAAGTGAAATCATTTGCCAAAAGGTTGCTAGCCAGACCTCGACCCTGGTCTACAGTGAATCCAAAATGTGAATTGGAGGCACCTGTGGCTGCTTTCCGTTTGTGATTCCGAAGTGTTGTTTTCTTCCATTTTAAAATTCTTTAGAGTCAAGTACTGTAGAAGAGAGAGGAAAGCGTCTTCAAAAAAGAAAGAAAGAAAGAAAAAGAAGAGAAAAGGAAAGCAAGAGAGCAACTTATGGGGACAGGGGGGCCTGGTGAAAGGGGAATTTAAGGTAGACAATGATAGGGCTGAGGTAGAAATAGTGACGTGCCATAGTCTTTAACATAGCAGAGGAGGGCCCATGCAGGAAGGGTTCTAGGAAAGATGAGTGAGGCATGGTTCTGCAAAAACCGTTTTAAAAACGTTTCTTCAGATGTAAGGTCAAGGATGCAGTGAAGACACTATGAGTACAGCCTCTAAGGTGTGTTCCCACAGGTAAACTCATAAAACACCCCCCTTCAAGATCTTGTTGCCATTGCCTTAAATTTCTTGTGGTTTTTAAACGTGTTTACTTGTATTTTCAATTAATTTATTTTTAATTGAATTTATTAGGGTGGCATTGGTTAATAACATATAGATTTCAGGTGTACAATTCTATAGTACATCATCTGTATATTGCACTGTGTGATCACCACCCCCGTCAAGTCTCCTTCCATCCATTTTTAGTTCCTTGTTGGAGTTTAGTTTCCTCGGTGGGAGCTTTGCCCCCTGCTAAAACGCCACAGAGAGGAGAAGAGGAGGCACTGACTGTTGCAGATATTGGTGCTTTAGTGTAAATTGGCTGATTAGGTCCTTCCCAGCCAGGACTGAAGAGGCGAAGGAGACCATGAAGAGGAATGGGGGTCATCATCGCCACCTCACTTTTCTTAGGGTCAGTCTGTGGGGTGGGGGTGGGGGAAGATCGGAGCTAATTATGCAATTCAAAATGAAATAAGGTCAAACATTATATTTCAAGAGAATGACCACATTCTTCAAAGTGTTTTCTTTGATCAGTTAGTCACCCCTGCCACCTGCTGGACTTGTAGATCCAGAGCAATTGAATAGGATCTGGCCAGACATTTTATCTTAGCTGAGGTAGCTTCGTCACGGAGACGACAGAAATGAAGAGGCATTCCTAACTGCAGTGGGGCCTTGACTTACGAGTGTCCCGACTAATGAGTTTTTTGAGATACCAGCTGTTTCTTGTATTCTGTTGTCAGAAGTAAGATCTTCTAAGCCTTAGAATCTAAGCCAGTGGTTCTCAACCTTCTGGCCTTTTAAATATAGTTCCTCATGTGTGACCCAACCATAAAATTATTTTCATTGCTACTTCATAACTGTAATGTTGCTACTGTTATGAATCGTAATGTAAATATCTGATATGCAGGATGGTCTTAGGCGACCCCTGTGAAAGGGTCGTTCGACCGCCAAAGGGGTCGGGACCCACAGGTTGAGAACCGCTGAAGAGCATGGTTGCTCAATTACAAAATTGGGTTTAGAGTGGCAACTTACTACAGACCTAACTAAAATAGGACAAGCATTTTATGAAAAAAAAAATGCTTTTTCTGGACGTTAAGATATACTTTTCTGTTTCTGTCAGGTGTGTTGTGACACTAATAGAACTTCAGTGATACTTTGTGGAGAGAGACAGGTTAGCAGTTAGCCGTGGGCAAACTACGGCCCGTGGCCCTATCCGGCCAGTTTGAAATGAATAAAACTAAAAAAAAAAAAAGACCGTACCCTTTTATGTAATGATGTTTACTTTGAATTTATATTAGTTCACACAAACACTCCATCCATGCTTTTGTTCCGGCCCTCCGGTCCAGTTTAAGAACCCATTGTGGCCCACAAGTCAAAAAGTTTGCCCACCCCTGGGTTAGCTGCAATGCATTGCCTCTCATCCTGAATACGTTGCCTGCTGGCCATGGCAGTAGCCCAGGGGTGTGACATCCCGTTCTGTTTGTTGTGTTTTGTCTGTCTGTTTTGGGAACCACCTAGGATGACCTCGCCCCACCTGGGTTGCCCCTGCTCAGCCCAGTTGCACCCTACGATGTCTACATATATAATTCATCCCACCCGGAGGCTGTGTTTAATTCACATCTTGAAGAAGTCAAAGAAACATCTGGTGGTTTCTCATCTGTGGATCTTAGCTTCCTCCCAGATGAACTTACCCAAGAAAATAAAGACCAGACTGTCCTGAGAAGCAAGGGTGAGGATGAAGAAAATTGTAAAACTCAAAGTCCGCAAAGTAAACTGCCGTTATCCAGCCAACAGGACGTCGGTCTGGGCTCAGACAGCAGCAGTTCATCAAATTCGCATTCACATCTGCACCCTGATGATGCTGACTCTGTTCAGCACTCTCCTGAGAAACCAGACACCTTGCCTCTGGCGTCCATCGCCCCCATGACGCCAATGGCCCCTGTTTCAGAAGGTTCTGAGATTGTGCCTCAACTACAGTAAGTGGTTTGCTGGGGCTTTTTAAGTGGGTGGTGTTTCTGGGTACATGCTTTATATTTCTGAATGTCATGACCACTAATTCCAGGATAGTAATGTAGGAAGAGAATTTTATTATTCAGATTTTATTATTCTTGGTTTTATCAGTTCTTAATAGATTGTGGCTTTAGACAGATTGGTTTTCTGTAAAATGAAGCACTAATTCATGATCTCCTAAGAGAGCGTTGAGAATATATACAGTGGGGCCTTGACTTAACGAGTGTCCCGACTAACGAGTTTTTTGAGATACCAGCTGTCTCTCGGCTGATTTTTTGCTCTGAGTTGACAGAGTAATTTGAGTTAACGAGCTCCTTAACGAGCTCAGTCTCGGAACGAATTAAACTCGTAAGTCAAGGCCCCACTGTACATTACTGAAAGATTGCATTTCGACTAAGACATGGTAGTTGCTGAAAATTGTGGTTGGGGTTGGTTAAACATAAAAAATATAAAGATGTAAAACTGAATTCTATTTGCAAGTTGATTTGAATTGTGCAATTTTGAGACATAGTTTTGAAAAAGATTTAGAACTTAATTTTAGTCAACCAGTCATAACATTTTAGGAAAAACTATTTTACTTTAGTACCTCCCTTTCAAATTTTTACATTTTACCATGTTACTAAGTATTTAGAATAATTCTCCCTCTAACAGGGGTGGGGAACCTTTTTTCTGCCAAGGGCTATTTGGATATTTATAACATCATTTGAGGGCCATACAAAATTAGCAACTTAAAAATCATTCTGCTATATTTGGTCAAACATTTAATTAACTCACCCCTAATGACGGCCAGACCAAATGATTTCTCAGGCCTGCTCTCCAAAATCACTAATGTACAACCTATGAAGTGAGGAGGTTAGTTTCAATTCTTTTTCAATTATTATATCCTATATAATTTTCTAAGTTTACTTATCCCTTTAGGAATATAGTTTCCACTGCAAACCTTGCCTGTAAATTGGATCTGAAGAAAATAGCTTTGCAGGCAAAAAATGCAGAATATAACCCAAAGGTAAGCTTTCTCAACAGTTAGCTTCCTCTTAGATTTACTTACTTCCATATGATCAAGATATTGATTTATTTCTTTGTTTTATTTTTTAAAAAGAGAATATGTGTTAGTGGAAACCTTTGGGCAGTGGTTCTCAACCTTGGCTGCACATTAGAATCACCTGGGAATCTTTTTAAAATCCTGATTTCTGGGCCTCATCCTCCGGAAATTCTGTTTCTTTGTTATAGGGAGGCCACAACATTAGTAACAAAGAAACAGAATTTCTGGAGGATGAGGCCCAGAAATCAGGATTTTAAAAAGATCCCCAGGTGATTCTAAAGTGCAGCCAAGGTTGAGAACCGCTGCCTTTGGGTAACTCAAAAGGTTAATTGCCTCACTGTCTGTTTTGAAGTTCTAAAAAATAATCTCATTCTCTATTCTGAATAAAGCAATAATTGAGCAATTCCTAAAAGTTAAGATCTTTCCATTTTCATTCAGAAGGTTTTTTCATTTCAGTATGACTATTTTCAGCCTGACTATGGGGGTGTTAAGTTTTTTAAAATGATATCATATTTTTAGAAATAATTTTTCTAAATGTTGTCCTGCCTAGCTGGCACTTGGGTATTTTTCCAGTTACAGCTTCTCTTCTTTGAGAAAGCTAAATTGTTTAAAGTGTAAAATTCAAGCTTCTTCTTACTAATGTTAAGATTCAAGGAATTCCTACCCTGCTTCAAAGTTTAATAAAATCTATTCTTTCTTGTGTCCTGCTAAGGCCAGGCATCCCATTTCAGTGGCCTATTTCCCTAGGAAATGGATTTGTTGGTTTGATTTACATTTAATGATTTGGCAGGCTCTGTGCTTAGGAGTACAAAATTGAGTAAGACCTGGGAAAAAGTTCACTGTCTTGCGTGGTGGAGGATTATGAAGTTAGATGAAAAAGACCACTTTGATAGGAACCCAGAGGACCTTGCCAGCATCGACTCTTTATAGACGATTTGTTTTTTGCTGTTGTGGTATTGTCATTGCTGACATCTGAATCCAAATGTTACCTGAATGTTACCCAAATGCAATATAGCTTTCCTTTTAATATTTCACATAGCTGGACAGAAACACAAGGCTCTTTTAGCTGCTGCAATGATTGACTACACTTTTGAGCAGTCAGCACTTTAAGCATATTTTATTCTCTACCATCCTCAGCTCTCCCCTCATTTTATTTCAGTGTATAGGACGTGTCCAAACTTGGACTTCACAGCCAAAGAACTTGTCTTGCACTTAAGCTATCATTAGAATGTGACAAAATGGTACTGGGTGAGAGTACTATCTGTTTTTGTTTGTTAATCCTCACCTGAGGATTTCTTTTTCCTATTGATTTTTAGAGAGAGTGAAAGGGAGGGAAGGAGGGGGAGAGAGAGGAGGCAGAAGCAGAGACAGAGAGAAACATTGATGTGAGAGAGATGCATTGATAGGTTACCTCGTGCATGTGCTCCGACCCAGGCCAGAGGTTTAACCTGCATGAGCCCTTAACTCCGAATTGAACCCAAGACCCTTTGGTGCGCAGGCCAACACTCTAACCACCGAGTCATACCAGCCAGGGCAAGAAGGCTATCTTTTTAGTAAACACCAGGAAATCGTTAATAGGACTTGATCAGCTGTATGTATTTCTGACTCAGGGTTCTTTTACTATCTGCTAACACTTCAGATCTGAACTTGCCAGCCCCACCTTGGTCCTGTGGAGTCGATCTGACCCATAGAACTTAAAGTCTTCTTGCATAGTACCCAGGCCAGTTTCCTTCCCAACTTCGAGGGAGAGTGTGGGGCGAGGGGCGGGGCAGAGAAGGGCAAGGGAGTGTCTGTATAGGACCAGTGGGAAGAGCAGGTCACTAAGTGACATGTCGGTGTGGCAGGCTGGTGGCCCTCAGCCCTCCCCTGCATCTGCCCACCTGGAGGGTTGCCTGTGCTCCTGGCCTGTGGCCCACTCTTGGAGAACTACTATGGCAGGCGAGAACTTGACGAATCAATTTTTTGTCATTCATCTTCAGCATGCCCATCGATATACATATTCTGTTCTTTGTTTTGGCTGCTATGTAGTACATTCTTCAGTCTGGCAAGTCTGTAACATTGCTTTTCAGTTTTTTCAAAGATACTTTGAAATAAAGAGGTGGTTTTAGATCTCACCTTTCACATTGCCTGTGGAATGTTGGAAGTTAAATAACCACATAGTCTCCCTGTGTATGAAATGGGGATAATCCTGGACTTACCTGAATCCTGTTATGAGGATAAATGAGAGAAACCTTGTACAGCTCTTAGAATAGGGCCTGGAACATATCGGGCCCTCAAATTTAGCTTCATGACCCTCTTTGGTATTTAACCTTAATTGTGGGCAGAATAGACCCAGGCATTGTTTAGTTTTCCCATCCAATCTCAGTTTACTCAAGACTGTTTTCATCCCAGCTCAGCTTTTCAACTGGAACAGTGTTGGCTCTAGCAGAGGCTAACTGTCCTTTTGGCTTCTGTGTATAGAGGTTTGCTGCTGTCATAATGAGGATCCGAGAGCCCAGGACAACAGCCCTCATATTTAGCTCTGGGAAAATGGTCTGCACAGGAGCCAAAAGGTATGAGGAACACCCCCCACCCCCATCCCTACTAGAGGAAGAATTCAATATGCAAAGTAAGGAAGGATAACATTATTGTCCTAAGACACATGGAGGAGCAAAATACTTGGCTAAATAAAGAGTTAAGTTCATGCAATGCCAAATTTTGAGTTAAAAACATTCAGTCCCATAATGCTGACTTCTGTCCCACTTTACTGTCCCCTCTGGAACTAAGGGGGCTTCACGAGGCTGTTACAGCTTGTTTTTAAGGTGCAGTAAAAAGAAAATAAGCTACCATAGGGATAAAGCCTGTTGTACACCCGGGGATGTAGTTTTCGTGTATTTCCCACATTGCCGATAAATGGATAGGACTTTTTACAGGAAGGGAATTAGCTGTTTCTTGACCATTAGCTTGAGCATTAGCTCAGGAGGCATCTCTTAAAAGGCTCGTCTTCCCAGGACCTCATGCAGAGGCAGCCGTGTGCTGGGCTGATGTAGAGCCTGTCACCAGGAAAGTGTAGTGGGGAGCTGCTGCTCCTCCTGACTATTCCAGATGAGAAGCAAATTGGCCTCCTGAAAGGCGGTGCCAATTTCCCCTCATTCTAGAGATGCACTGAGTGTTCGTTTTCTCCAATGAACACTGGTGTTCATGTTTTATATTTGCCAAATTGATTGGCAAAAAGCTATGTTGTTTTAATGACATTTCTTTGATTTACTAGTGAGACTAATTTTTCATAAGCATATAAACTGCCTATTGTTTTCTGCCCAATATTCTTTGAAGATATTTGTCTTTTGCCCAGTATTCTGTGAAGATATTTAAGTATTTTCACCATTTTATGCTGTAAATATTTTTCTCAGATGAATGTTATGGTGTTTTATAACTTTGGGTTTTATTTTCACACAATGAAAACATTTTCGTGCATAGTTAGTCTACCCAATTTTTTTCTTTACAGTTTCAATGTTTGTCTTCATGATTAGGAAGTCATTCTTCATGTACAACATTATATAAATATTGACCTCCATATATTTTTCTGGCCTTTTTCAGGTCCTGCTTTGCACTGAGGAAGGGAAGTGGATATTTTGATGCCTCTAGAGCAGCGGTTCTCAACCTGTGGGTCGCGACCCCTTTGTACTGTTACAATTCATAACAGTAGCAACATTACAGTTATGAAGTCGGAACGAAAATAATTTTATGGTTGGGGTCACAACATGAGGAACTGTATTTAAAGGGCCAGAAGGTTGAGAACCACTGCTCTAGAGCTTGCTCTAGATGATAGAATGTTCTATATCTGTTCTGTCCACTGTGGTAGCCCCTAGTTACACGTGCCTTTTGAACACTTGAAATATAGCTAAAACAACAAACTGAATTTTAAATTTAATTTTAGTTAATTTAAATTTAAATATCCATGTGTAGCCAGGGCTACCATATTGAGCAGAGCAGGTCTAGAATTTTACTTCAATGTAAGATAAATATTTTTTTCAAATGGCCAATCAGTGCCCAATACATTTATTGACGAATCCATCCTTACTCCATTCCCCGCCCCAACCTGTTTTTATAGTTAAGTTTTTTTTACATGTATTTGAGTAAGTTTCTGGGCTTTTTCTTTTGTTGATCTGTGTATCCTTAGACCTAGACGTCTCCACTGTTAAGTCAATATTGGACAACTCTGCAAGATTATCTGCAAGTATGTTCATTTCGGTATTGTCTAAAACAGGGGAGAAACAAATTAAATGTAATGGAGGTTTGATTAGATCATAAAATAAAATTGCATTTAGCCATTAAAATACACGCACATATATTGAGTTGGAAGGATGGTCACATTGGGTTAAGTTTGGGAAGGGAAAAGCAGGCAACTAAATTGTAGGTTTATTATCCAACCTTCACTTTAAAATATGCTCATGCATTCATTAATATCTTTCCCTACCTGAATTTACTTGGTTCCTAACATCTGATAGTGAAAGAGGATAGTGAATTCAGATAATAAGAGATATTGTTATTCAAACCTATCTGGTTCTTGAGTTTTGGATAGAGAGTTGTGAACATTTGGTTAGTAGAGATATCAGAATTATCTTCACAAATTTGCCAAACCTCTTCTCTTTAGTTGTAATAACCAGAATTTGCATGGTGAGAGAAAAGAGCAAAAGAATCAAATTTATCAGTGGCTTTCACCACTGGTGTGCCACTTCAAGGTTCCTAATCTATATTTTATTTCTTTTTTTAAAATATATTTTATTAATTTTTTACAGAGAGGAAGGGAGAGGGATAGAATTAGAAACATCGATGAGAGAGAAACATTGATCAGCTGCCTCCTGCACACTCCCTACTGGTAATGTGCCCACAACCAAGGTACATGCCCTTGACCAGAATTGAACCTGGGACCCTTGAGTCCTCAGGCTGATGCTCTATCCACTGAGCCAAACCAGTTAGGGCTTACTCTATATTTTCTAATGTTTGTACGATAACATGTATGTAGTCTTTGTTAGTTTTTTTTTTTAGTGGAAATTTCTATGTGATAGTAATAACTGATATCCCAAGAAACTACATGGTAATGAAACCTTTGAAACTTGATCTTATAAACACATAGGAAATGTAAGGGGTCAATTAGGCAAAATGTAGTTTTTCAAAATAAAAACATTTTGTTTCACTGCTAACTTGGGGACATGGCCTTGCTAGGGACATTCCAGGAGTTAGAAGTGGGTGAGGAGAATCAGCGTGAAGTGAGGCAAAGTAGGTGAAGTAATGAATACAATTAAGAATTGTAATGAATACAGTGTTGGGAAGAATCCAGATAGAAAGCGAATAGAACACTTTCTTTGGTCCAGCAAACACATTCCACCTGGCTTCTCTTTCAGATGCTTCTGAGGTTCAGCTTAAAGATGGGCCAACCCATAGGAGCGGGTAGAGTTCCCATGATTCACCCACCAGGTGTTGCCCCGGTTTGGCAACCCCTGCTACTCATTCTTTTGTTTGAGCAGTGACCATTGAAAAGCACCTAATGAAAACGAAAGCCTCAGGTCTCAGGATTTCACATGTTCTGACATGGGTTTAAGGTTGGAATAGGACAAGCACTTAGAACAGAACCACAAAGCTGGATGAATTATTAATTAATTAATTTATTAATTAATTTATTTATTTCTCATATTGGATGAGTTCAGTAACAATTGTGTGAGAAAACCTGAGCAGAACTGGGCAGGTTTTGAAGTATTTTCACGTTTTTGTTAAAATATAATTTGCCCCATAAAGATCCAAGTCCTACATCATGGGTCATGTCTGTGCTGTTCAATTGGCATGAGTCTTCCTCATGTTGATATATATAGATATATATATATATGCATTTGTCCTTATTTTTGTTGCTGCTCTTTCTATCTAAATGGCACGCACTTTTAGAGCAAATGGATGGTTCTAAAACTTTAGTGAGCATCACAGTCACTGCAGGGCCCCACCCCCAGATTGTCTATAACTCTGAGACGGAACCTGGGACTCTGCATTCTAACAAGTTCCCAGGTGGTGGTGGTGCTGCTGCTGCTGGTCTGAGGACACACTGTGAGAACCAGTGGAATAGTTAGTTTTATCTAAAAACACTGAAACCAAGAAAAAAATACCTTATATGTGATAGATGATGAATTAAGACAAAAATATGTTTATGATTCAGTTCAACAACTGTACTTGGTACCGTACTGTTTACTAGGTGCCAGAGACAAGGCTAGAGGATGTAGGTTCTCATGCTTCCAGTCTACAGATTCATAGTGTACTTTAAAAGATAAACATGGTATAAAGGTAGAAATACAATCAAAGGAGTGTGTGAATACAGCCCAAGTCATATGGAGGACATGGTGACTTGTCATCTTTAAACACGTTTGCCCCTCCCCAGCGAAGAGCAGTCTCGACTTGCGGCGAGAAAGTATGCCCGTGTGGTGCAGAAGCTCGGGTTCCCCGCCAGATTCCTCGATTTTAAAATTCAGAACATGGTTGGAAGCTGTGATGTGAGATTTCCCATCAGGCTGGAAGGTTTGGTGCTCACCCATCAGCAGTTCAGTAGGTATGATTGTTATAAAACCTGACTTTGAGTTTGCCAGCATATTAAGTTGGATTATGGGCTGCTTTTACAGTGGATCTTTTAGAAGAAGTCTCCTTTTTGTGTGTGTAAAGGCACAGTATGTGCAAGGGTTAAGATGCTGTGCCTACGTCCTCATTAGTTACCATACATGTTCAATCTTTTGAAGTAATAGTTCTTAAATTAAATTGAGTAGTAACCACCCAGATAGCTTAGAATTTGTAGTTCTAACAAGCTCACAGGCAATGCCAATGAGCTGCTGGACAGTGGCCCACAAAATACCTTCAATGTAGAGATTTCTAAAACTGTACATCTGGCTTGGAGGTGACAGCAGTGGAGGGAAGAGAGGGGTATGGGATGGGGTAGGCTAGTCAAAAGGAGCTGACAGCTGGTGAGGGGAGAAAGGGTTGAAGAGAAGGTGAGAAAAGAATAGTCACAGCATGTTCTATGAAGACAGCTCCATCTCATGTTTGTCCTGTTGCGTCGTTTGAGGGTGGTGGTGGTGGCGGTGGCGGTGGCGGTGGTGTGTGTGTGTGTCCCAGCACAATTTTTTCTGTAGTACTCATATTCCTAGGGTAGTATCTCCAGCCTGCCTGGCTTCTTTAAATGTAACTTTTCATCTCACCAGCAAATGCTACTGCTGCTGCTCCTCCCCCTCATCCTTCTCCTCCCTCCCCTCCCTCTCCTTCTCTCTCTTCTGCTCCTCCTCCCCCTCAAGCTACTTCAGGGCTTCTCCCATCCATCTCAGGCTCTTAGAGAACAGTGCTGGAGTTTGACTGGTCCAGCAGTCGCCAACCGGTGGTCCCACCGGTGGTCTGTGAGGTCCGAAAGGTTGGCGACTGCTGGACTGGTCAACACCAAATCTCACCTCCCCTTGGGATATATGGGCCTGGGTACTTGCACTGGCCTGGAATCACAGCTGCTCTTTTTTTTAAAAAAAAAAATATATTTTATTGAATTTTTACAGAGAGGAAGGGAGAGGGATAGAGAGTTAGAAACATCGATGAGAGAGAAACATCGATCAGCTGCCTCCTGCACACTCCCCACTGGGGATGTGCCCACAACCAAGGTACATGCCCCGACCGGAATCGAACCTGGGACCCTTAAGTCCGCAGGCCGACGCTCTATCCACTGAGCCAAACTGGTTAGGGCATGTATTTTCTTTTTTTCTCTGCATGAACTTCTTTTCAGCATATGCTTATTGAGTGCCCATGATGTACCTACTGAGTTCACCGGGAAGTCCTGCCCCACCCCCCTTCAAGACATATCGCCTCTTTATGTATCTTTTTCTTTCTTCATTCTTGTGATTATTTGTAGAGTCATAGTAAAACCTCCATTGTTAAGAGTGTCAACACACAAACCGTCTTATCTTCCAGCTTCTCAACCATGGGCCTCCAGTCTGTCTGTCTCCGAACCAACTTTTTCTGAACATGTGAAAGATCGCTGCTTGGATTCTAATTAGACTTAGCATTCCCCTTTCTGGCCAGTTAGGGCTCTAAGATGATGTGGGTGCTTCATTTCATCTCTTCTCCACTAACATTGCAACTCAGATTTAAATCTAGTGTGGGAGTACCCCTTGCCACTACTACCTTCTGAAAGATACAAGTGCCAGCAGGGCAAGAAGAGAATTCATCAGCTGCACTGCTTTTAGCCACATGGAATGGGCCTGTCACTGTTCTGTCTTCCTTCTGAGCCAGTTTTATGTTCTCATCCATTATTTTATTTTATTTTTTTAAATATATTTCATTGATTTTTTTACAGAGAAGAAGGGAGAGGGATAGAGAGTTTGAAACATCGATGAGAGAGGAACATCGATCAGCTGCCTCCTGCACACCTCCCACTGGGGATGTGCCTGCAACCAAGGTACATGCCCTTAACCGGAATTGAGCCTGGGACCCCTCAGTCCGCAGGCCAACGCTCTATCCACTGAGCCAAACCGATCAGGGCCATTATTTTATTTTAATTTGGCAAGGAAGCCTGCTTTGTATTCCCACAGCTGCCTCATTCTAGTCTCATTCTTGCCTCTCCCAAATGTTCTTCATCAGCCTCCATCCTTAGATTATGGATTATATCCTTAGATTATGTTTGTGACATCGGGCACTCTTTTATCAGCAGGTTTTATCTTTAACATGATCTTTAATTACCCGTAGCCCTGGGGCAACCATGGCACACACCCTTTCAAATTATCAGGTCAAGTTTGCCTTACATTAAAACCTCAAGTTCATTTGATTTCCCAGGTTCTACAAATTTGTAAGTATCAGCATTTGGTAATACAGACATCTTCCTTGTTACTGGAATCTTCTCCATCAATCTTCCTATGATATCATTGTTTTCTGTTTTCCCTGAGCAGTTTTTCCCTTCTCTTTGATTTTAAAGTCAAAGATATCCTGATAATAAACATTTCTTAAATGAGTAAAATCTAGGTGGCTACCAGTTAGCAGATGCTATGGTGACAGTGACAATCAATGCAGCCATGGTCCCTTGCCCTCATGGAGTTCACCGTCTGAAGGGAAGACACACAAACCAAAGACAATAGTGAAATATGGTAACTCTGAAGGATGAACTCCCCCTCCACCTGGGAGTGCTCTGGCACCATCAAACAGGCTGATGTAATCGGGGAGGTGTGGAGGTCAAGGAAGACTTCTTAAGGGAAGTGACATTTAAGCTGAGACTTGAACAATAAGTCGAATTTGGGTTGGCCCAGAGATTGGCAGGTGTTTGTTATTCTCAGTCCTCATGAAGTGTTCTCCTTCCCTAACCAAAACCTCTTTTTCTTCTTTCTACCTCAACCTTCCCTTGAAATTGAGGCAGAGAATAAATACAATGAAATAAGTCTTTAATCAGGAGATTATTTTTTTAAAAATATATCTTATTGATTTTTTACAGAGAGGAAAGGTGAGGGATAGAGAGTTAGAAACATCAATGAGAGAGAAACATCGATCAGCTGCCTCCTGCACACCCCCTACTGGGGATGTGCCCGCAACCAAGGTACATGCCCTTGACTGGAATCGAACCTGGGACCCTTGAGTCCGCAGGCTGAGGCTCTATCCACTGAGTCAAACCGGTTAGGGCAATCAGATTATTTTTCTGGCACCTTAAAACCATAGTTCTGAAAGCCAAATGCAGTACACCATCACTTACATACTTTTTTTTTCTCTTGTCCCTCTTAGCATCCTAAGATTCAGCTGGGAAATCAAATGAAAACATTCCCTCTGTGCCCTCAGCCTCCCTTTCTAGTTCCCATGGGGTTTTCCAAGGCTCCAGCTGGTCTCACCATCTTCCCGGTGTCAGGAAGTGGTTAATGGGTAGAAGTTTTGACAGGTAGAGTGATGTGGTAGGACCACTCACAGCAATCTTTGTGTACCTTTGAAGGGCAGCCGCTGTGATGTCTCTTCCTGGAGCCAATCAGAGAGTTCACATCTGCTGTTGAATCGGTCTTTGCAAAATGGAATGGGGTTTTTCATGTCACCTGGATTCCCTTAGTTACAACTATTCATGTGTATTCTAGTGTTCCATTTCTCAGATATCTTCTTTTTCTTATATCTGTTCTCCATTAGCAATGGTTTCAAGAATAGTTTTATCAGCCCTAGCTGGTTTGGGTCAGTGGATAGAGCGACGGCCTGCGGACTGAAGGGTCCCGGGTTCGATTCTGGTCAAGGGCATGTACATTGGTTGCGGGCACATCCCCAGTAAGGGGTGTGCAAGAGGCAGCTGGTAGATGTTTCTATCTCATTGATGTTTCTAACTCTCTATCCCTCTCCCTTCCTCTCTGTAAAAAATCAATAAAATACATTTTTTAAAAAAGAATATTTTTATCAACTTCCTCTTCCTGACCTCTCTTTTGTAGACTCCTCAAGCTTTTCCAATTCTCTCTTCTTTTTTCTTTTTTGTTAATACTAGCCTGAGGATATATTTTCCCCTCTCTGATTTTTAGAGAGAGTGGAAGGGAGGGAGAGAGAGAAAGAAACATTGATGTGAGAGAGACACATCGATTGGTTGCCTCACACACACACACACCCCCGACCAGGGCCAGGGATCAAACCTGCAACCCAGCTACGTACCCTTGACTGGGAATCGAATCTGCGACCCTTCAGTGCTCAGGCTGACGCTCTAACAACTAAGCCACATTGGCAGGGCAGCTCCTCTTCTTTGTGCTGGAGTGTGGAGAAGCAGTTCTTAGCCCTATCATCCTTTGCTCCGTGGAGCAGCCAGCTTACTATTTAGTAGTAAATAACAGTGAGTTACTATGTGTAGGAACAAATCCTGAATTTTTAAAAGTTAGAGTAGCTTAGTTTTCTTTCTTTATATAGTACCTGTCCAAAGACAAAAAACAGTGGTTTAGAAAATTTTTTAGGTCTAGCAGCTAAAAATGATAACTTTATCAGCTCATAATGAGCATACAAAATATGCTCATTATTGGGGGAACTTGGAAAATTTAGAAAACGTGTTTATGTATTTTTATCAACAGACGTTTTTGGAAAGGTGGTGAACATTTAACTAACAAGATTTTAATAAATTGAATCTGATACCTTAAGTTACCTTAATTTCTAATAGCTTAGGATGACATGCACTTGAAAAGAATATCATGACCCAAAATAAATTCTGGTCTTGACTGGCACAAGCAATTACCTAGGATGCTCAAGACTACTTTATCAAAATGGCCAAAAGGGTTTTGGCAAAACAGTTTTTTAAAATTGCTTAAAATGCAGCTTTAATATATACTGGGTCTGGAATATTATGGGAAAGTAGTTATAGTACTATTTTTAACTTTTTCCTTTTACATCTTAACAGTTATGAACCTGAACTGTTTCCTGGCCTTATTTATAGAATGGTAAAGCCACGAATTGTGCTGCTTATCTTCGTATCTGGAAAAGTTGTGTTGACAGGTAAGTTCTAAAATTATTTTCTGACTTTCTAAAATTCAGTAGCTATGCGTGTGCTTTGGTTTTCCTTTTAAATAGCTTTGTTCACCATTATAAAGTAATTCTATTATAGAATACCTGGGGGAGGGTGGGAAGCAGAAAGGAATATAACAGTGGTTCTCAACCTATGGGTTGCGACCCCTTTGGGGGTCGAACGACCCTTTCACAGGGATTGCCTAAGACCATCGGAAAACACATATATAATTATGTATTGTTTACAGTAGCAAAATTACAGTTATGAAGTAGCAACAAAAATAATTTTATGGTTGGGGGTCACCACAGCATGAGGAACTGTATTAAAGGGTCGCAGCATTAGGAAGGTTGAGAACCACTGGAATATAACTTCACCCATCAGTCCCAATACCCAAAACAATGTAACTTTTTTGTGTTTTTATGTCATTTTGACATATATTCATATTTACATCCTGCCTTTTTATTAACCATTGTAACATATGTAAAGTGACTCCTTGTTACAAACTCTTTATGAAGGCTTTTAACCTACAACCAGCATGTGCCCTGACCATGAATAGAACCGTGACCTCCTGGTTCATAGGTCGATGCTCAACCACTGGGCCACGCCAGCCGGGCTAAACTGTTTTTGAAGGCATGTACAATACAGTTCTCCTATGTCATACCAGCAGTGTATAGAAGTATCTTTTTAAAAATCCTCAGCAGCACTAAAAAACAAAATAACATAAGAGAAAACTTTCCTTTTACAAGTGGGAATTATCTCACTGCTTTAACCTTAATAGTAATCAGAAATAGAAATTCATCACTTTGACTATCCTATATAATAAAAGCCTAATATGCTAAGTGTCCGGTAGTCCGATCCTCTGTTCAACCAATCAAAGCGTAATATGCTAATGATATGCTAAGGCAACTCAACTGCTTGCTATGATGTACACTGACCACCAGGGGGCAGACAGTCAGTCAACCAGTCAACCAGTTGCTATGATGTGCACTGACCTCTAGGGGGCAGACAGTTGACCAGTCAGCCAGACACTATGACATGCACTGACCACCAGGGGACAGATGCTCGGACCAGTAGGTTAGCTTGCTGCTGGGGTCCGGCTGATCAGGACTGAGAGAGACAGGCTGGACATGCCCTGGAGTCCTCCCACAGTCCCTCCCCGGCTGGCCAACCTCCCGCATCCCTCCCCGGCCCCGATCGTGCACCAGTGGGGTCCCTTGGCCTGGCCTGCACCCTCTCGCAATCCAGGACCCCTCAGGGGATGTCAGAGAGCCAGTTTTGGCCCGATCCTGAAGACCAGGCCGAGGGACCCCACTGGTGCATGAATTCGTGCACCGGGCCTCTAGTCTATATATAAAAGCCTAAGCAACTGTTATGATCAAATGACCAGTTGAGCAGTCGCTATGACGCACACTGACCACCAAGGGGCAGACGCTCAATGCAGGAACTTCCCCCTGGTGGTCATTGCATTCCCACAGCCAACTCCCATGGCCAGCCAACCTCCCACGGCCCCTACCCTGCCCCCCTGCCAGCCAGCCCTGATCATCCCCTATCCGACTGGGCGAGATGCCCCGATCAGCCCTGATCACTGGCCAGGCCGAGGGACCCCATCTGTGCACAAATTCATGCACCGGGCCTCTAGTATCCAGTAAAGATCATTTTAGCTTTTGTAAATAGTGGGTACGTAACTTACTCCTTTTGTCCACTTAGTTTTTATTAGTTTTTCCCCCCTAAAGATTTGTATGCATTTAAAATAATTACTCTTTGTTGTTATATTTTTCCAGTTGACTTATCCTATATAATAAAAGGCTAATATGCAAATCGACCGAACAGTGGAACGACCGGTCACTATGATGCGCACTGACCACCAGGGGACAGACGCTCAACACAGGAGCTGCCCCCTGATGGTCAGTGTGCTCCCACAAGGGGAGCGTCTCTTAGCCAGAAACCAGGGTCACAGTTAGCGAGTGCAGCAGTGGTGGTGGGGAATGGGCCTAAGCCATCAGTCAGACATCCCCCAAGGGGTCCCAGACTGTGAGAGGGCGCAGACCAGGCTGAGGGACACCCCCCTCCCAGTGCATGAATGTTGTGCACCGAACCTCTAGTATATACTAGTATATATGACATCACTTGGGAAAATAAAATGTGTAGTAATGACTTGGTGTAAGAATATAATTAGGAAATCCAAGTAGAATTGGAAATTGATATTTGGGTTGCCTAAAGGGTAGGATAAGCTTAGAAACTCTTATCGAGAGATGATAGATGTTTAATAAACTTTGAGTGCTTACTAGAAAACATACATTTTAGCTGCTGAAGATATAAAAGTGAATATAACACACCCCCATCTCTAGAGTAATAAAATGGCTTAGACTTTTTTAATAGCTTAGATTTTGTAAAATGTTAAGGTTCAAAAAGGACTCTTTACAAGCCTTCTGCCGGAAGCCAATTCTGGCATGTCATAATTTCAAGAGTTTCATCAAAAGGTTGATGGAACTTTGGGGCTCAACAAGGGCTGAGTCACATATGTTATCAGCTGTTGGGAATGGCTAAAGGCATTTCCCCAAACCTGAAAAGGGATGACTGTTTGCTGCCAGACAGCTCGGGGCATCTTAATCTACAGGTTTTTGCCTCCTACTGGCCAAACACCTGAACAGCCATAGGCTAATTCTTCCAATCTGACAATGGACTTAATATACGAAACCCTGACCTTTTGAAGTGTATATCTCTGCCTCGCCTCAGGACAATTTGTGTTAATAAAAAGCATGGGGTTCTGAGATGAGGAGCTCCTTTTAGCTAAACTCCTCTGACCCCCAAATGCCTTTCAAAATTATGCTTCGTCTCTGGACTCTTTAAAATTACACAAACAGCCTTTTTCCAGATTGCTGAACCCTTCTAGATGCTGGAACAAGAACCCTGGCAGCCTTCCCTTACTTAACTCTTGATAACAACCCTATGAGAAAGACTATTGTCCTTATTTTATAAGTGAGGAAACTGAAACTCAGAAGGTAAACAATTTGCCTGTGATTTCAGAGCTAGTTAATGGTAGAGCTGGCTTTTGAGCTCATATCATTTGATCTCAAAGCCAGTTTTTTTCTGCAGTCCACAATCACAGAATTTCCACCGCCGTCACCAAACTTAGGAATTCTGTTTATCCCCCAAGTGGTGGTCATTATAACTGAAGGAAAAGACTGGTAAGTTTTGCTTAAAAGGCAAGAATCACCTAATCGAAGTCTGGTGCTACAAATTGGGATGTTTGATTATTGATTGATTATTAGAAGAAGTATGGGGCCACTTTAGGGTTCCTTTAAGTTTTTTGTTCTTTTGTGGGTTTTTTTGCTGTTTACATACAGTATTTTTAAATGTATTTTTCAATTATAGTTGACAATTTCCCTTATGAACATCTTTTCGTGTGTCTGTTGGCCATATGTATGTCCTCTTTGTAAAAATGTCTATTTATGTCCTCTGTCCATTTTCTAATTGTTTGCTTTTTTGATGTTGAACTGTATGAGTTCTTTATATATATATTGGATATTTACCCCTTATTGGATATATTATTTTCAAATATCTCTCCCATTCTGTAGGTTGCCTTTTTGTCTTTTAATGTCTTTCCTTATTTGTTATTCTTAGAAAATCTCATATATAGTGATTTCAGAGAGGAAGGGAGAAGGAGAGAGAGAGCGATAGAAACATCAATGATGAGAGAGAATCATTGATCGGCTGCTTCCTGCACGCCCTCTACTAGGATTGAGCCTGCAACCCCGGCATGTGCCTGATGGGGCATCCAACTGTGACCTCCTGAGTCATGTATGGGTTGATGTTCAACCAGCAGCAGGGCAGAAAATTTCATTTTTGACTGGACTCTGAGATAGAAGCCCTCAGAGAGGACAGCATATGTCTCTTGGCAATCTGTTCCTGGTATTTTTGTTTGGGTTCCTTCATTCTCTTAGCAAAAAGTTTAGCATACTCATTTTTCTTCAGATGCTCTTTCTTCAGCGCAATAGGCCAATGTTTGTGTTGCAGGACATGTGGAATAACAAGAAGCTGAATATTGGGTGCTTTGGTCCTGGGATTCTTACCTTCTTTGTTTAGGGACTTTGTCACAACATAGTGGTGGACATCATGGTCTTTAGAGAGATTGAAAAGTTTGAGGATCCTGATAGCTCTTTCGGGCCCCAGGCAATGAGGCACAGTGGCACAGTGAGTATCTCTAGAATATCTCTCTCTCCTTTGTTTACAATGACCAAGTTGAGAACACTGAGATTGGCATCCACAGTGCAGCCCCAAACAGATTTGCACTTTCTTTCTCCAGTCCCCCTTGGTCTGTAACAGGAATACCCCTTACTCAGAAGCAAGCCATTAGTCTGCCTCATGGGAATCCTTGTTTGTCATTCCCACCACTGACTGGAACCACATAACCCTTCCATTCTTCTCCCAGAGCGTCAGCAGCAACTTCTGTGTCCATACGCTTCTCATAAAAGGTATGGAGTGTGCATTCATCTTCAATGAGCTTCTGGCAGCCAGTGGCTGGGAAAGGGATGTTCCGTTTCATCCTGAAGCAGCCTACTGCTTGTGAGGCACCATGAAAATAGGGTTGCCTTTTTGTTTTGTTGGTGCTCTCCTTTGTGGAGCCAAAATTTTATGGGTTTAGATCTTAAGTTTAAGTCTTTAATGCATGTTGAGTTTATCCTTGTGTATGGTATAAGAAAGTTGTCTGTATTCATTTTTTTGCACGTCTTTCCAGTTTTTTCAACACCATTTACTGAAGAGACTGTCTACACTCCATTGTACATTCTTACCTCTTTTGTCATTGATTGAGTTTATTTCTGAGCTCTCTGTCCTGTTCCATTGATCTATGTGTTTGTTTTTATGCCAGTACCAAGCTGTTTTGATTTCTAGATCTGTGTGGTATAGTTTGATATCAAATAGGGTGAGACCTCCAATATTGCTCTTCTTTGTCAAGACTGCTGTGACTATTTGAGGTCTTTTATGGTTCCATATAAATTTTAGGATTATTTGTTCTAGTTCCATGAAAAGTACCATTGATATTTTGGTGGGGATTGCATTGAATCTGTAGATTGCTTTGGGTTCCCTTAAAGTTTTGATGCCAGTAATTTCATTGAGGAAACATTTAACCTGACAAAATCTGCTTATTTTAATACCCAGTTACAACATTGCCAGTTACAAATCCTGGCAATGTTTATTTGTTGACTTTGGGTGCAAAAGAAGGAACACTGGATACACAAGAACTTCTCCCATAGCTGCTATCATTATTCAGGGGAACTTCAACTTCTTGGGCCCCAGTATGAAGTGAAGAAATTGTACTAGATAATCTCCCTAAAGCCCTTTGTGTCTAAAGCAGTGGTTCTCAACCTTCCTAATGCCGCGACCCTTTAATATAGTTCCTCATGTTGTGGTGACCCCCAATTTCATTGTTACCAATTGAACAAAATTAAAGCGTAGTGATTAATCACAAAAACAATATGTAATTATATATGTGTTTTCCGATGGTCTTAGGCGACCCCTGTGAAAGGATCGTTCGACCCCCAAAGGGGTCACGACCCACAGGTTGAGAACCGCTGGTCTAAAAGTTTCCTATGATAGAAAAGAATGATCTCTTGGCAATGAGTGTTTTCTGCTCGCCAGAGGCTACCAGAATGTTACAGTCTTTGGGCTTGAATGCAATGCTCTTAGGTATGATTTTTTAAGTGTTATGCTAAAACTGAATTGCATAATTACTCAAAATTCTGGACCTAGATACTCTATTCCTCAATGAAATGTAAAAAGAACCTTAGTTTTGGTATTGGGGGGGGGAAGGGGAGAAGGGGAAGGCGTGTGAGTGTGTTTGCTATACATACTTCACTGTCCCCTAACAAGAAGGCCGTTCTATTCAAATGTATTCAGAAGCCCCAAATGTCCATCAAACCAGAGGCAGTTTCTTTTCTTTTTAAATATACAGTAATACTGGTGTTTTATTTCTTCTCCAACCCACTCTTTGGTTTCTACAAAACCATTCTCTTTAGAAACTAAAATTTCAGTGTTGTAACAAAAATCTGCTGAGACAGGGTTTCTCCTACCACAAGGGTTCAGAGTTTCTGTTATCTGTGCCAATAACTCACCTTCTTCCCTCCCCCACATGCTTGAGGGTGGAGACTGACAGATAGTAAAACGCCTTGGCAATGAATAAGTAACTTTTCCCCCTTATCTCTCAAATACTTAAGCTCATAAAAACTTCATCGTTGATTCTGTAGAAACATTTTAAAGAATTTATTGAAGTAGAATTCACATAACATAAAATTAACCATCTTAAAGTGAACAATTCAGTGACATTTAGTACATTCATAATGTTGTACAACCACCACTTCTGTCTAGTTCAAAACATTTCCATTACTTCAAAGTAAAATCCCTTTCATTAAGTAGTTTCTCCCTATTCCTCCCTCCCACTAGCCCCTGATAACTATCAATGTGCATTCTGTTTCTGGAATTATCTATTCTGGTTACTTCATATAAACAGAATCATATGTAACCTTTTGAGTCTGGCTTCCCTCAGGTAGTTTTTGAGGTTCATCTGCACTGTAGACTGTATCAGTACCTGATTCCTTTTTATGGCTGAATAATATTCGGCTATATATGTACACCACAGTTTTATATCCAGTCATCTGTTGATATACACTTAGGTGGTTTCCCTTCTTGGCTGTTTTGAATAGTGCCGCAATCAACAGGCATCCACAAGTGTGTTATTGAGTACCTGTTTTTAATTTGGGGGGATACATACCAAGAAGTGGAATTGCCAGGTCGTGTGGTAATTCTTATTTTAACTTTTTTTGAGGAAGCGCCAAACTTTTCTGTAGAGGCTGAGCCATTTGACAGTCCCGTCACCAATGTCTGAGGGTTCCTATTTCTCCATAGCCTTACCAACGTTTGCCATTTTTAAAATGATAGCTCATCTTTGGTTCTGAATGCTGATTTCTACCTGTTTCTCAAATCTGATGATCCTCCTTTTGGTAATTCCCTGTGATTAGTCCTGTAATTAAATCAGATAGCCACAGGTTATTTCTGTTCTCTTACTGAGCCTTCCTCCTCTCTAATCTTGTAGCTCCCAAGGAAGCCTTTATCAACTTAAGCTATTTTCCATTCTTCTTCATGCTAAGTTTTTATATTCCCTTCACTAATCTCCTTGCCTCCTTCCCACAATAATACCAGGTAATTTCCTGATTAACTGACAGCCCATATACATAAGTAATACTAGGCCACAACCCTTAGCTCAAGGTGCTTTGAAGGTGGAAGTAGTTAGTGGTGGTTGGTGGTGGTGAGAGATGAGTAGGGACTGAATGATATCTCTCAAGGGCGGGGACCATGTCTAATTCATGTTTTTATCTCTTTAACTCCTAGAGAAGTTTGCTATCATTAAAGATCTCTGAAAATTTAAAAAAGGATCTCTGGAAATTTAAGAAGGGGTGACAGTGGTACAATTTTCCCCTCTAGTAATCTCTTACATACACTGACATTTAAAACTTTTGCTCCAATTTGTCTCACTCTGTTAGTCAATGTTAGAGATTCAAAATGTTAACTAGGGATAAGTAGATCCAAGGAAGTCTCTTTTGCTGGTAGCTAAATGCCTACAGGTACTGATGAAGGTCGTGTTCTGGGGCTATATTCATGGCACACCTAGAGATAACATTCCATATTTCATAGTGAGTCCTATGTGGCTAAAGATGATCTGATATGCCCACATAGTGGAAGTACTAGAAAACTCTGGTCTGCCATGTGCATTTGTGGAAAAGTGGCTGTAATCACTAAATTCTTTTGTCTTTACCAGAAATAAATGCCACTTCTCAGGTACACCTAAAGAGATGTCATCATATTAGAAGTAATTGGAGATGACAATGTAATTTTAGTCTTAAGAAAATTTTGGGATTGTTCTTAAAGATGATATAAAATTGGATTTCTTTACAGGTGCCAAAGACCGTTCTGAGATCTATGAAGCATTTGAAAACATCTATCCCATTCTAAAGGGTTTTAAAAAAGCCTGAGTATATCACTCAGTATCTCAAAGTATATTGAAGAGTATGTACATAAGTCCAGGACAGAAACAACTGGATTTTTCTACCTTTAATTGTAGATGTTCCATGCACATTTTGACTTATTAAAAGGTAATTCTATGTGAAATGAAGAAAACTTCTTATTTGAAATGACTCTTGTATGTTATTTTTAAAACAAGTAAACTTATTTCAGAATGTGAGAGAGTTAAGGCCTTGCTAGAATGATTTTGTAGCATCATTAAAATTTAATGTTCTGCTCTGGTTAAAGATGTAGAGCATAACATGTCCTCTGAAAATGCATGGTGATATATAGAAATTTCAAATAACTGCATAAAATAGATACTATCTGTAATATCTAGCAGGAGAGAAATCAATGTGTCTGTTTTTTGCCTTTTAAAATATTGATTAAATGATCCTAGCTATCAGGTACAGGCATGTGAAGGATCCTGTCAGAATACAAATGAAACATGAAAGTCTGAAACCTTGAGGAAAATCACATTTTTTTTGTTTGAAA